>NC_083364.1:63765000-64412500 GCF_030254825.1 Meriones unguiculatus | reverse complement strand
GATTTTTGAAGGAGAAGGGCATATGGGAGGGTTTAGAGGGAGGAATCAAGGAGAAGTGGTTTTATTTTAAGATCACAAAAAAAAGAAGTAATAAAAATAACTGACATATGTAATTCTGCTTTAGGTCTCTACTTTCCAAAAACAGAAATGTAAAGGCGAGAGCAAAGTAAATAGTTTGGGTTTTATTTATAACTCTTATCTCTTGCTATTTCATCACCACTCATTAAAAGATAAAGATTCAAACAAGGCTTTGTGTGCATGAAGGATAACAGTGAACTGCTATCTGCCAAGAGGATTACTAGCTGATAAATGGTGGCAATGTCAATAATTCATGTTCTACTTGAGCAGCTGCTTTGCTACTTGCGTTTAACCACACTATTTTGTAATAAATATGGCAAAAATGTCGAATTTCTGAACTTCACGGCAAATACGTAATTCTGTCCAAAGAAAATTGTAATATTTTATTTTTATTAATTAGAAGAACGAAAATTTTGGCTCAATACCAACAAAAAAAACCAATCAAGGTTAAATAGATTTTTAAAAGACATAAATATTCACTCTACAGCAATTCTTCCATTAAGAATCCTTAGTCATCAGGGAAATGCAAATCAAAACGACCGAGATTTCACCTTACACCCATCAGAATGGCTAAGATCAAAAACCCAAGCGACAACACATGCTGGAGAGGATGTGGAGAAAGGGGAATCTTACTCCATTGCTGGTGGGAATGTAAACTTGTACAACCACTTTAGAAATCAATCTAACACTTTCTCAGACAATTAGGAGTGGTGCTACCTCAAGATGCAGCAATACCACTCCCAGACATATATCCAAAAGATGCTCAAGTATACAACAAGGACATTTGCTCAACCATGTTTGTAGCAGCTTTATGTGTAATAGCCAGAAGCTGGAATCGACCCAGATGTCCAACAATGGAGGATACAGAAATTGTGGTACATTTACACAATGCAATACTACTCAGCAATTAAAAACAAGGAAATCATGAGATTTCCAGGCAAATGGTGACATCATCTCGAGTAAGCTATCCCAGAAGAATAAAGACACAAATGGTATATACAAATGGTATATGGATATTAGACATATAATACAGAATAATCATACTCAAATATGTACACCTAGAGAAGCTAATCAAGGAGGACCCTGGGTAAGATGCTCAATCTTCATTCAAAAAGGCAAACGGGACAGACATTGGAAGAGGGAGAAAACAGGGAACAGGTCAGGAGCCTACCACAAAGGGCCTCTGAAAGACTCTATCCATCATGGTAATAAAACATATGCTGAGACTCATAGCTAAACTTTGTACAGAGTGCAGGGAATCTTATGAAAGAAGTGGGAGATAGAAAGACCTAGAGGGGATAGGAGCTCCACAAAGAGAGCAACAAGATAAAAATATTTAGGCACAGGAGTCTTTTGTGAGACCGATATTCCAACCAAGGACCACGCATGGAGATAACCTAGTACCCCCACACAGATGTAGCCCATGGCAGCTCAGTGTTCAAGAGGGTTCCCTAGTAATGGGAACAGGGACTATCTCTGACATGAACTCAGTAGCCCGCTCCTTGATCACTTCCCCCTGATGGGGGAGCAGCCTTACCAGGCCACAAGAAGACAATGCAGGCAGTCTTGATGTGACCTGATAGAGTAGGGTCAGATGGAAGGGGAGGAGGACCTCCCTTATCATTGGACTGGGGGAGGGGCTTAGAAGAAAAAGAGAGAAGGAAGGTGGGATTGGGAGAGGATGGGGGAGGGGGCTACAGCTGGAATACAAAGTGATAAATTATAATTACTAAAAATAAAATTTAATTAAAAAAAGAACACTAAACATGTCATCTACCCAGTAAGATGGCTCAGTGGGTAAAAATACTTTATATGTATATAAATCTAATTATGTGAATTGACCTGACTTTGATCCCAGGAATATATATATATATATACATGCACACACACAATCAAAATAATGTTTTAAAAAGAATACTAATCTTGGGCTCAGGGTATCTCACAGAAGATAGGGGCAGAAAGAATATAAGAGCATGACCTTGGGTAGAAGGGCCGTAACATGCTGTCTTAGGAGCATGACATGACCAAGTCACTCAAGGAAGTAAAGTAGAGGGAGTAGTCTATGTAGGATAATGTTCTATGTGACAATCCAAGTCATATACAATTGACAACTTCAGCTGTTCCCTTGTGTAAATATTACCACATTGATTTTAGAGGGGCCTGAGGAGTTTCCATACCACCTATTGCATTTAATTCTGACCAAATTAAACTTGGTCTGGGCAAGGATTAAAGTACATAGATCACAAAATACAGAGGAAGGGGTGGGGTTCCACCTCTGAGGCTGAAGAGAAGCCCTTATCCCAGCTGGGTAGAAACTTTTGGGGAGGAACTTTTACATTACTGTAGGCACTGAGTCCTATCAGTGAGGCTGATAAACTCTGTGCTCCAGTGAACTTTGGTGGAATCATGCCTCAGTTTGTCCTTGGGACATTAGGAAGAAGAGAGATAGAAACTGTCAGGTCTGTCAGGAACAAGGGATTTTTGCAACAGATCTACAAGGACCTCCCCTATCAGTGGACTGGGGAAGGGGCATTGGGGGAGAAGAGGCAGGGTGGGTGGGATGGGATGGAGACTAGGGAGGGGGTGACAGCTGGATACAAATTGTGGTAAATAATTAAATAAAAACACAGTAATTAAAAAAAAAATCAGTGATGGCCACAGGAGGGGCTCATTGTGCCATCCTGAGTAGGAGAGGCAGCCACTAGGGAGAGGAAGTCATTGTTTTCAGTGCTGAAGCCACTTGGTGAAGATTCAGTGACTAGCTCCCCACCCAGGTTTGCAGGGGCAGCCCTAGCCAGTGAGTGATGAAGCAAAACAAAAAGACATACAAGTGGGATGGAGACTTGCTGGGAGTAAGTCAAGAGCAGGTTATTGAAGTGCATGTGGGTTAAGAAAGGATGGGAAATGAGTGTAAGCAAATATATATATTGTGTGTGTGTATGAAACTGTGAAAGAATTAAATTAAAAATATTAATCTCATTAGTAAAGACTTTGATATTAATATTTAAAGAAGTACACTGTTAAAGTGTCTTCCCACCTAAAAGCTACTCAATAGTCAGGAGCAAGTGTCAGGTGGAGGAACCTCCAACTTCTGGACCTACTCACCTTCCACTCTTCTACAGCGCTACTGCTTGGATGCCTTGTCTTTATCAAAGATGGCTGTCTCTTCCTTCCTCCAAGCCTGCTTCTCTTTTAGGTTTGCCTCCTGGCCCTTTCCCTGACTCCTATTTACTGGGCATCCTAAGAATGAAAACTGCTCGTGAAAGAATGTGTGTGAGAGGAGAATCTTGGCAGTATTCATATCTGTGTTTGTGATTCAGTGTCACATGTGGGAGGGAGAGATGCTATTCACTGTACAAAAGACAGCCACTCGGCACTTTGATGTTGTTCTTCGCATGGCTCGGCAGGTTAGGTCGCACATGTTCCTTAAAGCTTAGGAAAGCCGAAGCATCACTAGCACACAACAACTTTGAGTCAATAATGATGACTAGATATAAAAATTTTTACTTAAAATAATTAGACTTAAACTATAAATATTTTGATTTTTTTTCATAAATATTTCATGAGAGCTCTATTTGGCAGTTGGAGAATGTTTTGAAAATGTGGTTTCTGCAGGAATTAAAAAATGTCCAAAAGCCTTAAGTAGGGTTTTCATCCCCTTAAATTACTGAGGAATTTCGGGAAGGCTTGCTTAGCTCTTTTATAGTGCAATGCTAGGCAGTATGTATCTTTTTTTTTTCCAGAGCTGAGGACCGAACCCAGGTCCTTGTGCTTGCTAGGTAAGCGCTCTACCACTGAGCTAAATCCCCAACCCCAGCCATATGTATCTTATGATTTAATCTAGTCAAAGACAGCATTTTCTTTGAATGAAGGCATTGTACTTGCTTTTCTCTAAATTTTACATTTTTTTAAATATTTTGCATTATGTTACTGAGAAAACATTTCTTCTCATACCCCTGTGCTAAATGTTAGACAATGGTTAAAGAATATTTTGGTGTGTCTAGTTTTATGTTGAGGTCTTTGATCCACTTAGACTTTAGTTTTGTGCAGGGTGATAAGTATAGATCTATTTGCATTTTTCTACATGTAGACTTCCAGTTAGACCAGCACCATTTGTTGAAGATGCTGTCTTTTTTCCATTGAATAGATTTGGCATCTTTGTCAAAAATCAGGTGTCCATAAGTGTGTGGATTTATGTTAGGGTCTTCTATTCGATTCCATTGATCCACCAGTCTGTTTCTATGCCAGTACCATGCAGTTTTTAGTATTGTTGCTCTATAGTACAGCTTGAGATCAGGGATGGAGATACCTCCTGAAGATCTCTTACTGTAGAGAATTGCTTTAGCAATTCTGGGTTTTTTGTTGTTCCATATGAAGGTGAGAATTTTTCTTTCAAGGTCTGTAAAGAATTGTGTTGGTAATTTGATGGGAATTGCATTGAATCTGTAGATTGCTTTTGGTAAGATGGTCATTTTTACTATGTTAATCCTGCCAAGCCATGAGCATGGGAGATCTTTCCATCTTCTGATATCTTCTTCCAATTCTTTCTTCAGAGACTGGAAATTTTTTTCATTCAAGTCTTTGACTTGCTTGGTTAGGTTCACACCAAGGTGCTTTATTTCCTTTGTGGCTATTGTGAAGGATGTTGAGAAAAAAAAGTGGGGAATACCCTTGAACTCATTGGCACAGGAGACAACTTCCTGAACAGAACACCAACAGCACAGGCTCTAAGAGCAACAATTAATAAATGGGACTTCATGAAACTGAAAAGCTTCTGTAAAGCAAAGGATACTGTCCTCAGAACAAAACAACAGTCTACAGATTGGGAAAAGATCTTCACCAACCCTATATCTGACAGAGGGCTAATATCCAGTATATATAAAGAACTAAAGAAGTTAAACAACAAAAAAATCAAGTAATCCAATTAAAAAATGGATACAGATCTAAACAGAGAATTCTCTGCAGAGGAATATCGAATGGCAGAGAAACACTTAAAGAAATACTCAACCTCATTAGCCATCAGGGAAATGCAAATCAAAACCCTAAGATTTCACCTTACACCCATCAGAATGGCTAAGATCAAAAACTCAAGAGACAACACATGCTGTGAAGGATGTGGAGAAAGGGGAACCCTCCTCCACTGCTGGTGGGAATGTAAACTTGTACAACCACTCTGGAAATCAATTTGGCGCTTTCTCAGACAACTAGGAATAGCGCTTCCTCAAGATCCAGCTATACCACTCCTAGGCATATATCCAAAAGATTCTCAAGTACACAATAAGGACATTTGCTCGACCATGTTTGTAGCAGCCTTATTTGTAATAGCCAGAAGCTGGAAACAGCCCAGATGCCCCTCAACTGAAGAATAGATTCACAAATTGTGGTACATCTACACAATGGAATATTACTCAGCAATGAAAATTAAGGAAATCATGAAATTTGCAGGTAAATGGTGGGATCTGGAAAAGATCATCCTGAGTGAGCTATCCCAGCAGTAGAGAGATGCACACGGTATATACTCACTCATATAGACATATAATATAGGATAAACCTACTAAAATCTGTACACCTAAAGAAACTAATCAAGAGGGAGGACTCTTGCTAAAATGCTCAATTCCTACCCAGAAAGGCAAAGAGGCTGGATATCAGAAGAAGGAGAAAAGAGGGAATAAGTCAGGATCCTGACACAGAGGACCTCTGAAAATCTCTGCCCTGCAGATTATCAATGTAGATACTGAGACTTATGGGCAACCTTTGGGCAGAGGAAAGAAGTGGGAAACAGTAAGATCTGGAGAGGACAGGAACTCCATAAGGAGAGCAACAGAACCAAAAAATCTGAGCACAAGGGTCTTTCCTGAGACTGCTATTCCAACCAAGGACTATGCATGGAGATAACCTAAGACCCCTGCACAGATGTAGCCCATGGCAGTTCAGTATCCAAGTGGGTTCCATTGTGATAGGAACAGGGACTGTCTCTGACATGAACTGATTGGCCTGATCTTTAATTACCTCCCCCTGAAGGGGAAGCAGCATTACCAGGCCACAGAAGAGGACAAGGCAGCCACTCCTGATGAGACCTAATTGACTAGGATCAGAAGAAAGGAAAAGAAGTCGTCCCCTATCAGTGGACTTGGGGAGGGGCATGCATGCAGAGGGTGGAGGAAGGGAGGAATTGGGACAGGAGGAGGGAGGGAACCAAGGCGGGGGAGAATAGAAAGTGAGTAAAGTGTAATTAATAAAGAAAAATAAAATAAAATAAATAAAAGAATATTTTGGAAACATAAACTATAAATAAGGGCTTCCAAAGGAAGCCTTATAACCTGATGAGACATATTTTACAAGGATAAAAGATCATAAGATAGGTTTTGTTAGGATTTTAATCTGAGATGTGAAGGAAAAATGCAAAAAGGAAATAACTTTATGTGATGTATGCAAAGGTGACACTAAAACATTTCAATAGCGGAGAGAAACTGGCATTTATTTAGAAGTAGAGGAGACCACGAGTGTCATTTAAAACTGTGACCTTCACTCTGAAACAATTCCGTGACTGAGCAGAAAAAACAAGGTCTGTATTATTTATCTACAACAGAAGTGAAGTGGGTACCTCCTGACTCCAGGATTTAATTATAACTTTAATTTTCAGCCCCTATTCTAGACAGAAACAGAATAAATCACTGTCTCTGTCTTCACAAGGTTGGAGCCTTCGATTAAGTTAGGGAGAGAAGAAGCAGTGAGGGTTAGCTATTCACTCCAAAGAGACAAACTTGTCACCCAGAAACACACAGGCACACACACACACACACACACACTTCTGTTGTCCATTTTATTAATTTATTGGCTTTAGTGGAAAGACAAATGAAGATGCTTTATTTGAAGAGACTTGAAGTTCAGAACTTGGCAAGGTATGATGGAAAGTTTCTCTAGGCCTTGCTGTTCTCCCAACTGCTATGCTATCACTCCATGAACTTAGAACAGGAGCCCCTTTCATAGCTAGATATTTACAGTCAGCTTCCCAGTCATTCTAATCTGCCCATTGGGAACACCAAACCATGACCTGATTTTGAAGTCATGTACCAACGAATGAATGCAAAAAAAAAAAAATTGTCTTTGTTTACTTTGACCTATTTTGTTAAGATGGCATTGGTACTATTAGTCCATTTGGCTGTGTCTGTGCTTATGTCTGGAAAAATAACTGGCTGAGTGTCTGGGAACATCAAAGTCAACTCTGCAGAGTTGGCCGCACTCTGTAGTGTCCCCTCCTTGCAGCCTCCCTCAGACCTCTGAAATCAACAAGTATGAAATGTGCTTAGAAGCGTGTAGGAGCCTGGGGTGCTGCTAGGGGTGGTGCATGCTCTTAGCAGTGGCAAGTCCCCCTGGGCTCTTTCCCCAGCTCACCTAATTAAAAAGAACTCCAAGTTAACATGCAATTTATGAGTTTTGTATGTGATCAAAATACATACTCAAAAAGATTATAAAAAAAAAACCTGCAGTGCTCAATGGGTTGACCTTTGACTCAACATATTATTAGCCTTTATTATATTATTGCACATGCAAATAAAGCCTTTGGAATACTGATTATCTGCTAGATGATTACAATTCAGTATAATTGGTATCTGCCTCTCAGAATTCCCTATGGGATGGCCAAATTCTAATATAAGTTAAGTAAAAATAGACTCAAATGAGAACTTATTAGAGAAAGAAGGGGAAAGGATTGGGATAACGATTCAGAGAGAAAGCCTAATGCAAGCCTGTCATCTCAACACTTGAAAATAGAGGCAGGATCACAAATTTGGGCTAGCCTGGACTACATATTGATATCTTATCTCATAAAATAAAATGAAAGAAAAAAGAAAAGCCAAGAAAACTGACTTGTTTTGGAAAAAAATAGATAATTCACAGAGCTTTAAAAAACAAACTTTAAAAGCTAATAAACATCATCAAAATGACTTAAGACAACACATTCATGAGAGGGGGAAAAATCAAATGTACAATCAAGTCAAACTCACAAAACAACAATGAGAATATCAGAACAGAAAAGTGATGACAGAAAAATTAAAGATATTTTCTGGAACCTACAATAAAAGTGAAAGACAGACCATTCTGAGATCAAAATCACTAGGGGTTCATGCTGTAGGCTTCCAAGAAGACAGGATGGAGGGGAGCAGGAAGTCATCGAGTAAGTACACACAGCAGCACTGGGTGGTGGCAGAGCTACAGGCTAATAATATGTAAACACTGAGACATTTCCAGAGCTGAGGAGAAACTCTGTGATTCATATAAAGACAGAAACTGGGTATAAAAAAGCCAAACTAGAAACATTACATGACAGTTTAATCAAGAGATAATAAGAATAAGCATTAAAGTCAAGTATGATGGCAAATTCCACTCAAGACTGGAGAGGCTGAGGCAGAGGAGCCAGGAATTTGAGGCCAGCCTGGGAAGCATAGTGAAATCTGTTCTCCTCAGAAAAGAAACAGTAACCACCAGGTTATTTAGATGACTCTGTGCGGAATAGCAATTCAGTCAAGTTCTGTTTTTCCTCTTTCAGGCAAGAGGCCTGCAGATGAGCATGTCTCCTGCTCTATGTCTGTATATTTTAAACACAGTAAAAGAAGTATTGTATTAGCAAAAAACGAATTGTCCTGACAATAACATGAGTGATTATCAGAGAAATCCAATGAAAACTGAAAATCAATTAGGGCTAATGAGAACATTCTACAACTTCTAGACAGAAAAACAATTCTTTATAGAAATCATAAATGAGATGTCTTCATCAAATCCATCCCTGCAAGGCTTGGGGTTCTATGCAGAAGAGAAGGTGAAAAATTTGTTAGAGCCAGAAGTACTGGATGACTGCAAAGAAACAGTGTCTCCCAGACACAATGGGCTGAGGCACACATAAACTCACAGCTGCTATGGCAGCAAGCACAGGGTTTGCATTAAGTCAAGCCACATGGCATCCCAGCACTGAGAGACGGGAGTGTGTGTGTGTGTGTGTGTGTGTGTGTGTGTGTGTGTGTTAGACATGGGGTCCTATCCCTAAGAAGCCTTCTGCAATTGATAGCAGCTGGCAAAGGGAAAATCAGTTTTCTCCAGGAGTGTCACAGGGTGTATCACACATGCTCCGGTGCACAGGAGAAGGTCAACACAAAATTAATTTTATGATTATTTAATTGGTTAATTGGTTGGTAAGTGTGTGTGTGTGTGTGTGTTTACTTTTTTGTTTTGTTTGGACATTCTTTACTTTGTTGGTCTTTTGTTTATTTGTTCTGATTTACTTTTTTGTGTTTTTTTAATCTATTTATTTATTCATTTATTTGTTACAGTTAATTCACTTTGTATCCCCCCCGTAGCTCCTTCCCTCCTCCCCTCACAAACCTACCTTCCCTCCCTCTTCCCCACCCTTGCCCCTCCCCCAGTCCACTGATAAGGGAGGTCCTCTTCTCCTTCCCTCTGATCCTAGTGTATCAGGTTTCTTCAGGACTGGCTGCACTGTCTTCCTCTGTGGCCTGGTAAGGCTCCTCTCCCCTCAGGGGGAGGTGATCACAAAGCAGTCCAGTGAGTTCAAGTCAGAGAAAGTCCCTGTTCCCATTATTATGTAGCCCACTTGGATACTGAACTGCCATAGGCTACCTCTGTACAGGGGTTCCAGGCCATCTCCATGAGTGGTCCTTGGCTGGAGTATCAGTCTCAGAAAAGACCCCTGTGTCCAGATATTTTGCATTTGTTGCTCTCCTTGTAGAGCTCCCGTACTCTCCAGGTCCTACTGTCTCCCACTTCTTTCATAAGATTCCCTGCACTCTGCCCAAAGTTTGGCTATGAGTCTCAGCCATCTGTCTCAATACCCTGCAGGGTAGAGCCCTTCAGAGGCCCTCTGTGGTAGGCTCCTATCCTGTTCCCTGTTTTGTCCCTGCATAATACTGGCATAGAAACAGAATGGCAGATCAATGGAATCAGATAGAAGACCCAGAAATAAATCCACACACTTATGGACACCTGATTTTTGAGAAAGATGCCAAAACCATACAATGGAAAAAAGATAGCATCTTCAACAAATGGTGCTGGTCTAACTGGATGTCTACATGTAGAAAAATGCAAATAGATCCATATTTATCACCTTGCACAGAACTAAAGTCCAAGTGGATCAAAGACCTCAATATAAAACCAGACACACTAAGCCTGTTAGAAGAAAAAGGAGGGAAGAGCCTTGAACTCATTGACACAGGAGACAACTTCCTGAACAGAACACCAACAGCACAGGCTCTAAGAGCAACAATCAATAAATGGGACCTCATGAAACTGAAAAGCTTCTGTAAAGCAAAGCAAAGGACACTGTTGTCAAAATGACTGTCTATAGATTGGGAAAGAATTTTTTTTTTTCTGAGAAAGAACAATATTGGATGGATAGAGATGTGGGTGCCTCTCGAGGATTTGGTGGAAGAGAAAATATAATCAAACAATATGAAAATAACATCAGCCTTGCTAACACGAATAAAATTCAGACACAAAATATGAATAGAATAACAACATAATATCTGCAGAGATATTAATATTAAATAATAAATTTAGTAAAGCATATTGGAGGTCATTACGACAAAAGCATGGTAGGGTTGAAGAAATGCTGTAGTAGTAGAACATTTGCGGGGCACTCATTTGACCCATAATTTGATCCAGAGCAACACACACACCATACAACACACACAACACATGCACACAACATACATAGCAAACACAGGACAGAGAGCACAGACACACACACCCCATACACCATTCACACACCATACATAATACACACTACACCATACACACACAACATACATACACAACACTTAATACACACAGAGAACACATTACACACACACACACACACACACACACACACACACACACACACACACACCACCATAAAATATTCTTAGGAGAGTGGGGCAGTGGTGGGGCATTCCTTTAATCCAAACACTTGGGAGGCAGAAGCAGGCAGATCTCTGTGAGTTCAAGGCCAGCCTAGCCTACAAAGTGAGTCCAGGACAGCAAAGGTTACACTGAGAAACCATGTCTGGGGAAAAAAAAATTATAAAGCTGGGTGTGCTGCTATAATCATAGCAATCTGAGAGGCAGAGGCAGGCAGATCTCTGTGAGTTCAAGGCTACCCTGGTCTACAAAGTGAGTCCAGGACAGTTCACTTTATGGAGTCTCACACAGTCCAGGCCAACCTCAAAGCCATTACGTGGTTATAGAAGACATCTGGGCCACTAGCAGAGCATCCCTTTAATCTCAGCAATCTGGAGGCAGAGGTAGGAATATCTCGGTGAGTATGAGATCAGCCTGGTCTACGTAGTGAACTCCAGGACAGCCTGAACTACACAGTGAAGCTTCTTCTCAGGAAACAAAAACAAACACATAAAAAACAGATGGTCTTAAGGTCCTGATCCCTACCACACCTCAAGTCCTGGGATCAGAGATAGAAGTATGCACCACCACCCATGGTCTATGGACCAGCCTCTTTAAATTGCTCTAAGCTGGGACCTCCAGAATGGCTGGCTGTTGTCTTTAAACTCCTCGTCAGTACCAGGACTAAAAATGATTTTTACCAATATCTAAGATGAGCAGACATATACACTAAATGGTCCCACACTGAAGAAGTTGAGATCTTGCTGCCAGCTTTTAAACCCACCAGCTAGCTACAAAAATTCACTCCTCCCATTCAATTATCTGCCAATTGATGCAACTTATATTTATAAAATCATGGGGTTTCTATTGTTTAACCACATGATTTGGCAGGATTTCCCCATGTTTATGTTTTATTGAAGTGGAGGAGTCCTTTTTTACTCAAATCCAAAGCAAAAAGGGAAACCATGTAAACATAGATTTGGTTTATAAACACTAAAATGTCTGTTCACTAGAACCCATACTCTGTTTTGGTACAACAAAACTAAGCAAACTCCCGAAATGTGGGAAAGGTCTTGCAGAGAGGAGGGGAGGTTGACAAGGAGGAATGATAAGACAGGGTGACCCTGAGATAGGACTGGGAGTAATCAGAATGCTTTCTCTACATGTAAGAAATTGTCAAAGAATAAATTTAATAAAAGTTTCTAGAAAGCCAAGATGCAAGCTAGAAAAAGCAATAAAAAGGGCTTAAATGTTCCAACGTATACATAGAAATTACAAATTCTTAATAAAGAAAACCCACTAGAAAAAAAGAGTAAACTGAAACATCAGTAGGCATTTTAAAATAGGATAACACAGGGTCCATGCAAATTTAAAAAGAAGTTGAATGCAAATGTTATCAGAATTCCGGAATCCTCCGTAGGAAGTAGATAAACTGAAAGGTTACATTACCAAGCATAGCTGAATTGTGATCCAAAAATCCTAATATTTTCACGTGTTCCTCTAGAATTTTGAGTATGTCTCAAGTCAAGCTAAGATCCTACTTCTTCACTTTCCTCAAAAGTCATCACTTCCCATTTTTCAGTTACTGCATATACAAAGGTTTTTTTAGTGTTAATATTCAGTGTTGCTAGAAGTGAAAGCAATATCAACTATTCCAGGCAGATTTCCAAGGAAATATTTCACAATATGTATCTGAAGCCTCCCAAACAGACAAAGTGTTTAGACATTCTGCTTGCGATTCTATTTCTAAGAAATCAAGCCAATGAAGGGAACATGGTCATCTCCAAAGAAGTATAATGAGTGTGTGGTTCTGGATATCACTGAGATAAGCAAATGGTTGGAAGCATGCTGAGTATTCTCAAATACTGTTCTGCCTAAATAATTACAATGAACACAAGCTATGGGGTAGAGCTCATTGTATCTAAGACAAATAACATTTAAAAAGTTTGTTTTTACTTTGAGTTATGTGTATGCATGTGTGTGCAGGTATGTGAGAAACTGGAGATATCAGCCAATTTGGAGCTGGAGTTACGGGCAGTTGTTAGCCATTTGATTTGAGTGTGGGAACCAAACTGTAGTTGTCTGCATGACCAGTACCTGCTCCCAACTCCTGAGCATCATAAACTCCCAGCCTCATAAAATAAGTATATTTTTTTATGATTAATATCAACTTACATATATTAATATCTAAAAATGTATGCACGTATATTGATAAACTTATAGAACAAATGTCCCATTGTTGTATGGGTCAATACTTTCTCAATTAGACAGCACTTAGATTACTTTGGAGTAGTTAGAAGACACAGCTTATGAAGGTGCTGGTTGCAAAGACCTGAGTTCTTTCTCTAGGACCCACATGGAGAACAGAGAACCAGCTCCACAAAACTGCCTTACATACGAGCCATAGGACACACATTCACACACAGGTACATGTGCGCCCCCACAAAATGAGTAATATAATAATAATATTAAAATAATAATAAAAATAATAATGCACCTTAGATTTTCTAAAAAGAAGTTTAGGCTAGTAAGCTGACCAGGCAATGTTATTAATGGTAACGTGAGGTTTTTCTTTTCTTTTTTAACTTTTAATTTTATTTATGTAGTTGCTCACTTTATATCCCAATCATAGACCTCATCCTCCTCTCCTCCTGATCCCACCATCTTCCCCCCTTCCCCTCTCCCCCTTTGAGGTTTTTCAAAACAGTTAAAAGAGAATTTTAAATGTTCTCCCCACAAAGAAATGATAAGCACTAAAAGCAACTTACATGCTAATCATCATGATTCAGTCATTTCAAGAATGTGCGTGCATAGGAATACAGTGTATTCCCTAAACAAATATGATTGCCAACTAAAAAAAAAAATAAACAAACAAAAACAAAAAACCCAGCACCTTGGCAAACCCTACCATACAAGGGAAAGAAAAGCTCTCCAAACACAGAAGCCCAATTCCTAACTAAGCATGTGCAGATAGCAACAAAGAATAGGACCGTGAGAATACTTACAGATACAGGGGGAATAAAATTTTGGCCTAGAGGAAATCTTATTTTATTTAGTTTTGTTTTATTACTTTCTTGTATCGTGATAAAGCCTCCCAAACATAGCACAAGCTGCTGCAGAAGCCTCAACAGTCTTTCTGCCTCAGGTTTCCAGAGTGCTGAAAAGGACAGGTAGGAACCGTAAGAGTCAATAGAAGGAATCATTTTAAAAAGACAAAACTCCAGAAAGTGTCAAAAGTTACTTTTAGAATAAGCCTAGTAATTATGATTAACAAGCAGGCCATCATAAACCACATCAATTACTATTACCAATGGGGAGAGAGAGACAAGAGAGGACAGAATCCTGGTTACAAAACGACTTTAAAATCAGCTATATGGTTTGCTCATTCTGCGATATTAACATAAACTCCGTGTAACAATTCTACATCCCCGTCCGAATGTATGTTCTAGACCTAATTAATTATTCTCTCTATTACAAATTTTATACAGAAAGTTAAACAGCTTCACAGCTCATATAAAAAATTGATGAAGGCAATGACAATTCATACTTTCCTTAAGTGAAGAAGCATTAATTTTAACCTCAGAGGAAAAACGATCTGACGGAGACAGCTGACAAAGTTCATGGAATATGCCCGAGCTTCCTTGGAGTAGAACTCTTTGAACAGTTAAGTAAAACCGTATCCCACTAAGGCAGGTGTCTCCTCCATTGTTCTCCTGATTGCAAGGACGTTGGTGGTCACATGTACCAGATGGTGTGAGATGGGACAGTTATACAAAACACACCAGACTTTACAAGATTATCTATGTACTTTTTCTTTAATCAGAACACAAGTTTTTAGAATTAACCAAAGAAAACAAGTGCATATTTCTAGTATCTGTTACAGGCATTAGTTTAAAGTTTTATAACCTTCTCTTAGTATAAGATTGGCTATGAAGTCGTAACTCATTAACTCCAAAATCTCAAAGTAATCTTCAAGTTTCCAATTCTGGTTGTTTTAGAGTTTTTCTTTCTTTGTTTTCTACATATTTTTATGATTCTTTGGGAATTTCACATCATGTACCTCCGTCACATTCATTTTCCGTTCTTCCATCTCTGCTCCCCTAGTCTTTTGAGAAAAAAAAAAAACAAAAACAAAAACAAAAAAACAAGTCCAATTTGTGTAATCTATACACTCATTGGAGCATGGTCAAACTCTCAGTGGCCTGCTTCTTAAATAGAACTGAGGTGTTCCCCTCCCAAACCCCAGCCAGTAGCCATTGGTTGTGGAGAGCTACACTTCAGCATCCTTACGACACTTTTTAAGAGTTCTCTTCGATGGCTTCTTTTAGGGCTGCTTCTTTTGGGGGTGAGTGGGAGTGGGGTGGAGTAGGAATTGCCACAGAAGTTTTCCATGTCCCTCTTTCTCAGCTATGCACCTCAATCATTGTTATCACTGGGAAAGTAGCTTCCTTGCCCTTTACAGTCAGCAGGGGGCATGGGTTTCTACATTGTTTCTAGCAGCAACACAGACCACAAACATGGCTCCTGGCTGCAGTAGGATCATGAACCCAAACCAGGTCATTGGAGGCAGTCCTGGCCTCAGCATGGCAGCAGCAAGACCCATGGACCTCATCATGGCTTCAGGCTGCAACACAGACTACTACGGACATCTGCATGGCTTTTGGTGGTAACATGGGCGAAGGACCTCAACACAAACCCCAGCAAAGTCCATAAGAAAGGCTGCAGCAGGGTCAATGACATTTTAGGAGGTAAAGATACTTGCCATGTAAGCCTTATTATTTGAATATGATCACCAGAACCCAGGTAAAGACAAGAGGGGAAAAACAGCTCCACACAATTGTTCTGTCATGAGAACACACACCCATACACACACAATAATAATACTAAAAAATAAAATTGAAAGCAAAAGTTGGTCACAAATATAAGATAGTTACATAGGAACTCTGCCATGCAGTCTTTTGCACATCAATGCTCACACTCACAGAAATAAAACACCAATGTTATAACCAGAAGCAGCATTCTTTAAGCTTTTGGAAATTGGACATATTATAATCAGCAGATTATTGATAAGCAAATGAACTAAAGCTCTTCTGTTGTGGAGACTTAATACTTACTCCTGAGACATTTAGTCTGAATTTCGATATTATTAGAAGTTTTACTAGACTTCACCAGTGTCCTATACCAGTACAACATTACCTCTAACTAAAGAATAACACTAATTTCAATGTGAAAAATTTAATAGTTTCCACTGGTCTTGTACACTCAAATATTTAGGGCTTTGCTTTATAGAGCAATTGATTGATCAAATACTGAGAGCCAAATTACTTTCTCAATAGTTACCAGCTAAGGATAGGATTTCATCCTCAACTCCTGCTACTAGGAAAGGGAGAGTCAGTTCTCTTTAAGGTTGTGGCCTTTGGTAGGTTGACCATTTCCAATGGATGAGCACATGCACAAGCATGTATGTATAGCACAAGATTAATTTCATGTTTTGTTTTGTTTTTTTAAACACATAGTAGATAGGAGGGTAGAGTGGCTCTTGGAGGAGTTTGGAGAGGAGTATAAATATGATCAAAATACAACTGAATGAAATCCTCAAAGAATTCAATAAGACATTTTTTTTCATGTTTGTTGTTCTGAGACAGGGTCCCTCTACATAGCCTCAAATGTCCTGGAACTTGCTGTGTCAACTAGGCTGGCCTCAAACTCAAATCTGACTGCCTCTGCTTCCCGAGTGCGTAGACTAAAGGAGTGTGCCACCACACCTGGACCAAATAAAAATTTCTCAAAACATAGTTTAAATTTCTCAAAGAACTTAGAACTGTGTGTGTTTTAAAAGTGATATGCTTTTTCCATCAACATTTATTACTAGATATTGCTTTATCCAGCACCAGATGGGAAGGGGGATGCAGAGACTCATATCCAGATATTATGCAAAGAGAATCTAAATTGGAGGTCTCTATCAGGAAGCTCAAGGAAGGAAAAATTGTATGAGTCAGAGGGGATGGACAACACCAGGAGAACATGACCCATCAAAGCAACTAAACAGTGCTCACATGAACTCACATGAGATCACAGAGCCTGAAGCATCAAGCACGGGATGCATGGGTCTGCCTCAGGTCCTCTGCATATATCTTATTGTTATTAGCTTGGTGTTTTTGTTGGACTCCTACCAGTGGGAGCTGGTGTGACTCTCTCGACTCTCTTGCCTGTTCCTGAGACTCTTTCCCTACTCTTGGATTGCCTTGTTAGTCTCCTTAAGAGCTTTTGCCTTGCCTTATTATATCCTGTTTCATCATGTTTGCTTGCTGTCTCTTAGAGGCCTACTTTATTCTGTAGGAAAAGAGGGGGAGAGGATCTGGGAGAGAGGGGAGGAAGGAGAGTTGGGAGGGGTGGAGGTAAGGAAGACTGTTCTGTGGTGGGTGTGTATTCAATGAAAGTACAATCTATTTTCAATTAAAAAAAAGAAAAACAACAACATTTGTTACATGACAAAGATTGTGCAGTGGCAATCTCCTTGACAAATAGCATCCCAGAGACTCGTGAACAGATAATGTTCTTAACATGTACAGAAAGTACAGGAAATGCCTGGGGGAACTTTAAAGGCAAACTTTAAAGCAAAAAAGTAAGAACAAATTCCTGTATGACTTTCCCAGGATTGTCATAACAAGAGAGCCTCAAGTTATATGACTTGATATGACTATAAGTCATGAGACTTCTAGTCCTATGTGAGGACTAGAAGTCAGATCAACTCAGTCATCTTAAGGCAGTCCCTAACATGGTGTCACATGAGTTCCACCATATAGGTCACCTAAACGTTCATGTCTTTGCTTTTACCATGCATGGCTGATAACACACCATTCTGTCTCCTTCTGCGCAATCCTTGTAATTTTTCCAACCTTCTCTGATTTCTTCCTTGTTATGGTTTACCAGAAAAACTCAAGCATTGAAGGTTTGGTCCCCAAAGCAGCAATGTGCAGGTTGGAGTATTTGGTATGTGATTGGTGAGTGTTCTGGCTTCCTCAGTGGATTAACCAACAGATGGGTTGTGGGACCCAGTATGAACCAAGTTTTCCCTTTTGTTTCCTAACCTCAGTAAGGCAAGGTGAACAGTGCTTCTGTACTAGTGACACAGAAACAAGGCCAAATAGCCATAGACAAAAGAGTCTGAAATCATGAGCCCAAGCAAATCTTTCCTTATCCTGGTTGATTTCCTTGCATTCTCCCCCCCCCCCCACGGTAATAGAAAGACAACAAGAAACTTGACACTGAAAACTGGGGCTGTTGTTGTGATTATAAATGATAGTTTAGAAACATTTGAAATATTCTGGGGAAGCAGTCTAGAAAAGGTATACATACATGGTTGGTGGAGCTTAATGAGTGATTCTTGAAGAACCTCAGAAGATCAAAATGTTGATCTAATGTAAAGACCAGGCTAGAAAGGTTTCAAAAGAAAGGGAAGACTGCTTTGGGAACTGAACTAAAGGCCATTTATGCTACATTCTGGCAAAGAATTTGTCTAATTTTCTCCCATATTTTATAACTTGTGTATGAAGGGAGGCTTAAAACGACACACTAGTTAACCTTTTGGAAGAAATTCCAAGGAATCTTGCATCTTGATGTCGCTTCATTATTGCTGTTTGATTTAGCTAGATTTACAATAAGACACAGGAAAAAAAATCAGAGCAGAAAGACTTAAGAAATTTGCTGTTTGGCTAGCAAAGAAAGGCCTGTAAAGTTAAGTTGATGCTGATGGGGACAGTAAAGAGATTAGCACCATTAAAAATAATCCAAGCACTTTCTACATGGACAGTTGGAAAGATAATGCCTTGAGATAATCTCATGAATCAGGAAGATCCATCCTTCATTGGTTAAAAGGTAGGTAAATACAAACCTTTTATTTGAGGAATGAATCCCTGGGTGTTCTGGGTCCCACAGCTAAGAAATTATTTCCTCAGTATTTCACCTTAGTCATTAAATCACTAAAGAACCCAGTGTAGTTGTGGTGGGTTGAGAGGTAGCTACTGATCTTGCTATTAGCACAACTTGATGATATCCATGTACCTTTGTAGATATGGAATTCAGGAGCCCCACTGAGATGCCAAAGGAAAACCTAAAAGGGTGTGCACTTTGTAGCACTTTTGATGTTTTGTAAGCAGACCCTGAAGGTCCTGAAACTGTGAAAGTGGAACCAAAGGAACATCAGTGACAACAGAGATACCTGTGACATATCACTCCTACCAAAGACAGCTGCAGACTGCAAGCACAGCCTGGCCGAGAGGATGACCAGAAAGTCTTAAGTCAATATAGTCCTGAGGGTGGCCTTTAGGTCTCATAGCGTAACATCATGCTCTGATGACAGATATGGAACTATCGATCTCAATGTTTGCCCTTCAAGTTTTCAGTCTTGCTTCAAAAAATTTCTGCTGCGCTGTTTTACAACTCTTCTCATTTGGAATAGGAGTGTGTCCCATGTATACTCGCATATATTGGATGTAAGTAACTTGTCTTTGAATTTTAAAGTTCATATCTATGAGTCTGCTTTGAGCTTCTGAAAAAACTTTGGAACTTTCACTTTTGGGTAGTGATGGAACTGGTAAGACACAAAGATTCATAAAGACAGGCTAGTGCATTCTGATGCATTCTGCACTGTGAGATGGGCTTGGGTCTTTGAGGCACAGGGACACTGTTATATTTCAGAAGTTAAGTGTTCTACAAAAGCTCATGCATTGAGCACTTATGCCCTAAGGAAGCAGTGCTCTGAACTGGGCCTTTGGGAAGTCATTAGGCCATGAAAGCATTTGACCAAGGCTTTGAATTCACAGCTTCATAGGTTTGAGGAGAGGGGATGTACCATAAAAATGAGAGTTTTCTTTTTGAATCCTGTATGCTACATCTATTGCCTAACATATGCCTCCCTCAAAAATGGCAGCCTCAAAAAACATGACTCAGAATAAACCCTTCCATTTCTTTTAGTTGATTTTCTCATGAATGTTGTCATAATGGCTAAACCTGACTAAGACATTCCTTCCTATCTTTAGTATGGAAAAATTCATTATTGTTACTCTTAGATCAAGACCATAATTTAAATATGCTGGCATATATATGATATATATATATATATATATATATATATATATATATACATATATATCAGTAAATTTAAGATCTGAAGTATACCATTCTGTTCCTGGGCCTCAAAGGTTATGTCCATCTTACAGTACATTTAATATTTAATGTATATAAATAAGCTTCTCATATTATTTTGAAAGCTTACATATTTAAATAGCTCACCCACCCAAGATACAAAGATGTGAAACTTAGTGGACATAAAATGTCCACGTGAAGAACATCTCTGCCTTCGCTGACATAGAGTTCACGGAAGAAACATGAATATACCATAGATTTTATTATCGCCATTGCTGTATTTAACTCTTGATGCACACTAGTGTAGCGGTATGGATTTTGATGTAAAGAAACTCTAAGGAAGGATAAACTCATGGCAAAGAGGAGAAGCAGCAAAGGACAGAGGTGAGTACAAAAACTTGTAGAAAAGATGGGTCAATAATGAACAGAGTAGACTGCATCCACTCAAAAGGGAAGTCTGGATAAGGCCAAATTAGCCTTCCAAAAATAGATATCCTTCTCTTCCCATTTCCCTTTTTACCACAAGCTCTCATGAGTGATGAGCAAAAATAAGTACACAACGTAAATTTTACATGCAAGTTCTTTGGGTTTGTGTGTGTGTGTGTGTGTTTGTGCATGCGTGTGTCTGTGTAATCTTTATTTTTTTTTCATTTTGGTGTTGTTTTATTCAAGCAAATACATTTGCAAAGTCAGTTGATAACTGAATACTTCCTTTATTGTTAAAGCAAAGAACTTGAAAGTCAGGCATGTTGACAGAAGCAACTTAATCCCATTATTTATTAGGTCCAGGTTACTGTAGGTGAAATGCAAGTCAGAACTATAGAAAAAGACTCTGGTTTGTGTTGTTTCTTTTGTTTTAAGCACCCTCTGAAAAATAACTGTTCTTGGCAAAGATTTCCTTCATTATAGCAATATTTCTAGGACCATACAATTGACTATCCATCAGCTGTTTATTCTAATTATATCTTAAATTTCAAAACTTCTGAAGCTGGGGTTTTGGGAAAGTAGCTCACTGGCCTAGCATACACACAGCCCTGTATTCAATTCTAAGTGCCACAATGAAACCTCTTTGTGTTTTGTGACCCCAAAACAAAAAATCAACATCTTAGGGAATTGAAATCGCTCAGAGGTGTCTTCTTCATTGGTAAACCAGAGACAATTTTTAATCTAGGTAGCAACCAGAAAGGCTATGGTCATCATAGGCACAAATATTCTTTCTGTGATGTCTTTGTAGAATGAACTTGTCTATTTTCTTGCTCTTTTTCCAAACACCAGCTTTTTCCCTCTTTCTTCTTTCTTTCTTTTCTTTTCTTTCTTTCTTTCTTTCTTTCTTTCTTTCTTTCTTTCTTTCTTCCTTCCTTCCTTCCTTTCTTCCTTTCTTTTTTCTTTCTATTTATTTATTTATTTGTTTGTTTGTTTATCTGTTCTTGAGATAGGGTTTCTCTGTAGCCCTGGCTGTGCTGCAACTCACCCTATAGACCAGACTGGCCTTGAACTCAAAGACCTGCTTGCCTCTGCCTAGCAAGCGCTGGGATTAAAGGTGTGTGCCCCACCGATGCCCTGCTGCTATCTGAAACCATTTGGATGTCCTAATAAACAAGATAAATCACGTGCAGGCATACAGTCACATGCAGCTTTCATCATAAGGGTCTGATTGTTGAAATTTTGCAACTGTAACTTGTTTATCTTCAACATAAAGTGAACAAGTCACATTCTGGTCTTTAAGTTAGGAGTAGCTTTAAAAATACTGTCTCACCTCCTTACTAACGAATAAAAAGATGGGATACTAACGTTCTCCTATTTAATTACCATGTTTGAAAAGTTTCTTTGGTGCTCTTGGTAGCCTAATGGTATTCGTTATGCTATGCACTTATTGCTCCCCTGCCAGTTTCTGGGAATACAATAGAGAAAAAGAAAACAGTGTTGATTAAGAACACATTTAAGCTTCTGAAAACAATAAAATTGATAATTAAAACATACTAAAGCATAAAAATAAATTTAAATAAAAACGTACTAAATCCTTGTTATTCTTTATATATTTTTAAGAGAAAACTCGATATGCTGCCTGGAATCTGAGAATGGAAGAGGAAAGATCAAGAAACTCAAAGAGGCAAAGAATTAGTGCTACCAACTCAGATACATAGTAGTCAAAACACTCGATATAAAATGATCCTCGGTACAAGATAATATCCAACGGCCATTTCTTATACCAAGGTTAGAGAATGATATGTAAAACGGTATTAATTCTCAAATAACTTGTCATCGTGAGACAAACCAATCAAGTTCAAAGTCCAGAACCTGCAAAAGGAAGGTTAGATGCAAAGGAGGGTGCAGGCTGGGACACTCTTTTATAAAAGAGAGGGCACCAAGGGTTGGCTTAGCTTTTCTATCAATGTTTGGGACTATGCTCATCCAATTCCTTTGACCCTTAGTGTCACCCAGGTTCTTGCATCAGTCCTGTGGATAATGATTCTCAAAACAAGGCAAGCTTTGATCCTGTCCCACCTTTACACCCTTGGCTAGCGCGAGGCTGCCACTACTTTCTGAGCCGCTGGGGGACTTATTGGAAACTTATTGGAGGCAGCAAGCGGCAGGGGACAAGAAAACCCTACCAGCCGAAGCACGTAGACAAGAGAGAAACCTGGAGGTATGGATTACTTACAGTTTGTCTCTGAGACTGGCAGCACCAGGACGACGCAGGCCAGCAGCAGCACGCGACAGCGCGCACTCAAGACCCTCATTGCTGAGCGGGCGGCGGGAGGTCAGGGCAGGCGCAGCCGGGACCCGAGCCTGCACTCGGTCGCTGGGAGCTGCGAGCCCGGGCTCAGCTCTCCTAGCTCTGGCCCAGTCTGAGCGCGGGCGGAGCAGCCAGCGGCGGAGGGGACCGCCCGCTCCCAGCCCCCAGCCCGGGAGGGGAAGCGATGACTGGGACATTTCCTGGAAGCTTTTCTCAGCTGTGGGAGCGGGAAGGGGGAGGGATCCGGGAGTGAGGTCGGAGGCCTGGAAAGCTTATCAGAGGTCCTTTGTCGCGGTCCTGCAGTTACTTCTTTCTTTAGAAAGTGAAGTTTTCAAAGGTTGAAGAAAAGACCGCCCTCCCTCCTACTCCCTCCTTCCCTCCCGCCTCCTCTCTCCTGCCTTCTCTCCTTCCCCCTTTCCCTTCCTCCTCTCTCCCTCTCTCCTTCTCTTCATTTCCTATTCTTTCTCCCACTTCCCCTTTTCTTCCTTCCCCATTCTTTCTCTTCCTCCCTCCTCTCTTCCTTTCCTCACTCTCCCTGTCAGGATTTCAAGATGTCAACCTGAACAAAAGCCAATGAGGACTTTAGGAAGAAGAGTGCTCAGATCAGAAGTAATGATGGGTGAGAGGGGGAGGAAGAAAATGGAATGGTCTGATCACCCACAGTGCCTTTCCTCCAAGCAGCTTGTTGGTATTAAGTATTACCATTCAGTTTTTGTCAGGCCTTAGGCTGCCACTGCCTGGGTCTAAAGCATAATACTTGGTCTTACCACTGTTGAATAACTTTAAGAAAAGAGCTTACAGTAAACAGGTTGTCACAGTGTTGATGTGAGATTTTCTAAAGATGCTACAAGAAGCATAAGGCATAGTATTGCTCAATGCACATATATTATTGTTCCTTTTTGTCTGAATAAAACATTGATTGATTTTTCTGTGTGTTTGAAGGAAACGAACATTGATTGATTTTTCTGTGTGTTTGAAGGAAACGTACTAAGCAGAATGATAGTTTAAAGATTATTTCCAGATTTCTTTCTTTCTTTCTTTTTCAATGATTTTGTGATAGAGCTAAATGCAATATTGAAGCAATTTTTCTGATAAGAGAATGGTTCGTAAATTTCCATTCATTCAATAAAAGGAAGGAAAACTCTTGTACCATACCCTTCCATGCTCTGTACCTTGTTTAACTAAATTGATGCTTGAGAGACTCAGAGGAGAAAATAATATTTAATTACATATGAATGCAGTGGAATTTCACAAGGTTGTGAGATTCGAGGAGGTGGTCAGATGATTGAGACATACAACAACTTAAGCTATGAAAAAGGAATTTGAGGCTTCCAGCAAAGGAGGTTGAAAATAGGGAGAAGACAAGTGAAGGAAACACAAGTACTAGAAATATATGATCAAAAGGGATGTGTTTGTCTTATTGTCTCTCAGGCAACAAAAGTTGTCTCTGGGATTTGTTCCTTCTGGTATGATTGAACTTTTATTAATCAAAATTTTCTTTATGAGTGTAAGTTTCTGTTGTAGCTTGGGTCTTTTTAAAAATTTAAATTGTTTTTGGTTTTTCAAGATTGGGTTTCTCTGTTTAGCATTGGCCATCCTTGACTCACTTTGTAGACCAGACTGGCCCTGAACTCACAAAGATCTGCCTGCCTCTGACTCCCTGAGTGCTGGGATTACAGGTGTGTGTACAGATGCAAAAATATTTATTTTAATGAGTATGAGTTTTGCCTGTGGATATGCACCATGTGCCTGCAGAGGGCATCAGGTCTCCTGCAATTGGAGTTAGAGATGGTTTTGAGCCTCCATGTTGGTACTGGGATCCAACCCAGGTCCTCTGGAAGAGCAACAAGTGCTCAAACACTGAGCCATCTCTACAGCCCTTAAAGTTCCAAACTCAGTTGTAGCTCAAATGCTTTCTGGCTTTGTCACCAGCCTGTGGTGACATTACAGGTAAATACGTCAGCACTTGGGCCTAATAGGAGGTCTCTGGGATTGTCTTCTTGGAATTCTCTCTTTCTCTTCTTAGTAACCAGTAACCATAAGGTAAGCAGCCATTTTAGCCTCTTTCTTCCAGTACAAATATTCCCATAATGCATTGTGCCATCACAAGCCAAGGGCTATACTATAGAAACCTCTAAAATTGTGAGTCTAAAGTGAGCATTTGCTCCTTTTACATTTATCCTCAGGCATTTTTTGTTGTTTGCTTGTTTGTTTTTCATTTAGGACAAAAAGTTGACTGACACAATTTTCTTTCTAAACTCATACTTTACTCAAGGCACTTAACAGAGAACTACAAAAACCACCACTACTTCTACTGTTTTTGTTTTTTGTTTTTCGGTTCTTGCAGACAGGGTTCCTCTGTATAACAAGAGCCCAGGATGTCCTGGACTCACCTTGCAGACTATGCTAGCCTTAAACTCACAGAGCTCTGCCTACCTCTGCCTCTCTCCCAAGGGCTGGGACTAGAGGTGTGCAACACTATACCAGGCTCTGCTGGGGTTTGACTTGCTTTTGTTTGAAATGTCCCCAAAGACACCAGCATTCACTGAAAATATCTGCAAGCTAGTGTTGTGTCCATACGGAGATTCATCACCCACAGCTTCAGGACCCTCAATTCAACACCTACAGCTCCTTTCTGGGTGGGTGAAATCCAGGCCAATAGACACTCAGTATCCCATGCTATGCCTTGTTCTAGCTTCTGTCCTGACCTCTTTCAACAGGGTCCATTGGAAGCAGAGGCCAACACTGCCAAAATTGTGAAGATGATAGGACTTACCTGCCCACATTTTCAAATAAAGTTGTTTAACAGAAAATACACATACATCTTTATGTCAAAGTAGTATATGTTACTGTTTCATGTTCTAATCTTTTGAATTAAGTAAAATACAAATTATCCAGTATGTTTGTGACCTCTGCCTTTAAAACATTCTCTTCCTTTTGGGTCCTCTGACTCCACCAGATCAATGTATTTGCCACTTTATTTTCAACCAGGTGGTTCAAATATAAGAATAAACATAATCCCTTAGAGCTATTTGGATTACATTAAACAAAAGAAGCTCTAAGTACAGTATTTACTCTTTAGTATGTAAATGCACATACTAATATGCCTGGGATCTTCAATGAATGCTCCATTTGGGAATCTCTTCATTATGTGAGGACAATTTTAAAGGATATTGTCAACTTTGAGATCTCAAAATTTCTCACAAAGGGTAAAGCTCGTGAATTAAAAATCAGCAGCATTCCATTGCATGTCATCAACAATACCAACAACAACAGAGAGAGCCCAAGATGGGAATGTTAAAGAAAGAGAGGCATTTCAAGGAAATGAAAAAGAAAAAGAAACTTTTAGTTTCTTTGCTTGAAGGGGATTGCCTTTTAAGTTTCAGAAATATACCCTAGTGTCAGAGTAAATGTGGAACAACTGCTTCCTTCAACATAATGTCAAACTTAAATAATAGCTGAAATATTCAATATGGAAACTGGAGAAGAAATAAAATAGTAAAATATTTTGGTTTTAAACTTATCTCAAAAGTTGACTCCAGCTTTAATTCAATATTGACATCTGGCTTCAGCTAAGTATTGATTAATGCATTTACTAATTTTATAGAGCTGAAATTTGATTTGAGTATACTTCAGTATATAGAAACAAAACTTCTCCAGACTTTAACTCATTAGCTAAATCTGTTCCCCTATAAAGCAACTAATACATTTCTTAATCTTCTACTATCCTTTCTGAACAATAAAATTTATGAGGGAAGATTTTCTATTGTGATGTTTGATTCACAGGTATGCACCCAGTGCCTAGAACCATCTTTTAGGATCCACTCCATCCCCACCCCCTGCTCTTCACAGTGTGATAGGCTGCGATCAGGATGCCTTATTTGCATGAAGAGGATTTCCAGGTATTTGCTAGACAAGACCTTATAAGGAAAGGGGAAGTTCAACCTGGTCCACAACATCAAGGAGCAGAAAGTGCTGATGTGCAATAAATCTTACTATGTTGAGTTCACTCACAACAACAACAACAACAATTTTTTTTTTTTTTGAAGAACTGAGATAAAGTAAGAAGGGGGAAGAATTTAGGAAGACATGAGTTTCATCTAAATTTTTGTTTGGCATGGTTTGGTGGGATAGAAACTCAATCATAGTCTGGATGAAGAATAGACACGGACAAGAGTGCTTTGTAAAGTTGTTGAAAGTTACAGAGGGTAGGTTGTGTAAACTGAGTGATCAACCCCCTTGTTAAACTGACTGATAGTTAAAAGTAAACTCTTTTCATTATCCTTCCCTGACCTTCCATTCCACTCTATGGATAAGAAGATGGTGGCTTTGGTGTAATGTAAATGCTTATGAGACAAGTGATAGTAACTTTAAAGCTTGCTTTTGCTTTTCAGAAGTTGCCATGAGAGCTTTATCTCTGTCACCATCTCAGTAACCTTGTGATCGGACAGGTTTCCATTTCCATTTTACAGGAGGGCTACAGAGGTTCAGAGTCAGCAAGCTCATGAGTTAGAATAGAACTACTTTAAAACTCTGAGCTAGCTTAGTCCTAGACTATCATTTTTTTCCTTTGAATACTGTGATTTTTCAGTGGTCTCTTTGCTTCTGCTGTGATGTGAAATGTCTATCAACTATCTCTCTCTCTCTTTCTATCTATCTATCATCTACCTATCTTTCTATATATCTATCATCTATCAATCATCTACCTATCTACCTTTTAGTCAGAAACCGAATAAACATGGATTTATATGTTAATGCATACAGTTTTTGGAAGCTAGTTGCCATTTTCTGTCAATAAACATATTATAAATAAGGCATTAAATACACCTTTAAAAATGAAGCATTGCAAAAGGGCCAGCTTATTCACAATCTTGAAATTCAAAAATCAAATGGCCATGATTTTATATAGCTAAAAGCCCCAGAAAAACATATATTAAAATATCACCACTGCCTATCTTTGAGGGTCACGTGCACACATATTTTCATCTTGTCCCTTTTTGTTTGCATATTCTTCCACACGCACATATTTCTTTTTTAAATCGTAACTTCTTACAAGAAATATAATTACTGTTCATATTTTTTATATAACAGCGGTAGATATGAGATAAAAAGTATTCCCATTTGAACTGTTGAGACAACTTAGCAAACGAGTTTTCCATGTTCGTCTTTAATTTATAATTGGCTTGGTGTATAGTTCGTGAGTTCTTCAGCCTAACTTGGCCTGAACCCCAGAGGAACACCATCCCTACTGCACAGCACAACACAACACAACACAACACAACACAACACAACAAAACAAAACAAAAGCCACGCAGATGATCAGACATCTTCAGGTCTCATTTGAATTACTGGAGATGAATGAGAAACAGCAAGATTGGCAGGTAATGCGTTTTGATTGGAAATGGCCAGGGTTTAAGTGAACTCTCTCCAGAAACCCTGGATTTAGCTATAGACGCTCCGGTTGCCTAGTTACCAAAGCCACCTTCCACGAGCTCCGCCTTGTTCCTCAAAACCACGCCCACTTCCTCTTTTTCCCCTTTGACAGGGGGCGGGGAGCCAGGAGTCCTCAGCCGCTCGGAAGGCCCGGACGTGGGTTTGCAGCTCCTGATTGGAGGAGCGTGTTGAAGGCGGTTCCGAGGGCGGGCCTTCCGAGCTTTGGGAACGTCAGCACGTCGACGCGGGGCTTTTCTCTGGAGTCCCACTAACGCCTGAGCTTGAGCCTGTTCCTGTGCCTGTGTCTGGGCTGTCCCGGGGAGCGGGCGGACGCGGTTAGGGGCCCGTCCCTGCGCTTGGTCCCTCCCGGCCTGCCCTCCCGTCCAGTCCACCCTAGGGGACTTTGGGGACGTGGGTCCCCTGAGCCGGGCCGGATAGCTCGGGGCCCTTCCCCGCCCAAGGCTCGGATGGGAGGTGGCGGGAGGAGAGACCTGGGATGTTCAGTCTGATGGCCAACTGCTGCAACTTGTTTAAGCGGTGGCGGGAGCCTGTCAGGTAGGCTGGGGCACGGGCCTGCTGCCCTGAGGGATGGGGACGACCGCGCCCCTGGGCCGGGCCGGGCGCCGCCTCTTTCCTAGGCATGGGAGGAGTCTAGGAAAGACCTAGTCTTGGTCGGGGTTGGTGGGGGATGCTGCCCTTCCCGATGAAACCCACCTTGGAGAGAGAACTTGGGTCCCTCTTGAATGCTTGACTAAGTTTTAAAACACGGCTTATACGTGTATTTCAGATTGTTTTACATTTCTTAGAAAAATGCATTGTGTGTCCTGTGGGGAGAGGGAGGGACAGAATTATCCATTGTGGTTTTCTTCAAAGGCTTTTGTAAGGGAAAAATATTTAAAGAGAAGTATGAAGTACAGTTTTTCTAATAAACAAGACATCCCCTTGTAGCTCTTTCCATCTCATCTCTTTTGTATACGTCTGTAAACACAACTGCACTCTATTTTGTTTGGCTCTTTGGCTCCACTCCTTACTAATTATATGATTCAACCACATTTGGCCCATCTTCTTATTTATTAAACGAGGATGATAATATCTGTGCCTAAGAGGTGTTGCATTCAATTAGAGTGTGTGAGGGTAGTGATTTCTTAGCTGTAACTTAGCTGCAGTTCATGTACACTCTAGGGTAACCTAATTGAAAGGTCTCTTCATGTTTCATTATGAATCAGTACATGTGTTAATGCTCAATGCATGTCACTTGGTTGTTCATTCAAGAAATACTGTCAAGAAAGTAACATGTACCAGGCACTGTGTTAGGATGGAGTCAGTGAAACTGAAGCTTCTGAAACCCAGAAGCCCAAACCAATTGAGCGTGTTTCTCTTTTTAACTATTGACTCTTCATACTTCTGCTTGGGAATTAGACCACAGGCAAAAAATCCTGAACTTCACACACACAGACACACACACATATATGTAATTATATATGTGTGTGATATATGTATATATATATATGTATATATATATATATGTTTGTCATAAAGATGAGCAGTTCTTTAAAGAATGCACCTGAAAAGCAACATTGGACACATTTATAAGAAAATACATGCCTGTATTTGGAAAATAAATTTGCTTTAAACAAAAGTTGGGAGTCTGGCTTTGAGTGTTTTAAGTGTCAGTGATAGGCTCACCTCTGAGAACTGAAGGTGTGCTCCGCACTGTGTGCGACCTTAATTGTATTGTGGCTGTTCTCATAGCTTCTTCTCAAACTTGAGAATCATAACATATGCCCATTCATAGTTTCCTCTGCTCACTTTCAAAGAATGAGTTTTTACGAGAGTGTTAGAACATGAGTATAATCAGATGTTTTAAATTCATTATTCTTAGTGTTTACTTTTCATAGTAGCATAGTCTTTGAGGTTTGTTTAAAGAACAGACAATTCAGAGAGGGGAAGGTGTATTGATTTCTAAGTATAAGAAGGACCTGGCTTTTATTAGTAAAACAAAATTAAGATACAGCCTTACAAGTCAGGTGGATTGTCTTAATAAAGCAGAACTTTGATCTGCACTACCTATATTGAGATGCTGTAAGTGAAGAGCAGTGGGGATTTTGGAAGGTTTTTTAGTGAAGGCAATGACAGTCTCTTTAAAGGCATGTTGCTATGATAACTCCTGCATTACCGAGTTAAGTGAACCATTACTGTTTTTTTCTCTCCCTCTTTTGTGGTTTGAGATAGTTTAAGCATGTATACAACTTGCATTATCTTTCTGTTAAATCGTGCTATTCTAGATTGTATCGTAACACACCTCTCAACTGTAAACAGCATGAGCTCTACAGCTATTTGATTATGCCTACCTTCAGTGTCATTCCTTAATGCCTGATTCATAAAGGTGGCTGAATAGCTGTTTGTTATTTGCTCATCCGTTACCAATAACTATGCTTACATAAATAATCTTAGCATGACTTCTATTTTTCCAAAATAAAGGAGGAGCAAGCAAACTGATTATAAAATTAAAATGATTTACTTTTATGACTTACACTCATTCATGGAAAAAAATGCTTCTGTTATACTTACATTTTTAGATGTGCTACTTGTTGAGATTCTTTATATATTTTCTGAAAATATATTTGCAAAGATGAGGGAAAAGTATAATGATTATTAATATTCAGAATATGGTTGGAGATCATGTTAGCTCACCTAATAGATTCTGTACTCTTCACATGGAAGCTCTCTCATTAAGACCATTTATTTAATGGTAACCCACAATCCATTGAGAGAATTAGATTTGTTTGATATTTCAGGCTGGAGACTGAGACCCAGTATTATGGCACCAGTCTGAGTTAGTAATGAGAACCAGGAACCCAGCCAGTTTGCAAACCACAGTTGCCATACAAGTCAGAACCTGAACCTAGGCTTTCAAGCCGTGTAAATAAATCTTGAATTGACTGTAGTACCCGACCCACAGACAAGTGACTTGCCCCAGTAGAAGCCATACAATCCAGTGCAAGATTTTTTGTTTTCATTTTTGCTTTGAGGTTTAGTGCAACCATGAAAACAGCATCAGGGTAATACCATTAACTACACAGCATACTGTATTACAAGCTCACCTTCCGCTAATAGTCCTCATTTCTTTTTAGTGTGTGTGTGTGTGTGTGTGTGTGTGTGTGTGTTTAGGAGCCAGCCTAGGGTACTACACTACATTTGCTCTGATTCTTTCACCTTCCTCATTCCGTAAGAGTTGCCATGTCTGAGGTCCCTTTGAGGTTGAGGTTGTTTGCAAAATACAAATTTACTTCTTAATTTGCTCAGTTTGCTTTTTAATTCTTTGTATTTGAGTAAAGTGGTACAAATGTGGGAAGAATACTTGCAGAAACAGTGTCATTAATCGTAGCCAAGTGCTCTACAGTACACGTATCATAGTCCATCATATCAATGTGCTAGTGTGTTTTGCTGAGAAGGCTAACCTTGACCACTTGGCTAAGTTGTTGTCTTCCAGGTTTAGTAGGCTAGTTCTTGAGAGGAGAGAAGAGGGAGGGTGGGTAGGAGTAGGAGGAGACGAGGGAGCTGCCTACAGCGGGGTTACGAAGTGAAAAAAATGTAATAAATATATAATTTTTTAAAGTTGCTTTGAAAAAAATGTAGATTGGAATCTGAATCCTAGAAATCTTAGCATTTTCCCATGTCCAAGTTGTTGATTATTTCTATGTCACAGCATTTTAAGGGAGAAAATTTGTGTGAGTGTTTGAATCATGGCTGCTGAGGTTTCTTTTCTTATCGCTCTCGCCAAAACCCAACAGAAACAAATTATCACAAGAAGGATTTATCTGGGCCCAAGTTTTAGAAGCCTGTCCATTACGGCGAGAAAAGCAATGAGAGTTGGTAGTGATGGAGGGGTCTGCAGCTTAGGACTCCTCATATGGGGGATCAGGAGTAAACAGTGCCTGCTGAAGTCTAGCTGCTTTTCTGTTTTACCCTTTTATTTAGTCTGCATGGTTCCATTCATGGTCAGGGCCCAGTTAATCAGAAATGTAAGACTAATTTAAATAAAAGCTTCTTGACAGCAGGGGTTATATAAAATAACAAATAATTGTTATTTTAAATCAGAAAATAGAAGTACGTGGGTCAGCCCTTCAAGATTTTCAGAGGTTAGTCCTTAGTATCACACAGATGTTTTAATCTGAGACATAGTTACTCATCTTTAATCCTCTATCCTGCTCATCTCTCATCACTTCTCCCATAGGCCCTTGCCATTTGAAAATAAGTTCTCCTGTCATGATGTGAGCGTCTCCATCTGCCAAAGCTTTGTTTCAAATGTTTTAGTGAACGACTGCACACTCACCCATCCCAAGCGAAGAGCTGAAGGTAGCACTCAGGATGCATCTCATTGCTCCGCACACCCCTGTGTCCAGAAGAGCTGATTGTGATGGGGTTTATTGTTTCTGCTGTCATTGATTCTCATGGAGGGAAAAGATCCCTACAGCCACATGCTTTTTGGTTGTTGTTGTTGTGTTGTGTTTTTTGTCTAAATGAAGTAAATATATCTCGACCATTTATAGAAGTTGCTGAGGTCTTAACTTCCTAGTTAAGCTTTGCATATAGATTAGCAAGGATTATCTAGTGCGCTGTACACTAAACTGGAATGTCTGACATTCTTTTTACCTGTGTACTTCTTGCTTATATTTAATAAAAATAGTGGGATTTGGGACTTAAAAAAAGTGCCAGAGACACATATTTGTATTTATGTTCAAATTTAGACTTTGCTTCATGAAACTTGAAATTTTTTTCAGTACTGTAGTTTTGTGAGTCACACTTTGCACCTCGATTTTTGAGTAAACTATTATATCTTTGATGTCTTTAATATTTTTAACATTGGAAATAACCTTTATAAAATTATTTCAATTTAAGTATTATCCTAAGCTGACATTTATTTCTTCTTTGGCAATTTCACAGATACAATGTATCTTAATCACTCCTGACTCTTTCCAGCCAGCTTCACAGTGTGTGTCCCTTCCATCTTCATCATTTTCTCCTCCTCTTCCTCCTCTTCTCTGTTTCTTTGTCTTACTCCTTTTCTTCTCCCTCAAAGTGCACAAAATAAAATACTGTCTGCATGAGTGTGGGTATCCTACCAGTGGCCATGCCATCAAAGGAAAATGATGCCTTCTCACTTGGCAGCTAGGCAGGTATCAGTTACTGATAGCTCCTCAACCTCGTGAAACCTGCCATTCCCCTCCCTACCACACTCCTGACATACACATCCCATCTATGCCAGATTTATTGACTGGCTTGATCTTTCACAGCTAATCACAGCTCTGGTGAGTTCACGAGTGCAATGGCCACGTCATGCTCAGAAGACAGCATTTCATAGTGACTTTTCTCAACCTCCCACTCTTACATTCTTTCTGACCTCTCTTCCAAGATATTCCCTGAGCCTTATGGGGGTTCATATGTCTATATCTAGGTCTGATTTAGGGCTGAAACTCAAATGTCACTATTTTCAACACATTGACCAGTCATGAGATTGCTCCCTACAAAAAAGATTTGCTAACCAAGGCTGGCAAATGTAATTTTTTTTTTTTTTTAGGTTAGACACTCTCCTGTGTACTTTTTTCTTTTCGTTATTATTAGTTTTAATTTTGTACACATGTGTGCCTCTGTGTGTGGGTCTCTGTGTGTATGTGCATGTGAGTGCTAGTGTCGGAGACCAAAGACATGAGATACCCCTGCCTCCATCACTTTCTTTTATTTACTAATTCCTAAGAATCACTTTAGTTTTAAAATATTTCTGTTCATTATTACTTTTAATCCATGAATATGTAAATATTTTTCAATAATTTTCACTCAATTAGACATGGAATAAACAATTTAATGACATTCTCATATTGGTGAAAGGTTTTCATGAATTAACTTTAACATAGTACTCTCTTACCTTGAGATCATATGCATTAGCTTCACTTAGTGCTTCCTCAGTGAGAGGGAAATCAGAAAGTAAGAGCTGTAAATTAATGGCACTCTGGCACGCTTGGCACTGGTGCTGCACAGTTGATACGAACAAGTTCTAGCTGAGGAGACTATGAGTTGCTGCTTGGGGTGACCATGTGGGGACAGAAGGCATCCAGGCCTTGTCTGCTGGGGGATGACAAGGAAGAAACCACCAAGCTTGAACTTAATTCTGTATGTTTTTAGGCAGAGAATGCCCTGGTTAGGTTTTAAAAATAAGTAAATGAACAAACAAACAAACATAAGGGGGTTTGCCTTCTAGAGGTCAGGGTTTGGGTTGAGACTGGTTATCTGTAGCTTTGACTGGCCTGGAACTTGTTGTATGGCTGGCCTCAAACTTAGAGCTCCCCCTTCCTTTGCCTTTCAAGTGCTGGGATTAGTGCTGAGCTACAGAGTTGGGCTTTATCAAGAACAGATCACCTTTCTTTCAGATGCAGGAGCTAAGTTGTGAGTGTGCTAGGCAAATGAGTGGAAAAACATTCCAGGTTGTATTCGTGAAAAGGAGCCTTTGTCCTTGGTATGCATTTATAAAAGTGAGTAGCTATTAGGACAAACGTGGTTCAGGATACTCGGTAATACAGTAGTGTCTATTATTGTTTGGTAAATCATTGTGTTTAAACTTCCCTTGGAAACTACTGTGGACTAACTTCTTATTAGTATTGAAGCCTTGAGTGTCGTGTACCTCCCTTGCTCAAGGCATGGCATGAAGATATATGATAGAGAGAAATGTCTTTGAACTGTGAGACATGGTATTTAAATCAAAGCCTTTGTTATTGCAGGGATGAGAAGAGTGGAGACCATTTAGTTCTGAGGTGCTTAATTTGAGGTAGTGAGCACCAGCATACCTCTTCCTCTTCTTCTATTGAGAGAAGTTCTCACAAGGACCATAGGCTGGCCTCAGTACAGATATCCCATCTTAGTCTCCCTAATGGTGAGATTACAGGTGTGAGTTACTGCTTCTGGGGACCCAGTGTTAGTTTACAGAATTGCACAGCGTTCCTCTCTTAAACCCTTTAGAAACTGCTCACATTAATACCATCTTTCTCATCTCCATTCTCCACGCCTCCATCCAGATTCCACGCTTAAAGTGTTCTCATCTTCCTTATGTTTTGGCCTGACTCTTGTGTGTTTCCTGGGCTGTTTCATGTGTTGTGATGGATTAAACTGTCACTTATATGGTGCAAATACCTGGTCAGATCTCTCAGTGTTAGACCTCAGCCATGAGAGCAAGCACATGAGAACTGCTTAACCATCATTGAGAATCTGGGCCCTGCCGTATAGTCCCTGGCTTGTGCTCTAGGCTGTCTTGGGAAAAGCTTCAGACTGAGCATCTATTGTGTGTCATGGTCATGCACGGACTGTTTGCAGTGTCTAATTTTCACTTCACCCACCTGTGTTGGCACTGTCAGTATTGTATTTCGTTGATGAAGTTGTGAGCAGTAATGTGTCACAGAGTTTAGAAATTTCAGAATTAGGATTTGAATAGAGGACTCTATAACAGGATGGTGTCTATTTTAGTCTAGTGCCTTGAACCTTATTGTGTTGCCTATTTGTAGTATAAACATAGCTAGATCTTATGGTACCACAGAGCCCCTGAACATTTAAGCTGTCACAGTGTCCCAGTATATTAATGTTTATGTTTTAGTCACTGGAGGAGCATTTCAGGGTAGAAATCATGTCTGGGCAGTTTTGTATACATAACGCCTAATGTTTTTATTAAGCTCTTGTCTGAACGAATGACAAAATGATTGATCTTATTGCCTGTTACAGTACTCTGTCCACCCCAGAGTACTATACTCTGTCTTTTACTGTTTGAAGAGCTGTGCGTTTGATCAGTGTGATCATAAGGATGAAAGATAATCTTTCATTTCCTTATTGTCCTACAGCACCACAGCCAAACTGTCCCCAGTGATAATTTACCACATTTTTAAAAGCTATAGTAACATGCACTTTTTAGTGTGCGAAGTACTGTGCATCTGTATTATTTTAAAGAATTGCACAGACTTTGAGTCTTAGGTAGCTGCTAACCTTTAAGCCCATTCTGCAAATTACCAAATATTATAGTTAATTCATGCATGTTTTGTATTTATACTATCACTTTTATGCATCCATATACCTTTAACTACCTCAAATATTTAGTTAGTGAAGCCTCTCTTCAACTGTATGCCATAATTTTAAACATTTACAAGCATAGTCTTGTAAATAGAGGATTATTTTATGCCAGTCTCACTATTATATTTTCCAAGATGATTTTTTTCTTTGAAGGACATTTTAGTTGTTTGTCTTAATAGAATTCATAATTGTGTTCACAAGACTGCAAATGTAGCTCAGTGGTAGTGCTTGCTCAGCATATATAAGGCCCTGAGTTCGATTCCCAGCACCCCTCCTCAGCCCAGTGATGGTTAGTTTTAATTGTCTACTTGACAGAATCTAGGGATTCTGTGTCTGTGAGGCAGGTGTCTAGACATGCTCATGGGGACGGTATCTTGCTTGCACTGATTGAAACAGTTATATTATTGAAGTTATTAGTCACTTTTTCCTGTGGCCAAATATCTTTTAAACATGACTTAAGCGGGATATTATTTATTTGGGCTTATGATTTCAGGGGCTTTATACACAGTACCGTGGTCCCAAGCATGTGAACAAAAATGGCTGTAAGAGTTGATGGTGATATTTGGCTAAGGCTGAGGATCTGGCTTGCTTCCATATATGTGGACCTATCTGCATTGCCCACGAGGCACTCTGGGGTTGGCTACCCAGAGGCTATTTTAAGCTGTGGGCTGGCTTTCCCCAGGGTCAGAAGATTGTTCAAGGTTCCTGAATAAACTGCATTGAGAAGAACAAAAAAAAAAAAAAAAAAAAAAAAAAGATCAGAAAGAAGGAGAGAAGGATCTCCCCTATCAGTGGACTTGGGGAGAGGCATGAATGCAGAAAGGAGGGGAGGGTGGGACCTGGAGGGGAGGAGGGAGGGGCTTATGGGGGGATACAAAAGGAATAAAGTGTAATTAATAAAAGTTAAATAAAAAAAAAAAAGAGTTGATGGTGAAACTGCTCTTCACATACCCACAAACCAGGAAGAAAAGTCAGGTGGCTGATGACATGGTTGAGCAGTTAAGAGCACTTGCTGTACTTACAGAGGAGACTAGCCTTTAAATCCCACACCCACACCCATGGCAGCCTGTAACCTTTAGTAGCTCTAGTTCCAGGGGACCTGACAATCTCTTATGACCACTGAGGGCACCAGGTATACATATGGTACACATACATACATTCAGGCAAAACAACTCATACAAAATTAATTAATTAAGAAATCTTACATACATACTCACACACTCACACTCATACTCAGAAAGTGGCCAGGTATAGTCATACCCTCAATGAGCCATCCCCAGAAGCTTGCTTTCTCCAGTTAGGCACTACCTTCCGAAGTTTCCAGTGAATATCTAAATAATTCCACCAGCTAGAGACGAGACTGTGCATTCAAACCATGAGCTGTGGAAGAGGGGTGTTGTTGCTCTTCAGGATTCCCCCATAGGGATTCTTTATACACTGCACCTAGGTCTTTATACACTGCACCGATGGGCAGCTCAGGCTTAATGTGGATTCCCTAGTAAGGGTAGTGGGGGCTTTCTCTGACATTGACTTTGTTGCCCCCTTTTTGATCCCTGCCTCCTGACAGGGCTGCCTCTCTAGTCCACAGGGAAAGAGGATGTGCTTAGTGTGGATGCAACTTAATGAGCTGGGGTGGGTGGGTAAGGGGGGGCTCCCCTTATCTGAGGAATAGGGGAGTAAAAATGGAGAAAGAGGGAAGGAGTTGGACCAATTGAAGAGGAGGGAGGAGCCTATCATCGGGATATAAAGTAAATAAATAAATAAATACATACTTAAAGAATTCTGCCTTAGTGGTCTTTCTTTGTGAGACAGTCTGAGACTAATATAGCAGGCTCTGTTTCCAAGTCTCTCCAACAGTCCTGCTGTTGTTACCTCTTTATAATAATTATCTCACATTACTGAAATTATCTTTCAGTCCTCTGGTTTCTTTGCTCTAGGGTCTAAGGTTTATGAGAGCTGATATTTCTCAGTGTTTGTTTGTTTCTTGATAATGAATCCATGTTATTTAGAATAAATGATACAAATCAGAAAATGTGGACTTGCTTTCTTGTTTTATATATGTTTGGCTGCAGGTATGTGTATATACCATTTGCCTCATAGCTTTCTTAGGAAGGAAATTCATACTTTTCACAGTTGACAATACATGTATAATTTTTATATGCACAGAAGCAACTTGTTACATATAGCCTCATCTCTACATCTTCATCATCTGCTGTGGGTCTCATTGACATTCCTACTGTCTTCAATGGCTGTCTCGGGACAGTATCTGAGGCTTCTTCTTATTCTTCCTGAATCAAGTGCACATGTGACTTCTAGCTATCTGCCATGGTGGTTTGAAACACATAGAAAAGACTAAGATTCTTGGGTCCCAGTGAAACTACCATGAAAAATCAATCATTTTAGTCATATAAAAGCCAGAGTCCTTGCTAAAGCCCACAGGCCCTTATGTAATCTGACTTCTGATGAGTCCCTGACCTCTTGTTCTTTTATTCTGTCCTTTTCTTGTGTGATTTTATCATGTAGTCTTCCTATACATTCCTTATCTATTGTCTTTATACTAGCTGTGGTCTCTTGCCAGAATGTGTATATAGCTAATTTTTTCAAGGCCTTTCTTATGTCTTATATACCTTCTACATGATGCCTGCCTTGATCACTCTATGTGAAATTTCCCAGATCTCCATCGTCCACTCTCAGTTTTCTTCATCTTTGTTATTCTTTCTCCCCTATAGTACTCAACAGTTTTCTAATATATCACATAATTTATGCCTGTTCAGTTTGTTATATTATTTTCTTTCTTGCCATAAAGTGTATACTTAAAAAGAGGACTTTATATTTGTGTTTGTATGAATACTTGTTTTGGTGTTTGTGTTATGGTGATAGTTGATAAATAGGTTTATCTTAAATATCTCAACATTCATTGCTAATTAATAGATTATTTGATAATTTACCAATTTGGCTTTCGGAAGACTTAGCCTATGACCTACTCCTAGAATGCATGACGTCTTCACCTCTGTCCTTTCCCTTTGTCAGTGCTCTTAATCTCTGAGCTATCTTTCCCAGCCCCCTGCCTTTTTCCTTTGTATGTGTGTGTGCATGCGTGTACCGTGAATACATCTAAAATTTGAGAGAAAGAGAACAAAACTAAAAGTGCAGCTCCAAGAGAGCCACACCTAGAATTTAAAGAACTGCCATTTTAATTCTGTTTTTAAGCATTTTAAGTATCATCATCAGTGAGAAATTAGTAATATTACTAATACAAGTGATGCCTGCGTTTCTCTTGGCCAATTTGGCATGCGTGAGCAGGTGGTTGTAGTGTTGGTTGGCCTGGACCTTTGAGTGCCAAATGCTGGAATGATAGATTCAAAGGCTTATAGCTCTAAGTCCTGAGAAGCAGGGGATTAGGACTTCAGGCTCCAGAAGCCAGATACTGTCAAGTCCTAGATGCTGCCTTTGGAGGTTATTGCCCCAAGCAGCAGTGCCCTCAGTAGCTAGTGTAATTCTTAGCTTTGGGCAGCAGGTGGCAGCAGTAGCTGTCAGTGCCTGCAAATTACAGGTCCTAAACCTGGACTCACACCTTCTACCCACTGCCCTACTGCAGTCCCCAGGACTAAGAACTGCCTCTACAGTTGCTGGTGTTACAGCTTTGAGCATTGGTAACTTCAGCTCTTAGGGCTTGGCAGATTCCTGGTACAATTCTAGAAACTGGGACCCACAGTCCTCATCTTTTCTCTACCTCCTCTCTGCTTCCACCCTCCTCTGCCTCTACTACTTGGTACCATTGTTGCTGTCATTGCTGCAGAGGGAGGTGCTGTTGCCCACCCCTGCTGGCTTCTCTACATGTTATGAGCTTAGCCCTCTGTACTTTTAATCAAAGAAAACACCATGTGACAGACACCTTTGATTGGGCCCTCCCAACAGACTCAGAAAGTGAGCCAAATAGTCTGATTATATAGCTGGGGGCAGGATGTGGCAGGGGTGTGGAATACAAATGAAGGGTCATATATTTGTACCAAACACAGCACAGTCTATCATAGATCTTGTATAAGGAACTGTCACAAGCCCCATACAGCACCAATCAGTGGCTTCTTGCTGAGTTACTCAGGAGGTGTCCCACTCCACCCCCATGTCTTCGGAAGGGTAGTGTCAGTGTTGTCTAAAGTACACTAAGGAATGTCTATATGTTGTGTAGTCTATATGTTTATATAAAGAGTTAAAATCCAAAACTAACATTTCCAGAAGCTTTTAATAATGCTTAGCCCCTGTTCCTGTGCCCTCCAGAGTTCTGAGTTCCTCTGATCTATCTCACTTATGTTCTACCCTGTGGTCCTAACATGGCAGCCGTGCTATGCATTAGTTGTCTCTGTGGTCCTCAAGCAGTTTTATTCTTAGATCTACAATGATGATTGGCTTTTTACATTGTGCAGAGATTCCCTGGCCAGGAATGAGCTTTACTAGGGACTGAGTCAGCAGGTTAGTAGGACCAGTGTATATCTTCCTTAGCTTTGTGAATTTTTTAGAAGATAGTGTTACATGCTAGTGTTAGGTGACTTGCTGACTGTTTCATTTGTATGATCTTTGACAAGTTATTTAACTTTGTGGGCTTGTAATGCTTCATCTTAAAAGTGGAACTAAGACCTTTGTTGTTTTTGCTCAATGGAGTAACACATATTTTATACTTTATAACAATAGCAAGCATCTTTCTAAACATGTTACTACTTCAGTTAGTAAGCATGGTGTTATGTTGTGTTTAAGAATTTTGTTTGGCATGGTGTTGCATACCTAAATACAGAGGTGAGCCTTGCAAGAATTATTTATGTGCTTTTAAAGACAGACAAATGCTTCAACTAACTAGATATATAGCTGAGTCCTTAATAATGATCTGTAGCTGAGGGGTAGGTATCACCAACTAGCTCCCTTTTCATCCTTTCTTTATTGTCTAGACATATTTTTCTATTTTTGCTTAGCTGATAATAGAATGATGATATCATGGTATCTTCATAAATCCTGCTTTTGAATCAATAGTTTATTCATCATCATAGTTCCTATCATATCATCTAGAACAACAGGCCCCAACCTATGCTACCCCCTTGAGGGTTAGTGACCCTTTCACAGGGGCCGCATATCAGATATTTACATTACAGTCATAACAGTAGCAAAGTTGCAGTTGTGAAGTAGCAATGAAAATAATTTTATGATTGGGGTTCACCAATCATAGCTATATCAAAGGGTTGCAGCATTTAAGGAAGGTTGAGAACCACTGTTCTAGAAGATTGGTATATATATATATATATATATATATATATATATATATACTCCTTAAATGTTGCTTGAATGGATAAATCCCCACGTACTAAATGAACAATCAAAGTGATCTTATTTTCTTTTATTCTATTTTAAGAAAGGTGACTCTTGTGATGGTTGGACTTGATAATGCTGGTAAAACAGCCACAGCAAAGGGAATCCAAGGAGGTAAGTAGAAAAATTCATGCATTCTGCACATTTAATTTTTTCAAAATTATTTATTCATTTATGCTAAATTGCTTTATTACATGTTAACTAGATAGAGATAGTACCCTCCTTGGTGTTAATATACTTATGCTATGGATAGGCTCTGCCACAATTCAGATTTGAATAGATGTGGTCTCCTGGACATCATTCATTAGCAAGAGACAGGGAGTAACCTTGAACTAGCAGTCCTCTACCCTAGCATCTCAGTTGGTAGGATTACACACACAAGCTATCAAATACTCATATTTGCCATGTGGTCTCTTCTTCCATAAACCCTGTTCCCAATTGTGACCATATTGAGGAATATTACAAGAGCTACTTACAGACTTTCTCTTTGGGGGCCACTCTTCGCTGTGCCTACCACTTAGCTGCATTTTGTTTTATCTGTCTACTTCTACAGGCTGTTAAACCCCTAATGGCAGGTTTACACATTTTTTGTGGCCCAGTTGTTTAAAAAATGCTTCTTGGAAATAGTAGGCAGCCTTCTTAAAATATCCTTTCCATGGCACCTACTTTTCTACCTATTGGCTCTTTTTTTGAGACACATGGACCTCCTCTCTAACTATATTGCTTTTTTTCAAAATCCAGACCCCACTGTCTGTCATCTATTATGTCATGATAGCTTTCTTCTGAAAGTGTCCTCCCTGTCATGATTGTTGCTTTTTTCACTGGGCTGTTCATCTTCCTGACAATCAAAATAATTGTATTAATTGGAAATAGGTCTAATTTGTATAACAGAGATCTGAAATCATAGTGATTCAAGAATTTTGAGGTTTATTTCCCTCTGTCACTCCATGATGTAGGGATTCAGGCCTTTTTCCTATTTACTTTGCCATCCCTACTGTTCTGTTTCTCCTGCTCAGCCTAAGATAGCTCCCTAGAGCATGTATTTGGGCTGGACAGGAGTGGTGAGAGAAAAGAGGAGAACATGTTTCTTTCCTTTAAGACCGTGGAACAGAAGCTGACATTACTTTAGTTCATGTGCCTTTACCAAAGTGTGTGGTGTTCTGAACCCCACTACTACTTCTATATATTGAATCAAACTTACTAGCAAGGAAGATTGTCATCTACCTCTTCCCAAATCTTTTCCAGGGTAGCTTACTGGTAGCTAGAATTAGTTTAAAATTCATCATAGTGGGAATATTTAAGGAAATGGGCATATATACATGCTATTGTTCTCCCTCTGCTTCCAGGTAAGTTGTTAAATATTTAATGGACCACCACTAATTAGTCTCCTTTCATGGCCAGTAGCTGCCACTGAGGGTGGGAGTCGATATATTTTGTTAACATTCATGTGCCCAAACTAAAAAAATTCTTAGGAATTTCTATCCAATACTGTTTCTAAATAGGAAACTCTATATTATTTTTGGTAGAAAGAGCTTTATTTTCCTATGGATTATCTCTTGCTTAGTTTGATATTAATGTATCTTCACTATATTATAGTCATGTATACATGTATATAGATATAGCCATTATATATATTATATAAAATCTTGACAATAGTCCAAGATCTCTATAGATCAGAAGAGAAATCTGATTGTTTTGCTTATATGTTTTGCATGTTATGCAATTGTTTCACATGTGACATAGCATATAAGTAACAGCTAATGTTTGTTGATTATGTATTTGTATTTTATCTTAGACTTATTGTGTCTTAACATATATGTTACTGTAAGTCTAAAGATTGAGGCTCATGTAGCTCTGTGTCAGTTAACTCCTCTATAAAAGGTTACCAGTAAATGACTAGTGTGTGCTAAGCGCTAAGGGTACACAGACATGGATCCACCTGTTGGGAAGGTATAGAAAATAGGATGTAGTGATAAATGGTAAAGGTGATATACGAAGTGGCAAGGCATCATCAGAAGAGGATTCCTAGGGAGAAACTCTATTTGAGCATTTGTGTTGTCTTGAAGCACAAATCCTGAACATGAGTTAGGTTGCTCAGGCTTTTTTACGCACTGGCTTTTGTAGTCCTGAAGTCTGATTTCATAGTAAAGGCTTTTAAAGTTCTGAGGGCTCAGATTAGGGTCCTGGCTCCACTTGCCATATAACATTGAAATGCTTTGTTTTGTTGTATTTTCTTAGACATAGTCTGGCCTGAAGCTCACGATCCTCCTGCCACCGCGCTTATATAAGATTGAAAACTCATGAATGAATGAATCAAGCCATTCAGCATGTATTTATTAAGTGCCTATTTCATGTTAATTTGTAAGATTGTAGTATTTAAGTAAAACAAACAAACAGCCACGAAATGGTGGCACATGCCTTTTATCCCAGTACTCAGGAGGCAGGATGATCTCTCAGTTCTAGGCCAACCTAGTCCACAGAGCAAGTTCCAGGACAGCTAGTTCTACCCAAACAAACAAACAAACAAATACCCCAAATCCCTATTTGTGTGTAGTGAAAATTACAGTTGGATATTTACATTAATAACCCTTCTCACACAAGCATGTTTGGAAGTAGTGTCTATTGCACCAGCAAATGATTTTTCCATTTTGCAATGGCATATGAATAATACTTGTTATGTGATTTGTGTTGTAGAGATCAATTAATGCTTTTAAAGTCTAAAGATTCCTTTTTTTTTTTAATCATTTGTAACAGAGCCTCCTGAAGACGTAGCTCCCACTGTTGGATTTTCTAAAATTGATCTTAGACAAGGAAAGTTTGAAGTTACCATCTTTGACTTAGGAGGTGGAAAAAGAATTCGTGGAATTTGGAAGAATTATTATGCTGAGTCCTATGGGGTAATATTTGTTGTGGATTCCAGTGATGAAGAAAGAATGGAAGAAACAAAAGAGACAATGTCAGAAGTGCTAAGACATCCTAGGATATCAGGAAAGCCTATACTGGTGTAAGTACTAAGTGCTGTTGTAAATATAGGGGCAGGAGCATTTGCACGGAATCACTTGTGTCTTGCAGAATGTTAAGTGAGCCAAGGTGGTCATCTATTAATATAATAAATGTGTACACTTACCTGTCAGTCATGTTATGTTGCTTTTGGTAGAGATTAAAGACAGTTGAGGCTGTGTTATGAGCAAACTTACTAACTTGATTTAGATCTTTCATCCCTGCTCCCAGATAGGCAAATGCTCTGCCTTTGACCTGTAGCCTCAGTCCTTTTTCAAAACAAGATTCTGCCAAGTAGCCTATGTTGACCTTGAACTCTTGATCTTCTTGCCTCAGCATTGTGAGTTGTGTGCCACTACACTGAGTTTCTTCTCTTAATAATTTATATTTTGTCATTGTCCTTCTTTATTTGCTTCTTTTTGATTTGTTTTATTTTCTTTAGGACGGGGTCTCACATATCTCAGGCTGTTTTTGAGGTTGTAATGTAGTAAAGGATGGTGTTAAATTTCAGATCTGTCACCTCTACCTGGGATACAGGTGTGAACCACCTTGATCAAACTAACCCATACATAGCCTTGTTCAAGCAAGGCATGCACTCTCCCAGCTAACTAAGCTACCTTCCCCACTATTGTTCTTTTCTCTGTAGTATATTTCTTGAAAGTTATTTAAATGCTTCCTTCTATAGTGACAGTTTAACCTGTCACTCTGAAGTTTCATGTTTCCCTATTGTACATGTGATCTAGCTTCATTGTCTCAGTCATATGCTTACATCATTTTGTCCCTAAGCCTGCACATGTCTAGAGGATGTTGAGAAGGGAAATGCATGTGCTAAGTGAACGCCAGATGGCACTGTAACGGGCGACAAAGCAAAGGGCCTTCAGCTCAGAATGCTCCTCTGTAGAAGCACTATTTTCCCTCATTCTTGTAATTCCTCACTAAGGTATAAAACACATTAACCCATCATGTCTACATTAAGAAAAATGTAAGAGGAGTTTCTTTCCTGTAATTCTCAATAGCAGATGAAGGTTTTTAAAACAGACCATTTGAAGCTTTGATTATAAAAGTTAAAACTTTATTGGATTATTTATTAGTAAAGCTTATGCTTTTAAATTTTTAAATGTTTGATTAAAGAACTGAGTCTCCCTGTTATTGAATCTGGAGTAAAATATTGATAGAAGTTAAAGGTTAAACTACAGGTTAAAGTAGTCTTTGAAAGTGTTTAAGCAGAGACTCATTGGTTCTAAAGTAAGAATAACATATTAATGACTGTTAGTCAGCAGTGGAGAAGTTCATGTATTTTTAACCAAATAGTCATTTATTTGTTTTCTTTTGTGCATATATGCATCTATGCATATATTAATTCAACAAATATTGAGTATCTACTATACTTTGCATTACTGGCACAAGGCACTGTTTGGTTGCCTCTGAAATAAACTGAACTGGAAGGTTCATTACACAACCTAATATATTGAAAATTTCATAGCTAGTTCAGAGCAATGTTCTAAGAAGACGAGTGCCAATCTTAGACCTTCTCTTGTGTAGTCTTGAAAACTGTCTTTAGAGAGCTAATAAATCACACTGCCTATCATTGTTTTTACTTTGAAGCCACTGGCTAAAATTTCTTTTCAGGACATTAAGAATTGTACTTGTGATAATCCAATTTAGATATTAGAATAGTGACATGTCTTATTATACAGATGGGTCTTTACTGTGTTTGAAACCCCTGAGTCATGTCACCAGCCATTTTATAGACACGGATGTGATTGCCTTGACTAAGTTCATCCTCTGAGTCCTTTACTCATGCAACTTGCAGGGCTCATTGGCGTAAGCTTTGTCTTGCTGCTGTTTAACCTCCCAGCTTCCATCTTCCTTTACTTACATTGTAAACTTGCACTCACAGCCTTCTTAGCTCATTCTTCTGTCTCTATCACACTCTTAAAAGTTTACAAAGAACAAATATTTGACAGTGCTTCTAAGCATCATCATGGTAGCATGGACTTCGGCATCACTGGTTCCTTCCCTGACCTCCAATACTTTGAAGGTGAGACAGGCCTTTGTAATCAGACAGGCCTCAGGAAGGTCCCCTTTCTTCCCATTCCCTCCTTTTCCTCAGCCCTCTTCTCCTCTTCATTGTTTCCCTTCTTACTCTTCCTTCCTCTGTTTCCTTGAGAAAAGATTTCACACTATAGCCTAGGTTGACTTTGAACTCCCAGCAATCTTCTAGCACAAAATGGGGATTACAGGTGTGCAACCAACACAGTCCAGAAAGTTATTGATTCTTTCTGTGTTTTCTTGGCTCTACTTGCAAATGAGGAATTGAAGGCCGGTGCCAGCTTGTGAATTCTGATAATGAAAGTATGGCATGCAGAGGATTCCTACTATTCTATAAATGGATTTGAATATGATTGCTGATGACACAGGATTTCAAAGTGTTATATGAATTCAAACAACTTAAACCAATTTAGTAGTATTAACATGTACCTAAAAGTCCTTAATAGTTTTTTTACTTGTTATTTTTGTCATCTGTTTCCAGAGCTAGCAGCTTTTGAACACTGTTCTGTCAACTTTTTCAAGAATAAGTTTTCTCTTTCATAAAGTTGTGTTAAGAAAATAATTGCTGCTTTTACTTTTACATAAAGTGTGGAAATAAAATATGCAAAATATTCAACAACTGATTAAATATGTTGTGCTTATTGCTTAGATTAGGATAATGCTAAGCAATTGAAGAGATAGCCATAAGACATTATTTATCATAGTCATGTTATGACATGAATGTAATGCCCATCAACTTAGAAGCCATGCACAAGATCAAAGTCACATCACTTGTAAGAAGATGGATACAAGTATGTGTCACCAGGTTAAGTGAAATTATATAAAGATAGAAAGACAAATATCACATTTTCCCCTTGTATATAGAATCCAGAATCTAAGGGGGGAAAAAAAAACAACCTGTGAGTAGTAAAGCAACTACCCAAGAAGGTAAGAGAGAAACAAGAAGGTGGAGATGATCAAGCACAAAAATGCATGTGTGGACATGTCATTGTTGAACCGACTAATATGCATAACTCATATTAATATGATAAAAAGAAAATGTGGCAACCAAATAGATTATTCTTCACTGCTTTGCAACAAATCTGTGCTTAATTTTTACCTTAAAAGCATGATAAAATACTACCAAAATTTTTAGAAACTCATTTGGCTATAGTTGAATTAATATATATTAAATATTACTTAATATCTTAATTTTCATGATAAATAATTTAAGAAGAGCTATAAGCAAGTTTTGGTAAAATTCTAAATAAAAATTTAAAAGGAACCGTAGAGGTAATTGCCATAATTATCTAGTCAGCTGTTGAGTTTATCGTGTAATGGTTCTTTTTTTATAATGCTCCCTTAAGCATTTTGAGCTAGGATATGTGAAACTTCTTTTTTCGACAGTGATGCTTGATAACTGGCATAGTAGGAAGCACTTCAATTTATATTTTTAAATTAACATTACTTGATATTACATGATATAACATGACAATTTAATTTTTTAAAGTTCCCAGCTCCCTCAATACATTTTTGGATAATTGCACAGGTGTGGAAGAGCCACTACCCTGAGCAGACAGGTGTCTTCACAATCCCCACCCACGCTGAAGCTCCTGAACGTGACTAGGTTCACATTTCCCATGGTTCCTGAATGCTGCCTGGTTATTCTCCTACATCTTTCAGGATGTTTCAATCCTACCCTCTGATCTGATTGTATCCTTCATCTTGCTCCCTTAACTGTGCTCTTCTCAATTGATAATTTTGCCTAGGGTTCCTTAAGAAATAGAGATTACCATATAAGAATCCTTTTACTTTTTTTTTCTACCACTCTGGCCAAGAGTTTGAACAGATAGAGCCCTACAGTGAGGAGTCAGTCCTGAAGTGATGGGAAAGGAAAGGACTGTGTGATACCCAATAGCAAGAAACACAGAGGACTGTGATGAAAGTGGTGACCCGGAAGAGGAACTCATTCCTGGTATTGAAAAGAGAAGAAAAAATCTGCAAAAGCGAGGGTCGGGTTGCGGTGAACAGATGAAGGCGCCTTGGGCTGGAGCAGAGGTGCTGCCGCCCCTCTGAAAGGAGGGGAGGTGGGCGCACACCAAATCAGAGGACCGAGTAAATTTGGTGGCAGGAAAGAGCAGTCTTATGTACTACGGATGTTGGTTGGGCTCGCATAGTAACAAACAGATTTATAAGATGGAATTTAAGTTCCAGCAAACAAAGTAAGGGTGATGAGATAATATATGTCATCAGGAAGACTCTGCTAGGGTGAACAGTAGGCAAGGACTTTCTCAAAAGCATTTTTTTCCCTGATGACAATAGTGGCAAATATATACTGGAGAGAAATATTACTCCTTAATAGCAATAGAAGAAAACAAAAACTATCCTGATGATGAACATGTTGCTTTCATGTATAGGAAACAATAAAATTTACCAAAAGGGGTAAAAAGTATAAATTAATGAAGAGGCATCATGTCCTTGAATAAGAAGACTAAATATCTTTATGGTGTTGACCATGCACCAGTGGCAATGTTCACGTGAGCATAAAATTGCTGATAATAAGGACAGATTTGTTCAGGCATAAGGAACAAAGTATGGAAACTCCAAAAAGAGTGACCTACTTCATTAAACAAAAAGGAGAGTAGAGCTGGACCACAGTGGGCAAAAAGAGGCCATGAAAAAGAAGATGAAGTTTAAACAAGCAAAGAGCAGAATGATTTTAGTGATGCTTTCCTGTGTAATCCAAGCACTCTGGAGGCTGCACCAGTAGGACCATCAACAGGCTGGAGGCTGCTTAGGCCTCTTCATTAATGTATTTTCTTTTTTTTAGCACTAGCTTCATCATAAAGTGATATCACATGCCCAAGAACACAGTTGCCTTTATTTTTACTTTGTCAAGCCCTCAAATCTGTATGTAATTTAGTTTCTGGTCCAGATCCATGTTCACAGAAACATTGTCTTACCTCACAATAGGTGTTATGTTTGACTGTCATCAGTTAGATTCTCCGCTAAATTTAGGATTGAACCTTTCCAGGTCCTAATGATCACCAAGTTTACTTACCTATCTGAATATCAAGACTTACTAGGCATCGTAGCTCCATTTTGATGCATTATGGCATCTTTAAGGTCTTACTTTATACAACTGTTAATTACCAAAATGTTTTCAAGTAAGCCAGATTAATAAAGTAATCACTTTCATCTTAAGAGTACAGAAATGCACAACAGAACTCAATATTTTCCCAGAAATGTAAGATCTATTTTAACTAAGTGCTTGTCTGCAGTTTTGGTAACTTTAGTGGGTAAACAATGAGCGGGAAAAATGACCAGTTAGCAGTGATAAAATGTGTGTGACTGGACTCATGATATGAAAACTCTGAAATGCGGACACCTTAGCCGCCAACCCTGAGAAAGTCTCTAAGATGGCGTCTTTATTTGGAGGCACAGCATGGACAGCAGCAACAGCACAGGGCCCTGCAGGGGTTTCTTCTTTTGTATTTTACAGCAAGTCCGAATTTTTCTTTGGTATTGCTAACGTAATCTTTTGTGCTGTTGACCATTACCTCAATGTTGTTGATGCTCTCTCCTTGTTCCTCTACCAGAAGAGATATCTGAATGAAAAGGTCCCGGAGGTCCTTCACTTGGTTCTCCAAATTCACAAGTTCTTTGTGTCTCTGTTCAATCTCTGAGAGTTGGGCTTTAGTGATACTGGTTTCTGTGAGTAAGCTTTCATTAAAAACCTCCCATTTCCCATGATGAAGCATGTCATCGACTTCCTCTTCAGACACTTCTTTTCCAGCCACTTCAAGCTGACGCACAATAAATGTCTTGCACTTTTCCTGCTTTAAAGCTATTGTGTCATTGTACAGAAACATGGTTTGCTGAAAGTGGCGGAACATGGAAGCATACTGAGACTGAAGTATCCTCGTGACTACTGATGATAGACCATTTTCAACCTCTGACTTTTTTACTTCCTTAACTAATTCACCCAGCGCTCTGTTTATGTGTTCTGCTTGGGTTTTTATCTCCTTGGCGATGGTAGAGTCTCGTTTAAGTAGACTAAACCTTCTCATAGAAGCCACCAGACTTTTCTGCTGCTGTCCAAATCGCTGAACATCATCAACAAAGCTGTTAATGTTCTCCTGCAGTTTTTGGACCTCATGTAGGTGTCTCTCAAGTACAGGCTCTCTTTCATAAATAACAGCTTGCTGGACAAGCACCCCTTGTTCCTCTGCTTCCACAAACACCTGGCTGTCCCGAGAGAGTTCCATTTCCTTGGTCTTCAGTTTTAATTCTTGAAGTCGGTCTTTCATTTTCCTTTTCCTCCTAAGAAACAAAAATAATGGAGTTGAACAAAGAAGTTGCTGTTTTTCCCCATCAGCAGTTGGTGTGAGATGGCTATGAGCCTCTTAGTAAAATTGTTCTAGTTTCTAACAGGAAGTTTAAAAATTGAGGAATGTAACAAGGAAGGGTGTGGGGAAGGCAAGAATACGGCCAATTCTGGCCTATTAGGCTATATAGGGAATTTGAAGCTAACCTGAACTATATAGTAAGAAGCTGGCTACAACAGAAAAGAAGGAAAATCAGTAGTTTTCTCATAGAGATTACCAACATAGGGAAAGTAATGTAAGATAGTTTAGGAATTATTTTGAATGGTTGCTCCTGCTGTGCATCTCATTCATTTGAGTATAGTAGCTGAGAAAGCAATGGTGAGGATACAGTTACCCTGAAATAAGTCCATTCCTGTCATCATACTGTCCGCAGCATCACTTTCTGTTATAAAAGTTTCTTTGACTGTACTTTAATGTTTAGGCTGGACCTTTAACCTCCTACATTACCATTATTAAAGATACCTTTGCTATTTTAGTGAAAGTCATGTTTAGAATAGACTTCCTTTTCTGGGACTGGAGAGATGGTTCAGCAGTTGGAAATACATGATGCTTTTGCAGGGACCAGGGCTCCTTTCCCAGCAACCACATGGTGGCTCATAACCATATGTAACTCCAGTTCCAGTGGATCTGATGCCCTCTTGTCTTTGTGGAAACCAGGTATTCATGTGATACACATACATGCATTTAGGCAAAACATTCGTATATGTAAAAGTCTTTAAATATATACTCATTTTGCTAAATATGCATAATTCAGTTAGAACCAACATAATGGCAGAATGAATTCTATGTGCATTTTAAGCAAGCTATATGATGTTTTTGAATTAGCATATTTATATGGCCTTGTTTTCCTATCTAGGCATACATGAAAAATATTGTTTTGATTATCCTGATTTCTTATTCTTGCCAGTTGTTTCCAAGGATCTCAAAACTCCTAGGGCAAAAAGTGTAGGAATTCATATTATGATACATCTTTAGATACTTGAGAACATGTCTATATATAATCTTATCTTTGAAAGCTGATAATATTAACATTTTCACCTACTGCTCCTAATTGTTCACAGCATCAAATCAACTGGAAATAATTTGCATATAATTACATATAATGATTAGCTAATGATACATACATATATATAATTAAATGAGTTAAGGCTGTTGTTGGTAATAAACCATGATATTATTTTCTCAATCCTAGAGTTTAGGAAGGCACCAAATGTCTTTCATAGTTTTGAAAAAGCTGAGTGGGGGTGGCTAGAGAGATGGCCCAGCAGTTAAGAGCGCTGTCTACTCTTCCAGAGGTCTTGAATTCAGTTTCCCAGCCAGAATGTGGTGGCTGACAACCACCTATAATAGGGTCTGGTGCTCTCTTCTGTCATGCAGGCATGCATGTAATTAATGTGCTTATACGTGTAAATATATCTTTAAAAAAAGGCTGAGTGGGGATATAAACAGCTCATTGATCTCTAGGCATTTCTTAATATTGAGTGTGTAAAGCTCTGATAGGGTATGGTACTATGAGACTCAGTGTTTGGCATATTCATACAGATTTTTTTAAATCAACAATTTAGATCTTCTCACACACATATAATTATCAGATGTATTCATGGTGCTTAATGTGGACTATCTCCCGAAGCTTCATTGAGATTCAGAAGTTAAAGTACCATCAAACATATACTAAATGTAAAAGTAAAATAAATAAATAAATAAATGAATAAATGAATAAATAAAAACTTTTCAAAAGTATTTGAAATAACAAGTACTTTAGAAGACACCTCCACATCTATGAAACAGAACTGGCTTCCCAGCAGTTATCTATGACAGACAAAGTGTTGGGCGTCAATATATGCTTTTAGTCAGAGCCACCAGAATAATAAGTACTAGTATAATAGGCTAAGAAACATACTTATGCCACTTAATATATGGTATTCATGGCACATTGAGGGTAAGATACTTTGTGGTGGAATGTTTTAAATCAGGAGTTTCCAAAGAAATACAGAAGTTAAGCACAGAAAACCAAACAAAGGAGAAAATAATTGAAATAAATTTAAACCATTGCCCTGTGCAAGAGATCTCTTTTATAATTATTTTTTAAATATTGAAAGCTTGTCTGTACAACATGGTTAAACATAGCATCATTCCAAAGGTCATTGAGTGGGAATTATGTGGGAGAAGTCTTCATACAGTTTAAATAAGACTTATTAAGCGTATAGTGCTGTCCTGAGATAAACTAATTTAGGAAGTTAGAATTAAAGCGATATATAAGATCATCATCTGTTTTAACAGATAATCTGGCAAGGCCTCTCTAAGCAGATATTTGGGTTTTGAGTACTAAATCTTGAGAAGCTAGATAAGTGAAGAGACAAATGAGTATAGGCTCTATGTAGAAGATAGAATGCTGAACCAGTGAGTAAGACTAAATTATTTTTTAAAAAGATTTATTTCTAATTATGTGTACATGTGTTTGTTTCTGAAAGTGTTTGTTTCTGTATTTGCACACGAGTGGAGGTGCCTGTCAAGGCTCAAGGTGTTGGATGCTCTAGAGATGGAGTTCAAGGTGGCTGTGAGAGCTGCCTGATGTAGATGCTAGGAATGGAACTCAGGACCTCTGCAGGAACGGGACACTGTCTTAACTGCTGAGCCATCTCTACAGCCCAAGACTGCTGGTGTACTTGAACAAAATTAATGCCTGTGTCGATAGAAATTAAGAGAAAAAATTAATAGACAGGAAAGAAATCAGAAAGGTAGCTAGGAAGCAGGTCTTCATTAACTTGTGTGGGAACTAAGGAATGTGAATTTTACTATAGAAGTGGAAGGCACATGAACAAGGGTGGCACTGGGGTAAATTTTGATTTCAAAAGTTTTTGTTTTTTTACTTGCTTTATATAGAATTGTTTCTCTGGCTAGTACAGTGGTTTATGAAAAAGGTGAAAAATACAGAGAGAGAATACATAGAAATAATTGGGAAATATTTTGGAGGTAGAAGCAATACAACTTGATAATTTTAACCCATCAGCCACACCTGACAAAAATAGTTTTTGAGGTACTTTCCAAACAAGTGTTTGACCTTTTATCCCTTGCTCCTTTTTCCCACCTTCCCCCAATCCCCTGGCTTCTCATCTTTCCTAACTCTGATTCATATCCATTTCTTCTTTCTTTCTTTCTTTCTTTCTTTCTTTCTTTCTTTCTTTCTTTCTTTCTCTCTCTCTTTCTTTCCCTTCCTTCCTTCCTTCCTTCCTTCCTTCCTTCCTTCCTTCCTTCCTTCCTTCCTTCCTTCCTTCCTTCCTTCCTTCCTTTTCCTTTCCTGTCCCTGTCCTGTTGTCCTGTCCCTTTTCCTCTTTTCCTTTCCTTTCCTTTTTCCTTTCCTTTCTTCAGGGTTCTCTGTGTAGCCTTAGGTATCCTGGAAGTCACTCTATAGATCAGGCTAGTCCGAAACTCTGAGATCCACCTACCTCTGCTTCCCAGGTGCTGGGATTAAAGACATGCACCATTTCCCAGCCCCACCACTGTCACTGTCATTAATCTCATGGTACTAAATACTGTTGTATCTCCACTCTAAAGTACTTTTAAAGCACCTGTCTGCTTGCCCAGCCCCTTTTAGGTATATCTTAAATAACTGCAATATCTCAGTACCTAGATTGTTCTAGATTAGTCAGTGGAAACTTTAATCTCTCAGTGACTCTGATTCACAAGCTCTGGAGTCATTCTTGACTATTTTCTTTTTCAATATTTCATATCTTAGCTCATTTCCAAATAACAAAGAGTTTATTAATCTTTCTTTCTTGGTATATTTGGAAGCCAGCCACCTCTTCCATTCTGGTCCAAGGCATTATTATTTCCCTTGGATTATTGTTAGAGTCTTCTGAGTGTGTTCTGTTTCCTGTTTTGCATCCTCTCACCCTCATCTTTTCTCAGCACAGTTTTCAGTTAAAAAAATTCTTCTAGGTCTATATCAGTGAGTATATCCCATGTTTGTCTTTCTCCTCCTGGGATATTTCACTGAGAATGATCTTTTCTAGATCCCACCATTTGCCTGCAAATTTCATGATTTCCTCCTTTTTGATTGCTGAGTAGTATTCCATTGTATAAAAATACCACAATTTCTGTACCCATTCCACCGTTGATGGACATCTGGGTTGTTTCCAGGTTCTGGCTATTACAAATAGAGCTGCTATAAACATGGTTGAGCAAGTGTCCTTTTTGTGTACTTGAACAAACTTTGGGTATATACCTAGCAGTGGTATAGCTGGGTCTGGAGGAAGCACTATTCCTATTTGTCTTAGAAAGCGCCAGATAGCTTTCCAGAGTGGTTGTACCAGTTTACATTCCCACCAGCAGTGGAGGAGGGTTCCCCTTTCTCCACAACCTCTCCAGCATGTGTTATCGCTTGAGTTTTTCATCTTGGCCATTCTGATGGGTGTAAGGTGATATCTCAGGGTCGTTTTGATTTGCATTTTCCTGATGGCTAATGAGGATGAGCATTTCTTTAAGTGTTTTTCTGCCATTCGATATTCCTCTGTCGAGAATTCTCTGTTTAGCTCTGTTCCCCATTTTTTAATTGGATTACTTGGATTGCTGCTTGAGACTGACATTCAACCAAGGACCATGTATGGATATAACCTAGAACCTCCACTCAGATGTAGCCTGTGGTAGCTCAGTAACCAATTGGTTTCCCAAAGTGAGGGGAACAGGGACTATTTCTAACAGGAGCTCAATGACTGGCTCTTTGGTCTCCCCACCCCCGAAGGGAGGAGCAGTCCTGTTAGGCCACAGAGGAGGGCTTTGCAGCCAGTCCTGAAGATACCTGATAAAAGAGGATCAGATGAATGGGGAGGAGGTCCCCCCCATCAGTGGACTTGGAAAGGGGCACGGTGGAGATGAGGGAGGGAGGGAGGGACTGGGAGGGAATGAGGGATAGGGATGCAGCTGGGATACAGAGTTAATAAAATGTAACTGATAAAAAAAAAATTCTTCTTTTGTATCTCTCAGAGGAAAAGCCATCACCTAGAAGGGAAAGATTATCTTGGCATACAGCATATTGTAAACACAAGTAATTGGATAGGTTGAGCATGTAGGAAAGACAGAATATCACAAAGGATAAGGCCCTTTAACAGAAAAGAAGTCTTCTTACACCTCAGCTATCTGCCCAAGCACGTGCTGTATAATTTTATTACTACAGTCTTGTATTGTAAGTGCCTGTTATCTATAGGACCTTTGAAGTGTCTTATTTACTTTAACTATTTTTGTAGACAAGCCCCCCCCACTCATGTGATATTGTAATATCAAACTCAAATTTAAAATAAGAAATTTCTAAGCTGGAAAAGGTTTCTTCTTACCCATTACCTTCTTTATTTTGTTTTCTACTTCCCAATGAAGGGAATAATTTCTCTACATTATGTAAAGACTGTTGGATGGGGAATTACCAAAGCAGTGAGTTTTATACCCTGAGTGAACATAATAATAAAATTTGACATTAAATTTAGAAAATTTGTGAAACGAAAATTAGTCACAGAGAAATAGTAGATTAGATATTATAAACTGGCTCAGTGGTACACACCTTTAATCCTCTGACTCGGGGAGTCAGAGGCAGGCCGATCTCTGTGAGTTTGAGGCCAGCCTTGTCTGCAAAGCGAGTCCAGGACATGCAAGTCTACACAAAGAAACCCAAACAAAAAAAATGATTACATTTTATGTTAGGAATGTAATTGTGGATCAATGTATTAGGTATATCTTCTGAAAATATTTCTTACCGCTTTTTCTTAGGCCTAGGAAATAAAACAGAAGCTATAAGTAAATATAATTTATTTATAAATATATATAAATAAATATAATTCTATTTAAAAATAAAACATTTATAGCTTTTACTCTTTCATTTATAATTAGTGATACAGTGTTGCTCATATGTATGTATTATAAATATAAATATGTGTGTCCTTGTTTGTGCATGTGTCCATGTGTGCATGTGGTTCTGGGTGTGGCACAGGCCATGTATGGATGTCAAGTGACAACTTTTGGAGTTGGGATTTGGTTCTTTCCTTCTACTGTGTGGATTATAAGGAATTGTGCTCAGGTCATCAGGCTTGGCAGCAGGCACCTTTCTTTACTTGCTGAGCCATCTCACCAGTACTGGCCATTGGATTTTTGAGATGGGTCTTGCTATTTCATTCCAGGCTGGCCTTGAACTCACAATCCTCTTATCTCTGCCTCCTAAGTGCTGAGGTTACAGATATGCATCACTACACCCAGCAATTTCCCCCTTTTAACTATACTAAACAAGTCATATTTTATATTATAGATAATTATGCGTATGGCTTATAATTAATTATAGTGAATTACAATCAATATAGTCCTTAATGCAAATTTTAATTCTAAATTATAAGAGTTACAGTAGAAAGATTATTAGCATTGTAATAAATTTAACTTGTAATTCCTTGTGAAATTTAAATTTGATTTGTAAAAATTCTACCTAATTCTATTTGCCCAACAAGATATGACACAGTAATAACTATTTTCAAGCCTGGAGTCAAAGCTTGAAATGGTGATTGTTCACAGTCATGTCTATGTATGTTCAGAAGGACTCCATATTGGTTACTTGGAGACCTCAGTTCCACCTTTCTGATTGAGGCTATCTCCATGTCAAATCAAGCCCTGAGCCTCTCACAGCCATTATAGCACATTCTCTAACATATTTAGATGGGATGACCCTTTCATTTTTAAAAATCTGGAAACAAATTGTTGGAGCCTTAGAAAAGCTTGTTTTCTGAAGTATCAGTTTATTGTTTTAAGTCGTAGCATATTTCATATTCCTATCCTAGCCTACAGTGTCCTAGCAAAGAACATTTGGGAACCTGAAATTTATTAACACATTTGGTAAGCCACAATGTTTCATTTTGACTCCAGTAAAGGATGCATTTTCCAGTCTCTCTGAAGGAATACCATACCATATCATACTATTTACATACTTATTTTTATGAGTCACAGTTCTAACTATGTAATCCTGACTGGCCCGGAACTAGCTATATAGACAGGATGGCCTCAAACTCGGATCTACCCAAGTGCTGGGATTAAAGATATGTGCCAACATGCTCAGCTAACTTTTATATTTGAATATAAAGCACTTTAGGGAACTTTAAAATATGTCAGTATGTAATTCCTATTCATTTTCCCTGCTACATGTTCTAAACAAATCGGGTAAGGGCTGAGGAGATGGTTTGGCGAGAGCGCTTGCTGCACAAGCATGAAGACCTGAGTCTGCATACACAGCACCCACACAAGAGGTGGGAGTGGATACATGTGTCTGGATCTCAGTGCTGAGGAAGAGGTGGAGGCTGGAGGCTCCATGGTGCTGGCAAGCCTAGCGGAAAAACAACCAACTCTTCTCCAGTGAGAGACCCTGTCTCAAGAGAATAAGGTGGAGAGCAATAGAAGCAGACACCTAATACCCTCCTTTGGTCTCTGTAAGTGCAGAGGGCTGTGCAAATGCACACATGTACATTCCTACACATGACAAATATATACATAAAGCACAATACGTATTAGAACATTTCTTTCTTTAGGTCCCTAGGTTATTGATGATAAAATGCAAACATGTAAGTAGAATTAGGTTTCTTTTTGCTGCTTTATACCAGGACATCCATATAAAGTAGATGATGTTTATATGGTCAGCTATAATGTATATATGGTGTGTATCATTGGTAATGAATACTTCATTGTCAGTTTATTTCTTTTGAAAATTTAAAATATTTATATTAAAGTTTCTTTTCTTTATTAGGTTATCTGTCTTGGTAACATTCTTTTCTTTCAGGTGGCCATTAACTTTTGGTTACTCTTGAAAGTGGGCAAGTAGATTTATTATGTCTTTTGGAGTATTATATTATGCGGGATGCCCTCAGGGGCCTATTAAATTATGGATTAATTCAAAGGTTGTTTGGTTGTTCCCATTAGAGCCCATGGAATTTGTCCACAGTTGTCTGGTTAGTGGAAGTACAGACCCAGAAGCTGCAGAGCTTGCCCACTCATGCATGATACTCCATTTATCACATCAAAAAAGACACATAAGCAAAAGTTTATATTTGTGTATAGATAGGCACGCAAGAAGATAGATAGATAGATAGATAGATAGATAGATAGATAGATGGATAGATAGGGAGACAAAATACCTCAGTTTTCTGAGATTTTTGTAATTTAAAATTACAAAAATTTCCTGCTGGGCAAATTAAAATAGATATTTCTATATCTGTACAGAATATGTACAGAATTTCCTTGCTCATCTAGGAAATTCAGTTTTGTTTTCTATAATATCTATGTCCTAAGTCCCAGCCACTAAGATAATTTTCTTCTAGTCCAAAGTAATTTTGTTTAATTTCTGCCCAAAACCATGGTGCCTGTGTTTCCTCTTCATTTCTAGAACCTGCTACTTTTGCTATATTAAAAACTATTGGTATTCTTTTAAATTGATATTATTGATATATTTTTCTTTCTTCCTATTTTTATTTTTTTGTTTGGTTTTGTTTTTGGTTTCTTTGTTTAGCTCTGACATTCCTGGAACTCACTCTATAGACCAGGCTGGCCTTCAGTTTAGAGATCCACCTGCCTCTGCCTCCAGAGTCCTGGAATTAAAGGCATGTACCACTATGGCACTAATTTAATAGTTTTAAAGTTAAGATTAATATCAAACTTTCCTCTATATTTCAAACAGAAAGGAACCATTTCTAAAATAGCTGTCTACCTTTATGAAGCCATAGGTGATCACCTTTGCAATGCTAACATCTTCAGCATTTTCTTTCAATTCCTGTTTGTCTATGTAAAACCTTCCTTAATGTAAGTACTCAGGTACACTTACATGCTGTATGTATACATTTTCTAGCAGCTGATGTTCATACCTATATGCACAACTGTTTCTTGTTTAATTTTATCCATAAATTAGAATATAAGCTATTAGAATTTAAATTTTGAATACAGTTCATGAAAGCATAAAATATAAAACTCATAAGAAATACTGAAGTAGTTAGGCTAGATGAGATTCATGAGATCATTATTTCATGCAGTTTTCTTAGTATGATAGTAGTCTGTCTATAAAAGATAAGATTATCAGTACGTTTAGTTAATTTACTACTGTGTGGTTTTAAGTTTGCTATGTGGTTTGAATTTCATCCATAATATTGACTGTGCTGTGAGCTTAAACATGATATTTGAGAAAAAAATAGGACAATAGTTGACATATATGGTAATAACTTGTAATAGTTTCTTGTGCGACAAAGAAAAGTAAATGGGAGTGACTCAAAGGAAACTTTCTCCACCCTGATACAGAGAATTCAGATTCCTAAAGACAAACATGAATATGCATTACCTAGCACCTTTAGAAACACACTATTGGGTGGTTGGTGTTGTATGCCTTTAACCTTGGTCCTGGAGTGGGGGTGCAGGGCAGAGGCTGGTGGATATCTGTGAGTTCAATACCAGCCTAATCTACAGAGTGAGTTCCAGGAAAGACAAGGCTATACAATGAACTCCTGTCTTAAAAAGTAAACCAGAAAAAAAAAAAAAAAAAAAAAAGAAAACTACACCATGGGATACATGTTTAATATGCATGTGGAGTTTTTAGAAGTTCTGTCTTTAGTTACTACGTTGATTAATAAATACTTCAAGAAATATATTTTGTTCTTGTATATAAAGGTAATTTTCAGCATTTCTCTGGCTTAAGATTAAAACTGGAGGATCTTACTCCATATAGTCCTGAAGCCTGAATTAGCTGACATTTTCAGTAATGTATGCTTTTAGTAGCCTTTCTTTGGATTCGATGTAGATATATTGTCTTGTTGAACTAACTTGATTATAAGATCATTTCTATTTTTATTAATAGCTTTTTAAAAAAATGTTTGCTTATCTTATTCAGGAGAGTTGAATGTATATGAAGTAGTCTTAATACTAAATTTCACAGTGTATAGCCTTGAAGAGAGATTGCCTTGTGTATTACATGGCTAACTGCATATCTACTTTTTTTTTCATATCTACTTTTAAAATACTTACAGAAGTTATTATGTTGATTTGAATGAGTATTTATTAAATCCAGATATGGTTACATTTAAATTATATCTATTTAAACATTAAGTTGATCTAATAGCTTGGAAAAAAACTATGATAACGTCATTATTTAAGTACTTTCAACACTATTTACAACATTAAAATGCTTGAGTGCTTTGACATTTTAGTAGTCCCAACAAAACTATCTTAGAGTTTCTTCAAATTAGTTTTAGCAGATCCTGAGAAATAACAATAAAGCTGCCAAATTGGGGCATAAAGTTCTGTTCAATGTTACGTGTTAAAGTCCTGTCTAAAATAAGCATGGCATTTTTAGTTTACTGTCTAATATAAAGAAAGAACTTCAGATTTGTTTTTGTGGGATCTGTTTTCTAATTTTTCTAAAAGGAGAAGTCGTTTTTATAGAATTAAAGTAATGATTTCTCTAAGGTTGATAACTATATCCCAGTCCTCATCAGTTCATCATAACAAGGACAGGTCACCTGCTTGCAGCTCCGTTCAAATCTTGACAAATAAGTAACTGAATGACCTGCTGAGCCCTTCTTTACTGTCACAGTGTACCTGGATTTCAGTGTCTGGATATTTCACTTTAAGTAGCTCACATACATACACACACACAGAGAGAGAGAGAGAGAGAGAGAGAGAGAGAGAGAGAGAGGAGGGGGAGAGGGAGAAGGAAAAGGAGAGGGAACGAGGAGAGAAAGAAAAAATTCACTTACCTTGGTGTCTTGTTCTTGTTTTCCCAACTTTTGTGTTAGAGTTCTTAGTCTGAGAGAAACGCCAAGTGCCATGGAGTGGAATGCTTGATCAAGTGCTTAAATCACTTCTAAGCCACAAGCTTTCTTTATGGTTCTTATACAGTTAATTGAAAGCCAAACAATGAAGTCAAATAAGTTGGAGATAAAGTTGTACATTTGCTGCTACTATCAAATGGGAAGCACAGATTGCTTTCTCCACACCTGGAGAATCTGGTTCTACCTGTTCCTCAGATGAAAGGAAGATCATTTTCACTGCAGCTCCCTGGTAACAGGAAGTGCTTGTTAAATTGTCCACAAAGTACACTCTCTGTACCTGGTCTACACTACCTGCAGAATGCCTTACTTCAAAAAAAAACCAAAAAAAACAAAACTCTGTTGTATCTAGACAAAGGTGTCTCTTAGACTTCAAAATCTACAAGCACAGGATGAGGTAGGCATAAGGAGGAATGGAATGAAGCCTGGTGTGTACCATTTAGGTTACACCATAAGGTTAAATTCTCTTCTGTTTGGAAATTCCCAAAGAGCTTGGCTCACAAATTTATAGAAATTTAAGAAAAAAACACCTGAGTGGGCTTTTGTCTATGAACTTTCCACCTCACTTTTTTATATAATTTTTTATTTTTTATATTAATTACAGTTTATTTACTTTATATCCCAGCTGTAGCCCCCTTCCTCATTCCCTCCTAATCCCACCCTCCATCCCTCATCTCCTCCTTGCCCCTCTCTAAGTCCACTGATAGGGAGGTCCTCCTCCCCTTCCATCTGACCCTAGTTTATCAGGTCTCATCAGGACTGGCTGCAATGTCCTCCTCTGTGGCCTACAAGGCTGTTCCTCCCTCAGTGGTGGTGGTGGGGGGGCAAAGAGCCCTCCACTGAGTTCATGTCAGAGACAGACCATGTTCCCCTTACTAGGGAAACCCACTTGGATGCTAAGCTGCCATGAGCTACATCTGAGCAGGGATTCTAGGTTATATCCATGCATAGTCCTTGGTTAGAGTATCAGTCACAGAAAAGACCCCTGTGCCCAAATATATTCGGTCCTTGTGGAGTGCCTGTCTTCTCCAGGTCTTACTAACTCCCCCTTCTTTCATATGATTCCCTGCACTCTGCCCAAGGTTTGGTTATGAGTCTCAACATCTGCTTTGGTAAACTGCTAGGTAGAGTCTTTCGGAGGCCCTCTATGGTAGGCTCCTGTCCTGTTTCTTGTTTTCTCCTATTTCCAATGTCATCCCATTTGTCTTTCTAAGTGAGGACTGATCATCTTACCCCAGGACCTCCTTCTTGTTTATCTTCTTTAAGTGTACAGATTTTAGTATGTTTATCCTATTTTATAGGTCTAGTATCCATTTATAAGTGTATATATACCATGTGTGTCTTTCTGCTTCTGGGATACTTCACTCAGGATGATCTTTTCTAGATCCCACCATTTGCCTGCAAATTTCATGATTTACTTGTTTTTAATTGCTGAGTAGTATTCCATTATGTAATTGTACCAAAATTTCTGTATACATTCCTCAGTTGAGGGACATTTGGGTTGTTTCCAGGTTCTGGCTATTAAAAATAAAGTTGCTACGAACATGATTGAGCAAATTTCCTCACTTTTTTTTAATACTGTTATTTTTCACTTTAGAGTAAGTTTCTTTAATTTTTAATGTATAAAAGCAAGGTTATACAGTAGTTTTGTTTCTTTATTATGTCAATCTAGAAATACAAAATTAATTTCTACCAGAAATACTTAAAAGGAAACTTAGGAATGAAAATTCTTTCATAATGTCAAATTTCTAAACCTTTATTTATTTTGGCATCCCCATCCCCATTGGAGATATTGTTTCAAGGTGAGATGAGCTGGAATCAAAGTAAAATTTAGATTAATCCTTTGAATTCCCATTTCCCCAAACCTGTTCTCCCCACTTCCCTACCAGATAAAATGACTCCTTTACAGTACTCTTTGTGAAAGCAAAGAAGAAATTCTTTAGTGCAAGATTGGTAAATGAATGCTGGATCATCTATATGATAGGTCATTTTGCAGCTTATAGTGAAATCTGTAGATTTCTTTATTGTGCATCAAGATAATGTCAGGATTGAATTTCATGTCCAAAAAAATCATGGCCCAAAAGAAACATGCTATCCATGGTGCGCAGCTGTAAACTTTTGAAATACTACCTACACATGTGTTTGCTTATATTTTCAAAAGGAAACACTGTGAAGCTGAACTAAGAAATACTGAAAATGATTGTGCTTAGAAAGAGGGGAATAGGAGAAACCTCATACTGATTTCTATAGTGGCTGTGTTCAGTCACCCCAGTGTGAAATGGAGTGGAGCTCACCTTCCTCCCACTACACTATTGTTCTTAAATGGAAGAAAGTGCCTGATTTTTCATCTATCGGCTATGGAAAGTAGTCTGCTTCTTCTTTTACTGCCAGTTTTTTGTTTTGTTTTTTGTTTTGTTTTGTTTTTTATTGGTCTATTGCTTGCTTGTACTTTCTCATTGGCTTTTTCTTTTAGTAACCAGTGGATTTTAGAGCAGTAACTATGAAAAGTTATGAAATCTGTGCTACAGTATTCCCTGAGCCAGCTTATAGTCAGTAGATTTAATTCTTGGGAACAGATGACATGAAAAAGACACTGCAAATGCCACGTGACTGTATTTCTGGTGTACAACCACTTCATTTGTCTTCCTAGGTTGGCAAATAAACAAGACAAGGAGGGGGCTTTAGGAGAAGCTGATGTGATTGAGTGTCTCTCTCTGGAAAAGCTGGTCAATGAGCACAAGTGCCTGTGTCAGATAGTAAGTTTTCTTATTGCTCTGCTGTTACTTTTCTTTCTTTCTTTCTTTCTTTCTTTCTTTCTTTCTTTCTTTCTTTCTTTCTTTCTTTCTTGTGGCTCTTCTATATATATTTAAAACACACAGTAAGAAAATAAGAACATCTCAAATCATTTTAAAGGCAAAAGAGATTATCAATCAACATCTTTGAAAATGTCATTAAATTTAAATATCTGCAAACAATCCAATCAAAAGAAAAGGAGGGGGAAGGGGAAACAAACTCCCAAAATTTGGCTAAGGAGGGACTTTACACGTGAACCAAATGGTGTTACAACATCATCTTTCAGAAAACTAGTCACTACACCCCGTAACAAAGAACATAAGAGCAATATCAGAGACACCCCCAATTTCACGCACCCATTAGAACATTTCCATTAAAAGCTCCTGTGCCACAGGCTTTCTTTCATTGCTTAAGCCACATTACATCTCTATAGCGCAATGCCAAGCAGCCTTTAAGATCTGTAAAGAAGGCTGGTGTCCATTCTACAAAAATATTAACTTACAGTACATAACACTGCATAATTTTAACCTGTACAGTTTTTCTCTCCCACAGGTGACACATATCAGGTTGTAAAAGCTAGGAAAAAAAATAACACTTATCTGGTTGTTTACATCTGGGACAATAGTCAACAGTGTCAACCAGAATTTGGTGCTCAAGTTTATTGAGAACACTTAGTCTCTATAAAAGTGATAGTCAACTAGAAAACAATCTTTGGTGGCCTTGGTGTGTGAAAATTCAGCTGAAAAATAGAACCCAGACTTGACAACCTGAGTTCAATCCCTGGAATTGACATGATAGAAGGAGGTTGTAACTAAAAAAAAAAAACAATCATATCAAACCTCTTAAGCTAAAATTTTATAGTTTTTTCCTTTCTAATTTCCAAAATTTGCAACCTAAAACAATAACTGATTCTATCAGTAGTCACTAAAACAAATAGAAAACATAAAATTTTTGAAATAATGTAGAAAAATTTCATACAGTCTTAAGGAATTCAGTAGAGGCTTTATTCAACTTTCAGCAAATGGACTTTAGGTTGTGAGCCTTACAGGTGTATCTGTTGCTATATATTCATTGGCATAAGAATTTAAAACTTTATTGTTCTTTCTCTCTCTCTCTCTCTCTCTCTCTCTTTCTCTCTCTGGTGTTTATTTTTGCTTGTTTATTTAATTTAAGACAGGGTGTGATTATATCTCTTTGGCTGGCTTCAAACTCTTCAGATATGTGCCTGTCTCTGCCTCCAGAGTGCTGGGACTAAAGGCATGTACTACCACGCCTGCTCTTTCCAGGTGTTATTAATAAGTAGTGGTACATTTCTCAGGGCAGTTCCATTTGTCTTTTAGTAAATTCATATAAAATTATATCTGGTTTTCTCATTTATAATGTAACATAGATAGTATCTATAATTTTTTCAACTTCTAATAGTACTAAATTTAGTTACTGCAAAATTGTGTTTTGGAAATTATTTTAAAAGGAATTTAAAATAACTTAAAACATCTTAAATTTAAAATTATCTAAAACATTTTAAATTTAGTAATTTTAAACATTTTAAATTTAAAATTATTTAAAAGTTATTTTAAAAGGAAATTAATTTAAAAGGCTAAATTTTGCTTTTTCAATATTTTTACTTAATGATTTATGACTATGTTTGTGTGGAGAAGTTTTATTCTTAATCATTGGGTCACCTGATTTGTTTTAGGAACCTTGTTCAGCAGTCTTGGGATATGGAAAGAAAATTGACAAGTCTATTAAAAAGGGGCTTTATTGGCTACTTCATATCATTGCAAAAGACTTTGATGCCTTAAGTGAACGCATCCAAAAAGACACAACTGAACAGCGAGCTCTTGAGGAACAAATGAAACGAGAGAGGGCTGAGCGGGTGCGGAAATTACGAGAAGAAAGGTATGTAGATTAAATTTACCCCACAGTTCATTTGAAGATTAACAAAGGAAGCTTTAATCTGTTAGTTTTGCTTACTTCATCTGTCTATTCAGTTTCAACTCTTTATGTACGAAGAAAAAATTTAAGTAAATTTCCTATTTCTATGAGTCTTTGTGCATAGCAGTCTAAATGGTACTTTTGTTTTGTGGTGCTAATATCCAGCCCAGGGTTTGTGCATGTTAGGTGAGCATTCTACCAAGGAGCCCTATCTCCAGCCCAAGTGATGGACTTCTAAAATTTTTCTGTGGTTGTTAATAGTATTTAGGTATACTTTTTAAGTAGTGACTTCTTCTCAAAATATTAAATTTGTATCAGTTGGAAGTGAGTAACTTCAAAGGTGTTCTCAAAGTACGGGGAGGTTTTGCTTTAGGAAGAGGTAGACATTTTTATTTGTTATTGGGTGGGGTAGGCTGATGGTAGAGGCCAGGGATGGTGTTTACCATTCTTCAGTGCTCAGGGAGCCTTAGCAAAGAATTACTCGATTCAGTGTGTCAAAATATAATAGAAGCCTGTCTACGCTAAACATAGACCTCAGGTGTTAGAGGATAGATGAACTCAAACCTGATCTGGAACACTCTTTGGGTTTTATTGCTGTGAAGAGACACCATGATCACTGCAACTCTTCTAAAGGAAAACATCTCATTGAAGCTAGCTTACATTTTCAGAGGTTTAATTAATTATCATGACAGGAAGCATGTTGGCATGCAGGCACACATGGTGCTGGAGGAGCTAAGAGTTCTACATCTTGATCCACAGCAAAAGGAGTCTGTGTGCCACACAGGGTGTAGCTTGCACATAGAGGACCTTAAAACCTGCCCCACAGTGACTTGCTTCCTCTAATAAGCCAGCAAATAAATAGTTCAATAAGGCCACATCTCCTGATAGTGCTACTCCCCATGGGTCAAGCATTCAAACACCTGAGTAACTTCAAAGTGAAGTTTATAGGGTCCATACCTATTCAGATCACCACAAACATTAATTTTACCAAAAAATTGAACTATCTTGAGATGTTCTTTTTTAAGATTTATTTTATTTTATTATACCAATATGTATGTGTATGTTTGTGGGTCTGTGCAAATGAATACAGGTGCCTAGGGAAGACAGCAAGGGATCTCCTGGAGCTGGAGTTACAGGCAATTGTAAGCCATCTATCATGGGTTCTGAGAACTGAACTTCTGTCTTCTGGAAAGGCTGTGCGCTGGCTCTTAACCACCATGCCGTCTCTCCAGCCTCTTAGCCGCAAGGCCATCTCTCCAGTCCCTAACTTGAGCTTTTAAGATACATTTTAAAATACTCTGTCTGAAGAGAAGTATTTAAATTCACTAAGTTAAAATGATTGCAAAACTACTATTTCAGAATCATTTATAAATTAATTTAATGTTGTAAGGAAGCACTGATATTTGAATAGAGTTAAATTTAATATTCAATCTTAAATTACTCTGTCACTTTTTGTTACATGTTAGAATTGGGAGAAAATGAGATTTTTTTTAAGTAAGCTCTTACAAGATTTACAGTTGTCTTCTTGCTGCCTTAGTAATATTGGCTTTCTGTGTGGTTTTACAAGCTGCCTCCAAGATTTCTCCTGCTCTTGGAGCTTTTTGAGGCCTCTTTAACATTTCAGAGAAAGCCTTCTGATGGTACCCTTTTATGTAATTCAGAGAACAGACCTAAAGGAAAGAAATATGTGTGGAAATTACTCTCCAGCCCACCAAGTTCTGAGTGGTGTCATCATGCCTTTTTTCTATGTCTCTTGAAACTAGAAAAATGAATAAATGGTCTTTTTCCCTCTTGTTTTAAAAAATAGAGAAGTTTGTCTGATTTATTTTGTCACCTACTTCTCAAGTGGAAGGGTTGAGTGACTTACCTGCTTCTCTAAGCTATGTGCAGTGTGACCAAACAGCATACTTAGTGTTTCTCCTGCATTCAGGGGAGCGGGAGGACTTCCTGAGTTTCTGGGCTACATGAAGCATGATTAGCTCCTCATGGGAAGTTCCTGTTAGAATCCTTGGGTATTTGTTGTTTTTAATCCTAGTATACGTTTTCAGGATATAACACCCATTATAGCTAACCGTATAATATACATTTTTTTTTTCTCCAGTGCAAACATAAAAACATTGGGTGAAAGGCAGAGTTAGCTCACTGGTGGAGTGCCTGTGGAGCTGTTATGAATTCTGGATTCAACCCTAGTACCAAAAGAAGGAGGAGAAAGGAAGGGAGGGAGGGGTGAGGTAGGTAGCCAATAAGTAAATACACCAATACAGAAAGAAAGAAAGAAAGAAAGAAAGAAAGAAAGAAAGAAAGAAAGAAAGGGGAAGAAAGAAGAGAGTAAGAAAGAAGAAAGAGAGAAAAAGAGAGAGAGAGAGAGAAAAGAAATGAAAAGAAAGAAAGTTGGGAAGTTGGGTACAAGGAGCATTCTGAGCCATCTTAAGTAAGTTCTTTCCCTTCCCTGGTGATACTCCAGATGATGTTATACGAGGTCTTTGCTGTACCCACTGCCCTCACCATAGCCCTTCTAGCTGTGCTAATTAGAGTGGGCAACACTGCTGTTGAGCTTTGACTCCATGACTACACATAAAATGGAGTTTAGAGAGGAGTGATTAAAAATGATCTTTGTATTATGTTAAATCCAATCTAACTGGTTTACATAGCCATCTCTATTAAAGAATAGAATATACTATTTTAATATGAAAATGTTATGCTATCATTTTAAACTTGAAATTTTTACTAGTGGCTGTTCTGTATGTATGTTCATTTATAGACTATTCTCAGATGAACCTTTGTTTGTTGAAATAGCCCTATGAGATGACTGTTTTAATCCCATCTGCAGAAAAGCTAAAGCTCAGAATTCTAGGTTAAAGGTTAAGAGCCAGTAAAGCAAAGATCTCTGTTTCTTGGCTTTCTAGGTTTAGAATGAAAAGGTAGACATTTTCATCAGAGAACATAGTTAATTGGCATAGCAATAAACTATAGTCTACATATAGGCTGACTGGAGAACTCTTACATATTAATGAGTTTTGAGACATTTCTATACATACATGTAATGTGATTTGATCATATACACCCTTCTTACTAAGCTCTTTTGTCTCCATTCCCTCATCACTTTCCTGTTCTTCAATAATCATTGTTTGACTTTCAGATCGATAGCCCCTTCCCTTTATTTCTTCTCTTTGTATTAGATAAAACATACAATCTTTAACTTTCTGTATTTGACTCATTTTGCTTAACATGATAACCTTTAATTTTATTCACATTCAACTGGCATAATTTCTTTCTTTTATGAGTCAATAATAATTTACTGTATATGTGTATTCATACAAAATACAGTATAGATAAAACCTTTATTTTATATACTATATCTGGTGATGAGCATCTAAACTGATTCCCTAACTTGGTGACTGTGATCAATGTTGCAGTGAAGTTGGGTCTGCACATGCATCTTTTGTGTGCTTTATTTTCTGTAGGTGTACAGCCAGAAGTGGCGTAGCTGGATCACATGGCATTTCTATTTTTAGTTGTTTTTTTTTTTTTTTTTCCAACTCCCATATTGGTTTACATTGTGGCTATACAAATCAGTATTCCTACCAACAGGGACTACTGCTTTTTCTCCCACACCCTTACCAACCAACATTTTGTTTGTTTTCTGATGGTAACCATTCTAACTGTAGTGAGAGAATTTCAGTATACTTTTGATAGTGTTGGTTTAAATTTCTGTGATGACTGAAAATTTCAGCACTTGATTTGCTTATTTGCACTTTTAGAATTTGCCAGTTTTTCTTATTTTTTTTAATTCTTTATTAATTACACTTTATTCACTTTTTTTTTCTCCCCTATGGTTCCCTCCCTCCTCCTGTCCCAATCCCTCCCTTCCTCCACCCTCTGCATGCATGCCCCTCCCTAAGTCCACTGATAGGGGAGGTCTTCTTTTCCTTCCTTCTGATCCTATTCAATTAGGTCTCATCAGGAGTGGCTGCATTCTGTGTCCTGGTAATGTTGCTTCCCCCTCAGGGGGAGGTAATTAAAGAGCAGGCTAATCAGTTCATGTCAGAGACAGTCCCTGTTCCTATCACAATGGAACCCACTTGGATACTGAACTGCCATGGGCTACATCTGTGCAGGGGTTCTAGGTTATCTCCATGCATGGTCCTTGATTGGAGTATCAGTCTCAGGAAAGACCCTTGTGCTCAGATTTTTTGGTTCTGTTGCTCTCCTTGTGGAGTTCCTGTCCTCTCCAGATCTTACTGTTTCCCACTTCTTTCATAAGATTCCCTGCACTCGGGCTGGGCAGATGGCTCAGTGGTTAAGAGCACTGTCTGCTCTTCCAGAGATCCTGAGTTCAATTCCCAGCAACCACATGGTGGGTCACAACCATCTATAATGTGATCTGATGCCTGCTTCTGGAATGCCAGTGTACCTGGAGATTGAACATTCATATACCTAAAAGAAATAAAGAAAAAAAAGAAAAAAGATTCCCTGCACTCTGCCCAAAGGTTACCCATAAGTCTCAGCATCTGCATTGATAGTCTGCAGGGCAGAGCCTTTCAGAGGTCCTCTGAAAGGAGGACCAGTTTTTGTTTTTGTGTTTAGTAGATAATCTGTTAGTTTGATGTTACATTCTTGAGCTCTTTATTTTGGATACCAGGATTCTTTCAGATGAATAGCTAGCAAAGGTAATGATTTTCTTCCATGCTGCTTGTTTTCCTTTCACTTCATTTATTAGTTTCTTTCCTGTGCAGAACTTTTCAAATTTGATGTAATCCTCTTTGCAAATTTTTGTGTTCATTTCCTGAAACACTAGGGTTCTGTTCAGGAAATTGCTTATCTAAGATCGTGAAGCATTCTCCAGTGATTGCCTAAAGTGGTTTCAGTTTTTTCACTAAGGTTTCTAATTCTTTTGAGTTGATTTTTTTTATTAAGCAGATTGAGAGATAGTTAGCTAATCACAATCAGATGACCGTAGATGCATGGACTTACTTTTCAGTGTTCTATACTATCTTTTGGCTCAGATGTTTACTATGCCATATTGTTTGTTTTTCCTGTGTCACATTAGTTCACTTTGAAACTGGCTGTTATAATATGCTAGCATTATTCTTTTTGACCTTGATTTTTTTGACTATTCTGGGTCTTTATGCTTCTGTATTGACTCAAGGTTTTTTGTTTTTTGTTTTTTTTTTTGTTTGTTTTGTTTTGTTCTTTTAGTTTTGTGTTGGGTATATTGATGGGGATTATATTGAGTCTCTAGACTGTTCCATAGTATGAATAATTCAAAATATTCAACCAGTGTTTGAATATGGAAGCTCCTTCTACCTTTGATTGTTTTTTGTAGCCTCCTTCTTCACTGTGGTTTTTGTTGCAGCACTTTTCTTTCTGCTAATTTACTGCTTGCTTAAAAAGTCCACTTTTCAGTCTCCATGTTTATATAACTTCAGATTTTCTTGCTGTTTATTTCTAATTTTCTTCTATTGTTATCTTTTCATATACATACCCATGGTGAAACAAAGAAATTATGTCACTTTTGCAAAATGAGTAAATAGACATAATGCTAGGAGAAATAAGCCAAATACAGTCAGTTAAGAACTATGTATTTACTATGTATTTCCTTTCATATGTAAGACCTAAATAAAAAGGAAAAGGTGATCTATCTTCAAGTCAAAGAGGGACTACTGAGGTGGGTGAGAGGGACAAAAAAGGTTAGTAGGAAGGGTGGATATAACCAAAGCATATTACTTGTGTATTTGGAAATGTCACATCAAAACCCATTAATGCTTGTTATAACAGAAAGAAATGGTTCTCCAGTCCAGGTGTAAGTAGAATGTGGGAATTCAGTGTTCATTATTGTAGCATTTATTAATCATGTTCTATGCTGGACATTATTTTTCTTGGGAAAATGTACCCTGATGTGTACTGATAGAAAGAATGAATCATTCTTTTTTTAATTTATTTTTTATTATTTACATTTATTCACTTTGTATCCCACCTGTAGCCCCCTCCCTCATTCCCTTTCAATCCTACCCTCTCTCCCTCGTCTTCTCTTATGCCCCTCCCCAAGTCCAATGATAGGGAAGATCCTCCTCCCCTTCCATCTGATCCTATCAGGTCTCATCAGGACTGGCTGCATTGTCTTCCTCTATGGCCTGGTAAGGCTGTTCCCCATCACAGGGAGGCTATCAAAGAGCTAGCCACTGAGTTCATGTCACAGACAGTCCCTGTTCCCATTACTAGGGAACCCACTTGGACACTGAGCTGCCATGGGCTACATATATGCAAGCGTTCTAGGTTATCTCCATGAATGATCCTTGGTTGGAGTATCAGTCTCTGAAAAGACCCTTTTGCCCAGATATTTTGGTTCTGTTGCTCTCCTTGTAGAGCTCCTGTCACCTCTAGGTCTTTCTATCTCCCCCTTCTTTCATAAGGATCCCTGCACTCTGCCCAAAGTTTAGCTATTTGTCTTAGCATCTGCTTTGATACCTGCTGGGTATAGTCTTTTAGAGACCCTCTTTGGTAGGACCCTGTCCTGTTCTCTGTTTTCTCCCTCTTCCAATGTCCATCCCATTTGCTTTCCTGAGTGAGGATTGATCATCTTACCCAGGGTCGTCCTCCTTGATTAGCTTCTTTAGGTGTACAGATATTAGTATGTTTATCCTATATTATATGTCTAATATCCATGTATAAGTGAGTATATACCATGTGTATCTTTCTGCTTCTGGGGTACCTCACTCAGGATGATCTTAACTAGAATGAATGATTCTTGAGCCTAGTGATCTCCCTGTGCTGCCTCTGAGTTCTGGACTTGGAGGCAGGCTCCACCATTTGCAGTTTGGATTACTAGCTCTTAGAGGAGTCATTTGGACTTGTTTTTCATAATTATATCTCTGTGTTGAAATTGCTGTATTTGTTTTCATAGAAATTTATTTACCAGTTAAAAGGAACAACTTCCCTAAGAGAAAAGTGAAAGTTTAACATTCAGTAAACTGAATGGTTAAATATTAATAAAACTAAAGGTAATAAAAGTAAAAATAAGGATTAAAGACTTAACAAAAAGGAAAAACACAGTAGAAGAGAAAAAATAAAACACAACCTAATTAAAGAATAAAATAGTAAGTTAATATAATTAGAAAAGATGAGGAAAAAACCAAACAGCCCTCTTAGCCAAAGTGCTCTATTGGAAATAACTCCCTGTGGGCCTTAAATAATGGAGTCCTCCAGGTTTGAAGGGCCAGTGAGCTGTAGCTGAAACCAGCTGCCATTCCTCTCTACTTCCACCCTAACAATTTAGGTCAGTATCCAGGCTGCTCCCCGGCTGTTTCCTGCTACACAGGTTAATTAGTGGTGACTTTGAAGGTTTTCTTATATGTATATCAGAGGTGTGGCAAAAGTCTGGCCACCAAGAGCCCTAATTGCACATGGAGCCTCAGTAGTCTGTGGAATGGCCAGGCAGTGCATTGCTGCCTTCAGAGGCCCTCAGCCTGACAGCCTGTGGGGCATGTCAAATACCCAAGCTGTGGTTTTTGGAATGTCCTTGACAGTGAAGCAAACAGTTGAAACAGTGAATTCTGTGAGACAGATTAGCAGCCTTGGTCTCTTGTGCTTTCAGACCCATACCCTGGTGCGTCTAGTTTCACTCCTCACAGAATAGGACTATCTACCCCTAAACCCCCTTTCCTCTCCATACCTCAGCCCACCTTCCCTGCTTAAACCTCACAAGTGATTTGTCACGAATATCCTGTCAGTAGCTCTATTGTTTGGTAGTATCCCACTTTATTGCTGTTAGATAGTGTCCTAAGGACCCTGAGCTGTGATCATTCACCTTATTTATCTATTCATCTATGTAGCTATTTATTTATTTATTTACTTACTTACTGACTGACTGACTGACTTACTTACTTACTTATTTGAACTCTAGAGCAGTTTAGTTCCAAAGAATAGGACCATTCTCCAAATGGCTTCTATTTGGAGCCATTGGAGTGTTTGCTGTTTCTTTTTCTTTATTTGCTGAGCAATAGACAAGGTTTCCCTAATAGTAGGGTTTTAGATATTTATTAGGTACAAGTATTACATTGAGACAAAACTCTTGTCCTGGATTTACAGCTGCAGAAACTTGGGTTCCTTCTGTAGTTAGGACTTCTAATTGGCTGCTATTCCGTGTGCTGCTGGTTCAGTCACACTTCCCTTATGATTGTAGCTTACAGCATGGTGTTTTTTTCTCCTGCAAGAAACCAGCTGAGGGTGAAATCCAGAACTACTTTGTGCTTGTCTGAGTTCTTTTAGAATTCTGTTCACTTCCTGTTGGATTCTGTCATACTTCCTAGCTTTCTATGGCTTTCCTTTGTTGCACTGGCTCTTCTTCCTCAGACATGGGGAGGCCATTCCATTCTTCCAGGGTTCTTTCTCTTAGAATGTATTTTTTTTAAATTCAGATGATTGAGTTTTACAGAAGCATAGCATGCTATGACTAGCATGTCTTCTTGAAATGGTCCTCTAATTAAAAGCCATGACTAGATATTTAAGTTAAAAATGGTTCAGCATGTTTTCAAAGGGAATTTTTATTTTTTTCTTCCCACAGAGAACGAGAGCAGACTGAAGTTGATGGGACCAGTAGTCTGGCTGAGATGGACTCAGGGCCAGTTCCTGCTTATCCTTTCCAGCCCATAGCAGCTGTAATCATGGAGGTATGATTTGTGGCACATCGGATGTCTATGTGTTAAATAATACAGTTATAACATAGGAAATGTAGTCAGGTGTTGGGACAACAGGCAGGGCAACAGAGAATTCTTTCAGAAAGAATTTCCATGAAGATAAAGTTCTGTGACTGCATGGAAATTAACCATGTTTTTCCACTCATCGTTTCCTTTGGGGGCTGGAGATGTAGAATAGTCATAGAACAAATGCTTTACTAACACAATCACTTTAAAAATTATCATGGTCAATACAGTCTAAAAAGATATATATGACTTCAAAATATACAGGAATAAAAATAAAAGCTGAATGTATCATAGTTACTTTTTTTTTTATAAAAACCCATTTTGCATATTTTTGTAGTACTAACATTTGATGGTTTATTGTACAAGAATTGATGTTATTTTCTCTTTGTGACAATATAAAATATAATTTAATATTTATATTTTAAATTATATTCATGTATATTACATATTGACATGAAAAGTTTAAAATGCAAAACACTCAAACTTTAAAACACAAGGTGAAAAATAGATTTTATTACATTTAAATTTAGAAGAACTGCTATGTAGCATTAAAAGATACAGTGGAAACTTAAAATAAAATAAAAATAAGTAAACCTAATGTTAAATAAGACTCACCAGATACACAATCCTGTCACTAAATCCTGTCACTATGGACTAGTAACAAAAATTACTATAAGAATTAAAAAAAAAAAAAGCCGGGCATTGGTGGTGCATGCCTGTAATCCCAGCACTCCGGAAAGCAGATGCAGATGAATCTCTGTGAGTTTGAGGCCAGCCTGTCCAGGACAGCTGAGGCTACACAGAGAAACCCTTCCTTGAAAAACAAAACAAAGAAACAAACGAACAAATAATAAAAACCTGGGCATTGGTTTACCTGGTCAAAGGCAGGACTTGACCTCAAGGGTAGGAGAGGGCATGACCATAAAGGTGCTTAATCTCTTCTCTAGTAATAACAAAATTATAGTCATGTCAAACTCAAATCAAATTAAAATAATGCCTAGTTCACGTTTACTAGTTTAGCAGAGCTGCCAACTTAGAGCATTAACTGTGACTTAGAGATGGGCTGAGGGTGAAGCCCATGGTATGGCAGTTGCCTAGGAGTCAAAAGGCCCTGGGTGCAACCCCCAGTATCCTACCTCCTCCAAATCACTTAGAAAAAAATGGTCTCTCTTCCTGGCATATATAAATTGGTTCACTTTTGCTGAAGCAAAATTTTGCTTTTATGTCATATTTTAAAATGTCCAGACCCAACTAATGTATAGTCCCACTGTTAGGAATGTAATTTAAAACACCAAGGCAGCTTGCTTCTTACAATAGTGAAAAATCACATATAACTTCATCTGTTCTCATGCAATTGATAAAATAAGTTATGATACTGCCAAGTCCTGCATGGCTGTAGGGACTGTCATGATAGGGAAGTGAGGGAACTAAGAAAAGTCAGACACACACAGAAAAGCTGGGATCAGGAGATCTTCTGGTGGAAGAACAAGGGCACATTGGAAGCTCAGCATGTTTGTCGTATGCAAATGAGCAAGGAGGTGGCACTATTACAAGGAGGCAACATTATTACATATCTCGGAACAAGGAGGCAGGGGTAGCTAATCTCAGCAGGAACCATCTCTATAGAGAAGCAATCTTCAAGGCAAAAACAAGGGGCAGGGGACCTACCACGGACATTTTCTGCACACATTGTCAACTTTCTAATTTGGACCCTGAAGAAGACATTATCATCCCTTTGAACCTCATGCTGGGCATAGGACAGGGTGGAATGGGATGTCACTTTACCCTTCCTATAGTCTAAGGTTTTGCAGTCGTGACATGGCCATGCACATGCAAACAATAGCCATTCACTCGGGACTTCATTCTCTCTCTATAATGATATAACCAACCATTTAAAATGTTAAAGTAGGTTTATCCTATATTATATGTCTATATGAGTGAGTATATACTGTCTTTCTGCATCTTTCTGCTTCTGGGATACCTCACTCAGGATGATCTTTTCCAGATCCCACCATTTACCAGCAAATTTCATGATTTCCTTGGTTTTTATTGCTGAGTAATATTCCATTGTGTAGATGTACCACAATTTCTGTATCCATTCCTCCACTGAGGGGCATCTAGGCTGTTTCTAGCTATTACAAATAAGGCTGCTACAAACATGGTTGAGCAAATGTCCTTATTGTGTACTTGAGCCCGTTTTGGACATATGCCTAGGAGTGGTATAGCTGGATCTTGAGAAACTGCTACTACTAGTTGACTGAGGAAGTGCCAGATTGCTTTCCGGAGTGATTGTACAAGTTTACATTCCCACCAGCAGTGGAGGAGGGTTCCCCTTTCTCCACAACCTCTCCAGCATGTGTTGTCACTTGAGTTTTTGATCTTAGCCATTCTGATGTGTGTAAGGTGAAATTTTAGGGTCGTTTTGATTTGCATTTCCCTTATGACTAAGGACGTTGAACATTTCTTTACGTGTTTCTCTGCCGTTCGATATTTCTCTATTGTAATGCTCAATCCCTATCCAGAAAGGCAAAGAAGATGGACATCAGAAGGAGAAAAGAGGGAACAAGTCAGGAGCCTGACACAGAGGACCTCTGAAAGGCTCTTCCCTGCAGACTATCAATACAGATTCTGAGACTTATGGGCAACCTTTGGGCAGAGTGCAAGGAATCTTATGAAAGAAATGGGAAACAGTAAGATCTGGAGAGGACAGGAACTCCACAAGGAGAGCAACAGAACCAAAAAATCTGAGCACAGGGGTCTTTCCTGAGACTGATACTCCAACCAAGGACCATGCATGGAGATAACCTAGAACCCCTGCACAGATGTAGCCCATGGCAGTTCAGTATCCAAGTGGGTTCCATTGTGATAGGAACAGGGACTGTCTCTGACATGAACTGATTGGCCTGCTCTTTAATTACTTCCCCCTGAGGGGGAAGCAGCATTACTAGGCCACAGAAGAAGACAATGCAGCCACTCCTGATGAGACCTAATTGAACAGGATCAGAAGGAAGGAAAAGAAGACCTCCCCTATCAGTGGACTTGGGGAGGGGCATGCCTGCAGAGGGTGGAGGAAGGGAGGGATTGGGACAGGAGGAGGGAGGGAACCGCAGGGGGATACAAAGTGAATAAAATGTAATTAATAAAGAATTCTTTAAAAAAGTAAAAGAAAAAAATTTAAAAATAAAATAAAATAAAATGTTAATGTAGCTGGAGGATTAGGAAGAGAGAGTTCAGTGGATAAATTACCTTATCCACTGGCATGAGGACCTGAGTTTAGATCTATAGAACCATGTAAAATCTGGAGAAGGAGGAATGTGCCTCTAACATAAGTGCTGGGCGATATGGAGATGTGGCATATCTGTATCTCATTAGCCATCCACTCTAGCCAAATTTTGCTTCAGGCTCACTTTCAGTTGACAGAAATAATATGAGCTAATACAATGTTTACTGGTTTTTAGGTGCTATTTTATTAACATAGAAAAAAACACTTGTAGACACATACTACAACATGTATACAGACAGAGTATCTTTCATGTATATTTGTTGTGGTATGTGTCTACAAATGTGTAGGAGAGGCTGAAAAAACATCTCATAAAGATTATAAATGGAAAATGGTCATTTCTAGATTATGAATCTACTGGTAATATTTTTTCTTTACACCTTTGTTTGTAGTAAATATTTAGCAATTAGTGTGTTTTAATTATTATATTCACAATTCATTGTGCATCTCACAGTGACATTAACTCACCAATGCTCTTACTTGATTGCTTCCTTGAAATGATCCAAATGTATTTCATTTTGTCAGAATGAAAAAAATCAAGAACAAGAGAAAAAGAAGCAGATTGCAGAGAAAGACAGTGATGTGTGCCTCCCAGAACATAAAGTGGAGCCTGAGCAAGTAGCGTCTCAGGGCCAGGCTGGCGACTGCTGTGGAAACAAGGACAGTGGAGTGGTAGAAAGTTACAGGGAGGCGCTGTCACAGCAACTGGACAATGAAGATGAGCTGGACCAGCGAGCCTCAGAATCAGGTGCTAAATCTCATCATTTCAGACTTTCCTTATGGAAAGACAATTTATACCTTATTTCACTTTTATCATGTTCAAAAAAATGGTTCTGTAGCATAATACTTACTCTGTTTTGATTCTACATGAAGTGATGATTCATATCATATTTGTTCATTTTAAGAAAAATTATTTTCTCGATATATTTGTATTTTCTATAGCTTTGTAGGTTTTACCAATATTGGTTATATTATCTTACAGATAGTTTTTATTTTACAAAATATTATGTTGGCTTGTATATTTAAACAGATAAAATAAATTTTAGGAGTTCAGAAGTTTTTGTCAAAATATTTTTATAACTTTGTTCTAAATTTGTTTAATATACTGTACAATTATAGCTTTATACCATTAAAATTTACACATTAATATAGAGAGCCTTAAAATGCTGATATGTGTTTTTGTGAGAATCTGTACAGTTTCTGTTTTTTGTTGTTGTTTGTTTGTTTGGAATAATAGATTCTTCTAGGTCTACTAATGTGATGCTAGTTATATATATTTATATTGGACATATCTTGTCTAGGGATTATTTTAATGAGTAATGTGTTTAGATTTGATTGGGCTCTTACTCATATTTCAAATGGTTATTTTTAGAGATTTGTCCTTAGAATCAATCACTCTACATATCTATCTTGAGGAGAGTAACCGTCTCTTCCCTTTTTGCAGGCCTTTTGAGTTCTAGGGAAACTCCTACTCTTAGACAATTAGAGTTGTTTAAAATAACTCTGAGTTTGAAAAAAAATGATAGTTAATTTTGGAAATAAAGACCTTTTTCAAAATTGAAAATAGTCTTTTGGCTATGTTTTATAGTAATCATATACTTATTCTGTCCTCCATCTAAAGTGTATTCTTAATATATGTAAGTTCATTTTTGGTTGTGGATAGTAATTCTCAAAGTTGAATACAAGCAGTTATTATGGAAATAGTAGCAATACTCTCATTTTACTCTGTTTTTATATTATAGAAGTTTACTTTTTCATGATATAAAGTTTCATATGCATATTCTTATAGATATCAGTAAAAAGAAAACTAAGAAACTAAGAATGAAAAGGAGTCATCGGGTAGAACCGGTCAATACAGATGAATCCGCTCCTAAGAGTCCCACGCCACCCCCACCTCCCCCTCCTGGTGAGTAAATTGATATTGATGTTGGATGTAGAAACACTGCTTTAGGCATTTTAGGGAAAAAAGGAAGAAGAAATTAGATAGTTTTCACTATCTTGTTAGTTTGTTGGAAAAAAATCTTTAATGTCTGTGTGATGCAAAATCTGTAAACATTTCGGTGTTTTAAGAATGAAACAGTAAAATGTACTGACATAACTTTACACAATAATTACTCGAATATGATCATATTCTGTTTGAAGAGAATTGAAGTTTAATCGATTGGCAACAGGACTGAGATTTTTAAATGCTGGGTCTTTAATCATTTCTTCCTAAAAGCTATATAAATATGTGATTTTTCTCAATATAAATGCAGCATGCATACCCACCCCCTAATATGTTACAGGGACTAATACATGTAAAGCTGTGGGACACAGCTACAAAAAAAACTGTAAGTACTGAGCAGAGTGTCCCACACCTTATACTTACTGGTAAGTATGTGTCAGCTATACATGCACTCATAATTCCCTTGTAGCCTTGCTGTCGAAGCTTTAAATGGGAGTATTTTTGATTATGAACTTTGATAAGATTCATTTCTAGTATTCTTTTTAACAAAACGATACTTTAAGCTTCTGGTAGGCATTAGAAAAGGTAGCCAGAAGCTTATTTGTGATGGTGACAAGAGGTGTGAATTTTTGATTAAAATTATGTTAAGAGCTAAAGCAGATGTTAGCATCCTATCGTAACATGGTGAATGGAAGACAGTTGAAAATGTGTACATGGCTGTTCAGAATTGTGTCCCTATGACAGAATTGTGTCAAAATGACGTGAAATGGTAAATGCATTTTCTTTCAAGGGAGGAATCCTCGTAAAGGCCCTTAAAAGTATTCATTTAACAGAGCTTCTAAATGTTTTCTTTCCCTTTAGTTGGCTGGGGAACCCCCAGAGTCACTAGACTTCCAAAACTTGAGCCTCTTGGTGAAACACGTCACAATGGTAATGCAAAAGGATCAGTTTGCAAGTATCATCTGTGCATATTACATCCACTTTTCTTTATCTTATTACTTCAAATTTTCATTATTTTATTTTTAGTAGCTATCAGATCTACTACCATCTTTTTTCATTATACTTTTAGCTTTCATTTTACTTTATTTTTTAATTTTTAAATGCACCTTACCACTATATGATTTTTTTATCTCAATACAAATATATGAAGACTCATTCTTGTGTTTTTTCAAGTTTCCCAGCAACTGAAGACTGAACTATTGCTGTTTTATTTACTGTGCTAGAAATAATCGTGCTGTTCCTGTGTTCAGTACACTCTGATAATGAACATGTTTTCTCTGCTCATAATACACTGTACTAAATATTAAAATGAAGTCTATAGCAACACAATGTGTAAATGAGAAGTCACATTAGTAAACCAAATAAAACTAGGCTAAACAGAAATTCTCTCGAAGGCTTTATTGAGTCAAGAAAATACTTTTTCTTGATGAAATTGTCATAGTTATAATACAGCCAGTGCGTTGTATTAGAACTCCAAGAAATAAAACCAAGGAAAAGATAGTTAGGACTCACAGGCAAATAACAATTTTGACCAGAAATCTAGGTTTCTATATTGTATCTAGAATGTGAAAGAGTAAATCTAATTAAAGCTCCATAAACTAGTTCATTAACAGTACCCACTACACTTAACCTATTTCTATTTTATTTACTGATTTTTACACTGTAGTATTTTAATTGATAATAGATGTGATTCTATTTTATTATATAACCTGACTTTATTTATATTAAAATACATTATCAATTTACATATTCAGCATTAGAAAATAGTATTAGAATGTGCCCATTTATCTGTACACATATTCATATATAGAAAAATAATTTCTCACAAGACCAATATTTTCTCTTACTGAATTCAATTATTAAGAACCTGTCCTAGTGGTTGGCTACCATAAAATGCTAAAATGTTATGCTCAGGATGCGAAGCTAAGCACTGCACTCAGGGTCAGCCACTTTGGACCCAGAGAAGAGCATGTCTGATTGCATGCGGGTTGATGCCCCAGGTCCCGCCTCTGAGAAAAAGGTATCAGACGGGTCTGATGCTCTTTGGGTGGATGACACCTAAATGAACATCAGTACAAAGTCCCAATTTATTTCTAATATCAGAGATCAGACCTCTACTCTTGCCTGATGCGTCTAAAACAAAAAGGGGGAACTGTAGAGAGCTGCGGAATGCTGTGCCTTAAAGATGGAGCTGGTTTCCGCCTTCCACCTTCCTGATGGTGAGTGCTCTGTGTCACAAACAACTCCACATTTGGCTAAGGCTGAGGATCTGGCTTGCTTCCATGTATGTGGACCTATCTGCATTGCCCACGTGGCACGCTGGGGTTGGCTACCCACAGGCTATTTAAGCTGTGGGCTGGCTTTCCCCAGGGTCAGATGATTGTTCAAGGTTCCTGAATAAACTGCATTGAAAAAAAAAAAAAAACCTGTCCTAGTTGTGATTCACAGTACTATGACAGAATACCATATGGAACAGCTTACTATCAGAAAACTATCTTGGTTCATGGCTTCTTGAAGGATGTTTTTTCCATCACAGCAGGCCAGCCATGGCAGAATGACTGGAGCTGAGGCTTCTAGTGGCAACTGGATGATATGACAGCAGACAGAAAGCAGGGAGGGCTCCATCTAGAAGCAGAGCAGGGCGCCCTTCAGAAGCTACCCCTGGGGTCCTCCTCCATCCCCTGGTGGTGCTAAAACAGTGCCACTGGCAGGGTCCACATACTTACACACATACACATGTAGGGACAGTTCTGAATCAAAACATGACCTTCTACTTTTGTACCCTGTTATTTCATGTCCATCTCCTAGAGCAAAAACATTCCCTTGAACAGTCCCTGTAGTCTTAACATTAATCAAAATTCCAAAGTTCAGAGTTTTTTTCTGAATTGTGAACCCCCTAAAATAAAAAATAAAAGTTAAATACTTCCAGTATAAAATGGCACAGAATAAACATTCTCTTCTAAGGAGGAACAGAATAGCAAGGAAGGATGGATCTGAAGCAAGACCAAAGCCTAGCAGGGCAAATATAAAATGCTGCAGTTACATGTACAGCTTATAAGTCACACAGTGGTATCATGTCAGCTCCAGTGGTCTTGCCCTACCTGGAACTGTGGCTCTGCCATTTGCAGCTCATGTGGCTTTCTCTTTGAGTTAGGTCCACAGGGCCTGCAGTTTTCTTTGACAGACATCCTGTGTTCTGGTGTTTCCAGCGTAGCCGCCTGGGCTTCACCTTCATGGCTTCATGGTTCATACCGTCAGGAAACCTGCCATTGCTAAACATGCCCTTGCCTCAGCCTGTTCTCTACAACTCAGATGTTTCCATGCTTCTTTAACTCTTCCATTCTGTATGCCTTCAAAATCCCTACTGCATGGACAGTAGCCCTACTGCTGCCAGCTGAAGATACAGCTGGACTTTGATGGGCTTTGGCCGTAGCACTCTGAATGTCTCCGCATGGCTACAGAATGTTTCTGTAGGTGACTCTCTGTCCAGCTGCTCACCTTTTCTGCTTTGTCTTTGCAAATGAAAGTCTTTCTAATGAGTTTGTACTTTTATACTCCAGAACCTTCTCTGGAGCTATAGGCTTCAGATTACTTTTTCTGTTGCTGTAGTGCAATGTATGAAGTGAGTAGCTTCTCTTTCACGGTCCTAATCCTTTAGTAACCAGGCCTACAGTGTCTGCACGTGCTCTGTGTTAAATGCACTCCTCTCCTTTTCCAGGCCAAGCTGCTGCTTCTATTTTTCTGCTCTACTTTTTGCTCTCTGTTCTCAGTATAGACTAGCTGGAATATATATATACCTGAATGCCACAGCCTGAATGTTAAATACCAAATACAATAGTCTAGTACTTTTGAGTTCAGGATGACTAGGATATGGTCAAATTCTTTGCATAGTGTGATGTGAATTGGCCTCTACCCAATCCTAGTAGAGTCCTTGTTCCCATCTGAGCCCTCATGCCTACAGCCTTTTCTGTTGGTGTGACCTTGCAGAAGTCCAGCAGAATTTCCATTGATCTTTATTTACAGCATTCTAGAGCTTCTCTAGCCAATAGCTCCAGACTCTTCTACATTAATTCTGAAAAACAGCTCTAAGTACTACATAATCATATTCATTGCAGCAAGGACTCCATTCCTTTGTTATTAATTTTCTGTAGGTTTCATAGCCTTCAAAATGGCAGCACTACCATTTGTAGTGAATAAATGTATGGAAACATATGGGCCTGGGGTGATCGGTTCAGACCCAAACAATAATAGCACACAATTTATATTAAACACCAGCCAAAATTTGTCACATCAAGACGAATAAGATATACACTTTACCTAATTTAATAGAAAACATAATCGTCCAATATACTATGGTATCTACGACAATATATTTCTTAGTGAAGACTTGGAATAACATTCAGAAACTCCATGGGCAGTTATGGAACATGGCATAAGAGCTAGGGATTCAAAGAATAAGAAGAGCCAACAGAAACAGGATCCAAAGTAAGTATACCTGTGAAATCTTAGCACCATTGAAGGCTTAAGTTCAGGGGTTTCAAGCTAGCCTTGCTACATGAGAGTCTGTGTGAAAAAGGAAGATAAAAAAACAACAAAAACTGGTAGAAAAGGACAGTAGTTTGTTTGGAAAAAAATAGTTTGAAGGCATAAAGCTATGTAGAAGATAAGAGGAGAAATTTAAATTACAGAAAAAATTGAAAATGAAATTCTGGTGTTGATCTTGATCTAAATGGTGAAGGTCTTTCCTGTATAGTTAAAATATAAGAGCTAACTATTAGCAAATCTTCAAGCTCTAATATTTATTTAATATATGGACATAGTGTTAGAGATGAAATTTTTAAATAATTACTTTGTGTATGAGTATTTTAACTGCAAGGATGTCTATGCACCATGTGTGTTCCTGTGGTGTTCAGAAGAGGGCATACGATCCCCTGGAATTGCAGTTACAGATGTGTATGTGAGCCATTTTATGGTTGCTGGGAACTGAACCCAAGTACTTTGGAAGAGCAGCTAATGATCTGAGCCTCAGAGCCATCTCCCCAATCCTTCTTCTTTTTATTAACTTGGAATACATTTTTCCCATTATATGGGCAAAAGTCTGATGACAGATACACATTATATATTTGGTGGATAATTAAAAACCAACTGCACATGGTTTTTGAGCTCAACTTTACTGACTTGAACAATGATTGCCACAATCACATTGAAGGCAGCTTACTTCGATTACAGGCATTTACTTTGGTAACAGCTTGATTTTTTTTTTTAAATCACTTGTATCACTTACAAAGCTTTCTCTGTATAACAGGTAGGACAGAGGCATTCAAAGAGACATAAAATGAGAATCTGTATTTATTTTTGTGAATACTCTCAATTTCATCAATGTGCTATATATGAGAAATAAATCAGAATTTCTGTTGAACAAAAATACCGGCTATTATAAATTAAAGATTATTGCCAAAGCTTAAGATTATGAAGGGTGATAAAACTTTGTGTATCCTTTTACTGCTCTCCAAATTATATCATAAAATGTTTGATAACCACTATGAAAATGTTTAGGAAACTTAAACCCTCTATCATATGGAACATTTCAGTTTCCTATAATGAAGTGATACAAAGCCCCCTACAAAAGTATAGTAATTTCTTGGAAGAAAAAAAAAAGACATTTTATGTACATACATTTGGTCTTTTAATAAAAATATCTTAAAATTCATAATTGGATATATCTTTTAATTTTCATCATAACATAACTGCAAGTAAGAAGTACCTGCCATTGTGCTTGGAAATTTCCGTTCTTTTAAACTGCCTTTTATTATGGCAGCAAACATGCCTTAGGTAAGAGCTGAAGCATTTGTACTTCTAAACTGCAGAATCAAGATTTGAACAGAGGTCTACCTGGTTTTAAAACCTATACCTTTAAGTTATGTTTATACAATTACATTAATAATTGTTAAGGCATCTTGGCAACTTAATTTTTGTTTGAAATTTACACTTGCTTTGAAAATAACTTCGCCAGTACATTTATACATATATACATGTATATACACATATTTACATATATATATACATATATACACATATTTAAGTGTTCTTAAACAGCTGTGCTTCTAAAATAATTATAAGGTATTATATGGAAAATGATTTATGATTACTTACATGTGGCATTAGGTTTATAATATAACTTGCGGCAAAGTAAGAAATAGAAATTTTGGCTATTGAGTTTTCTTAGCTGGTAAAGTTACTTTATACTGCCAAGCCTGAAGCCCTGAGTTTGATTCCCAGGATCAACACAGTTGAAGGAGAGAATCAATTCCCATAAGTTGTTCATACACAAACATCAAAATAAAGAAATGTGATATATATAAAAGAATACAAATGTATTATAAATGGAAAGGTGAGTGCCTAGGAATATGGCTCAATAAGAGAGTGCTTGCCAGTATGCATAAAGCTCTGGATTCTGTTCCCATACTCAAAAGGAAAGACTATTTCATACAATATAGTTACCAAGCCACAGAATTGTAGAAACATTAGGTATAGGGAGACAGTGTGCTTCTCCTAAAATGCCTAGACATAATGACCACTAGAAAGAAATCTGGTATGTACAGATAGTGACTGATAGGTCCTTAGCAGCAGGGAGTGTAGATTCTCAGTATTTTATATGTGTTTCCTAATGTGAGTGTGTATTTAAAAAACAAAACAACAACAAAAAACTACAAGTATGTCTGTTTAGTACAACATTTTACCAAGCATTTAAAATTTACCCTGGTTGTTATGTTTTAAATTAGTTCAAATTTTCTTGGATTTTTGTTTGTTTCTGTATTCTGTATCTACTCACTTGAGAATTACCTACATCTTAATCTTTTAAAGCTGTTTATTGGAAAACAATTAGCATCAAGAAACTTGATTACCACATTGTTTGATGCCTTCCATTTCCCTTCTTTACACAGATTTCTATGGGAAGCCGCTGCCTCCCCTGGCTCTTCGACAGAGGCCTAATGGTGACGTTCAGGACATGATTTCATAACCAAGTCAGATGGGGTCTTCTTTTTAATATCAACAAGGTGAACTGAGACCTTTCCCCAAAGCAGAAAAGCCCTGAACGCTGATGACTGGGGCAAGACAACTAATGATTTCAGGGAGGAAAGAATACCCAAGAACTTGACCTGATGATTTACTTCTCCATGTGCTGTGGTTAAAGCATAAAGGAAACAGAATGACCAGTAGCTGACAAGAGCATTTGGCAAAGTTAGCATGTCATAGTATTGACTCATTGGTTTACACGTCCCTACTCCTGGACATACTCCTGAAGAAAAACCTCCTCAGAAATTGAGCCAATGGACTCTACATACCTGATTATTTAATAGTCTGCATTTCTATGCATTAAACATATTTTATAAGGTACATGTACATGGAAGGGGAATTCCTGGGAATTTATAACCCAAATTTTAACTATTTTTATATTTTTTTCTAAAACTTTTGTTTAAGTTTGCTATTCTATTGACTGCGCACTTTTCTACAGATGCTTTGTTTAAACTGTCTGGATAGGAAGTTGATTTACCTGACAAACATAAAATGTTCAAGCAGGATGTGTTTAAAGGGCTTGAGGAATGTTTTGTGATATTGTTCTTAAAATGTACACCCTATTTAACATAATTTTAAAGTAGTTACTGCTGTAAAAAACAAGTTCTCAGATCTTTATTCTACCAAATTATATGATTTGAAAATGGTACCCAAGGAGAGAATTCTGTTCTGTTGTGTCTGTTTGTTTTCCTTGGTCATGATCTCAGTAAATGTTATGATGTGAAATACCTTTTAAAAAAAATTGCTAAATCTGTTTAGATTAGTAAAAATGTGACCTATGAGACATTATTCAAAATTCTAAACAACTGGATACTCTCAAAGCTCAGGTGCCCTCTGCCATGCTTTTGTTGTTAGCAGCTCCATTGACTCGTTCGGGTTGTTTCACTTCTTCCATGCCTTGAAATTAAAGGTAAAAAGATTGTAAAGGCTACTGCAAGTCTAGAGATTTCAGTTTTACAGCAAATAAGCCTTTTGAATGAAAACGTTGGCTCAAGTCCTTTCATAAAGAACCAGTTCTAACAAACATGACTTAATGTAAAATGATAGCACGTGTTTTGCCCTTGAGTGCCATTCATAAGGCTCTCTCTTTGTCCATCTATCCTTTACGAAAACTGCTAGAGATGTTGTTAGTAATGGATTCATAATGTAAAATTCAGGTGAGTCAAGGTGAAGATAAAAAAGAACAATTCCATAACCTTGTTAGGATTGGTACCATATCCTGGCAATAAACATACCGTTTTCTGAGTGGAAGTCCATCGAAATAATGACACCATTATTTGCCTTTTAAATATTTATAATGCATTGTGTTCAGATTTTAGCTCACTGGATCTAGATCAGTCATGTCACATGATGCTAGTCAGCACTGGTAGAATTTCTGTGAGTTTGTGCATGGTACCTACCTCGCATGCTGAGGAAAAAGCATTTTTTATTTCTATGCAAACCCCATATGCAGCATTAGTAGATAGCTCAGAAATGAGGAGAATCACAAGAAGACAGAATGTAAATTCTGACCTGGATATTAGAGGGAAAAGTGCTCATCTTTTTGGTTTGTTTTATAATATTTAAATTCTCTTTTAAAATTAAACTTGCACATTAGCTGTCTTTTAACATTCATCAGGTTTGAAGATAAAGATTTTTTAAAAAATTCTTGCTCCCTACCAGTGTTTACTGTAAAGTACAGTAATTACTCTTTCATAAAAATGATTTTGAAATTGAATGTAACATAAACTGGAGTTGATGTTTTCTATGGCACTCTCAAAAATTAATATGTTTTTTAAGACACTGTAAAAATCCTTTAGAAGATGTTTTGTAAATCCTGTTGGATTTTAACACTTCAGTGCTTATTTTGTTATATTATACATTTTCATTCTTATTCATCATGAATTATAACATTTCACACAATAAAAATAATTAACAACAATATAACATTTCTCTTTATTTTTTATTTTTAAATGGTTTTCTTTAGCTAATCAGAATTTTGGGGGCCTTATTACTGTGGAAAGAGGTAAATTGGTAGATTGAATTATATGTACTTTTTTTGTTTTATATGAAAACGATTTAAAAGATGTGAGAGAAAAAAAACATTGATTTCTTTTTAATGTTACTGCTCTCAATGTTTTGTCAACTCTACTGCCCAAAAGATAGATTGTAACTTACTTACAAGAAAATTTCATGTACTCCTACTGGGTAATCCATATGTATATATTACATATATGATATTGTATGTAATGAAGTACTAATTGAACTTTCAACAGTGCTAACTGAATTTCCCTACTTTTTTATACTGAGGGAAGCAAATTTATAATTTTTATGAATTATTTAAGTGCTGTTTTCTTTCTTTTTCTTCACCCCCAGATCCCTTGGAATTAGAATTACAGATGGTCTTGAACTGCTGTGAGCACTTGCACCCAACCCAGAAACTATGCAAGAGCAGGTCTCTCCAGCCCCAAGCCACATTTTCTTTGAGCAGAAAATTAAATGCTATTTTACTGAGTTTAGAATTTACTCTGTATAGTCTAGGAAAGTTCATTTATAGAAAACACTGGTCTCAAACTATGAAAATATTTTGGGGTCTGAGTGGTGGCTCAGAGGTAAAGAACATGTGCTGGTCTCAGAATCCAGTGTCAGACAGCTCATTACTGGCTGTGGATCTTAAGCTTCTGAGAGCTTCTGCATTGTCACGCACATGCACACACACACACACACACACACATGAATAATTAAAAAAATATTTTAATTTGATGCTCAGAGTTGTGTGCCATTTTACACAGGGCATTCATTTCCTCCCATCCAAAGTAAACAAACCCATCTTTTAAAGAGTTGAAACTGCTTGTGTAAATACAGCTATAGCTTATACATCTTATTATCCTTGGCTTTTAATATCTGTTTTTGTCTGAATAGAGGATACTTTATAAGCGAGGTTTTGCTGATACTCATCTATTGAGAAGTACACGTATTATCTGATCCAAAGAACAAATCCAGATCTTAAAAGTATGGTAGAGAAGATGAAAATAGTAAAAATATTGTTGTTTTGCAGAAACAGAGGTGTAGAAGCTTGTTTTCCAGAGGGAAAAAAAAAAGTAGGAAAGGAGAAATGGGATTTTTGTTAATTAGTGGGTCAGCTTTGTAATTAAAGGGTAAGTAGGATATAAATCATCAGTTGTAAATTCATTTTATGTACTGATGATGAGGAAACTATGACACAGGTGAGTTAGTGAGTTCCAAATTTTTGTTTTATGAGAGAACATTTGTATATTCTCCTGTACCTGTTACTGTTAGCTGGCTAGGGTTAGCATAAGTAAGCACCAGCATCTTAGTGGACAGAACAGCTGTTTTCTTCCAATTCTCAAGGCTGGAAGCATAAGGCTAAAGTGCCAGCAAGATTCCAAAACTTCTTACTTTACTGCCAGTTTACTGTTTCACTACTCTGTTGCTCCTAGTATGTCTTGGTGTGTCCATTTCAAACACTGTTAGTTACACTGGAGTAGGGCTCACATCTCACAGCATTATTTTAACCTGATCACTCCCTTTTAAAGGCAGTCCCAACCTAAGATACAGAGGATTAAAACTTCAACATTAAAAGCTGAGAACAACAAATTTAATCCCTCATACATATATATATGATCAGCACACCATATGTTTTATCCCCCACTACACACACAAAAGGAAGTCCAAGACAACTAAAACATTAAAAATAGAGGTCATATTTACATGTTCCAGCAGTGGCTTGTCTGCTTGGGTTTCTATACAATACCTGGGGGCCCCTAAACTGATACAAGTCTCACCTGAAATGAAAGTTTGTGATTGCCTGAACTGTGTTCTCTAGCTTTGATTGCAAGTACCTCTATGTTTTTCTTCCATTTGTTTTAAGGAACAAAGAGTTCTCACAATGTCCGACTGGTTTTACTACTCAGTGGGTCTTTATCTTTTTGGCAACATAAACAAGAGTTTGAGACATGGTTTATATAAATATGAAGATTCATAAAATTGTTAGAATAAGAACTAGACTATAAAATACATCCAAAACTTTGCATCAAATGATTTAATAATTTAAAAAGGCTTAGATTAATAATTTACCTACAGCTAAATTATTAATCTTTTAACTTACTAAGTCCTTTACCCTATCATTGAAAAAAAAAAGTAATGGGGCTTCTTGGTTCGTTTGTAATGTATCTTTTTGTATCAGTGTAGGTCATCCTTCACTATGGTGACTTCTAGGCTAATCTGAGCTACAGGAAATACTATACAATATTAACAAGACATGAACATCCTAATATTTACTGTTGGTTCTGTTTATGTCTTCAGTAGTTCAAAACAAGTCTACTAAGAGATCTGACCTTTCTAAGTTTTTAACATCCTAATGAGTCTACCTCCCATTTCCTCGATCTACTTTGCAAATATAAAACTAGTATATTAATTCAGCAGTTGAGACATTTTATAAGGAACATAGAAAACACAAGAAATACCTCTACATATAACATCTAAAAGGTAGATGAATTACTTTTTCCCAAATATACAAAGGTGGTATTCATGTAATCATTTTCACACCAAATATTTTATTTTGCATTGAATCAGAGGACTAACAAGACGTTTTAGATTACTGAGGAACTTCCCTAAATAAACATGCTAAGTATTAAATTGCATTAGTGGTGAGGACATTTCTTTGCATGGGGTTAAGAGACCAGCACCAATTTACTGCACTTACATCTACTGACATTTTGAGCATCTACTGCAATCTGAAAATGATGATACCTAGTTATTATAAACCAAATCATCTCTTTTGAGAAATTGCAGGTGTGTTACCAGGGAACACATTGAACACTAATGAATGGTTATTCTCTTTTTTTTTTTTAAATTATATTATTTATTTACTTTACATCCAGATCTCAGCTTCCCTCCCATCCTCTTCTCCCAGTACTGTCTTCTCTTCCTGACACATTCACCCCACTTTCCTTCTCAGAAAAGGGAGGCCTCCCATGGATATCAACCAGCCTTAGCATATCAAGTAGTAGTAAGACTAAGTGCATCTTTTATTTATTGAGGCTAGACAAGGCAGCCCAGTTAGGAGAAAGGAATCCAAAGGCAAGCAATGTAGTCAGAGACAGCCCCGCTCCTGCTTTAGAAGTCCTACATGAAGACCCAGCTGTACAACTGTTACATATATGCAGAGGGCCTAAGTCCGCTCCTGCATCCTGTCTGTTGGCCGACGAACCGTTATTCTTAACACCATCAACACTGTTACTTGCTGTAGTGGGCTGGAGGTTTGGTGTGTCCTTCCTGGTCCCTGGGGTATGATCTCGAACTTGGTGATAACAGTCATTATTCACGTATGACTGATGTAACAGTCTTAAATCAAATCCAGCCACCTATCCTCAGTAAGACTATTTTAAAAACAAAATTGAAAGTGGAAAGCAGAACAAGGATATTTATTCCATGTAACCACCCTGGGAAAAGGAACAAAAAGATCCAGCGAAAGACCCCCTATGTCTTTCTTTGGGGTTCCTATGAGAGAGCCATGGTCCCTGGGACTAGTACAGCATCATCGGGTTTCAATCCCATCCTATTAGAAGATGGTCTGACATGTTAGAACTGTTGGAAACCTCTTTCCAGAAGGTAAGTTCCCTCTCTGACTGCCCTACTTGCCTTCTCACAGGGGAAATTCCACTTTTTTCTTGGCGGGGGAAGGGGAAACGGAGAAGCATGGGTTCAACAGGGTGACAGGGTGATCGTCTCAAGAATATCTTCACGCCGGTCAGGCTGGTTACAAAACATACGAACAGCTTTCCTGCCCGTCAGGTTAGTTACGTACTAACGGCCAGCTTCCGTCCTACGTCGAGAGCTCTGCTCGGCATTTCGATGTAGTAGTTACCACTTGCCATTCTAGGAGTACCTTACCGCAGGCACGCCTAAGGGAAGCCACGATTTAATCTTTCGGTCGCTTTTCTCAATGAGGGGCTCAGACTTGTAAGTTGGCTGTGCCTCTGGTACTAAAACACTGACAGCCTAACGCTGACACAGGTCTTGTCCCGACCCCACAGACACAGACGAGAAGGGTGACTTTGTAAATGATGGCTCAGACCCACTCCTTTGCCCGAGGAAAGAACGCACAGCGCTCCGCAGAGCCACAGTCTCGCGAGAACGGAAGGAGGACCTGCGAGGCAACCCGAGATCTCCGAGCGGAGACCGGAAGTGCAGCCTGTCTGTGGGTTTCCGCCAACTCCGAAAGAGCCGTAGTTCGCGAGCTTAGGCGGGACCATGCTGACTCGGGTGAGGCCCTTGGCGGTCCAGCGCCTGGGACGGAAGCCGCGGAGGGACAGGGCGGACTGGGATGGGAGCCGCACTGCCCAAAGCCTGGAACGAGGCTGAACGTGTTCCTTGTGGGTTCTGTCCACCCGCGCCCGCTGGAGGATCGAGCCCGGGGTCGGCGCTGGGATGCCGGAGCCATTAATACTTTCTGGGCCTGCCGTGCACTTGGGTGACTAGGGACGCTCCAGAAAGTTAGGGCAGCGCTTGTTTCCGTAAATAAACTTTACTTTGAAGCAACCTTACGTTTACGGAAAGGTCGCGGTGGTGACCTAGCTCCACAATGTTTGTTTAAAAAACCAACCAAACAAAACGAAAACCCTCTCATGCCTTCTGAAATTTCTTAGGAGTCACCTGTACCTTACATTTGTGTAATTACCACTTCGAGAAACGTCATTTTCATAAGTACGTAGAATATCAAAAACTATGATTTTGTTACAAGTGAGGTGTTACTCCCGTGGCAAGCACTAGCCAGCACTCAGCGCTCGCTGCTGAGGCTATTGGCAGTAGCTGCCTGTGGCTGCAGGAGTTTTCTTCTGGGTGTGGCTCCACACCATTTAATGATCGCACTAATTGAACTGAGCAGATCTTTAAAAAGGACATTGAAGTTTCTTTCGAGGGGAACTTAGGTGGGGAGTCTGGGTGGAGTTGGAATAATTTGGGTCCTTTTTTATTTTCAGAATAAGTTGTGTACATGTATGAGATTCTCAACGAATAAATACAGATATAAACAATTTAAGGTCCAGTTAATGTCAGATTTCAATAAATTTGTGACATTACAGTGTGTCTTCAGCAACTTTTTCTTATTGTCATAGCTGAAAGCAAAATCAGAGAGGAAGCTTGCAAAACAGATATGCAGAGTTGTGTTGGATCAGTTTGACAAACAGTATTCCAAAGAACTTGGGGATTCCTGGAATACAGTAAGGTTAGTATAACTCATCTGTTGATATTTTATGACAGAACGGTGGAAGTATATAATAGTATATACTGATGAGAGCAGCACAGTGAAGGGAAAGATTTCGTGTTCATTTTGGGAGGAAGGGTACATTAGGAATAAAGGTGAAGGGATTCCCTAGCTACCCTCTCCTTCTTGAACTGTAGAAATGAGGCATAAATGGTTAAAAAAAAATGAAAACGTTACAGTGATAGTAAAAATGAATGGCCCCCTCTCAAGCAGTTGATTTTATCTGTAAAGTGGGAATGCACTACATCTTAAAACAATGCTATAATAAAAATCCCAACTTTGAAGAATTTGCACCTTCTGAACTTAAGAAAATAACAAATCCTTCAAGCCAGTGCTCTATCTTAGCAGACATAGTCACCATCACCATTATGTCTGTATTTGAGACACGTGCACATGGACAGACGTATCTAAATGTCTTTTTAAAAATAAGCATATAATGCAAAAAAGTAGCAAAGGGCATTCATGGTGCTGAGGTTGAATTGGTGAGAAGAGAAGGCACTTGACATTAAGGGAACATTATTAAGTCCCCAGGGTGGGGACTGTGAGTTGTCGGTTGACCTCCATGCTCATACTCCATAAAAAAACAAATTCAGGTTTGTTTGTTTTTTTAAGTGCCAAATATCTTTTTTTTTTTTTTTTTGGTGAGTTTTTGCATTGATTGAAATGGTAGTAAATAGGATTTTGTATGAAGTGCCTGATCTGTATAAATGATACAAAGAACACTATGGGCCTTTCTATATACAGTCTGTTCATGGGAGAAGTAAATGGAAAAGGCTTGGTGAACATTCCAGAAACATGCAACAATAATAGGATATTTTATTTGTTGAAGTGTGTGGGTGCCAGTGAAAGCCTCTGGTGCCTTTAGAATTAGCTTGGCAAAAGGAACCAGACATTCAGGGATGAGTGAACATTACTCAATCTATTTTGCACAGCAGAAAGGAAAAGTAATGACTGTAGATACTCTGAAATCTCTCAAATGGTTGTTTTTATACAATCTCTGAAATTAACTCCATAGGTAGTTCTTCTTAGAATAACTTTAAGCATATTTGGACCAAAGATTAAATCTTACTAATAAAGATAATAAAATAGGAAGTTGTTCAATGATTTTAGGACATTAAGATATTTAGTAAACAAATATTATGATATGAAAATGCAACTGTTATTTGGACAGTGCTACACTTCATAATGAGTCTTCTATCAAAAAGTGAATAGTGAAGTATATAATGAATTCATGAGGCTTTTAGTATGAAAAGCTATTCATATGAACTACCTAAAGAACCCGCACTTTGCATGAACATTGTGTGCAAACAGTACCTACTTTAAGTACTTTGTTTCCTGTGTGAGACTATAGCATACTGTTAAAGTAATTTGCCTAAATTCATTTAGCTGATTAGTAAGTAGAGTTGGGACTTTGGCCCAGTGTGTCTGAGTCCAGATCTCCCACTACTGACAGTACTATGTCTCATACCTGGGATATAATTAGCATACTTGGGTTATTTAAAACAAAAGCTTTGCAAGAAGTATTTTGTCTGGAGACCTTTTAGTAACCTGGCTATTCATAACCTGTAATGAGTTGATTTTCTACTCCATATACCCAGAAAGACTGATAAATTTCTATTTGACCCTGAACAAAATGAGCAGTGAACCTCAAAGCCATTTAATTAGCTGTGCCTTCTGCTCCATCTACCTTTTTGGTAGGATTTCATGGTAATTTAAGTTTTGCATAAACATGTACTAAATTTGCCATAGGCAAAATAAAAGCTTTCTTAGAAAGGCTGACCTTGGAAGGTAGCCTAGGGAAATAAGAACAGAAATACATATTTTATAGCTATTTGCAAACAGTTATGTTGTACTTTAAGTATTTTTACTTTCAGCATTGTTCTCCTTTCCTCTCATCTAGAAAGTAATTCACATTTCTCAGATATCTGTAGCAGTAGGGAAGACTTGGTTTCAAGGTTTCTATACTTCACCTTTTGCTGTGCTTGCTTCCAGCTTGTTCCCTTCAGGGAAATCTGTAGCAGAATTTTCCACTTGCATCTATATGATGTCATCTTATACTATGCAGTTCTTTTCCAGATTGAGTGCATTACTTTTGTCTTCTAGCAATCACTCTTAGTTCTCCCTCTCTACATATGTGCATGCTTGCTGTTACTGTTTTCTAAACCCGTGTTACTCTGAGGATTTACTTAGGTTCTCTTGGAGGGATCACTGTGAATCTTGTGTCTTTACTTCATTTTACCTTTATTATCTTTGCTATAAAGAAATTGTATTTACTGGGAAGTAAGTCTGGGATTTTCCCTCAGCTCCCTAGAGGTGATCTCTGAGTCCTTGAAATGTACTGATAATGCCCAGATAAGAGTCAGGTGTTTATCTGGGGAGTTGCGCCACACCTGCTAATCTAAGGGAACAACTTCCAGAGGGGTTGATGTCTAGTCAAAGTTGGCTGTATGGATGGACAGTCAGTTAACTTCATGACAGACTCTTCAAAAAAGCTAGATTTTGTAAGCATCCTTAGCTGGCAATATTGCCCCATGTTGCTCCATGTTTCTACTGGAGCCAACAATAGGTTGTCTCTTCCCACGACATATTTGAGTTTGAGTGCTTTTGCTGTAGTACACCATACCCATGACTGCAAGCACAACAGTTTTCACTGTGTTCTGTGAATTGTGGAACAAGGGATTGACCCCTGGGATCCCTGAAGTTGTAGTTCCGATGCAAACTGCACAGTCTTGGCAAATCTGTATCTGTGTATTACCACAAATCACTCCCTTCCCTAGCACCCTCTCCAGAGGCTGTTGCTTCTCTCTAGGAATTTTTTTTTTTTTTTTTTACTTTAATTTAATGTGCATTGGGGGTTAGCTTGCATGTATGCCTTTGTGAAGGTATCAGATCTTGGAGTTACCGACAGTTGTGAGCTGCCATGTGGGTGCTGGGAATTGAAACCAGGCCCTCTGAAGGAGCAATCAGTGCTCTTAACCGCTGAGCCATCTCTCCAGCCCCCTCTAGGAATGTTTTTATTTGGATACGATATAAACTCTGTCATTACTGTTAACTTTACCTCATCTCTCTGTCATGTTGCAATAGCCATCATCTCCAAACTTTTGTTGGCTTTCTTTAGCTTCTGCTGTCACAACATTGTGCTCCCTGCGCTGGCATGGCACTGTGTTGCAGGTAATACTTTCATCATTTTAAAAACCAACCACAATCCCCTGTGTAGCCTTCTGAGATATAGTAGTTTCCACTCACAGATAGTCAGATGGAAACACACAGAGTCAGATAACTAGTGAAGGAATGAATACACATCACCTATTTGGAGAGGGCTTGTAGATTATTCATAATCACTCATGCTGCTTCTTAGTGCTGCTGTATTCCATTGTGCTACCCTGTCCACAGACCCTCTTTAAGCCTTCACTGTGTGTGGTATTACATCTGAACCAAAAATCATAGGAGTGAAGAGGCTTCTTTTTGAGACTAGATTCTCTGCCTCCTCCTTCCTTATAATAGTTAGGAGCGTGCCTTTAAGTCTCTCAGCATCTTGTAGCCCATAACCTAGATAAGTTATTGAAAATCATTGCCATAACTGTAAGACAAGCAAATTACTATCTATTCCATATAGTTATAAACACTAGTGGTTCTCAACCTTCCTAATGCTGTGATGCTCTAATATAGTTCCACAGTATTACTAATGACCTTTAACCATAAAGTTATTTCCATTGCTACTTCATAACTAGTTTTGCTACGTTATGAATTGTAGTGTAAATATCTGTGCTTTCTGGTGGTCTTAGGCAACCCCTGTGAATCATTGCCAGGAGACTGTGAGAAGTCGTATGTAGTCCCTTGTTAAAAATCTCTGAAGAGTAAAGAAAAATTGCCTTGGAAATAACTTCAGTGTGTTTCCATGAATCCTTTATTTCTGAGACCAACTCTTAAAATGGCCAGTTGAATACCCTCTAGTGGACAGTGTGGGCATCGTACAAGGACATGCTTTTTTTTTTTTTCCAACCCTGGAAATGTAAACTATAACTGTACAGTTAGCTTCATCACTGAAGAGAATGTTGGAGAGGGAACAGAATAGCAGAAGAAAAGAAATGTCACAGAAAAGCTTAATAAAGGGGAGGGGTGTGGAGGTGGAACTGGGAGGAGAGGAGGGAGGGGACTGGGATCAGGCTGTAAAGTGATTAAATAAAGAAAAACAAAATGAAAACAAAAAGATTGCATTACCAAATAACAATGTAATTTTTCAACATTTTCATTTTTTAAGTGCTTGACTTTCATTAAGATAGTAATTATAGGGCTGAAGGTATATATCACTGGTAGAGAACATAGTCAGCATCCATGAGACACTAGGGTTCATCATGGCACCAAAATTAGAGTAAGAGTAATGGGTAAGGAATCCATGAACAAAACTGATTCTTTTACTTTATCCATAGCTTAAACATCCAAAGTCACTTTACATAAAATTTAAACATAAAAATGTATATTAAAAATAGATATAGCATATAGCTAAAGCATAGTATTTATTTAGAGAATGAATAAATCTTAGCAAGAAGTCAGTAATGACTTGGCATGCTGTAATAACAATAAGAAACATGAGTTTCAAAGACTTTGGTAGGGATAGACAGTCAGAGCAAGTTTCAGTGGTCTCTAAGCCCTTTCAAAAGGTAGGTGGGACTATCCTCCCATCAACCCAAGCCAGTACTTACTGTCCTTTCCCAACTTTCCATTCTCTGGTTATAACCAGAAAGGAACAAAAATGCAACAAAACAAAACACACATTTATATATTCACAATGAGAGCCGTACCTTCTCCATCCTGACTTCTATTTAGCATTTCATTTTTAAATTATTTTTTAGATTTATTTATTTTGTTTTATTAGTATTTTGCTTGCATTGGTGTCTGTATGTACTGTATATGCCTGAAGAGGTCAGAAAAGGGCATCGGATTCCTGGAACTGGAGTTAAAAGTGGTTGTGGGTACTGGGAATAAAGCCTGGGTCCTCTATGAGAACAACAAATGCTCTTAATGTCTGTCCATTTATCTAGCCTTTATAAAGTACTTCCCTAGAATGTCAAACTTTACATATGCCCGAGATGTGGGATGGCGGTGTCTGGTATTAGAAAGTAAATGGAAAATTGTTTGACAGCTAAGAGGTTTTCTATGGTTTGATTTCAATGAACTACAATTGACAGATCATTAAAATATTTTTGGTGATGGATCAATAATTGTTTTGGAGATGTAACTTAAAGGAATTCAAAACATGACAAGTGTATTTAATTTTACAAAACATTTAATTTTATCTGACCTAAGTGGGAATTTTCTCTACCTTATAAAAGTCCAACATAGGTATAAAATTGATATCGAACCTTGAATCATTCTAGCAAAAAGTAATATCCTTTTTTTTTTTTATGGCTATTTGAGACAGGATTTTTCTGTGCAGGCTTGGCAGTCCTGGAGTTCATTCTGTTGACAAGGCTGGCCTCAAAGTCAGAGATCCACCTGCCTCTGCCTCCCATGTTATGGAATTAAAGGTATTCACCACCACCACCTGGATTTCTTGTCAAATCCTAGTCTTATCTTTAATAAATATCAAATTTTAAACAAATTTGTATTAAAAGTTGTTGATAATGAAATCTAAAAATAATGATTATTACACTTAGAGATTTAAGACCACTAGGAAAACAAATGTTACAGTACATGTAAAGTGAGTTTATGAGTGGGCATGCCAGGGAAGTGTAAATAAAGTGGTGAATAAAAATGGTGTCCAAACATAAAAATACATTGGAAAAGCTTAAAGAAAGGAAGAATGTAGTTTTACTTATTAAAGAAGCATCAGTACATGAGTGTTAAGTGGACAGTGGAGGCTCAAGTCAGTCCAGTATTCATGTTCCTCTGGGTGAATTTATTTATAATTGTTTATGTTTTGAGTTTTGAGACAGGGTCTTGATGTGTAGCACAGTCTATCTCAGACTCTGGAATACTGGAATTGAGGGAGTCATACCCCATATCCTGCTCACAGATGCATTAAAAAATGTTTTAAATTAGCATGTATTAGTTATACATAATAGGTTTCATTATGGCATTTTTCTTTGGCAGATCCAGGGGAAAAACTAAACCAGACACAGAATCCAGCATTTGGTTTACCTCTTAGGTTGCTGAGCTGATGGCTCAGGCAGAGGATTGAAAGAACAAGAAAGAGGGGAGGGAGCCAAGGATTCCTTCTCTAGTGATTTGGGAGTGGCTGCACTGTGGCTTACATGGAAAACTTAAACTGTTCACTTTTTTCCTGCAGCCAGGGTGGCAAAAAACAGCTTCTAGCCAAAAACTGCAGGGGATTGTAAAAGGAGGCTCTTTTTCTGTAGATAAGCCTCAATGCAGAGATCTCCAGTAAACTTAAATATGCTTGCTGGTGGCAGGGCCCCGAGTCTGTTAACTTATTTGTGAATCTGCAAGGGAATAGGAAATAAGAGATAGGAAATAGACCACACACACACACACACACACACACATATATATAAGCATTCAAGAGGAAAAGGTGGATAAAGTTAAAAACTTTGTTTACTGTTTGGTTACAATTTTATGCTTGTCTATGTCAGAAAATGAATTACCTTATAGCCAAAAAAAAGCAATTAATCACAAAACAGATAAATTTGAAAATTAAAACATCTTTTTTCATTAAAACTAAACATTTCTTACCTATGTATCCATCATATAAGTTCATAGTGAGTTCAGAGTGACAAAGGTTGACAAGGCCTAAAGGTTAACAGTGTCCAAGAGGTTACAAGAATATATGTCTTTTCAATTAGGACTGACCTGGCTATACATTTTCCAGCTATCTCTTAGTTTATAGTGAGTATAGGACAATAATTTTTATCTGTCTTTCATTCCAAAATACAAAGTAAATTTAGAATGACAGTATGTTATTTCATAAGCAGACAAGGTATAAAGATTTACAACAAAACAGTTTGTATTTTTTAACATTGAGGTTTGTTTTTAATTTAGACATTTCTTGGTAGCTCTGTTATATTCTGGGTTCATGGGAAGTTCAAACCAACTTGCCTATCTTTATGGTACATACCAGGATTCGTGGTCCCATCTCTAGAGTTAAAGCTCTTCTGAAACCACAAATCTGCCTCAAGCCTGTCTCCTTGTGAGGCATCTGGAGGACCACAAAAGTACTTCCTGCAGTTGTAAACTTTCTATTAACTTTTCAACTTCTGAAATGGTTTGAATCAAATCAGGAATTCTACAATCAGGAATTAATTCATCTGAACAGCAGTACATCTTAATAAAGATCCTCTAGGAGGATTATTCAGTCACGAGTGGACAAGTACCCAGAAAGTGAGGGTTCAACCCCTGCCAGATTTTTGAGATATACAGCAGCAGAAAAAGAAGGGGTATCAGAGGCTGGAAGCAATTCTGAGTGTGTAATCTGGTACAGACCTTCCTTGCAAAATACCAGACCACCTTCCAGAAAGCCCATGGGCCTGCTTCTGCAGTTCAGTGACTCTTGGCAATTTCCATGCATGTACATAATATATTTGATCATATTCATACACTTTGTTGCCTTCACTTGTCTTGTCCCCCCTTTACTGCTTATAATAGTATTTTTCCCAAGTACCCCACTTTTACTTTCATGTCTTATGTGTATATGTGTGTGTATTTGTATGTGTGTGCAAGTGCTTGTGTGTGTAGCCTAATGAGTGTCATTAAGGTTGTCTATTAGAGCATGGGTTACAATTTACAGAAGCGTGGGCAATTTACCACTGGCTGCACCAATTAAAAAAAAAAAAGTGTTTCTTTGTTTTCCACTAACCGTTAAGTGTGTTTAAGTCTTCATGAGTCCCCTTCCCTTCCAGGGTAAGGTGCTGACTGGCCAGATCTTGTGCATGTAATAACACTGCTGTGAGTCCAAGAATACAACAGCCGTGTCATCCAGAGAAGTCAGCAATCCACCCCACCCCCATCTTTCTCTTTATTCTGCTTCTTCCAAAATATCCCTTGAGCTTTGGGAAAACTATGATATAGATGTGTCATTTAGTGCTGGACATTCAACAGTTATTTATTCTCAATACTCTTGCCACTTATGAGTTTCTGTATTCATTCTTGAACACCGGGGGTAAGGGTGTGGGGGGAAAACACAGCTTTGAGGAAAGCTGATAGCACACTGTTCTAGTTCTATATGCATAAATAGTTGTGTCTAGGTCATTGATTTTGAAGGTGCCAGTCATGCTAGCTTCAGATATACATGATTTCTGTAGACCTAGGAGACCAGTAACTGAAATAGCATAACTGGGTAGTCTATCTTTGAATTTTTCAAAATTCTACTTGTCCAGAGCTGCGGTCTAAAAGAAGTAGCTCGTGTGTGTGTGTGTGTGTGTGTGTGTGTGTGTGCGCGCGCGCGTGTGTTGTGCGTGTGCTGTGCGGGTGCGCGTATGCGTTGAATCTGACTCCATACCTGCCAAGAGGAGGCACTGCTCTCTACAGCAGTGGTGAGCTGGTGCACAGAGGAGCTGAGTCCTATAATGGTATAATGTGGCACTTTCTAGGACTTAGATGCACCAGCCGCAGCAGCTCCTAGCAGTGCATCATTGGGGTGGTCCAGTTGTGGCTGTTCCTAGGGGAAAGCTATTTTATTTTTGAAACAATAGGCCTGCCTCAGTACAGTAGGATAGAAATGCTCTGGCTCTCTCCCTTCTGCACCTTTAATGCTGTAGGATCAGGGTTTCAGGGAGAATCATTTATGTTAGACACTCAGAAAGTTGAAGCAAGAGTTTATTCTGAACCTGATAGTGACATTTTGTCTCAAACGAACGTTTTTCACAGGAATTCAAATGGTTCAATGAGTCTAGGTGTAGATCATGAGGGACTCCAATTTTACTTGTTTTAGTGAGACTCTATTTTGTCTAGTTCGTAAATGAAGGAAAATAATTTCTGAAGATTTCTGCTTCACCACCGCAATAGTTAATTTCATATATCATTGGGGTCTCTGTTATGGGTTATTAATATTTATTTTGATGTATCTTTCAGTTAAGCAGTAGTTATTCCTAAACCGGCTGTTTACCAAATCACCACATAGAGACTAGGATATATTTAATTAACCTAGAGCACAATGCTGGGTAATGATTACTCCATCCTAAACCTCCAAGCCTGCATAGTTTCCTGCCATTCAGATTTTACCCATTATACTTGCTTTTAGTCATATCTTAGGTCTGGTTCATCTCTCCTCATGGTTCTAGGATCTCTCCTGCAGATCTCTGCTCTCTTCCCCCTCGATTTCTTCTCCTCCCCTCTGGACCAGGATGTCCCACCCTATTCTCTCCCTTGCTCAGCATTGTGGCTGCTTGTTTTATTGACAATACAAGAACAAATGGTGGCATGTTTACACAATTCAGTGTCTGGATTGAAACTAGATAGTGGGGTAGAGATATCACCATTTGAATGAACAAGAGTAAATTATATACATTTCACAAGAACATTATAACCACATGTCTCTCATCCTTAAGTCTGTGAATCACTACCTTTCACTAACTCAAAGTTTTAAATGCCACTCTGTCCATATCATCCACCATGAGCCAACACCACAATGGGATGCCAGCCCTTCCTCACACCGGAGCATGTGCAGTTGCTTTTGTCCTGGAACTTCTTTCTTGTTTTTGTTCAATTAGCATATTAGATAATAGTCAAGGACAAGGATGTTCCTAAACTAATAATCCTTCATAAACATTATTCTTCTACTAAGAAAGCTCAAAGAAAATATTAATAAGTAAAAACAACCTTTTGGGGGTTAGAATGACTGAATGCAATGGCAATGTTAATTCTCCCCCAAGTTTAATGCTTTTAATATAATCCTTATTGAACTTTCTATATACATGATTCCTATAGTTTTTCTTTTTTTTTTCTTCTATTTATTCTTCTCTTATACAGTACATCAAATCAAAGCCTCTCAGTTCCCCACCACACTTCCCCTAATTTTAAGGAGGTTTTCACTCTAGCACAATCTGGTCTGGAATTCATTGAATAACCCAGTCTGGCCTGAACTTCTGCCTTATCCTCTTGACTTTTGGGATTACGAGTATGTGCCGCAGGTTTTTTTGTTGTTGTTGTTTTGTTTTGTTTTTGTTTTTTTTTACCTGATCAATTGATTCCTAAATTCCCTTGAAAAAATAAAAATCCAAGAATATCTTTGGGTATTTCTTTTTTTTTTTTTTTATTTGTTTTTTTTAGAGTTTTGTGTATTGTGTTTATTTTTTTTTATTTTATTTTTTTTATCAGTTACATTTTATTAACTCTGTATCCCAGCCGTGTCCCGATCCCTCATTCCCTCCCAGTCCCTCCCTCCCTCCCTCCCTCATCTTCACCGTGCCCCTTTCCGAGTCCACTGATGGGGGGGACCTCCTCCCCATTCATCTGATCCTGTTTTATCAGGTATCTTCAGGACTGGCTGCAAAGCCCTCCTCTGTGGCCTAACAGGCCTGCTCCTCCCTTCGGGGGTGGGGAGACCAAAGAGCCAGTCATCGAGTTCCTGTTAAAAATAGTCCCTGTTCCCCTCACTTTGGGAAACCAATTGGTTCTTAAAAGAAACACTGTCTGAGACCAAAGAGTTGAGAGTACCCCTTGTTTCTTAAGAGCTGTGCAGGTGATGTAAGCTGAGCCACTCCAGACTGTTGCACACGATTGTCAGCAATGAGCAAATTTCCATCCAGTGTAGGGAATATGAGTGGTACACAAATTCTTAAAATGTATAGTGACAGTCTCAATTTCAGTTTGCTGTCTGTGCTAAAGCTGTAGTTCCCAAAGTGTGCTCCAAAAGAACAGAGGTCTTTGTACCACCTGAAAAGTTGTTAGAAACTAGACTTTCTGACTCTGGGTGGGGTAGATAAAAGAAATGCTTACTGAGCAAGCATGACCTCAGCTCATGTTCACTAAATACTACTGCACACATCTAAAATCTCAGCAGTGCTAGAGCAAAATAGGAACTGGAGGAAGGAGATTTGCTTGAAAGCTGGAGGGCTGGCCAGCCTCCAGGAAGTGAGTGCATTCAGTTGCGCTCATGACAACTGAGTGCAGCAGCAGAAACGAGAGTCCCTGCCTCCAGGAAGGTGCACATGGGTGACTACTGATGCCCAGTTGTTGTTTGGCCTCCACATGCACACTGAGATGTATATGCACCCACACTTCTGCACATGTACACCATACACTGTATACACACACAAATAAGTAAATGAGTCACCATTTTAAAAAAATGAGTTTTCTTTAAAAGAAATAAAAATTTCAGGCCTGATTCTGCTGAATCAGTAACTCTAAGCAGGATCCAGTGGCAAAATAAATACAATAGATGTACGGTCTGTAGTAAGCAAGAGGCAAGGAAAGGTGAAGGCAGCCCACATTTGGGGTGTAATTGAAATTCATATGGCGTGCATGAGTCACAGGTGTTACATTTCAATCCAGCCATTTCTCACATAAGCAACTTCAGGGTGAGTAGCAGCTGGAATTTATTTAATTGACCATGGTTAATGAGACTCCCAAATAACTGAGCCAGAGAGGTCAGCTAGTAAATAAATTAAATGTTTCCTGCTGCATCATCTGTCGGTTGATGTGAGCTTGTGATTGTCAAGAGACCTAATTGTTGCTGGAATACAAATCTATGAAGGAAAAGCTGCTGGGGAAGCCTGTGCCATAAGTCCAATAAGCGATGCTTAAATCATCCTTGGGTCTCTATCATCTGAGCCTCTTGTCACCTCATTAATTCTATTACTGGAGAGTTTCCCCAAAGGTAGCTTTGCAAACCCTTATTGCTGTTGGAAAAGAGCTTAATGTTCACCCTTCAAACATTATTTTTGTGATACTACTTTTCCCTCTACTGTAAAGAGTCCCTGGCTTTAAATTCCTTTAACTAAGGAAAATCTTTCTTTGTGCAAATGCTGACAGACAAAAACGTTTTTCCTCCATTTTATGTTTTAAAAAGTTTGTCATTATTAAATTTAAGCCTGTACAAGTTTATGTGTGCGGTTGTGTGCAGGGGGCATCAGGGGCCAGAAAGGGAGCTACATACAGTTGTGAGTTGTCATGTGGGTCCTGAGAACTGTATGTGGCTCCTCTCCAAGATGAGTAAGCACTTACTGACCCATCTCTATTCCCACCAAAAACACCTTCTGGCAGATTCAAAGCTATGTAAAATCTAGGTGTGCTGCTTTTGGAGGGCAAGACTTCAGTGGATACTTCAGAAGTAAGGCATTCCTCTAAGACTTACAGCTTAAGGAGCGTGTGTGTGTGTGTGTGTGTGTGTGATCTTTCTGTGCTGTCTGCATGTGAGTATGCCCTTGCACATGCTGGTACAGGTGTGTGTATCTGCCCATCATGCAGAGGTTTGAACAGAACTTCAGGTGTCTTCCTCAGCTGTGTTCTGCCTTACAGCCTTGAGATAGTGTCTCTCACAGAACTGCAAGCTTGCTGTTACCTGGCAGGGAGCTCTGCTGTCTGCCCCTTAGGGCTGGGCTTATAGGCATGCATAGCCTTCCTGACTTTGTAGCTGGCTGCTGGATATACTCATGTTTGTAAAGCAAGTTCTCTTACCTTCTACCTTCTTCCCAGCCTCCTTGCAATCCTAATACATTAATCAAAATTAATTTTAAAATAAGCTACAATGAAGAAAATCTATTTTTAAGTAGGATCAGTGTGAGCTGTGTCAGAGCCTTCTGAAGCAAAACGAAAAGTCAAGAAGACCAATCCTGTGTTAGTCAGTTTTTAGGTTGCTGTGTCAGAGTAAGTTATGGAAGTGGTGTAAAGTGATGGACTTATTCTGCTCATAGATTTAAAAGTGTCAGTTCACAGTCAGTGGGAAGAACTTAGTGGACCAAAGCCACTCTCATCATCAGGGCCTGGATACAGAAAAGGTGATGGGAGAGACTATGGCAAAATTTACCTCCCCTGGACACAGCCCCAGTGATTGTTACCTCCCAACCAGGCCCACATCTGGCTTTTCATCATCCCCAATTACGGATTGTATATGAACCCACCAGGGATTAATCTATTGATTAGGCAAGAGCCTCACCAAGTAATCATCTCGCAGACACATCCAGACTGGGCTTGTTTCTCAGCCCAGTCACTGACAGTGCAGAATAACCATTGCAGATTCTGTCTGAAAAATCACAGGTAAATGAAGTGTAAACCTACGACCACATTCACACTATCAGTTGTTAAAATCACACTAGTTCGTGATCCTGCTACTCATTTATTGTTCTGTTGCTGCCGTAGGGATATTCTAATATCTCCATCACTGTGGCAATATGCTGTCCTCTTCAACCGATTCAATTATCCTTTTGAACTGGAAAAAGACTTATATTTGAGGGGCTATCGAACCCTTCAAGGCTCTTTACCATATTATCCTAAATCAATGAAGTGCTACCTCAGCCGAACTCCAGATCGAATGCCTTCAGAACGACATCAGACTGGAAACTTGAAAAAGTACTATCTCCTCAATGCTGCTTCTCTTCTGCCAGTCCTGGCTCTGGAACTGAGTGATGGGGAGGCAGTCCTGGACTTGTGTGCCGCTCCTGGGGGCAAATCCGTAGCTCTGCTGCAGTGTGCATATCCAGGTATTGTCTGTTCTTTCCACACCTCACATTGTTTCACATCTCAGCATTTCAAATACCTTGAAAATATATGAAGAGGAATGTGAGAATGAGTGTGCTGAGTTAGGAAGCCAGAATAAGAGGAAACCATGAGTAAGAATGAAAAATACAGCCGAGGAAATAAGTGTACAGAGCATTGTTTTCCTGTTGTCTGGTTACAAAAGTACATTTTGGGAACATAAATCTCCCAGAGAATATAAGGGAATGCTCATAAGCTAATTGCAGAAGGTTTGGGAACTTTCGTTAGCTTTTTGTGTTTAGTTTCACTTGGGGATGGCACTCAGGGTTTCTCTCAGACTGAGTAAGTACTCTGCCACTGAGTTCCTTACACTTGACAGGTTTGTCTGGATGTCATTGTCATAGCTCTTTGTAAATCCATTTAAAACTATTGTGTTGCGTTATTCCTTAAGCCATGTGGTTCTAAAGGGGTTCTGTTCAGTAGATTATGTAATATGTACAGAGGTTCAAGTTTTCGAATATTCTTTTTTTAAATATATAATTTATATTTATTTTACATAAATATATTTGTTTATAATTATATATCATTTATATTTATATGATATATATAAATATATCATATATATAAATTCATTCTATCAGTTCTGTTCTTTTTTTAAACTTTAATTAATTACACTTTATTCACTTTGTATCCCCCGTAAGCCCCTCCCTCCTCCCCTTCTAATCCCACCTTTCCTCCCCCTTCTTCATGAATGCCCCTTCCCAAGTCCACTGATAGGGGAGGTCCCCCTCTCCTTCCTTCTGATCCTAGTCTATCAGGTCTCATCAGGAGTGGGCTGCATTGTCATCTTCTGTGGCCTGGTAAGGCTGCTCCCCACTCAGGGAGAGGTGATCAAAGAGCAGGCCAATCAGTTCATGTCAGAGGCAGTCCCTTGTTCCCATTACTATGGAACCCACTTGGACACTGCATTGAATATTCTTATTTGAGAAAGTAGCAAGAGGTTTCTGGAGGTACCCTGCTGGTTGAGGTTGTAGTTGCCTAGACCGGATAGCCGTTATGAGCTGGGCACTAAAGGCAGAACTCCCTCCCCTCCACAGGATCTCAGCTCTGCCTGACTTCATCTGGACAGTATCTTTAGATACAGACTTCCCTAACTACCCTGGATGTGTGGCCTCTGTTGCTCTCTCTTCTGTGGGCCTATATGTTAATTAGGTACTGACATTCTATTCATATGATAAGAGTGTGCTGTATAATGCAAATCAAGCATCCTTAAAGTGCCTAGTTCCAACCAATTATGTATACCTCTTCTTGGAGCCCCCTACCCACTCCCCTAGGGGTATATAACTTCTGTTCTCTGGAATTAAAGTTTGAACTTGCCATCAGCTGTTCACAGGGTGTGTGATCCTTGCAGGCCATTCCAGGCATTCTAGTTTCCTGCCCCTCTTGAATTTGAGGTGCTGATGGGAGGCAACTCCCAGGCAGGAGGAGAACCACAAGAGGTGAAATTAATTTGACATTTTTCAGAGTACTTAGGTAATGACCCTTGATCACACAATCACAATAAAGGTGTTAGAGAAAGTATTTTATACTTAGAGGTCTTTGAAATTATTTTATTCCTAAAGGACAGGCAAGTTCTACTAACCACATATGGCAAGAGAAGATAGTACTAAACAATGCAGTAAGTTCTTCTAGAGTGACATTATCATTGTTGTTAATATTGGTATAAAGTCTAAGTGCTGGGGATATGTCTCAGCCAGTACAGTGCTTGCCATGTAAACATGAGGACTTAAACAGCTTGGCTTCACAGCACTCACATTTAAAAGAAAACACTATGAGTATTGGCTTTTGCCTGGAATCTTAGCACTGAGACAAGAAGGTCCTGGGGCTATGGTGGAGAGCAGTGGACAAAGATATCAACCTTTGCTCCCTCTACATGCTTGCTTAACTACCCATGTAGTGACACTCATGAACATGTACACACACACACACACACACACACACACACACACACATGCACACACAAAATAGCCCATTTCATTGTAAATTACTTTCTTAATAATATAGGTATTATTTTGCTAAAATGTTTAAAACCATAGTCCTAGTTTTTCTGGATGTTAGTTATTATGACAAGAGGCAAAGTCAGTTGCAGTTATATTTGGTTGAGTTTTATCATCTTATTTTTATATATTGTTCACACAGATGAAAAACAGTAATACTAAGGGCTGTGCTATAATGGTCACAGTGGTGTTTAAATTTCTTCTGAGTGATGTTTGCAAGCAGCCAGGTGCAGCAGGCATTATTTTAATGATCTGTTAGGTGAGCACACTTTAAAATATGGTTTTCAGTTTTTCAACAGTGAACCTGAAGCCCATTTATTTACTTGCTTAGTTGTTAACACATTCTTAACAAAGAAATCAGAGGTGCCATGGACCGGCCCCCTCGGGTGCCCCGCGTCCGCCGGAGAATCAGGGAATTTGGATATCAGGAAGGCACAGATAGGCGAAATGACAGTCAGACCAACACCAGGTGGTATTGGTTTGGATCTTTTGCGTTTTACTGAAGTCAAGCCAACACTTTTATAGTAATCTTACAAAGAAGCACCTTAAAGTTGACATATCCCCCAGAACATTTATAAAGTTTATATTTTAACTGAAAGAGTAACCTGGTAGAAGCAGTGTCTACAAAAAAATCTTGGCCTAACAGCCTCTTAAGCAGAGCAAATATGGAACTAGTGACTTGTTTGCCAGTGTAGCAAGTAGAGGGCCAGGGGATTGTTAAACTTGTGGTCTGTTTATGTAGTTTATTGTTAGTTAATTAGGGGTTGTTAATAATCCTCCGAACTAGGTCGGCTAAAGATTTACAACCCCCCCTGGAGGTAAGCACTGGGAGGAATTCCTCCTGTTTGGCTTGCTAAGTGTTTACAATCTTTCCTTAGAAGATGCTTGAGTTAGCTGTCCGTAAAACTTATAGTATAATACAAAACGTTTTGACCTCCTATGTTTGCCTATCTTCTTTCTGCCTCATCATAAATACCTGTGTTAAGTAATGGTTTTGTAGTAGCTTTACTGCAATGGGAATATCCAGAGCATTTATCCTAACAGATCCCGATTAAACATTTTCTTTAGAAAGCCCTAAAACTCTTGTCCTTTTACTACCTACAATGTTTGGTTTTTCCACAAGCAATTCCTGATGCTGAATCTGCTTTATTACCTCTCCTAAAATTTTATTTTCCTTCTACTCTTATTTGCTAAAGCTCTTAGTGATCTATTAAAAATGTTTCCTTGAATAGTTAATTATACTGTTTCAAGGATCATAGAGAAACAGCAAAAAAGCTAATCAATTTAATCCTGCGACCAAGTAAGCGTGGGACTTAAAATACGTCTTTTGGCTTAGATGGCCATGTTAGGGTTCTTTGCTAGGGACTTCCAGGAAGCTGATTCCCGTAGGAAACATGTCTTCTCGTCTGTTTGCATAATTTTATGCTTGCATAACACATGTTTATGCTATCGAGACTTTCTGGAGTTAGTGTAGCACAGAGGCTTTTTCATCCTTTTAAACAACCTTGTGTGTGTGTGTGTGTGTGTGTGTGCGCGCGCGCGCACACAAACAAACAAGTACCCAAGGAGGTCAGAAGGGAGCTTTGAGTAGGCTGGAAATAGAGGCAGCTGTGATCCAGCAGCCAAGGACACTCAAACTCTGGTCCTCTAAAAGAGCAGCAAGAACTCTTACTAGCTGAGCCTTGTCTTCAGCCTTTTCGTGTTTTAAATTGTACTTTTTGGATGTATTGGAGGCTTCTAAACCCTAGCACATTCTTTCTTTAGATTATGAATGAGTAAGAAGCTTACTTTTTTTTTTATTTGTAAAATTGGTGAATGACCATGTGTAAGAAGATGTCTGTAAAAAGTGGATGATCGAAAAGTAGTTTGTTCAGATCCTCCAAGCTTACCTGTCTCTTAGAAAGGTATTATTTTTCCCAGGAAATGCATACTGTAGCTTGTAGACTGCTAAGTTACTTCTTCCTTTGAGAACATTTGCTGTTGAAATAAAAAATTTTGGAAACATGTTCAAAATATGAAGCCAGTTGTACTTGGCTAGTGATATCAACATATTGATTTTTAGGAGAAAAAAAAAAAACCCTGAATGTTTTAAATTTCTGATATAACTCTATGACTGAAGCTTTCTGTATTTTGGCATAAGAAATAAAAAATAAATAATAAGGTTACGTTTTAATAAGGCTACATTATTATTTTTATAATCTGAGCTGTGCTTGGAATCATTTATTACAAGGAGTATTTGTTATACCCACTATGTGTTCCTTGATGATGTACTTATATCGATTCTTACAAGCTTATAAATTTCAGGTATAGACTGTTTAATATTTTAAAAGATGGAAAAGAAATATCTGAATCTCATTCCATTTTGACAAGTGGCATTTTAATATTAACCCACCTCATGCATAGGTTATAGATACTTTACACATTTGTAGTGAGGAAGGTAATGGCTTGGGAACCCAAAGGCAGACATTCTAGGACTTTGAAGAGGGGAAGAGTGCCATCTATAACAGTGAACTATCATACCAGCAGTGTTCCAAATGAAGGAGCTTTCTATCTAAGTAGGACTAATGATAATGGTTCCCTACAAGTCACTGTTGTCTTCATGCTGATATTTAAAATCCAAATTCAGTTAGCCACAGTATTCAAATGTGGAATGCAGAAGCAATGCTAGTCAGTGCTTACAGAAAATCAAAACTTAAAATAATGGCTTTATGTGCAGTTCATACAGCGAATTTCATGACATCCACACTAGATGTTATCTTAGGCAACAAAGCTGGAGGCTTTGATTGGTGAAAGAGCTTAAGGTCATTAAAGAATTAGCTTACTTGTCTGTCTGTTGATCCAGCTGCTTTCACTTACACCACAGTGGTGGGCTGCCTTTCTTCTTTTTTAATTAAAACAGCTTTTGAGTTGTGCTGGTTTTACTGAAAAAGAGCAAACAATTATGATCCTAAATAGTAAAACATGAACTGTTAACCAAGGATGATGCAACTTAATGGAGTGGCATGGTCAAGCTTCTCCACAAGGACTGTAGTCCATCTAGAGTGAAATTCTACTTCCAATGGTGTGGTTTACACATGTAGTTAACTTCTGGTAATAGGAACAATCAGAACGAACCCTTTGTTTAGTTATATTTACTCTTTAAGCTATTCCTTTAAATCTGTAGACATTTTTTTCACACTACTATTGTTTTTAGTATTATGTCTTTAACCTTTGAGGGCTTGTCATAATATACTTCAAGGTGAATCTGGTTGTGTTGGATCTGATGTGACCATTGACATCCCTGTGTCTGGATTTTGTATCTTTCTCTAGATTTGGGGAGATTTCTAGGAAGTGTGTTCTACTCCATCGATGTTCTCACTTCCTTCTTGAACCCCTACAACTCATACTTTTGCTCTTTTGATAGTAACATCAAATTCTCACAGACTTTCTTCATCTCCACCCCTTTTATTTGTTTCCTTTTTTTTCAACAATATGTTTTCAAATAATCTGCAAGGCAACTGGCATTTTGTTGTTGTTTGATCTGCTCTACTGTTACTGCCTTTTATTGCATTTAAATATTTGTTTGATTTTTTAAAAATTTTTTATTAAATTTATTCATTTTTTTAATCCCAGTACAGCCCCCTCCCTCCTCTTTTCCCAGTTACACCATCCTACACTCCACCCTCATTTCCCTCCTCCCCTTCTTCTCTGGAAAGGGTAGCCACCACCACCACCACCACTCCTGTGTTACAAATCCAGCCCAGCACATCAAGGTGCATCAGGAATAAGCACATCCTCTTCTACTGAGGCTAGAAAAGGCAGCCCAGTTAGGGGAAAGCAGCAGAGTCCTGCTGGAGCCTCTCAGAGGATAGCTATGCTAGGCTCCTGTCTGCAAGCGTAGCAGAGCATCATTAATAGTTCCAGGAGTTGGCTGTCTCTGTGGGGTTGGTCTCGGGTTGGAACAGTCGTTGGTTGGCCATTCCCTCATTCTCTGCTCATCTGTCTTTTTCCCTGCACATCTGTAGACAAGGTAAATTTGGGGTGGAAAGTTTATGGGTGGGATGGTATCTTCCTCTCTCCACTGGAAGTCCTGGCTGGCTAGGAGGTAGCCACTTCAGTCTCCATGTCCCCTGAAGTTAGAAGTCTCAGCTAGAGTCACCCCATATCCTCCCAGGAGCCTACCTATTCTGTGGAAGTTCTCCAGTTTGTTTCCAAGATGTCCTCCCCCATTGGTTTCACTTCTCTCACCCTGCCCTCTTGCCTCCCCCACTCTCCCCACATCTTACCCCTACCCTCATTCCCATCCCCATACCCTCCCCCACCGAGTTCCCTCTTTTCAGTCACTTTTGAAGTAGATTCTATTTTCCCCTTCTGAGTTGTTTGATGTTTTAGAGTCCCTTTATTCTTTTGTTTATCTGTTTAGGTATTAAGTTGCTTCTCTGTGTTAACCTAAAAGTGCTACTTTTGGCTCTTTCCATTATGCAGGTGCTGCTTGTTTTATGCTCAGTTTCTTGTCTTTTTTTATCCATTAGATGTGATCAGGATTCCGTAAAGATTTCTGAAGCTTAACATATGACTTTGTCTGTGCTTAAACATTAGGTATTTCATCAGGTCTTTGTGCTCTAGCTGTGTTTATTATGCCTGCTCTTTCAGAAATTCTAAGTGGTTAGCATGAGTCTTGGGCCTTTCTGGTACTTGAGCACTAGATGGCACCAAAAGTCTAGGTTCATTACAATTCGACTGTTGGGTTTTTCTTTTTTGTTTGTTTGTTTTGTTTTGTTTTTCATTACTGTTGCTGGCTCAGCAACCTGATTCCTCAAGCCTCATTTTGTCACATAGTATGTAGTTCAGAGTGAACTACAGGAGTGTCTAAATGTAGTAGTTTGTCATTACAAACTTTACTCCAAAGCTGGGGTATACCCATATGGCTCAGCCATTCACTGGTCAATGGTCAGGCACTAAAGCTATGTAGGGTTCTGTGCCACACAAGAAAGGACAGAGCCAGGTTCTTACTTGGTGGCTTGATGCAAATTGATGCACAACTCCCTCCTCTTTTCTTATAAATAAATGAATAAATAAATAAACAAACAAACCTCCTTTCTTTACATTGACTTGTGTGTGTGTGTGTGTGTGTATGCACACACGCGTGCATTGGGGCCGCACATGTATACTTGCCAGGGTTTGACTTAAGGTCAAATTGACTTGCAGTAGTCAGCTATCTCCTCCAACATGTGTATCCACGGGATCAACTTCCAGGAGTTAGTTGTCTCCTTCTTCTGTGCATCTGTGGCTCAAACTCAACTCACACTCCTTTGTGGAAGATTCCTTTACCCACTGACTATCTCACCAGCCCAGTACCCCTCTTTACTTGCCTTGAGGTAGACAGCTGCTCCCTCTGCTTTGTCTGGAGTCAGGGAGGAAACTGAGTGGCTAGTTCCATGGTTAAAAATATTGTAACCCTGGGTTATACCTAGAGCCCACAGCTTACCAAGACCACCATAGCAGTGGGACACTGAGCCCTACCTTGCTATATACTGTCTGTCCTTTAGGTAGATTTATGTTCAGTCATGGTCCAGAACATCTACAACCAGCCACAAGAGATGCTGGCAAGGTTAAAAGTTTAGTTGATGGTTGCATTAAGGCAGGTTTAGGAGCTCTGTCACAGTCACTGGCTTGTAGATTAGGATTGCTAGAATTTTCCCTACTTTTACCAGCCTGGCATTGAGTTTTTGCATCAATTTTAACATATTGGTAACAACCTCGACATACCTCAAATGTATTAACGAAAAGAAATCAAAACAATGCCCTTGGAGTAGTTATACCAAGAGTGAGCTGATATTTGACTTCTCTGTTCTCTCTTCCTGTGTATTCCATCATTTCTCCTGTCTGTATTCTGTTATATGAGTCTGAAGCTGTGCATGCCTGACTGCTATCTTGTCTTTTCTATCCTTGCTTCTGTGTCCATATCTGTATCCCTAACAAAGAACTTCCACCTGTAGTTATTTGAACAGCACAGAAAACATACATGGGAAGTGATACAGGATTTTAAAGCAGAGTTTTCAAGGGATGAAACTTCACTGACTCCAGCTGACCCCAACAAACAATGCTGCAAACACCACTGCAAACAGACCTATCACCCATATGAATGACATTTCCAATAGTCATTAGGAATATTTGCTTTAAAACCTTATTTTCAGCCTCTCTATTTTTAGCATTTAATACCATAATGTATATTCACACATGCATTACTTGTGGGCCAGGGGCATGGAAATGTATATTTTTAATATTTCAGCTATGTATTTGCTTAGATTATAAAAACTAGTTACATGGGAACTCCACAATTATGGCTGATTGTTACAATTTTCTCTTAAAGGCACAGGCTGAGTACATAGTACTCAGTCTTAAGTCCTTATCTTAAGATGCCAGTCTTAAGTAACCTCAAGGTGTATTGTTAACTCTGCCTATGAGTTTCTGAAGTTAGTCTCTTTCAATGTATTTTCATAATAATGTACGTATTTCTTAGGGAAATTCCTGTGCTCACTTCTCTTACTGGTTAGTAGGATGAATCCTGTTTGTTTGTCTGTCCTCCAGGTTGTGGAAGGAGTATAGATTTTGTCCTGGGCTACCAGGCTTGATTTCATCTGAATTTCACAGACAGGTACCGAACAGTGTCAAGAGTGTATCTAGTGGTGATATACACACAAGTCTGCCCCACAGACGTAAACACCTTCCCATGACACTAGGCACGACTCAGGGCTCCATGTCTAAGCTTTGGTCTGAGCAAGTGGAATTGGATCCACCATGGTGGTCTTAGCATTCTGCTCCAAGGCAAAGTCCCCTGTTCAGTTTTCTGTTTGTCTTCCAGGTTGGAGTCTGGCTTCTCAGTCTGCTTCCCAAGGGTGGTGGAGGAATGGTGTCAGCATGTAGGTGCCTGGCTAAGGAGAGTGTGTAGCCTTAGTCTGCAAGTACTAGCCTAGCTGTGAGGGCTGTGAGACTGTCTGGGGCAGGCCGTGCTACTGGGTTTCAAGCCTACATCTGGACTTCTTTCCCTTCTCCCAAGCAGGACAGATCTCTTTCATCACAATGCCTAGAATTGGAGGGGTGTTGACAAGGACACCTCTTCCTTTTCTGCTTCTTCAGTGCTAAAACCAGACACTATCTCTCACCTGGCTTCCCAAACCCTTCAATGCAGTATCTCTCTGGGAAGAAACTGAAGGGTCTTCTTCAGCCACCATCTCTTTCTCAGTTTCTATCACATTTAATCATAACAGCCACTATGCATGTATGATCTGTACTTTACCAGTCCCCACAAGGAAACCAAAGCTGTTACTCAGCTAACTAACTTTCCTAGGCTCTCAGCTCACATTTTGAACCCATGTTTCTCTTACTGGGAGCTTGTATAAATGCATATAATATAGTGTATATTTCTATATCTCTATATATGTATGTATATATACTGTATTACCTTCATTTAAAATGAATATGTTGTACCAGCAAGAAACTTTACATGCCTATCAGAATATATTGCTTATTTTCAGGGTGAAAATTGTATGTGAGGTATTTGTTGTTAAGCATATCTAGGAATCTATAAGTTTTCAAACTAAATTTCATTGAATAAGCATGAGAGCTTCTGGGAGGACGTGAGGCAAAACATTGTGTAAATATTTTATAAAGTATGTATGTATTGTTTTTAAAATTATATAATGTTTTTACCTTTGAGCTATATCTCTATGTAAATCTGAAGCATTGATTTTTTTTTCTGAAGTTTACTTGCTAAAAGTAGAAATTTACCAATTCCATTGTCTTGGAATACTTTTTAATCTTTTATATTTAGGTTATCTTCTTTGTAACGAATATGATAGCTTGAGAGTGAGATGGCTGAGACAGACATTGGAATCTTTCATCCCACAACCTTTGATAAATGTAATTAAAGTGTCTGAATTGGATGGCAGAGATATGGGAGATGCCCAGCCTGAAACATTTGACAAGGTACTTTTATTGTATTGTGAAAACCTGACAGCCTACCAGTGATACGGTATTGTGTTGCTCTGTTGTTCTTTTCTGTCTGCTTCCAGATGGTACATTTCTCAGTGCTCTGGGAGATTGTGATACAGTGGATATGGGGGCATTTTTCATTTGAAGCTTAGTATGGTTCAATGGAAACATTGATGTCGGGTTTGGATATTATAGAAAGGTTTCTGTTTTCTGGTACCTCAAAGTTACTCTGGAAATGATCAGTTATCATTTGAACCAGTAAAAAACATTTGTACATTTTACTTTAATTCAGAAACATTTCATATCAGAGTGTGATAGATGATAGACACCAATTTAATTTCAGTAAATTAAAATTGAATTTTTAATTCTTAAAAATAAGCACTGACTCTGGGTTCAGCCTCCAACAGTGTAAAATTTTTTTAAGATATGACAAAAATACGAGTTCAGAAATAACAGTTATGTTTTCTGAAGACGAGTAACTTTTGTAAGCTTTAGTTATAGTCATCAAGGATATTAAATTCAGCCAAGTGTGTTGGTGCATGCCTTTAATGCCAATAAATGGAAGGTAGGTGAATCTCTGAGTCTAGGCCAGCCTAGTCTACAGTGTTAGTTCCAGGACAGCAACGGCTACACAGAGAAACCCTGTCTTGAAAAACCAAAAAAGAAGAGAAAAAAGAATATTATTAAATTCAATTAATAAATAGATGCTTAGCTTGCTCATGTTTCTTCTCTCCAGTGAAGACACTGCAAATAATTTTTTGTAAACTGAGGCAAATATATAAAAGGACTTAGAGTGTCATATCTTGGTTCCCTAAAGCAGTGGTTCTTCCTTTAGCTGTTCCACATACCTCATCCTAAGTTTGTTTGCATTGTTTTTGTTCCCTCCAGGTGTTAGTTGATGCTCCATGTTCAAATGATCGAAGCTGGCTCTTTTCCTCGGACTCTCAGAAAGCTGCGTGTAGGATCCAGCAAAGGAACAATTTGCCTGTCCTACAGGTAGAACTCTTAAGGTGAGGGCTGTTTATTCAAAAGCTATTTGGGTTCCTGATATAATTTAAAATAGCTGCAGCCAAGCATGTCAGGCAGGTAAATGGAAAGCTTTCTTGTAGGAGTTCTGATTAATTCCTCCAAAGGTTGCAAGCAAAATATTGCAAGCTTTAGTGCTGTATTGCCTCTTCTGCTCAATGTGTCTATCAAAAGACATCAAGGATTTTTCTGTGATTCAAAGTTGTTTTCTTACTTGTTTTGTCCCAAGCCAAGGGCTTATCATGCTATTTAACCAGACTTAGAGGTGTCTTCCTGAGGAAGTAGTTCTGAACCAGATTCTTATTTTGGTAATTTTCTAGACAAGTGAATTTCTTAGGGAGATGTGACTACTAGTTTTTCACAATTGACTCCCGCAGTGTTTTTTATTTTTTCTAAGCTGTAAGCAGAGAGGCTTCAAGTATTTTTTTTGTTTGTTTGTTTTGTTTTGTTTTGTTTTTTATCTCTCATGAAATATCCTTCACTGTTTTGTATTTCTGCCATTACCAGTCTTTTTGGATTTTCTATTTTATTTAATGTTTTTCTTTCCACTTTGTCTCAATATATTGTTTTCTACTTGCTTCATTTTTACAAACCATTTCTTATTAAAGTTCTTAAATATCTACTAATTGTTAAATGAGTATTTTTGTTTAAATTTTACTCAATCTACATTTAAAATATATTTGTCAGGATTTTGAATTTTTGTTTCTTCTTTTCCTCTTCCTCCTACCCTTTCTCCTCCTCCTCTTTTTTCGTGTGTGTATGTGTGCAGACATGCACACTGTGGTGCATGGTGCATGTATGGAAGTCACAGAACAATTTTTGGAAGTTAGTTATTTCTTTCTACCATGGACTCCAAGTATTGGATGCAAGTTGTCAGGTTTGCAGGGCAAATGTTTTTTCTTGTTCAGATACCACCTGTCCAGAGTTGATAACATCTTAAGATGTCTTCCTTCTTTCATATATATATATATATATATATTTTTTTTTTTTTTTACACTATTTTGCTATATAACCTATGCTGGCCTCTAAGACTTTTCAAGTGTTCAGATTATGGGCATGAGCCAGCACATCAGCTAAAATGTATTTTTAATTGGACTTATAATATCTGGAAATACTGATACTCTAAAAATTGTTAAATGATATAAGCCTTACATATAACCACATACCAACTTTCTTTAAGACAAGACTAACCATTGGACTTAAGTTTGTTTTATATTCTTGTAAACTTTCTGCATCAATCTCTATGTATGTAAGTATACATAAAGAAATAGATTAAAAATACCAGGTGCTTTGTGTGCATATGTTCTGTAACTTGTATTTTTATTTGTAGTATTTCAGTCTTTGTATACATCTACTTTGTTCTCAACTTCTGTGAACTATTGAAGAGGAACAGTCTAATGAATTCTGTTTTCTTTCTCTTTCAAAAATGTTTCTGCATGCTGTCTTTTGTCTCAGTGGACAGGCACAGTAGTATTTTTCTTGATTATATTCGTATTACGTTTCAAAATATATGATGCCACTGTGTAGTCTTCATCACAGTTTACTTTGCATAATCCCTCTTAAACTATTCTCTTCCTGACATTTGTGATTATGTTTTCTTGCTTTGCTCCATACATGAGGTTGTATCTTCTCTATATTTTTCTTAATTTGTACTTAGCTCATCTCACAAAACTTTCTTTATGAGGCAAATATCATTTTACTGTCTGATGGGTTCAAATGATATAAATTGCTTTATTTCAAATATATATCTAAACTGAGTTTTCTCCCTAGCCTTGGACGTATGCACTCAGTAACCTACCTGAGAGCTCTAGATACACAAGTCTCTGTTAGGTTAAAACTCCTAAGTCATAATGCTTTATTAGTCCTACTGCCAAAATCAGCAAAATTAAAAATGAAAACAAAAACCTTATCAAATTGCATTTTCTCTGTCTTAGTAAGTGCCATGCTGTCATGTCTTTGCCTAAGTCAAAAAGCCATCCTCAACTACTCTTTTTCTCCTATATCCAATCAATCACTAAGACATTTCAGTTGTAACTGTTATGTATCTGTCAACTCCATCTAGTTCTCTCAATTCTTCACAGCTTTACCTAGATATTGCCAGTATCTATCTCTAAAATGATTTCAGCTGGCTTCTGACAGCTCTCCAGTGTGAGCTCTACCACTTCATCTTGCACAGAAGCCAAAGAGATGCATCTGACATGGAAATCTGAACCCTGACTGTCCTGACAGTCTTGTAGTGCTTCCCCCTTAGCAGCCAGATTCCCAGCTCTTTTATTTTTATTGATGTATTATTTATTATAATGTATTCACTTTGTGTCCCGGCTGTAGCTCCCTCTCTCATATTCTCCCAGTCCCACCCTCCTTTCCTCTTCTCCCTCTATTCCCCTCCCCTAGTCCACTGATAGGGGAAGTCCTCCTCCCCTACTGTCTGACCTTAGCCTATCACCCTTGCTCAGACTGCTCACCATAGGCAGCCACCATATGGGTTCCCTAGTGAGGAGAGCAGGGGCTGTCTCTGATGGACTCAGTTTGATCACTTCCCCTGGAGGGGGGGTCAGCCTTGCCAGGCCACAGAGAAAGATGATGCAGCCAGTCCTGATGAGACCAGCTCTTTAGTCTTCAGCCTGACTAGCTCTTTCTTCATTAATCTTCACTATCTTAAGTCTTCCCATGTACTATGTTTCAGGAGAGCAGCACCTCATAGTCTCTGCCGTTTTCAGGCCTGAGGTCTACATTTCCTGTTTACATTGCTTTAGAGTTCTAATTCATTCTAACCTTTCCTACTGACTATTGGTTCTTCAGGAATCAGCTTTACTTTACTGAGGCTTTTTTAAAGTCTCAGTCATCTCGCTAGGGCTAGGATTGATTGATATTCTTAGGATATCTTCAGCTTTATTGAAAATGGTGTGTATGGGTGTGCCTGTGTGCGCATGTGTGTTTGTGCTGTGTGTGTCATCGCTCTCCACTAGACATCCTTATCTCTTTCTTTCAACAAGAGTGTAAACATCTTGGACACTAGAATTTTTATTTTCAGTGTAGTGCCCAACATATAAAGGGTTCAGTTAATAATTGTTTAAAAAACAGGAAATCCCAAAGCCTGAATATTTGGTATACACAGCTATAATTACACTGGCCAAAGTTAATCTGATCAAAATAATCTTGTAATCATTATTGTGCTGTAAGGTAATTAGGCATGAAGGTAAAGCAATTTACATACTATATTTTAATTACTATAGCTTTTACATAGACAAAGCATGCTTTTGGTTTGAGATTAATGTTATTTTCTTTATGTACTAAATTTTCTTTAAGATGCTATAGGATGTTAGTCATTATGAAGATCATTACATACTTCCATCTCCTAAGAGTGTTGTTTCTAAGGCCCTCTACTCTGTTTTTGTAACACATTGAAAAGATGGCTTATGTTAGAGTTGATTGACAGGGCACAAAACTGTCAGTCACAATCAGCGTCAGTGTTCACGTCATCATATGTAACTGGGAAAGGCCATCACTGCAGGTTTCTTCCATCCTCTCCTGTGCACGGTGGTTGCAGACTTGCATGTGTTGCCTTGGATTCCTAGGCTGCTCTGGAGGTAGATTACTAGAAGCAGCTGATACTCGTATCTGGCTAAGTGATAGTGATGAAAAGGGCAGAGAGCCAAATACAGAAGCCACAGACACATTAAAAAATGATTTCTTTATACAGACAAGTCTTAGGGTTAAAAAGATAAAGCATACCAAACAATCTTTCCTTATCTCCCATTCTCCACTTCAGAAAAGGATTATGAAAATTTTGTAAATCAGAGAGACCACTGTCGTTTAAAAAGGTGCTTTTTCAGCCTCTGTTTTTAATTTTCCTTGAATACTTTTTTAAAAAACTGTAAAATCATTTTATTCTGTAATATGAGATAAATGGATTTATATGCAATTTACAAGAGAGGAAATGGATATGTATGTGTCTTGGCCAAACTGTAAAGAATTGATAAATCCATGCTTTCATCTGTGAGGAACAGTTAGGAAAAAGCAAACACATGTTGCCTGGCCTGATACTGTGGACAAAGGATGGTACTCAAAAGTGAGAGAAGCAGTAGATCCAGATAGTAAGCTAGACATGTGCCTCAGGCACTTGAGAGAGCTGAAACCAGCTATGGACCCTTTGCTGGATTTTTTATTTTTTTTATGATTCCTTAGAGTTATGATTCCTTCATAGAGTTTAGAATTTTAGCTTTGAAAGTTAATAATCTATAGTCATATATTAATATTGCACATGTCTTATTGATACATAAATGAAAAGTAGTGTTTTAGTTCATGGAAAGGTTTTATGTCAATTTCTAAAAAGAACCGTTAGTTGCTGTGTAAGTTATTTTGTTGTTGGAGGTGTTCTTTGGTACTGAAGATCAAACCCAGAGCCTTGCAGATGCCAGGCAAACACTCTATAGCTGAGTCTCTCTGTCTTCAGCTCTAAAATTGTCTTACAAAATCTTTTAAAACTAGATCTATATACAGTTTATATGTAATTATGACAATAGTAATTTATGTACTGTTTGTAACATTGATACCTAAAACCATGAAAAGCACAGTGATCACAGAAGACAGATCCTCAAAGCACATGAGTTCATTGCAAACTAAGTAGGGACTCTGGCTTATATGAAAATCTCTGAGTTTTTCAAGGTTGAAGATCCAAGTTATATAAAATTCTATTTCACAAACATCCTCTAACCTAGTCTTAGAATATAAGGGTTAAGATTAAGAATTAAAAGAATAATTGAATATAATGCAGTTCTATTCACGAAATGCTATACACCTTTTAAAGTACACCTTTATGATTGCTTTTCAAAATAATTTTTGAGCCAGTCATTCCTGCCATGTGTATAGACATCTACACAACAGAATTCTGTCACTCCATTTACATTTCAATGTATATAGAAGAATATAGATTAGAGAAATACGCTGAAAATGATGAACACAGCGTCCTTTTAGAAAGTGCTTTTGATATTTGTGCTGGAGAACTTTACATGATTTGGGGTTGGGAAAGTGCTAACTGAAGAGTATGATTTATCACAAAAATATAGGTATCTTATTGCAGTAATGTATCATGTCATCCATTTCCTAGAAGAAAATCAATCACACGCAAAATACTGACCCCTTCTGGTTTTCTTTTCTCACCACTTGACAAGTAAAATTGAATTTGAGAACTCATTGAAAGAGGAAGCTTAGATTATTGGGTAATGTTTTGAAAATTTGTATAAATCTTCCAGATAACAAGTCTTAAAAAGTGGTACGCTGACAGCAAGAATTGTGTTTTAAGAGAAGCAATAGAAAAATCACTGGCTTTTATCCTCTGATGCTCTTGAGCTGAGCTTGTGACTTGGGGTGTGAGCCTTTGTCGTTTATCAATACGGTGAGCAAAAGTCAGTCTGGATCTCGGAAGTGTAATCATAGGCTATGTGGTTCCACCAATGCGGGAGGTTGCTTCCATTCTTTCTGCTATGAGGTATGTTTTCCACTCAGAGTTCTTATCAGTCTACTTTGCATATTGTCATCACATGCTTAGTCATACATGTTTTGAATCCAGAAAACAAACAAATTATTTTGCCAATAATAGTAACACTGAGTTTCTTCCTCTTGGTTTTTTTCTCCTCCCGTCTCTTTTCATATTTCAATTAGGGTTAGGTGGCTAATCATCTCTCATTTAGTAAAGTATGCTTTTTGCTGTTGTTTTATTTTGTTTTTTGATGCTGAGGATGGGGCTCAGGAACTTATACATACTAGGTTCATGCCTCCCACCACCCCTACACACATACACCAAGTCTCTACGCCCAGCCCTTACATTCGTCCTTTTTAATGATAGTTGTCAGAATTTTCATATTCAATGAAATTAGAGAAAGTTCAGGAGAAATCAAACCCTATAATTTGTAGTTACTGTGTTTTCACTCATAAATGAAAACTTACTGTGGATTTTGTCAGTGACTGTCTTTAGTACTATGAAATACAATCTTAGTATAAGATTTTATCAGTATTTATTAATGTATCAATTATTTGTTAAATACCTACTCTGTATGATACCTGCTAAGCACTGTAAATAATAAAATATGTACTTTTCACGTCCCCAGAAAACATCAGAAAATGTAATAATGATTGTACTAGAGAAAATAGCTAGAGGGTAGATAAGGCAAGATAACTAGTAACATACACATACACAAATAAGTATAATTTTAAAAAGAAATATTGGATTGTAATATCAGTGCTGACTATTAGTTTATTGTTTTCCCCTTGTTTTGAGATACATGTGCATGTTTGGGGCAGAGGGCAAAGCTGGTGGTTGTCCAGTTGGATGACAGTCCCTTTGCCTAGAGAGTCATCTTTTTGGTTTTTCAAGACAGGTTTCTCTGTGTAACAGAGCCCTGGCTGCTGTCCTGGACTCACTTTGTAGACCGGATCCACCTACCACTGCCTTCTAAGTGTGGGGATTAAAGGGGTACACACCATGCCTGGCTGCTAGAAAACCATCTTACTGCCCTAACACTTGATTCACTCTTTTGCCAAACTATTTGTTCTTGAGCCAGACTGTATACAACCCAGTTCTATTTCATTGCTAAAGATAAAATTCAGGACCTTGCCAACACTAGGCAAGTATTCCATAATGGGCTCTGTTTGTAGGGCTCTCCTTATAAGTTTAACTGTACCTTTGACTAATATTTAATTTAAGAGCTGTCTTATGTAACTGAAAATAACTCATTATTAGAGAATAGTAATCTTTTTCAGTGATTTGATTTCACTTTATAAAAAATATTTTTGTTAGTTCTTTGAGAATTCCATACATTGTGTTTTGACCATATTCAACCCCAGTTCTCTCCCTTAACTCCTCACAAACCCATTCCCACCTTCCTCCACTTAACGATTCCTGTGTCTTCCTATTTTGATTCAATGACATACTGACTTCAGTTTTTGCTGTCCATTTACTTTTGGGTATGTGGCCATCCACTGGAGCTTGGTTGACCTACTAGGAGCCACAACCTTGTAAAACTCACTGTCTGTGCTGAAGCCATCAACAGTTCCTAGCTGCGCAGTTAGAGATTCGGCCTTAGGAATTCCTTTACATTCCAAAGTACAATGTTAACTAGCTTGATTTTATGCACACCACCACACTTGATTTTATGTTTGTTTTGGGGAGCGTTGTTTTGTTTATGAAGACAGGGTTTCTCTGTGTAGTCCTGGCTGTCCTGGAAGTTTCTCTGTACACCATGCTTAGAACTCAGTGGTCAGCCTGCCTCAGCCTCCTTAGTGCCTCCTGCATGCTGGGATTAAAGGCGTGCAGCAATCGGTTTGTTGCTGTGAGTTCATGAGTACAGTGGTCAAATCAAGTTTAGAAGTCACTGTTTTTTTTAGTTCTGATTCTTTCCGACCTCTGGCTCTTACAATCTTTGCATCTCTTCTTCCATGATGACCCCTGACCCTTGACAAGAGAGTGTAAGATACATAGCACTCTACACACTTATTCTGTGCACTTTGACTAGTGAGTTTCTGCATTAACCACTGACTGATGCCCAAAGAAAATTCTTTGTTCTTCTGATTTTTGAGAGGAACACCAATACATAGTTGTTATAGGGTCTATTACTAAACATGGACTTTATCAATTCAGCTAGGGTGACTAGCCAGTAAGCTCTGGGGATCCACCTCACACTTTCCCTTAGCATTGGGGTTGCAAATCCATGCTGCTGTGCTCAGCTTTCACAAGGGTCCTGAGGATCAAATTTAGGTCTTCATGCATTGATGGCAAATACCTTACTAACTGAGCCATCTCTCCATCTCCATAAAGATTTTCAAAGTAGAGTGTAACTCCCCTTAGTTTATGAAACGTGTAAGACACCACTGGTATTACCAGAAGTTTTCTTTAGTAACTTGATGCAGACTTCGAACCTGAAGCCCTGACACAGCCTTCCAAGTGCCACAGATTACAGTCTGAACTACCATGTATGTTTTTTGTACTTTGTAAACATTCTTCCACTCAGCCCTAGCTCCAGCTCTTTTATCCTCCTTCCAATCTGATTTGAGAGAGGGTCCATCTGAATTGCCTAGGCTAGCCTTGTGAACTCAAGTGACCATTCTACCCGTGCCTCTCGAGAGTTGGTGTAAGTGTGCCTTACTACACAAGGCTTCGAGTATTCTCAAGTGCTATTTGGTGCCTCGTAGTCTTTTCCAAAACTTCTCTCTATTAGAAACAACGATCCCTTCACCTGGTAGATATGAGTAGATCAGTGCACCCTGCTAATCACAGTTCCCTGCAATGCTTCTTCCATCAGAACCATGCTATGGCACTTGACCTCATTCCACCATTGACACAGGTTCCTGAGTTACCATGCTGTTGACCTAAATGGATTCACTAAGATGCCATCACTAAACCTTACAGGCTTTTAATTATCTTATAATCTGGCCACTGCAGGAGTCAAATGGCTTCTTTCTTTAAGAGGAGATGATTGTTTTTCTCTAAAGAATTATTCAGGTCACTGTGACTCTGCTCTGTAAAGACAGGGATTCTACGGCATCAATTCAGGGAATGTCTATAAAGACATAGGGTTCTATAGCACGGGTCTAGGGAACATCTATAAAGACATGGTTGTACAGCATTGATTCAGGACACATCTTGAGGGCATATATGAGAAGATCTTGATCTTGAGAGCCTCTTAATCTGCACCCAAAATATAGCTAGATGTGATATCTTTATCTGGGTAAAAGCATGGAAATTTTATTCAAACACCTTTTGTTGTTAGAAAAAAATGTATTTAAAAATCATTGCTAAAGAGCTCTCTGTTGACAAACAAGTTTGTCATTAGCCAAAGTGGATTGGTTCTCATGGATTTTCTTTTCGTTTTAAAATTTTTTGCATGTTTAAGAAGTGCTTTGATCAAACCCACATCTTAGAATCTCCTTTCCAACTCTTCCCAGAACACACACACACACACACACACACACAAGTTCTGTTGATTTGCTTAAATATTTTTTGTTTTAATTTCCTTTCTGTGTATAAGTGAGATTTTATTTGGTAGATCAAAGACCTTATATTGAAGTTAGGCAAACTTAATGGTGTGTTGTCATTCTGCTCATTTAGGCAGCAGCAGCATCTTAAATTTATTATATTCAGTCATAAGCAGAGAACTTTTAATACTTATCCTTCCCCCCATACACATATTAACAGCATAATTTAACTTTGCAAAAGGTACACAAAGTTTAGATATCTTCAAGTGGATATTGGTAATAAATGTACTAAAGCTTGTCCTTTATAATCCCAGCTTCAAGAGTATCTTATACCATTTCTCTGTTCTACTAGTATTATTTAAGAAATATCCATTCTTCAAGGTAAATACTTACTGCCAGAAGAGAGATGGTAATCATCAGTGTGCTTTCTTTTCTTATATTGACAAAGTCTGGCCAGTGGGCATGGTGCTTCTGAAAATAGTAAGCTTGGTCGTGTTTTTGAATTTACAGAACTTCTTTGATAATAAACAGTTTGCTATCTAGAAATTTGATTACTTACCATGAGCACAGTGAAAGGTACCCTCAAGGCTTGTAAAAATAATACTTTTAAAACTGATGATAGCACTGGATAGCTATCAACCGAGAAATATCTGTGTTTTGATGTTTATAGTACCTGAAACTTAATTTCAAATCTGCATTTATTTGACAGATTGCACATGAGCCCCAACTTTTCATCATAATGCTTCTGTGTTGGTAGTGCATAATCACATAGGGATATTTGATTTGCCTTCTTGCCCAGACTGCAGCTTTCCAGCAGCAACAGTAAACTGATAGAAGGAGTGGAGATGATGAGGTACAGGCAGAGGGGAAGGAAAGAAATGAGAACCACCATAAAGGAACAATAGCAAGATAATTTGAAATACTAGAAACTGAGGGTGAAAAAGAGACATACATAGGATAGAAAGGTAAAATAAATGAAAGAGTTCCTCCCCAAGTCTCAGAGTAAGGAAAGGGATGGATGCAGAGGGATTAGATATTTGGGCTTGAGGAAGGCAAAGAACAAAGCAGAGATTTGAAGGACTCTTGAGAGTCAGTTCAGAGATGCTTTTATAGTTTGTCAAACTATAGAACAGTGATTAAATTGGTTCTGTTATTCTATCAGATTAAGCTAGTATCTTCTTTAAAAAATGGATTTATTACTTGTTTTTTTAGACCAAATATTTTCTGTTAGATTCTTCTTTCTTAATGAAAAGACAGGATCTGTTATAATTGGTATAATTAGTTGTGATTTCGGTACCACATATCTAATTTTAAATTAATAACTATTATGGAGTCCAGTTACTTACTAAAGGTTACCATAGAGGCAGGAGAGATGACACAGTGGTCATGAGTGAGTACTGCTCTTGAAGAGGACTAGAGTTTGGTGCCTAGCACCCATGCGAGATGGCTTACATGTCCTGGTAACTCCAGCTCCAGGGGATTTAACACCCTCCCTTGGCCTCCACACGTACTGCACTTACATGTACAAAGCCGCAAAAAGACACTCAATTCAACACAAAATTAAAAGCAAAATCATTAAAACCACAACAATACCACTTTACCAGAAGTGAGGCCATACTACTCTCAGTAGTAGCCCTCCCTTACTGATCGCTTTACTTACCGTGGGGCTTACCTGAATCCTATGTTGGCATGAAGACCTTTTTCATTTCTTATACATTGCTGTGAAAACCCTTATTTTTTCCTGCAGTGAAGCTTCTGGCCTCTGTTATATTCATCTGTCTTGCAACATAAAAGTTAGAGGCTGCTTGAGCTTTTCTTTACTCATAATTTTTTGAATGTTTGCTGGAATTAAATACATTCTCATGTTTCATGTTGAGTATTTTCCTTATGGCCTCCCTCTTAAGGCAACATCCATTCATTATATTAATTTTTATTGATTTATTATTTATTACAATTTATTCACTATGTATCCCAGCTGTAGTCCCCTTCCTCATCTCCTCCCAGTCCCACCCTCCCTCCCTCTTCTCCCCTTATGCTGCTCCCGTAATGCACTGATAGAGGAGGTCCTCCTCCCCTACTATTTGACTCTAGTCTATTCTGTTACATTTTAATATTACAAGCTAAGTATAGTGCTTTATGCCTGCAGTCCCAGTACTCGGGAGACTTGAATGAATTCTCTGTCTGCCTGACTATATAGCAAGTACCAAGCCAGCCAGAAATTTGTAGTAAGACCCGTCTCAGAACAGAAACAAACCAAATAAATGGACACGTGCAGAATGATTATAATATAGCCATTATTTTAAAGAAGCTGAAAAGACATTGCTTGGGAAAACATACTAGGGGATTTCATAAAAAAATCAGTGAAGGTTTCAGAGACTGCATACTTTGCAGTGGGTTTTGACAGATGAATCAGTGTTCACCTGATTTAAAAAAAAGGTTTGTTTTGTTTGTTTGTTTGTTTGTTTGTTTGTTTGTTTGTTTTGAGGGGGATGACTTACATAAACCTTAGAACTAAGCATATAAAAAGAGACAAAGAAAAAATTTAATTCCATGACTAGGTGTTTAGTTACAGAATGGTGCCTGTCTGGCTGCCTGGGAGCAGAGGAATTCTGTGTTTGCTTGTTTAGAGAAGAATCTCCACGTGTGCTACAATGTATATAGTCTAAGAATTAGATCTGATCTAGTTACAAGAATTGGCTACATAGACTTCACTTTAGCTGAGCAGGATGGCCGCACACAAAATGGGGAGAACCCAGGAAGGTGAAGAGGAATATTTCTGTCTTTGTTAGGGTTTCTCTTGCTATGAAGAGATACTATAACTATTTCAACTTTATAAAGGACAACATTTAACTGAGGCTGGCTTATAGTTTCAGAACTTTAGTTCATTATCATCATGGCAGGAAACATGATGACATGCAGACAAAAATGGTGCTGGAGAAGGACCTTCATCCTAAGACAGAAGGAGACTGTGTGCCACACTGGATAGCTTGAGCATAAGAGACCTCAAAGCCTGCCCTTATAGTGACACACTCTCTCCAACAAGTCCACACCTCCTAATAGTTCCGCTCCCTATGGAACAAGCATTCAAATATGTGAAGCTGTGGGGGCCATACCTATTCAAACCACCACACCATTTTTGTATTTCCAAATCCTATGTAGGTCTCTTGTTACTCTTAAGCTTCTAACATTAATGGTGCCAGAGGTCTATAGAGGAGCTGTTGGACTCCTCCATCAGCTAAATGGTCCAGACTTAGAAGTTGAATGATAGCCTGTGTTTCCAAGAGGAAGTATACAGAGCTAATGTCTTCTGCATACAGGCTGAACTAGTAGATCTGTAGTTGTGTGTGGATTTTAAGGAATCATGCCAATTAAATAACTCTTTAAAGAGATAGAAAATGCAAATTTGAAAAAAAAATATAGAGGAATAGTCAAGGTCATTGGCCATTTAGCTAGGGTTCTCAAATGAAACTTTTACAATTAGGGAAGTTAATAAGTTCATACTTCACAGGGTAGACCTAGGTTGGAGACCTAGGGAAGAGCCCATATTACACTTTGAGTCCATCACAGTCTGCTACAGTGTTTCTTCTTTAAGTGAGGATATCGTTTTCTTCAATTCAGTCTTGCAACTAACTGTTCAAGTCCCACCCATATTATGAAGTGCAGCCTGCTTTATTAGTCTCTCAATTCAAATGCAAATTTTATTTAACCTCTCTACCCTCACAGATATGCCCAGAATAATATTTAGCCAAGTGTCTGACCATAGTGGTCCAACGAAGTTTTAAAATGTCACCAGTTATCACTCTAGCATTTTAATGTTTAGTTTTGTAACTTTTTTCCCTATTACCTGCTTATTTTACCATTATCATATTTTAATTCTGCTATAGCAACTACAGCATGGTACCAAGTTTGGTATTAATGAAAGTAATTGTTTTCCTGATATAACAGAGAAGAGACACTTTATATAATAATGACTTAAATAAATAATAATATAAGTAAGCTTCCTAAAGTATAGTGGCAATCAGTAGACAGCCAGGTTCCACAATCATCAGGGCCCGAGCCTATGAGGACAGCCAGTCCAGTTCTTACTGTTTAATTAGAATTCTACTTGTAGGAAGGGGTAAAGAAGTATAACTAACATTATGTACACTCAGGTTCTCAGGTCATTGCCTCAGACATGCCAGCTTCTGGTTTCTTTATGTGAAAATGCCTGAAGGCATGTAGTTTTTCCTTTCCTTCCATGAGTATTTGGTAAAGCCAGGATGATAAATAAATGTCTGTGGCATCCTAGGTCTTGTCACCCTAGATTTCATACTTAGGTTAGCTGTTTCACTGTTTGCTTTAGGGGGAAGCAGTGGTGATGCTTGTAGCCCTACTCTGCTACTAGCTCTAGTGGGAGTCTGTACTTCCCTAATTAGCAGTGTGACTTAGTCATGGTTTGTGACCCTTGGTTTGATAAATGGAGCCTGACTATTTAACTTGTACACTTTGTAAGATCTTATTAAGACTGCATGTGCAGTGCATCAAGTAAATAGGAAATAATGTTATACATAGACAGATCACATTTCCTTCAGGTAGATCAGTTTGTTACTGGTGGTTGGCAGTTGGTTTTTAGGCTGCCTGTTTCCAAGTTTTTAGCATCTTAAGAATGAAATGGAAGTATACACAGGTTACAGAATAGCAAAAATATTTTATTCAGAAAAAGCAGTAGCACAGGTCAGATTTGCTGCAAGAGAGCAGAGGGCCACTTGAATGAAGATATTCCAAGGCCCGGAGTATTCTGTAGGTCTTCCTTTTGTGGGGTTGAAGAATAGGAGAATTTTGCTTGCCTGCTCCAAGTTAATTGGAGCCAAACCTACATTTTCCTTTTTCAGGAGCATTTTATATATATATATATATATATATATATTATATATATTTTATATATTCCCAAACAAAGAGTAAAATTGTCTTTATGGGATGATATATGCCAAGTATGTAATGTCCTCTGGAAGGAGGTGTCGTATTTTTGCATTTTAGCTGTCATTTGGGCAGTGGGACTAGGACACTTCCAGTTTTCATATAATCATGACCTATTTTCTTTTCAGCACAAGTTGCAATGCCTTGTAAAGTAATGTGACCCAGAATCTAAAATATTGCTTGACTATAAGTGATTAACATAACTAGTTACAGAATTGGCTTCTCTTGCTTACTTTAAATGTTTAAAATTATTTTACTTTTACTTGATTTTTAAAAGGATTTTATTTTCATATCTAAGTGTGTGTCTATATGTCACATATGTGTTGGTGTCAGTAGAGGCCAAAGGAAGGCAGGGTACACCCACCCTGCAGCTGAAGCTATAGATGGTTGGGGGCTGCCTAGTCTGTGTGCTTGGAACCAATCTCAGCAATTTTGGAAGCACCAAGTGTTCTTAACCACTTGGTTAAGAGTCTTCCTTACTTTTTATTTTTTTAAGTGTAATGCTAAAGTTTCTAAGGAGGATAAGCTTGCTGATATTGTGTTCTGTCTGCTAAAGTGAGTATGTGAATTTCATTTTATTGCTTGCCCATGTTTATGTCAAGTAATAGGGTACAGTTGTCATAATTCTACAATGATAGTAGAAAGACAGGAATGAATATGAAAAATAAATATATTAATTATAGTATTTTTGAGTCATCATCTATATTTTCAAGAATAAGGGAATCATAGTGATTCCCTTACCTCAGCATCAGCAATTGGAGGTGAGACAGGAGCTACATCTTTAAATATATTACAGTGGTGACATAAAGGGAAGTCACCTACTGTCATGTCTTGAGGAATTAGTGAAAAAGGAAAACTAAAACCATTTTCTTCTTTATCTTCTTTAGTCAAAAGATGGCACTGTTGCTGTGCTGATAGGTTTTTTGTTTTGTTTTGTTTTTCTCCTCTAATGTAATTTTGGGCCTTTTTAAATGCAGAAAACAGTTAAATGTGCTGATCTAATTAACAGCGACCCTCCCTGCTGAATGCCAGGCTTTCTAATTGGGTAGTAGAAGAATAGATGAGAAAGAGGAATTTATAGCTTTTAAATATTAGGTGAACTTAATAGTATTTACATATAGAATATTCTTTGAGATTGAGATTTGCCATAAGGAACATAGGACAGGACATTCTGTGTCGTGTGGTAAATCTTGGCTGAGTATTACATTGCCTTCCTTTGGAACTTCGATAACTGTCAGGGTACTAAGACATGTTTGCTTATCTATTTTATTTTAGCTTTCTAGGTTCATGAAACATGTGCTGTTATGAAAGTACTATGTTTTTCCTTCAAGGATTTAAATTCAGGTAGCCGTTTGCTTTTTCTTCTTGTTCTCTGTAATCACGTGCTGGTAGTTGGAGCTAGTGAGCCCATCTAGAAACCAAAAGATGAACAGAGAAGGAGCACATTCTTACCTTGTTTTTGAGCCAGTATCTCAAAGGTTTCTTGATGGTTGAAGCTTCCTGTAAGTAGACCCTTGAAGGATGAAAAGCAGAGAATTTAATTTTCGGAAAGATAAAAGGAATGCCTTAACAATTGGTTTCAGTTAGTACCTATACGCATAGCTCTGGGGTTTTTGTTTTGTTTTGTTTTGTTGTTTTTAATACAAACACAAAGCACTTTGATGTCAAGGGGATGGAACCCTTGATGTCTTACAAAATCAAAAAAATAGTTTTTCTTCTTATGTTAGGATGAGAAAGCACTGGTGTGCATTATAGACTACTTATTAGTAGGTATGCCTGCCTGATGATTTCCCCTGTTGGACCACGCCTGAGGCGTGCTAAGCAAGTGCTCTGCCACTCTGCTACATGATCAACCCTTTCTGATGCCTTTTAAAGTTAACATTTTCATTGTCTGCTTATATAAAGCACTGAAAGAATGTTCAATGGATAACTATGTGGTTATTTGTAGATATATTACAGATCCTATTTTATAAAATTTTTCAGTGAGACCTATTTGAATATAAGATAGAAGCTCCAAATCAGATTCAAAACACCTGGGGTTGGTGTTTTCAGAACTTAGACATTTGGATGGGGTTGAGAAAGTACAGTACCTACTTGATATATAGGACACCCTCTTCTTCGCCGGAGAGTTTAGAGGGATACTCTGTAATCAGGCATGTTAACTCTTACGAAAACATAAAGATAGTTACACCATATGCCATAAGTAGATTTGTGTTAGTTATTACTTTTAGACTAATGAAAACTTGAGAAACAAAATTTATAGGTTTCAGTGCTGTTTAGTGTTAATGGGAAAGTACAAGGGAGAGTTGGCTTGAAATCCCATTCCCGTTTACTCAGTAAATGTCCAGTGATATAGTAGGGGTTTTGTTTCATTTAAGAACACAAAATGCCCTTCTGCATAATGGCTTCCTCAGTAGCACTATGCCTGGCTTTGTTTTCAGATGCATCATTAACTAGATGCTTATGCACAAGATGCATTTTGGCCTTTTCTTTAAGGCATTGAAAAGCAACAGAAGATTTGAAGAGAGCTAGCTGTCCTACATCAGCTGTAAAACACCAGGGCAAGTGGAATGCTTTCTGTACTGAGGGGCCATTCTTTCTTTGTTAGTAGTACTTGCTATAAGGGATTTCCCACTGCATTTTATTCTCTTAACAGTATTGTCTCTGTTTACTACAACAGTGCTCTGAGATAGAATTTTACTTTATATTTCAAATGGGGTTTACGCCTGATGAGCACTTCTGTAGGAAGCTTCTGGAAAAATATAGGTGCTTTAGGCAAATGAGAGGGATTGTATTGTGTGGCATTCTGCTTTCTTGAAAAGGACTTCTCCACTTCTCCAAACAACGCTTATGTTATATTTTGACATTGGATATCCCAGGATAATGTTTATCTGTTCTCATTTTAGAAATAGAGACATAACAGTTTGAGTTATGAGCATTTCTGATTCTGTTCTAGTTAGCATGCTACCATACTATCTATTGCCTTCTAACGTCAGCTTTAAGTAAGCCTTCCTCTGCTGCTTTTCAGTGGTGAATAATGCGCTTTTTTTTTTTTTTTGCTTTTGTTTTTGTTTTTGTTACTCTGTAGCTTTGGCTGTCCTGGAGTTCACTCAGTAGACCAGGCTGGCCTCCAAATCACAGAGATCTGCCTGCCTTTGCCTGCCCATGTGCTGGCATTACAGGCATGTGCCACTGTGCCTGTCTAAATAATGTCTCTTAACTCAACATTATTTGTGATCATTTTATGCATTATAGCTAATGGTTATTGTACGGGTAAGTAATGTCACATTTGCCAAGGTCTTGTTAACCTAGGTATGTCAGGGATATTGAGAAGAAGGCCATTGCTCCTTTGGAGAAAGTTAGCCTAGCGGTTTAGTGTTCTTCCCTCTCAGTAGAAACAGAAAAGAATAATGTCAAGAGCATAGAAGCTCATGCTGGAGGGAGAAGCCTGTTATCTTCTGTCTGTCTCTTTGTGTCTGGATTTGTTTTTTGTTTTGTTTTGTTTGGGGAGCTTCTTTGTTTATTTGTTTATTTGTTTTTGCCTGGTCTTCCTTTGTCTTTGTATGTGGCCAACATCATACTAATTTGCCAGAATGTATTATTCAACTCTCTGGTCTTTAAATGCCTTTCTATCCCAAATTTTAGCTTTGTAGTGAGTTTGTTAAGGTCTACCAAACTTCATTGCTTAAAAACATACTTAGGTCAGAAGGAAGGAAAAGAAGAACTCCCCTATCAGTGGACTTGGGGAGAGGCATATGTGTAGAAGGGGGAGGAAGGGAAGGACTGGGAGGGGAGGAGGGAGAGAACCACTGGGGGGATATAAAGTGTAATTAATAAAAAATTAAAAAAAAAACATACTTAGGGGTTGCCTGCCCCAGAGGGTCTACTTACTCTTTATGCATGCTTTCAGTCCCTAAGGTTTACCCATGTGTTTGTCTTGTTCTCTGCAGTATGTATACATATAGTGTCAGGCTTCTTATCTATAGACACCAGAGATGAAAATTATCAATAAGATAACACCTCTGTGCTAAGAACAGTGACAACTAGAGTCTCATCACATGAATAGGATGAAAGTGTTTAATATTTGACCAAATTGTGGTCTGAGAGGAGGAGATTGTGCTGCATATCTCTGTGAACCAGAGTCATCACAAAAGTCCTTGAAGATGAGAAGGAAGCACAGAGGTAGACTAGTAGCTGTGGAGACAGAGCTCAGGTTGGAATGACAGCATTGCCCGGCCAAGGTACATGGATGCTAAAATCATAACAAAATACAAGCTAGGATTCCTCCCCTGGGGCTTGCAGGGGTAATGTAGCTTAGGAACACCCTGATTTGATTCATGAAGCCTATTATAAACTATGGGGTCCAGAGACCTGATGGAGATATGGCTGTTATACTTTAAGCCACTAAATGTGTTGTCATTTTACCAGAATGTGTATTAGACCTACTCACAATTGAGATCACTTTATACTGACTATGGCAGTAGGTGTGTAGTTTTAAAAAATCTATTAGGTTGTCACTGTGCAAAAGATATATATGCAGTTTTGAATGCAGATATCTTTAAACTCCCAGTAAAAGAACTATTTTAGTCTTAATTCCACAGATAACAAAGCTAGTACTTAATCAAGTAAGGATGAGGGTTTTTTTTTCCTCTCATTAATGTTGCACCAAAGGACACAGAAGCCTCACCATTTGCAAATTATACCTTCCTGGTTTGATGCAAATTTAAATTAATTTGTACAATATTCTTCTGATTCTTCTCCATTGTTTTTATTCCAACATCCATAATTTATCTTCTAAACTTAGGTTGGCATAACTTAGCTGGCCACATTAATTTCTAAACTAAAAGTTGTGTGCAATAACACAAAGGCTTTCTTTTTAATACATATTGGATTAATCTCAAAACCTTAGGCAAAACGTTAGAGATTCCCATCAAATTCTTCTTGCCACTTGCTACTGCTTTTGTCATTTAATTCCCCAAGTATGTGTGTACGATACATTTTATTCAGCAAAGGGATACATGGGAAGTCTATAAATTCTAGGTACTAGAAAATGTTAGCTATCTGGGATTTCAGGGCATAGGCTGTCTGGAGATTAAGTTATCTCCTAACGATGAAAATTTGTACACAAACAATTAATGATGGTGGGAAAAGTAGGTACTTATCCAATTGTTAAATCTCTCCTATCATTTTATTATCATTGAAATTAACCATATAGGTAAAAATCTAGAAATGCAATTGAGTGTCTACTTAAATGTTGCTATCTCCTCCTTAAATGTTGCCACAATTCCTCCTGTTATCAGAGGCAATGACTATCACATATTTCTCTTATTATTTTATTCTCCAGGTCACTGCCAAATCTCTAAAGAACATCCCCAGGTCTTTAAATAGTATGTTTTCCTTTCTATAGCTTTTGGGCACTGGCTAATAACCTGCTGCTGGTATTTATCTCACTTATGACCCTGCATCCCATGTTCTTAGCCATCCTGTGACTACTGATTGCACAGACTTAATTTTATAATGAGTGGAATACACCTGGACACTGAATTACCCACTTCTTTCAGAGTCAGCTCTGAGATCTCCATTTCTTAGTCTACTACTGGCTAGTCTCTGTCTGCCTATCTACTATTTCTCTATCTGTATCTCTCCATATCTATCTATCTATCTATCTATCTATCTATCTATCTATCTATCTAATAATCAAGGGCATCTCCTCTTCTTGCTTCCTAAATTAAGTGTATTTGTGTGCTGACCCTGCCAAATATAGATCTCTCTTATATATTTCTCAGTACATTTTGATGGTATTTTCATTTTCATAGTTGCCAACCTTGGTACTATTCCTTCTGAAGTTTTATCTACTACCTATTAATAATACTCATTTATGGAGTGATTCTGAATACTGAAGATCAATAAACAGAATGAATATTGCTTATTGTATACTTGGGTAATGTGTTAAAATTATATTTTATCTTTCTATTAGTTCAATTTTATGATAGGAGTACTACTGAATTTTCCTGGAATGAGAGCATCAAACTTTCTCTGTCCCAGCTGTGCATGACATATCTTTATTTTTCTCACCTATCAATCTTTCTTCATGGAGACCTCCTTCTCCTTGCAGCCTGACAAGGTCCAAACTTCCCACACTGCTCTTGCTCTTGCAAACTCACATGGATGCTTTCATCTAATTATTTGTGTTTATATGTGTGCATATACTTTGTATGAAGTTTGCCTTGACCACCATGGCAAAGTGCACCACACCAAGGAGCTTCCGAAGTACTTTATTTCTGACAGCTGACAGGCTGCAAGTCTGAGAGAGACACTAATAGGACTGGTTTCTTCTGAGGCCTCACTCCATGACTGCGGAACTCCCTTTTGTTGCTTACATAGTCCTTTCTCTGTAACTCTATCTAAATTTCCTCCTATAACAATATCAGCTAAATTTGATTAGTGTCCACTCTCCAGTGATTGGGTTTCAGTTCAATTAACTCATAAAGGAGCCCATTTCCAAATTCAGTTCCATGCAGAGACAATGTGTGTTTACACAGCATTGTTTAAGAGACTCATATCATATACTGGCATATTTGTGTTTCCATAGTTAGTCTTCCTGAGATAACTATGAGAATGTGGTATTTGTGAAAATAAAGGGTTGTTGTTGTTAGGTCTCTGGATTTATTATTTGTGATAATTTTTCAAAGTTCTACTCTCATACATTATATCCCATACATTATATCCCAACTGCAATTTCCCCTCCCTCCACTCCTCTTCATGAATGGAGGAGAATTTTTTAAATTATTTTGAGAGTAAGGGGAACAGGGGCTGTCTCTGACGTGAACTCAGTGGCTGGCTCTTTGATCACCTCCCCCTGAGTGGGAAGCAGCCTTACCAGGCCATAGAGGAAGACTATGAAAGACAGTCCTACTCCTGATAGGCTAAGGTTAAAAGGAAGGGGAGGAGGTCCTCCACTATCAGTGGTTGGGGAAGGGGCACGGGAGGAGATGAGGGAGGGAGAGAGGGCGGATTGGGAAGGGATGAGGGTGGTGCTACAGATGGGATACAAAGTGAATAAATTGTAATAAATTAAAAATTATATTAAAAATGAATAAAGAAAAAAAGAGACTAATATAATGACATCATTTTCCCTCCCCTTCCCTTTTCTTCCTCTCACATAGCCCGTCTTCCTCTTTCAAACACATGGCCTCTTTTTTATTAGTTGTTCTTACATATTTGTATGTCCCTAAATTTGAAAATACAACCTGCTCAGCCTATACAGTGTTACTTGTGTATGTATGTTTTCAGGGCTAAGCACTTGGTATTGCATATAGTGTGCTTTTCCTTGGGGAATTTTGAGACAGGTCAGCCTATCTGTGTAAGCCTGGCTGCACTGGTATTCACTATGTTGCCAAGGCTGGCCTCAAACTCATAACAATTCTCTTTCCTCAGACTTTCCAGTGCTAAATTTAGATGTGTAAGACATCACACCAGGTAGGAGGTGTCTTAAATTGTTAGTGTTTATGTTGTTTTGCTTTATTCAGTGATACATGTCCAATACCTAGACAATACCTGGTATATCTTAGGTATTACATGAATAATAATGAATGTGGTAGCCTCTTGATAAGTTCCTTCCAACTAAAGAGTCATGTCTTGTCGCATTTCTGGAAAGTTATCTTCTATTATATTAATTCAGCCCCCGTTGTCAAAAAAAAAAATTTTGCATTATTTTTCCAGTTCTGTTAATTGAATTTTGGACAAGTTTGATTGATCTCATTTTGAGTCTATCCGTTGTTCTATTTTGAAGGGGATTGGATATGTTGACCTTTAACTTTACAGTGCTTTACAGACTATTCCTTATTTTGATAAACATTTATTAAATTTCTATGAGTTGTCTTGTTGTTTTCTTAGGATGTTGCCATTTTATGAGTGATCTATCTTTGCTGATCTTTTTGTGTTAATGGTGTCATATTTTGTTTCCTGACTTACATTGTCACTTAATTCCTAGGCCACATTTTTGCTGTTTGTGTTCTTTTTCTTATGTATTGATTACTTATTTTTTGGGACTCCTTGGTCATACTGTTTTAGTCTGTAATAACACAACAACAGACAGAAGGTTTATTATAAAGGTGGGAGCTTTTTCCTGCTGATATCACACTATGTTAGGCTGGCTCTTAATCTAGAGCAGTTGTTTTTCAACCTATGGGTCATGACCGTTTGACAAACCTCTGTCTCCAAAAATATTTACATTTTTATTCATAGCAGTAGCAGAATTACAGTTATGAAGTAGCAATGAAAATAAGTTGTAATTGGGTCACCACAATATGAGGAACTCTATTAAAGGGTTGCACCAATAGGAATGTTGAGAACCACTGCTCTAGAGGATCCCTTTAAAGTAGTGTGAAAGGTCTTTGGTTTGAGGAATGGCCCACACTCGCTTATATCTCCACAAACTACGTATTCCTCTTTCTTAGGTAATACCTTCTGATTTTCACCTGATAGCCCAAGCTAGAGTATGTAGACTATGATCGGTGCTTTATTATGTCTGTTTCCAGTTACTGTCTTTGATTTCTGTTTTATTTTCATGGCTTACAAGACAAACACATTATCCGAATTCTTTCTCCTTTTCCCTACCCTAAAAAGAACAAATCATTAACCAAACTCACTTTTCCTGACTTTTTCGTCTTGATTTATCTGGTTACTATTTCCTAGCCATCAGTGATAAATGCAAACGAACTATGTGTAGGATCAGAGAATCACCAGAGTTACTGCATCCTGAGCCGGAGTAAAGCTCGTATGTAATCTTCTTGACTTGGATCCCCTATGTTACTTTTTGCACCTAACTCATCTCTTCACTTTTCCATTACACACAGGTCTGCAATTAAAGCATTACGTCCTGGAGGGCTGCTTGTGTATTCGACATGCACACTTTCCAAGGCTGAAAATCAAGACGTGATCAGTGAAGTCTTAAGTTCTGACAGTAACATCATGCCTGTGGATATTAGCGGGATAGCAAGAACTTGCTCCCAAGACTTCACATTTGCTCCCAGTCACCAGAAATGCAGTCTTTTGGTGATTCCTGAAAAGGGCAAAGCTTGGGGCCCAATGTATATAGCCAAACTGAAAAAAAAAAAAAAATCATGAGCATAGGAAAATGGCACCATGAATTTTGTAAGCCATGTTGATATGCTATTATATGTATATTTTCTGAGCTTACCACATGTTAGTATGTAAATACTTACAGTCACTTTCCCTAGGACCATTTGGAAATTTGAAATCCTCTTTAGTTAGTACTTCAGCCTCAAAGCTTAGGCTTAAGAAATTTTCAGGTATAATTTTGTTCCCTCAAACTTATCTATAGTGATGATTTAAAGTGGGACATATGGTATTGTTTGTCTATAATAATTTTTTGTCTTTTAATTGGGATTTGATAGTTAACTAGAATACATGGATCTGAGCATAAAATGTTTAGGACTGTATTCTAAAACATGGGTGTTTTATCCTTTAAAATTGTGTATTTGCCAATCCTCTTAACCATTTCCTCATCAAATGTGTAGATACTTTTTGTGAGAACAATTGGTACACCAAGGCTAACTTCTTAAGCAGCACAACTTTCTAGTTCTAGCAAAATAAGTTTCTTATTTGCAAAGTTGCTTTGTGTTAAGGACTGTCTTCTGTTTACTGCAAAGGTCAGTGACTCTATTGACACCAGCTTTATTTCTCCCCATTTTCTTTTATTCACAAATACAAATTGAAAGGGTAAATTATGTTGAAAGGCCTTTAGAATAGCAGATTCATATGCACGGGTTTGACTTTCGACATTCAGCTTGTAGAATAATGGAATCTATCCAGCAGGCTATAAAGCAAGCACTTGAAGCAAACCCAGAATGATTAATAACGGCAATAACTGAACTATATTTGGAGTGTTTTCTTACATAATTGCAGTCATAATGAGTACTACAGAATCTGATTATCTTACAGTTGCAATCTGGAGGGGCTTTTTATTTCACTTGGTTATAAAATGTTATATGAGAGTGTGATGTCACATATTAATGTAGAAGAGGAAGTTGCCTAATGAGAGTCAATTGCCCGTTACCAAGACCCCAAACCATTCATTGAATGGCTCCCTCTATTTAGTCATATCTCATGAGTTTTGTGTGTGCTTATATGCTTAAGATTTTAGAGTCAATTTTCAATCATGATTTTTTTAATTTAGAAATTGATACACTTACATCCAAACATATATTTCCAACTGTTTTAAGAAAAAAAAAAAAAACAAAAAAAAAAACATACTGGTATACATGGCAGCTCATGCCTATAATCCCAGCATTTGGGAGGCTGAGGCAGAAGGATTATAAATTCAGGCCCAGCCTGGGCTGCCTAGTAACACCCTCTTTAAGAAAGAACTAGGGAGGAGGACAAAGGGAAGGAGGGAAAGCCAGAGTGAGAGAGAAATTTACAAAGCATAGAAATTAGCTTTTTACATTTAAACAAATTATTTTTATCCTATTTTATGTGCATGAATGTCTTGCCTACATGTATGTCAGTGTATCAAGTGCATACCTATTGCCTGAGGAAGTCAGAAAAGGGCTTCAGATCTCCTAGAACTAGAGATGTAGATGGTTGTGAACCACCATGTGGGTACTGAACCATGTGGGGATTGAACCCTAGTCTTCTGCAAAAGCAACAAGTGCTGTTACCTGCTCAGCCATTAGCCCAAAATTAACTTAAAAAATCAACTATGGGAGCATAAAATTCCACTGATCAAGAATAGCATTGTTTGTTCTGTTCATTAATCTATTCATTACATACTGGGAGGGCCAGGCCCTCCTCCTTTCACTGTACTGTCTCACCCAAAATGGATTGTAAGAGCTTCAAGATTAGCGGCTGGGCTGCCTGTTATCCACTATTCAGTTTCCCACTTATGCACAATTCCCTATTCTCAGAGCATCAGAGGCTTCACCAGTACTTGGGAAAGAAAAGCCATTGGGCAGATTACAGGAAATCTTATGGGAAAAAGGGGATATAGAAAGACATGGAGGGGCAGGAGCTCCACAAGGAGACCAACAAAGCCAAAAAATTCTGAGCTCAGGAAGTCCTGCAGAGACTGAAGAATCAACCAAGGACTTAGCATGGAGAGGACCTAGACCCCCTGCTCAGATATAGCATGTGGGCAGTTCAGTCTCCATATGGGTTCTCTAGTAAGTGGAGCAGGGGCTGTCTCATGACATGGACTCAGTGGCCAACTCTTTGATCACCTCCCCCTTGGAAGGTGGCCTAACTAGGCCACAGAGAAAGGGGATACAGACAGTCCTGATGAAACCTGATAGGCTATGGTCAGATAGGAGGAGGAGGTCCTCCCCTATCAGTTGGACTATTGGAGGGACATAGGGGGAGAAGAGAGTGGATGGGTGGGACTGGGAGATGATGGGGGAAGGGGGGAAGGCTACAGCCTGGATACAAAGTAAATAAATTGTAATAAGTAAACAAATAAATTTTAAAAAAGAAATATTTCAGTCCTTTTCTGAGAAAGTGTGTCTTGTGATTGTAATACTAAGGTATCTCTCTCAGGTATGTTGTGCCTCCCTCTCCACACAGGTGGTGAGCTGAAGGACAGAAATTTGGGCAGCCTTGCAATGTCAACTGAAACCTGAAAAATAATTGATGCTGCTTTCTGTGGGATGCAGTCACTTTCAAAACAGCTTCATAAAAATTTAGGTTACCTACCAACATATTACCTTCTCCCTGCCATCAGCACACTGAACAGCCACTAGTTTCACAAATAGACTAAGAACAAATGTAATGCATTTAAATGGTTTGTACTAAATTTTTAAAGTATAAGATACCATTTGTGATTTGGCGTCAAGGTGGCCTACTGTTCTTTATCCTATTACATATATCCATTTAGCCTTATACTTAAATTACATATTATTCCCTTAGTGGTACTGTGAAAAATATGCTTTCATATAACGTAGGTAGATATAAAATAACGGCTACCTGAATATACGGTACATGAATAAATAATCAAGGCCTAATAGCCCTTTATTCAAGAAGCCTGTATTCCTGGTGAGAGCATGAGGTCATCTGCATAGGCTAATGGAAGTCATCTAAATACAAGAGAAAATCGGAACAAATAGTGACAATTGTATTACATGCCAAGAAATCCTTTGATGCAATTGAATGGGACTACTTGTATCATGTGTTAGGTAAATTCGGCTTTAGGGACAAATAGAGCAGATAGCACAATTTATTTTCAGCTCGTTTATGTGGTTCAAATCAATGGTTTACAGTCTCCCTTTCCTGGCTTATTGCTGCACTGGGGTTGGAAGCAAGGATGAGGCCCATTCCTGATGTTCCTCTACAGGCTGACAGTGGTATTTATAATATCACCCTATCCAGGGGCACCTACCAAAGACTCAAATGGAGGCTCACAAGTTAAATACTGTATGCTGATAGTCTAGTAGTGCTGAGAGCCCTAACACTGTCTGTTCTGAAAACATTAAGTGGAATGTCAGAATTTGAAATGGCTTCAGGCTGCAAAATCTGTGGGAAAGAATCAGAAATACTGTCTTGACAGAATAGTTTCTGCTAACATGACAAGTGACATTTTATAATACAATATAAACTTAGACTTGATTTGGGAGTCTCATAAGGAACTCATTAAGCAAACAAGTAAAACATAACATGTAAAAATGGACCTATAAATCCAGTGCTAACTTTTTTTTTTAATTTAAAGTGGGTTTCATTAAATCCAAGGAAAATCAAAGCTTAATAGAACGTGTACCTCTTTAAAATTTAATTCGATAACTAATACTAACTCCATACTTCTCCGTAACTCTTTATAACTGAAGAAATCCATCTCCTTAGACAAGTAAGACCACACAGTCATGATGAAACCCTAGGACAGTATTGTCTACCTCAGGGGAAGGACTGTTTGCCTCATTGGAAGCCATTTAATGGAATACGTCATGACTCAATTAAGCTTGCCATGGTTTGTCAAAAGGAATTTTCCACCGTGTATTTCTACAGAAGAGGCTGTTTACATGTGAGTGACTACAGCACCAACACGATAAACAAAAGCCAAAAGTGTGTTTCGCTAAAACCTAAGAAACAGGACCATAGCACTTCAATCTAGTTTTTTAAAACAGAAGGGAATATAATTGCAGATAATAGTAAGAATAGGCAAAAGCCAGAGGAATTAGTGATGGTGGGAGGGGGAAAAAGAGGGGAATCAGCTTGTATTAGCTTGTAATTGCTTTTGTCTAAATATCTTCACTTACTTATCCAAACAAGGTATTAACCACCTTTCCAAAAAAGTACTTAAGGGCTAGAGAAATGAGGAGGCTAGAGACTGTGGGCATTCTCATGAAATGATGCTGATAGGCAAGGATTGCAGAATTTACCACTACTGACTCTCACAAAAAGAGGAGAGGGATATGGTGATGACAACTATCTTAAACCACTAGAACATACTCTGTTTCGCATTTTTAGTCACAATTGTATGGTATAATTAGCTGTTTCATGTGGCACATGGTAGATACTCCTCTTAAGTTGATTATTAAAACAAAACAAAACCAAGCTTAATTGCAGACCCTAGATTGTACTCCCTGTGTATAGCAAATACAGGAAGCAGACACAAATGTAACCACCTGTGTTCTTCAATAAATGGTTTCTCTGTCAGTGAGTTACAATAAACTGTAATTGTAGTCCCCGACATACAAGAGACCAACACAGGCACATCATTTGAGCTTAGAGGAAAAAAGACCAAGCTAAGCAGCATAGACATTGTTGCAAAAGCGTCTCTATATATGGGTTTATCTTAGATTCCAATACAGATACCACTTAAGTCCTTCACATGAGGCTGTAGCTAGCCTATGTGAGTGTTGTTTTTTAAGATGTATTTGTGTTAATTATGTATATGTATGATTGTGAGGGAGAGAATATGGGTATATGTGTTTAAGTACAGGTGTCCATGGACGCTAGAGTCATGGGATCCCCTGGAATAAGAGTTACAGTTGGCTGTCAGCTGTGGGTGTGGATGCTAGGAACAAAACCTGGATTCTGTGGAAGAGCAATTAAGTACTCTTCACCACAGAACTGTCTCTCCAGACATCATGTGCTCTTTTGAACTACGTAGCTCAAGTAAACATTTACAGTTACATATACAGTTAACTTGGTAGCTTCCTTCTCCATTCATGTATTAAGTTGACAGAAGCAATTTGATATAATTTGTAAAAAGGTGATTGCTGTAACAGGTTGAGTATCTATCTGACAATCAGCCTGGGGCAGAACTTATCTTAAGGTGATGAAGAAGCTTTCATCCGCCAGGGACGCTACAATAAAACAGGGCTGATACATCACCAGAATGGCGCTCTGTGTACTCTCTGTCTGGGCCGCTGTATTCCTGGTTTCAACATCTCTCTGGACAGCCTTTTTAATATTATATTTTCCTGATTCCTTGATTTAATCTCCCCCATGGCCTCTGTCTCCATTATGTTCAATGCATCATATGTCTGAGAATCCCTAGACCTTGGCATTATTTAAACCATACTGTCCAGTGGCCCTTTCTGCATTTTTAACCCCTCATTGTCCTATTTTTCCTTCTCCTCTTCCTTGGGATCCCATTAGCTCTGAGGGGAGGGATTTGATGGAGATCTCCAATTTAGATTCAGCATAATGTCTGGCTGTAGGATCTAGATATTTTTCAATACTTTTGTTTTCTTATCATAATGTTCCTGTGTGCCAATGATATATATACTTAGTTTGTTTATAACCTACAGCCCCTCTGTTGAGACCTACTTTAGTTCACCTGCTTTCATCTTAAGCATAACAGAAACCATTTTATTTTTAAGTCTCCATTTTGATCCTAAGGTGAAATTAAGTCAGGTTCTCAGGCTCTACCTGCCTGAGAATTTGAATAGACTTTTACTTACATTCAATACATATAGAATGCTTGAATTAATGATATATATTCTACTTAAACAAAAACACAATACACTGCTATGTTCCTTTCTCCCAGAATGGTGGGAAATGGGAAGTCCCCAAGCCTATATCCTAGCCAATCAGCTTAAAATGCTTTGTCTGGCTACCTAGATACAATGTACTTGGAACAAAATTGATTCTTTTTGTGTTTAGCTAGTCAAAATGATGTAATGCTGCCGTCTTCTTGCTTGCCACCTGGTTACCTGGTTGTTACCTGGTTACGGTATTTTTTTTTCTTTTATAAAAGGCATATTTTATAAACAGACCAGTGTCACAGTCTGCTCCTCAGCCCAAATTGTATCCCTGACCAGTCAGTCTTTGTTCAGCATTAAATAAACTTCCATGACTCTGAGTCTGGAGGTCAAGTGGTCAGTGTGCGGCTATTCCTGAACTCTAAAAACTTTTTCCATAGTGAATTAAAAGAATAGACTACTTTGAAAATGGTTTTCACTGGTCTGAAAGATGCAAATTCAATAGAGAATCCATGCTATTAAGGGCAAGCTTAGGCATCTATACAGTGTGGAAGTTTTTCAAAATGAAACACGTTCAAATAATCGAGTTGGGATGCCATTAAATAAATCAATAATTGTCTTATGGATGTTATTTCAAACCTATGAGGAATATCTAAGGGTAGAAAAGCAGATTAGGCTGAAATACGAAAAGTAACCATTCCCAGGCACATCAAAAACAGTCAGAAATTGATTGTAAGGTAACACTGAAGAAGCTATAGAAAAGTCTTATTTTTTTGTAAACAAATGTTAAATTTGAACTGTTTTTTTTTAATGAAAATTACTATGATCATGAACTTCACTGACCTTTAAATTGATTGGCAGCATTAAGTTGTCTCCAAACCTACTGAGCTTCAGTTGTCTAATCTTTAAGTTTAAACAGATTAACTGAAAGAAAAGTGAATATATTCTGAGGTTTTCCTATGTTCTAGGCCCTTCTCGAGGTATTCATATTTGCTAATTTATTTAGTCTGATGTCTTCTCCTTGGGAATGTTCTCTGAACTTTACCTCTGGATGAGGCAGACAGCTAGTACTGCATTCAGAAGTCAAGAGAGCTGGAAGGTAGGACAGCAGTGGCAGAATCAAAAGAACTTCAGGTGGAGTCTACTTGCAGTCTGAGCAGGCAGTGTGGGCACATGAGTCAATTCTAGGACCAATGAGAAGACAGCCATCTGTGTGAGGTTACCTACTTGGCAAATATTTTCCTCTGGCTAAAAGGACATTCTATTACTTCATTAAGACAGAAAGCATGTTTTTTTTTTTGTTTGTTTGTTTGTTTGTTTTATTTTTTTGTCTGTCTCCCAGTAGCAGCAAACCAGACTTTGTTTTCAAGCATGAAGATGTTCTCTATTTTGTATCTAAATCCTTGGTAATATAAATTGATCAATTTTTAAAAGCAAAACATTCTGCAGCCCTTCTCCCATATTTTCTTACATCATTTCTTTTACAATAAACAGAAAGCTGTGTAAAAAAAAAATGCCATGTACATTGTCATTTTGTATGACCCTCAAGTCCACAAAGGTCTATGGAAAATTTTAAAGCTTAAAAAAATAAAATAGAAATGGATAATGTCAATCTGTGCTATTCTGTTGAACAGATACGGCCATGTGAACTCTGAGAATGTTTTTTTAATTGACTTTTGAAAATTTTTATACAGTATAATTATATTATATTCTTTCCCCTCCCTCAGATCCTCCTAGATCTCCTTCCTCTCTACTCACCCAACTTTATGTTTTTCTCACACACACTTGTGTGTGCTGCAGCAATGAAACCATGGAGTCCATTTTGCATTGGCCAGTTACTCATGAACAAGCTGTCTGCTCTGGAGTGCATTTGATATACCTAATGTGTCCTTCCATTGGAGAAAACTAATTTTCTTTCTCCTGCTTCTCCCAACAAGTATCAATTACAAATGTCTTCTTCATTAGGAGTGGAACTGGTGCTAAGCGTGTTTTCAAATGAGCAGTGAACAGATCTTTGCACATCAAATGCACCATCTATTCATCCCATGATTTCTCAGTTATTTCATTAGTGGTTTTGTTGCTTGTTTGTTTTGAGTGTGTATGATTGTGTGTATGTGTGAGTGCCTGTGTGTGTGTGCGCGCGTGCGTGGTTTATGTGTGAACCATAGGAAACCCATTTTTTTAATTTTTATTTTATCTTTAATTACACTTTATTTACTTTGTATCCCCCCTCTAGTTCCCTCCCTCCTCCCCTCCCAATCTCTCCCTTCCTCAAGTCCACTGGTAAAGGAGGGTTTCTTTTTCTTCCTTCTGGTCCTAGTCTGTTAGGTCTCATCAGGAGTGACTGCATTGTCATCCTCTGTGGTCTGGTAAGGCTGCTTCCCCCTCAGAGGGACGTGATCAAACAGCAGGCCAATCAGTTTATGTCAGAGGCAGTCCCTCTTCCCATTACTATGGAACCCCCATGGACACTGAATTTCCATGGGCTACATCTGTGCAGGGGTTCTACGTTATCTCCATGCATGCTACTTGGTTGGAGTATGAGTCTCAGGAAAGACCTCTGTGTTCAAATTTTTTGGTTCTGTTGCTCTCCTTTTGGAGTTCCTGTCCTCTCCAGATCTTATTTTTTACCACTTCTTTCATAAGATTCCCTGCATTCTGCCCAAAGTTTGGCCATAAGTCTCAACATTTGCTTTGATAGCCTGCAGAGCAGAGCCTTTCAGAGGCCTTCTGTGGGAGGCTCCTAACTTGCTTCCTGTTTTTTTTTTTTTTTTTTCTTCTTCTTCTAATGTCAATCCTCTTTGCCTTTCGCAGTGGGGATTGAGCATTTTATCCAGGGTCCTCCCTCTTGATTAGTTTCTTTAGGTGTACAGATTGTAGTAGGTTTATCCTATATTATATGTCTATAAGAGTGAGTATATACCGTGTATGTCTTTCTACTTCTGGGACAGCTCACTCAGGATGATCCTTTCCAGTTCCCACCATTTACCTGCAAATTTCATGATTTCCTTATTTTTCATTGCAGAGTAATACTCCATTTTGTAGATGTATCACAATTTCTGTATTCATTCTTCAGTTGAGGGGCATCTGGGTTGTTTCCAGCTTCTGGCTATTACAAATAAAGCTGCTACAAACATGGTTGAGCAAATGTCCTTATTGTGTACTTGAACCTCTTTTGGATATAGGCCTAGGAGTGGTATAGCTGGATCTTGAGGAAGTGCTATTCCTAGTTGTCTGAGAAAGTACCAGATAGATTTCCAGAGTGGTTGTACAAGTTTGCATTCCCACCAGTAGTGAAAGAGGATTCCCCTTTCTCCACAACCTCTCCAGCATGCTTTGTCACTTGAGTGTTTGATCTTGGCCATTCTGATGGGTATAAGGTGAAATCTCAGATTCGTTTTGATTTGCATTTCCCTAATGGCTAATGAGGTTGAGCATTTCTTTAAGTGTTTCTCTGCCATTCGATATTCCTTTGTCGAGAATTCTCTGTTTAGCTCTATTCCCCATTTTGTAATTGGATTACTTGATTTGCTGCTTTTCAACTTCTTTAGTTCTTTATGTATACTGGGTATTAGCCCTTTGTCAGATAAAGGGTCGGTGAAGATTCTTTCCCAATCTGTAGGCATTCATTTTATTTTGATGCTGGTGTCCTTTGCTTTCCAGCTTTTCAGTTTCATGAGGTCCCATTTATTGAGTGTTGCTCTTAGAGCCTGTGCTGTTGGTGTTCTGTTCAGGAAGTTGTCTCCTGTACCAATGAGTTCTAGGGTCTTCCCCACTTTTTCTTCTAACTGTTTTAATGTGTCTGGTTTTATGTTAAGGTCTTTGATCCACTTGGACTTTAGTTTTGTGCAGGGTAATAAGTATGGATCTATTTGCGTTTTTCTACATGTAGACATCCAGTTAGACCAGCACCATTTATTGAAGATACTATCTTTTTTCCATTGTATGATTTTGGCATCTTTGTCAAAGATCAGGTGTCCATAAGTGTGTGGGTTTATTTCTGGGTCTTCTGTTCTGTTCCATTGATCCACGATTCTGGGAATCCTTTTTTTTTTTTTTTTTTTTTTTTTTTTTTTTTTTTTTTTCAGGTATCTATTACATCATTTTGTTTCCAAGTTTCTATTAATTCTGGGTTTATTTTTTGTTTTCAGGTTCTCTCACAAACTTTAAACGTATGGCTCAGTTGTTCTCAAGGATAACAGAAACACTTGAGTCTCTAGTGGTCATTCAAAAGATCCAGATTACAGCAGCATTCTATATTTTAATATGTAAAATAAGTACAAAGATAAACTGTGCTATACTTAAGTGTGCATTGGAAGCTTGGTTAGCTGAGAATCTTTGGGGACCTTCCAAGTCCTTGAAGTCCATCTCATAAACACTGCACTAGTCTTTCCAAACACTCTTGAATAATAAACACAGTGTTTCTTCTAATAAGTGGCTCTCAGTTGGTAGGGGGCTGGGAAGGTTCAGCAGAAACCAAAGCACTAGGAAGTAATTTAAAAAGGACAAAGGCATGAGATCTTTGGTAGATAGCCCTTCCCTGTAATTTTTTTTTTTCTTTTTTAAGGCCAGGACAAGCTTTTACCCTCAATGTGGAAAGAGTGTTCATGTAATTTATCACCCAATACCACATTTTTTTGTTGAGAATAAGACGGCAGGCTATTAATACTCAGACCCGGACTACTATGGGACCAGGGTCATCTGACCTCATGGCCAGCCTACATGTAGTGTGTGGATACAAGAACGGGACCTGTGCATGTGAAGAGATCAAACAAAACTCATATATCAAACAGAACCCATTCTTAAGCAATGCTTTTGTCCTTCCTGGACACTTCCCTGTACACAGTCCCTCTTCTCAGAAACCTCAGCCCAGATAAATTTCTCTCTTCTTTCAAAAAGGACTGTGTTTCCCAGTTATCTTTCTGAAATGCAAAGTGTGAGGGGTTCCTTGTAATCAACCCAGAGTATATTCAAGCACTATCTAAGAACTTCAACCTGCTATCATCCTTGATGGGTGCTTTTGACAAGATCCTAGCTAAAGTGAGATAGGGAAGATGAATGCCTAATTCTTTTTTTTTTTTTATTGCTGCATGTTTTGTTTTATTTTTTTAATTTTATTTTTTTCTTATGAGTTACATTTTATTAACTCTGTATCCCAGCCGTGTCCCGCTCTCTCATTCCCTCCCAATCCCTCCCTCCCTCCCTCATCTCCACCGTGCCCCTTTCCAAGTCCACTGATAGGGGGGACCTCCTCCCCATTCATCTGATCCTGTTTTATCAGGTATCTTCAGGACTGGCTGCAAAGCCCTCCTCTGTGGCCTAACAGGACTGCTCCTCCCTTGGGGGGTGGAGCAGTCATTGAGTTCCTGTTAGAACTAGTCCTTGTTCCCCTCACTTTGAGAAACCAATTGGTTACTGAGCTACCACAGGCTACATCTGATTGGAGGTTCTAGGTTATATCCATACATGGTCCTTGGTTGAATGTCAGTCTCAGAAAAGACCCTGTGCCCAGATACATTTGGTCCTTGTGGAGCTCCTACCTTTTCCCCATCAGACTAACTCTCCTTCTTTCTTGTGATTCCCTGTACTCTGCCGAAGGTTTGGTCATGAGTCTTTGCTTTGACAACACTGCTAGTTAGAGTCTTTCAGATGTGCTCAGTAGACTCCTGTCATACGTTCAATGCACATCCCATCTGTCTTTCTAAATGAGGATTGATCATCTTACCCCATGTCCACTCTCCTGATTATCTTTTTTAGGTGTATAGATTTCATTATGTTTGTCATATCTTATAGGTCTATATAAGTGAGTATATACCGTATTTGTCTTTCTCCTTCTGGAATATTTCACTCAAAATGATCTTTTCTAGATCCCACCATTTGCCTGCAAATTTCATGATTTCCTCCTTTTTGATTGCTGAGTAGTATTCCATTGTGTAAAAATACCACAATTTCTGTACCCATTCCTCCGTTGATGGACATCTGGGTTGTTTCCAGGTTCTGGCTATTACAAATAAAGCTGCTATAAACATGGTTGAGCAAGTATCACTTTTGTGTACTTGAGCAAACTTTGGGTATATACCTAGCAGTGGTATAGCTGGGTCTTGAGGAAGCACTATTCCTAATTGTCTTAGAAAGCGCCAGATAGATTTCCAGAGTGGTCGTACCAGTTTACAATTCCCACCAGCAGTGGAGGAGGGTTCCCCTTTCTCCACAACCTCTCCAGCATGTGTTGTCACTTGAGTTTTTCATCTTGGCCATTCTGATGGGTGTAAGGTGATATCTCAGGGTTGTTTTGATTTTCATTTCCCTGATGGCTAATGAGGTTGAGCATTTCTTTAAGTGTTTCTCTGCCATTCGATATTCCTTTGTCGAGAATTCTCTGTTTAGCTCTGTTCCCCATTTTTTAATTGGATTACTTGGTTTGCTGCTTTTCAGCTTCTTTAGTTCTTTGTATATACTGGATATTAGTCCTCTTGAAGTTTTTAGACTTGAAGTTTTTCTCAAACAGGTCTTTCACTTGCTTGGTTAGTGTCACCCCAAGGTACTTTATGTTATTAGTGGCTATTGTGAAGGGTGTTGTTTCCCTAATTTCTTTCTCGGCCCTTTTGTCTTTGGTATACAGGAGGGCTTCTGATTTTTTTTAGTTGCTTTTGTATCCTGCTACTTTACTGAAGGTGTTTATCAGCTGGAGGAGTTCTCTGATTGAATTTTTGGGGTCGCTCATATATGCTATCATATCATCTGCAAATAGTGACACTTTGACCTCTTCCTTTCCGATTTGTATCCCCTTGATCTCATTTAGTTGTCTTATTGCTCTGGCTAGGACTTCAAGTGCTATGTTGAAGAGATATGGAGAGAGTGGGCAGAGTGGGTGTTGGACTTTGTCAAATGCTTTTTCAGCATCTAAGGAGATGATCATGTGGTTTTTCTCCTTCAGTTTGTTTATGTGGTGGATTACATTGATGGATTTCTGTATGTTGAACCAACCTTGCATGCCTGGGAGGAAGCCTACTTGGTCATGGTGGATGATATCTTTGATGTGTTCTTGGATTCGGTTTGCAAGTATTTTACTGAGTATTTTTGCGTCAATGTTCATAAGAGACATAAGTCTGAAGTTCTCTTTTTTTGTTGGGCCTTTGTGTGGTTTAGGTATCAGGGTGACTGTCACTTCATAGAATGAGTTTGGTAATGTACCTTCTGTTTCTATTTTGTGGAATAGTTTGAGGAGAATTGGTTTTAGCACTTCTTTGAAGGTCTGGTAGGATTCCGCACTGAAACCATCTGGCCCAGGGCTTTTTTGGAGGGGAGACTGTTAATGACTGCTTCGATTTCCTTGGGGGATATAGGGCTATTCAGTCTTTCAACCTGATCTTGACTTAATGTTGGAAGATGGAATCTATCAAGAAAATTGTCCATTTCATTTAGGTTTTCAAATTTTGTGGCATATAGGCTTTTGTAGTATGACCTAATGATTGAATTTCCTCAGTGTCTGTAGTTATGTCACCATTTTCATCTCTGATTTTGTTGATTTGGATGGTGTCTCGCTGCCTTTTAGTTAGCTTGGCTAAGGGTTTATCTATCTTGTTGATTTTCTCAAAGAACCAGCTTTTTGTTTCATTGATTCTTTGAATAGTTTTATTTGTTTCTAATTGATTGATTTCAGCCCTTAGTTTGATTATTTCCAGCTGTCTGCTCCTCTTGGGTGTATCTGCTTCTTTTTTTTTCTAGGGTTTTCAGTTGGGCCATTAAGTTGTTTGTATGTGATGTTACGAATTTCTTCTTGCAGGCACTTAGTGCTATAAATTTTCCCCTGAGCACTGCTTTCAATGTGTCCCATAAATTTGGGTATGTTGTGTCTTCATTTTCATTGAATTCTAGGAAGTCTTTAATTTCTTTCTTTATTTCTTCCTTAACCCAGCTGTCATTGAGTAACAAGTTGTTCAGTTTCCATGTGCGACACTGTCAGCTTTTTGTTATTTCTGTTGTTGTTGAGGTCCAGCTTTAGTCCATGGTGGTCAGATAGAATACAAGGGATTATTTCAATCTTTTTGTATCTGTTGAGGCTTGCTTTATGACCAACTATATGGTCTATTTTGGAGAAGGTTCCATGCGGTGCTGAAAAGAAGGTATACTCTTTTGAGTTTGGATGAAAAGATCTGTAGGCGTCTATTAGGTCCATTTGATTTAGGGTCTCTGTAAGTGTTTTTATTTCCCTATTTGTTTTCTGTCTAGTTGATCTGTCCCATGGTGAGAGTGGAGTGTTGAAGTGTCCCACTATTAGGGTATTAGGATCAATGTGTGATTTAAGCTTTAATATTGTTTCATTTACAAATGTAGGTGCTCTTGTATTTGGGGCATAGATATTCAAAATTGTGATGTCCTCTTGGTGGATTTTTCCTTTGATGAGAATATAGTGGTCCTCCTTATCTTTTTTTATTAACTTGGATTGAAAGTCTATTTTATTAGACATTAGGATGGCTACTCCAGCTTGTTTTCTGGAACCATTTGCTTGAAAAAAATTTTTCCAGCCCTGAGGTAGTGTTTTACTCTGAGGTAGTGTTTATCTTTGTTGCATAGGTGTGTTTCTTGGATGCAACAGAGTGTTGGATCCTGTTTGCACAACCATTCTGTTAGTCTGTGTCTTTTTACTGGAGAGTTGAGTCCGTTGATGTTGATAGAAACTAGTGACCAACAATTGTTACTTTAGATGTGGGGTTGGTGGTGTCACTGAGTTTCATTGCTTGTATTCTTTTGATTTTTTTGTTGTGTAGTTATTTATTTCCTCTGTTTCCTTAGATGTAGTTGTTTTCTTTGGTTTGGAGTTATTCTAGTAACTTCTGTAGAGCTGGGTTACTATGTAGATATTGTTTAAATTTGGTTTTGTCTTGGAATATTTTGAATTCTCCGTCTATGTTGATTGAAAGTTTTGCTGGGTATAGTAGTCTGGGTTGGAATCTGTGGTCCCTTAAGGACTGTATGATTTCTGTCCAGGCCCTTCTGGCTTTCATAGTTTCTGTTGAGAAATCTGGTGTGATTCTGATAGGTCTACCTTCATATGTTACTTGGCCTTTTTCCCTTGCTGCTTTTAGAATTTTTTATTTGTTCTGTAGGTTCAGTGTTTTGACTATGATGTGACGTGAAGAATTTCTTTTCTGGTCTAGTCTACTTGGTGTTCTGTAGGCCTGTTGTATGTTTATGGCCATCTCCTTCTTTAAGTTGGGAAAGTTTTCTTCTATAATTTTCTTGAAAATATTTTCCGGACCTTTGAGCCTGATGTCTTCTTTTTCTTCTACTCCTATTATTCTTAGGTTTTGTCTTTTCATGGTGTCCTTGATTTCTTGGATGTTTTGTGTTTGGAACTTTTCTGATTTTCTTTTTTCTTTTTATTTTATTTTATTTTATTTTATTTTGATTGTATTCTTATTTTTTTTATCAGTTACATTTTATTAACTCTGTATCCCAGCCGTGTCCCGATCCCTCATTCCCTCCCAGTCCCTCCCTCCCTCCCTCATCTCCACCGTGCCCCTTTCCAAGTCCACTGATGGGGGGACCTCCTCCCCATTCATCTGATCCTGTTTTATCAGGTATCTTCAGGACTGGCTGCAAAGCCCTCCTCTGTGGCCTAACAGGACTGCTCCTCCCTTCGGGGGTGGGGAGACCAAAGAGCCAGTCATTAACCACAGACACTGAGGAAATCCGAACAATTATTAGGTCATACTACAAAAGCCTATATGCCACAAAATTTGAAAATCTAAATGAAATGGATAATTTTCTTGAAAGATTCCATCTACCAAAACTAAGTCAAGATCAGGTAGAAAGACTGAATAGCCCTATATCTCCCAAGGAAATCGAAGCAGTCATTAACAGTCTCCCCTCCAAAAAAAGCCCTGGACCAGATGGCTTCAGCGCAGAATTCTACAAGACCTTCAAAGAAGTGCTAACTCCAGTTCTCCTCAAGCTATTCCATAAAATAGAAACAGAAGGAACACTACCAAACTCATTCTATGAAGCCACAGTTACCTTAATACCTAAACCACACAAAGACCCAACAAAAAAAGAGAACTTCAGGCCTATCTCTCTTATTTTTTCTTTGAGAGACATGTCAATTTCCGCAAGTGTATCTTTAGCTCCTGAGATTCTTTCTTCCATCTCTTGTATTCTGTTGGTGATGCTTACCTTTGTAGTTCCTGATCTTTTCTCTATGTTCTCCAGCTCCTGGTTTTTCTCTATTTGTGTTTTCTTTATTGATTCTAATACTGTTTTCATGTCTTGCACCATTTCCTTCATCTGTTTGAATGTGGAGTTCTGCTTTTCAATGACGGCTATTATTTTTTTGTCCGTTTCCTCTCTATGTATCATTAATTGTGCCTCTACTTATTTGGCTATAATTGCCTGTATTTCTATGAGAGCTTTGTTTATTTCTTCTTTATTTGCCTTGATTTGTGTGGACATTTCTTTGAGAGCTTTGTGCATTTCTTCTTTGTTTGCCTTAATTTTCATGGTCATTTCTCTGAGAGCACGATTTGTTTCCTCTTGGTTAGTCTCGATTTCTTTAGCTATTTCTCTGAGGGCTTTGTTCATTTCATCTTTATGGGCCTCTAATAGCTGGAGAAACATAGTTTTGAGGTCGTTTTCTTGTATATCTAGTGAATTGAAGTGTCCATTGTTTTGTGGAGTTGCTGGTGAGGTCATTATGTCCTGATTTTTGTTGGGAGTGTTCTTACGTCTGCCTCTAGCCATCTGGTTATTTATAATCCTCACTGTTTGTTCCTTGAGATTGTAGTTCGGGCTATGATCGTCTCTTTCTGTTTTCTGGACTGTTTTTTCAGGAAGATGAGAGAGGTTCACTGGTTTGGGAGTGTGCACTGTGGTTTCAGTTTTGCCTAAGTAAGGAATGTGATGCTGGCGCTATTAGCGTGCGCTTTTAGCGGTCGCAGTGTGCATGCGCGGATTCTCTGACTATTGCAGTGGTCTGCAAGCCACTATTATGCAGTTCTGTCTGAGATCCAGGGATTGTTTGCCTGGATTACACTGGTGGACCCGCAAGGCAGAGGCTTCAATGATGGGGTCGCTATCCCAAGATAGCGATGCCCACACTAGGGGTGTGGGTGGCAGGGATCTCGTCTGGTTGCTTCTGTGGAGAGGCCCTGGGTCTGGGGCAAGCTCTCCCTAGAAGGTTCACTCACTCTCTTGCAGGACCAGTTGGAATGCACAGGGGTTCCCCTTGCTCTCTACTCTCTGATTTGGTCCTGCTGCGGGAATGCGTGGGTAGGCTAACAGTCAGCTCTGTGACACTGTGGCTGCAGGACTCGGTGTCCACCTTTCCTGTGTGCTGCCTCTCTGTCCTTTCCCGATGCCAGGAGGGGTTATGTTGACTGGTCCCGGGGTAGCATGGGAAAGAGTTGGGTTGAGTGTTCTCAATCCCAGATCCGGGCCCAGATTTCTCTGCCAGAAGCAGCCTGGTGGTAGAACCTATGTTTGCTGATCCTGAGAGAGCACCAGGTAGGGTTGAGTGTCCTCAGATCCAGAGCTTGGGTTTCTCTGCTAGGGGCCACTGGGTGAGCTGGAGAGAGGGTGCTGTGTCCTTGGCAGGCTGCCTCTCTGTCCTTCCCCTCTGACCTTCCCCTCTGCTAGGGCAAGCTTATGGACGTGCTCTCAGGAGAGTGCCAGAAGGGGTTGGGGTTTCTCAGTCAGATCCTGAGCCGGGGTTTCTCTGCCAGGGGTCAGGGAAGACCTTATTGAGCTGGACGCAGGAGAATCTCAGGACGTGTGGAATGACCACAGTCCCAGATCCCGTGCTGAAGTTTGTTTGCTAGGAACAGCCGGCAGCACTGGAGTTCTGGCACTGTGAAGCTGCTGTGCGCCTCTCTAACCCTCAGCTCCGCCGTGGCAGGGTTATGGCAGCGTTTGGGGAAGTGCCCAAAAGGATTGGGTTTCCTCAGCCCCGATCTCGGGTTGGGGTACAGACAATGTGGTCTGTGGCAGATTCTGCTGGATGCCTCCTGCCTCCTCCCGAGAGGGAGTAGGGATTTTGAGCTGGGCGAGCAGCTGCTCTCCGAGGGTGGCGGGAGCTCAGTTGTGATGGCGGCAGGTACCCGAGGCCAGCGAGACCTTCCAGGGAACGACTGGGTGACCCGTGTTCAGTCTCGCAACTTTCCTTCCCCGTGGGGTTTTTTTGCGACTGGGACTCCCAGTCTCTGGCACCGTTGTGCCCCCAGTCAGCCTGGGAAAGTGATCAGGACACGCAGGCTTAAGGCACAAGCCCAGAGACCCAAAGCCCGCGTTACCCGGGTTCTGGCTGGGCAGCCGAGAGTGGACCCGACTGATTTCCATGCCGTGGGAGCCTCCCCTCACCTGGGAAACATGATAGCTGTTGTTTTAGGGCCCAGAGTTCAGTCTCCTGGTCTCTGCACGGAGTGTGAAGTCCTGCTTCTCAGACACAGTGTTCTCCCGGAGCCGACATCTTGCTGCCCCCCCCCCCAAATGCCTAATTCTATGACTGGATTTCAGACTTGAAAGTAAATCATCACTATAAAATGGAAAAAGCATAATCCCACAGATGTATGAAATGTTTTACTATTCAACAATTGTCCTTAATCTGAAGACATAGACATATTCACATATGTGTGCACACACATACATGTATGTGCATCTGTGCACAAACCTGTTTTCAAGACTGGTTTTGATGCACTCAATTGATTTCATGGCCCCTAATAGCTTATGATAGACACCGCAGTTTGAAGACTACATTAACTAGCCATCCCTTTCTCTCTCTTGTTTCCTAAAAAAACATATCCATGTAGTATTAATTCCTGTTTGCATTTCTTTATAAAATTTCATTTTTGTCATTTTATTCTTGGCTTGAATGACTTTTAGCACATTTAATAACCCTATATGAGACATTATATACTATGTTTTAGTTTCCCATTCGATTAAGAAGTATAGTCATTGCTTTCTTTTTTATTTCAGTGAATAATTTTCAATGATCTGGGCAATGTGTACTTTATTTCCCATTCAGTGTTTAGCGCTGAAATGCAGCTAAATTTTGTGATAATTTCAACAATTACCTCAGTTCATTTCCCTCTTTCCACTCTACTTTCCATATATCTTTTTACTCCTTTTCTACCCTCCCTCTTTAATGAAATGCTCATTTTGCAAGGACACAGTTAGGGTGGATAGACCAGATCAAGTTTAGATCATATGCTACTTTCTGGTTGTGTGATGAAACCTATTTACTCAGCCCCTTTGGATCAGTTTCCTCATCAGTAAAGTCAGAATTGCAATAAGAAATTAAGCCACAATATATGTGTTGAGGTTTTTCTAAGAAATAAATGTGTCAATACTTTAATTCATCCAGTTTATTGCTTAATATATAGAAGAAAGTAGTGGAGCTATCATCATCACCATCATCTTGGATTTTTTTCAGAGGTGACACTAAAACACTTAGGTTTTGGTTGTTTTTCAGTATTATAGAATGAAGGAAATCTCATAAATATAGTCTCATTTGGAGTGGTTATATAAAATGTCTGTCTGAAATTCTAGAAACAGCTGTCAAATTGAGGAAATGATTCTTCTTGAAACCCTGACTTAATCATCTATAATATATACAGTCCTAGCTTCTCTAATATCCTGGGGTCACCATGAAAACTTCATCTACAACTTCACCACTGTCCTCTTCTGGCCTTTTTTCAGGGGCTCTGAACCTTACACACAGTGCCACAACTCAACTTCTCCCCATGACACCTTCTCTCCTGGAATTTGTACTGAACTTGAGGCTGTGCCTTACACACCTGGGCTTCTCTAATATCTTGGCTTCTCCGCAGCAACTTCATCTGCAACTTCACAATGACCTCTTCTTCAGAAACACTGGTTCTGCCACACAGTGCCAAGCCTTAGCTGCTCTTCAAGATCCCTTCATGCCATACTTTGTCAGAAGCCATACTTTGTCAGAAACTCTTGCATATTAGATGTCAAGTTTTGGTGCCATCTTGATGTTTAGTCTTGACACACCACAAAGACAGCATCTTCTGCTCACTGAACCTGAGGAAATACTTCCAGGAAGCTTCATCTTAATTACTCTAATGTCTTGTAATTGAAGCCGATTTTTCAACCCTAGCTAACGAGCATTCATTGTCCCAGCTAAATACAAAAGGTTTCGCTTCACTCATATCACATGCATATCCTTATACTGTCTTTGAGGGATGCTCAGACTTCCGTCAGAAACTTCACAAGCCAGGTCTTCATCATCTGCTTTGCCCTAAACACTTTTCTCTCCCAAACTCTCACAGGACATCACATTAAGCTCTAAGCACTCAATGGCTTTTCCAGCCCAAAATACCAAACAGTTATGCCATCCTCCCCAAAAATAAAGTGGTCAAATCCATCACAGTAACAATTTGTGTCCTAATTTAATTATTTCTTGCTATGACAAAACATTGACCAAAGCCAAATTATGGGAGTAAATTATTTATTTCATATTACTGGTTCTACTTCATCACTGAGAGAAACCAAAGCACAAGCTCAAGGCAAGCTTGAAGGAGAAACCACAGAAGAATGCTATTTACTGCTTGGTCTCTTTTGAGCTCATATTCATCCCTTTCTTCTGTATCCCAAACACACCTATTTGCAAGTGGCACTGCTCATAGTGAACTGGACCCTCCTATATCAACCAGCAATCAAGAAAATGCCCCATTAGATATGCCAATCCAACCTCGACAATCTCCAACGGAGATGCCCTCAGATAACTCCGGACTTTGTCAAGTTGACAGCTGAAGCTAATTAGGAGATATATAGAATATGATCCTCAACTGTTATGTCAGCTGCTCAATTGTAGAAAAAAACAAAAAACAAAGAATATTTTCTTCATAAGATTAGGGGAAAAAGAGTTGGGTTTGGACTTTTGAAGGGTTGTCAGATCTCCAAAATAACTATTTTTCTCAAGAGATCTTTAAAGGTAATTTCAATTACCTTTACGGGTAATTACCTTTATGGGTTATGAGTTATGGGTTCAGAAATAGCTGCACATTGACCACTAAAATGCCAGACTCAGATTGATGGAAGCTTGACCAAAAACTAACCAGTCAGTGCCATAATCTGGGAGCCATACTATGATAGCTGTCTATATATATATATGTATATATATACATATGAAAAACCATAACCAGGTAATCAGGTGTTGGAAGTGAGGTAGGGGGGAAGCATTACAGCATTTTGACTAGCTACACAGAATTGATTTTGTTCCAAGTGTTTATTCCAAGTATATAGTAGCTAGACAAAGCACTTTAAGTTGATTGGCTTGGATTTAGGGTATGGGAGCTCTTGAGGGCTTTCCAGTTTTCTGGGAGTAGGGAACATAGTGTGTTGCAGTTTTAACTGTAACAGAACATACATTTATCTTTGGCTCAAGCAGAACATGCATTTATCATCTATTGTTTTATCCTGAGCAGCAAGTATCAAACTATTGAATTGTATCCTGGTCTCGGGCATGTAGGGGCCTGAGAATTTGAACTTAATTTCACCTGATGGAGACAAGGAGGAAAAATGGTTTCTCATATGCTAACGACTACAGCAAGTGTTAACCGAAGAGCCACAGTTATGCTAAGACCTAAAGTGGGTCTCAACAGAAGGACTATAGAGTTTAAGCAGGTTACAACACAAATATTAAATTACCATTTATCTTTAATGAATTTTGAATCTGTCTGCAAAAGTAACACAATATGAAGAGTTAAATAGTACTAGAAGGCAGTTGCATAATTATATTCAAATAAAGGGTGAATATTAAGCCAAAGAATCAGGATTGTGAACTGGAGAAGGTCAGGGATGGCTAAGTGAAGTAAAAGAAAGCAGGTAAGCATGCAGAGGTGGACAAAGTGTCACCAGACTGAGAGAAAGCAAGAGGACACTGCAGCATGGTGAAGCAGACTGAAAAGAAACACAGAAGCACATGCTTTGCCCTTGGACTTATATCTGTGTGACCTGTTTTCTGCTAGACTCTGCCACTTTTTTGTTTTGATTTGCTTTGCTTTGTTTTTGTTACTAGAAAGAGGGATTCTCTGTGTAACCTTGGCTGTTCTGGACTCACTCTGTAGACCTGGCTAGCCTCAAACTCAAAGCTGTCCACCTGCCTCTGCCTGCCAGAGTGCTGGGAATAAAGGCATGCACTACTATGCCTGGCTTAGACTCTAACTCTTAGGGGTTCCTCAACTGGGATAAGGGAGGTGGCCCAGCAGGTAAAGCCATCTGCCACCCAACTTCAAGTCTCAGAGCTCACATGGTGGAAGGAGAGAGCTGACTCACAAAATTTGTCTTCTTATCACTATACTCACTCTCTGACTCTCTGTGGCATAAAAAAAAAGTAACCAGTATGGAGATCTCATCCCAAAATGGGACATCAGCACAGCACAGTGTAGACTCAAGGCTCTGGTCATACCTTAGAAGGAAAGGCAGCAGGAATATGACAGCCGGAGAGCTGGGACTGCTGTGAAATAGTGTCTTCTGGATATGACGAGGGTGCTGCTCCCGTGCACTCTCAGTCCTGTGGCTGCTGCACTGATCCACACTGGTCAGTACCTGGTGCATTGATAGAGGAAGGATTAACAGCACCCCAACGTTACCTGAGGAACTAGAGTAGTAGTGGATTGCTGCAGAGGGAGGCAGAGCAAGCCTGTTATCTCCTGATAGTTTGCCCATGCCCAAGTGTTCAGCCACCATCCAAGTACATATAGTAAGCACAAACCGGACTCAGTAAGTTTTTTTGTATAGAGGAAAAGGGATATACTGTTGAGGTGTACAGGGAGACAGGAAGATCTGGAGGTGGAGGGAGAGATAGATATGATGAAAATACACTGTATTGGAGTATGAAATTCTCAAAACAGAAAGGTTTTTTCTAAAAAAAAATATGAAAAAAAAAGTTTCTCAATATCTTCATTGTGGTATGGTACTGCCCTTTCCAGCACATGAGGATATGAGGAGGGTCCTCATCCAATGCACAGTGTACAGAACCAAAATTGGGTCATCCTACAGCATTGGGACTTCCAACACAGGCATTGACAGAAACAAATCGCTAGAATATAAAGGCTAACTTGAGGAAAGAAAGAGAAAGAAAATGAAAGCACTCAAAATTCCAGAACTGATATTGAAAATCATGGTAGCATTCTATAATTTTCTTATATACATAAAATGAGAGTAATAAGTATTTCCAAGTCCTGAAAAGACACACATTCTATTACCATTTATATATACACAAGTGTAATTATCAGTTTTCAGTGAGTCGTTTTTATCTCAACATTGCTTTCATTGGTAATATTTATTTTATCATTAATCTTTTAATACACAATTTTAAATCTATACAAGTCCAAAAATCATTATTTGTTTTGTATTATTTTTATGACACACTTGGCAGTCTAACTGGTGCTGTTTTAGCGAGCCCTTACTTAAACCAGCTGAGAAGCTGTTTGTATTTGAAATCATTCTGCATGTAAGTGTGCTCTGCTCCATAACACTAATGTATATATGGTGAGGAGAGATACCTGGTCCAACTTCCTAGCACAGGCTGATGAAATTCTCTGGCCTAACTCTTTACCACTCTTACAAATATACCAGTAACCCTGAAAGGTAACCAGAGAGACAGAGCTGGATACCAATAGAGATGATCTTGAGAAAGTTAGAAATGTGTGACACATGTTCATAATATGTTATTCCTCCAATATTTAAGAGACATTTTGCTTCGATTCCCATCAAGGGTCTGGATAAAGGGTAGTGAAGATGTTATTCGAGAAAGAAAATTAATAGTTTGTTTTGGATATGCCAAATTTCAGGAGTGAGAAACCTATCCAAGGAAAGTGCTTTTCAGTTGATTAGTGATATTTAACCAGAATTTGAGGCAAATGGGTACAGGGCATATCTAAATGAAACTGGATCATTAGTTGGAATGAGCCCACAGAGAAAGAAAACGGAGGTGCAGTGACTGTTAATACTTGAGGCATATAAAGCTCTCATAGAGCTTAGGGATGCAAATAAGGCTATAAGAATAGGCTGAGATAGGAGCGAAGCAGCTAGACACAGTACTTGGCCAAGAAAGAGGTAATTTTATGAAGGAACAGTTGATCATTAGAATAAAATGCTCCAGAGAGGTCAGGGAAAATACACCAGTAACAGACACAAATTGGGTTGAGTCATTCCAGCAGTTGAGAGGATGCAGACTTGAATGCTAAGCTGATCTCAGAGAGGGAATTGAAGAAGAAGCCTTGGAGATTTGCTAGGGATGGTTGCAGCCCTTTCTGGATTTTACTCATTTCTAGTCCATTCAAAGCAGAAGCATCAAAGAATCATAGAACGTTGCAACTAATCCACTCATGCATTCTATTCGTTTTGTTTTGCTGTTCAGAAGATCAGTGCCTCCAGACTGGTTAAGATTTTGATAGTGGCCACAGAGTTAAGAAGGGATCATGAGTACGGGGCCTCCATACTTAGTGCCCTTTCAGCTCTGAATATGCTAAAGGCCCCTAAAGATGCTGTATTGATGGTAACTGCAGGCACTCTGCTTTCCCTCTCTTAACAGAATAGAAATACCCAACCAGCTCAAGAATAAAAAAGGCAGTGTGTGCGTGTGTTTGTCTGTGTGTGTATGCATGTGTGTATAAACGTTTTCATAAAATATCTTTCTTAGTACTACTTTGACCCTCACGTAATTGATATTCTATGGAATCTTACATATTTATATATTGTAACTTTCAGTTAACCCAGTGAAATATTTCCTTCTATCTACATCTATGGTTTAATCCATAAACTTTCAGTAGTTTTATTTCTTATTGGCTTATGTCACTGTAACAGAATTTCAGCAGCTTGGAGAAAACACTATACCATAGTGAACTCCTTAAAGACAGGGATTTTTTTTTTTTTTAATTTATGTCTGTTACTTTAAAAGGTATCAGATACAGTATGTTCAGTGAATGCTTGTCTATCTGGTATGTGATAACCCCACTTCCTTGTTCAGTTGTATGTATAACTCCATTTCTGTGTTCAGCTGTATGTAATAAAACATGCTGGGCTTCCTGAATACTGAGATTTCTCCATCAAAGAGCCCAGTCCAGCCATTCCCAGCTTTCCTCTGTTGATGTGTCTATCATGTCTTCATTCCTTTGCTCCCCAGTCAGGTCAAGTTCCTGCAGCCATGCAACGTTATAGTAGGACTTTGTAGGGGGGTTGTGAAGGCAGTAGCAAAATGCATTGATCCTGGCCCTCTAATACCGTGGTTTTATTGGTTTTATACATTTTTGTTTTGTTTGAATTGTCAACTCAAGGCAAAGGGATATACCAATTTTTCTGGACTGAGTCCATAGAATCCATGGGAAGATCTCCATAGAAGATGATATATCAGTTCTCAGCAAAGCTCTAACTGTAATACACAAATATGCCTTATTTCAAGACACATGCAAAGGGCTGTGTCATGGAATTCTTTAGGCATCAGGTTATTGTGTAACCCAAAAGCTGTTTCTATACTCCCTCATACCTGGTTATAATCCTTGTTCTGAGAATCTCCTGTCTCAAAGTTGTATAAACACTCTTCCCCAATTGTTTCCTGATATATCCATAAAGCAACTTACAGCCAATAGCTGAACAGGAGAGAGAATAGGCATGGACTTCCTGTCAGCCAGATGAGAAAGAATTAAAGAAGGAAGTAGGGGATTCACCCACAGGAGAGCTACATCAGTAGAGAGGAGCTGGAGCAGGAAAGCTACAAAGTATAAAGCATTGCTGGGATGAACCCTATGAGAAAGCCTGATTAGCTTAGAGGGTTAAGAATAGAGTAATAACTGCTCAATTATTGTACTGTAAAGCTTATTAAGATAAGATAATGGAGTCTCAATTATTTGTAGAATAGCTGGGTTAAGAGAGGAAATGAGAAGCAAACAGCTTGCTGTAACAGAATTCACTCTGCACTATGAGAAGCTCTCTTTCCCATGGATGTTGTGCACTCAGCTCATAGCATGTAATGTCATGAATTCCCAGGACTGCCAGACGGAAGCACTCTCATTTTCTTCCCTCAAGCCTGACATTTCTGTGCTGGCTTACACAGCTGTCTCACTGCTGTGAATAGCAGACACATTCTTCCCATTAATCCCTTTATTTTCTCCATTTTCCCCTCTCCTCTACTTTTGTGAGTGTAAATTTCTAGAGCAGCAAATTCTTAGCTACTAGCTTGAGGTATCTAGCTAAAATATCTTACACACCTTCATACGTGGAAACACTTCTTCCTGGCTTGCCTGGCAGCCTGCCCTGAAACACTGTCTTTGTTCTGCCTTTCACAGACCAAGAAGCAAGTCTTAGCATCTTCCTGTGAATGCGTTTACATACTCAGAAGTCAGCCTGGCAAACCAAAGCTGAGTTTGAATAAACACTGTCTTCTTTCTTTTTTGTGTTGTTTTGTTTTTGTTTTTGTTTTCTTCAAAGTGAAGAAATGAGAAGAGCAAAGACCTTGGCCAAAGGGACAAGACAACAAAGGCATGGCACCTGTCAACAGTGTGGCTTGAAGAATGAGGCTTCAGTCTACCTTGTGTGTCTTAGGACTTAGAAGCTGGAGAAATGCTTCTTTTTTGTTCTTTTTGTTAGATGGGCTGGCCTAGGCCTGTTGTAGCAGAGATAAGCACTGCACAGCCTACATGGCCTGATTTTAAAGACAGAGTGTACATAAATTGAACTGAAGATGAGGTTTTGTTTTGGCCAAGTTTTTACCATTCTCTTGTTAAAGATAACTGAGAGTCTAGAGAGAAAAGATTGCTGTCAAATTGTGAGGCTGTACTTAGTAGGTAGTGTACCTAGGTAAATATGACTGAGAAAAACTTAAAGTGCTGTTCAACACCCTTAGCCATCAGGGAAATGCAAATCAAAATAACTCTGAGATTCCATCTTACACCTGTTAGAACGGCTAAGATCAAAAACACAAGTGACAGCTCATGCTGGGGAGGATGTGGAGCAAGGGGAACACTCCTCCGATGCTGATGAGAGTCCAAATTTGTACAATCACTTTGGAAATTTCTTGCTCAACTATGTTCATAGCAGCTTTATTCATAATAGCCAGAAACTGGAAACAACCTAGATGTCCCTCAACCAAAGAATGGATAAAGAAAATGTGGTACATTTACACAATAGATTACTACTCAGCTGTTAAAACCAATGACATCATGAACTTTTCAGGCAAGTGACAGGACTAGGGAAGAGCAGCCTGAGTGAGGTAACCCAGACCCAGAAGGACAAACATGGTATGTACTCACAAGTGGATACTAGCTGTAAAGTAAAAGATAATCATACTACAGTCCACAGACTAAGTAACAAGGAGGGCTTAAGTGGGGGATGCAAGCATCTCTCTGGGAAAGAAAAAGATTTTGTGAGTGGACTTGGGGTAAGTGGGGTTGGTAAAAGGTGGAATCAGAAGGAAGAAAATAGTGGGAGAAATGACTGACATTGGGGTTTTGGGGTGAAGTAGAAACCTAGCGCAATGGAAACTCCATGGAATCTACGAGAGCAACCCTAGCAGAGACTCTTAGAAATGGGGACAAGGAGCCTGAGCTAGCCAGGTTCTGAAACCAGGAAAGGTCTCAAGTCGGGGAACACCAACCCAGGTACAAAACTTTTGAACTACAGTTTGTCCTGCCTGCAGAATGCACTGGGAATGGAGCCTAGCAGAATAGTCATCAAAGAGACCAGAAAAACTTCATACAGCAACTGAGGGGAACAGATGCAGAAATCGGGGAGTCCTATTGCAGAGAGAAAGGAAGGATTTGGAGAACCAAATGGGTCAGGGACACCACAAGAACACAAGGTTGAATCCACAGAATCAACTAACCAGGACTCATGTGGGCTCACAGAAACTAGGGAGCCTGTAGGGATCTGATGTGGGTCCCCTGCATATATGTTACAGTGGAGGAGCTTGGTGCTTTTATTGGATTTTTATGTTCATTTTTTTTCTTTTTGATTATATGTACATCTGTGTGAAGGTATTGGAAGCCCTGGAACTGAAGTTACACGCAGTTACACATGGCAGGTGCGAGCTGCCAAATGGGTGCTGGGAATTGAACCCTGGTGCCCTGGAAGAGCAGCCTGTGCTCTTAACTGCTTGCTCCATCTCTCCAGCCCTCTTGTGGAATTTTTAACAGTGGGAGTAGAGGCTGTCTCTGATGCTTTGCTTGTTCGTGGAACCCTATTCTCTATACCGGGCTATCTCATCCAGCCTTGATGTGCGAACATGTGCATGACCTTGTTGCAGCTTGTTAAGCAGTATTTGGTTGATGTCCCTGGGAGGATTGCTTGTTTCTGAGGGGAGGTGGCTGCAGAGAGGGGAATGGATCTGGGGTAAAGGAGAGGTGATGAGGAAGAGACTGGGGCAGAGGAGGGAGAGGAAACTGCAGTCTGAATGTAATATATGAGAAAGGAATAAAAATTAATAAAAATTAAAATAAAAAATTAATTTAAAAAATTAATAAAAATAAAAATAAAAACAAAAATGGCTTCACAATGGCAGACAACATTGTTAGATTCATTTATCTGGCAAGTAGAAGCAATCTCAGCACTTAATTATTTATTAATTAATTATTTCAATTAATTCAACTATATTTGAATTAATCCATACTATATTTTAGGAACATAAAACCAGTAAACTATATTGTTCTTCCAGAGAACCATTCATTTAAGAATTTTCTTGGTATTCTTTGAGCTCTGAAGTGCTTTGCAGGCTTCAGATTGAACACACAGCTTCTAAAGCACCATGAGGAAAACGGAATGCCAGTCAGTTTCTGTGGGTTGTAGATGTGACACACTGTTGGTCTTCCATGTCTGTGCCACCACCACCACCACCATCACCACCACCATCATCTTGGCAAGTAGTCCCCAACAGGACTCCCAATGTCCCTTCTTATCCAGTATTCACACACTGTGTTGTTCAGTAAGGATGACCCGTGCAACCTGTAGGATAATATGATGATAATTATATGATGCTTCAGGTGTTGATGCAGCTTGGTGTACAGGAGCAGATAGCTAACATAATCATCCCCACTGTTCTTGAATGCCTCTCACATACAATTACATGATTTCAACCTCATGGCAGACCGCTGAAGCAATGGTCACATCCTCACTGCTCAAAAGAGAAAATAGGCACTGAGAAAGGTTGGTTTACATGGCTAGAGGTTGGAAGAGCTAGAATGTGAAGGCTTTATTTTTAACTGATTTTACTCTTAAAATATTGTTTTATTTAATTGCTTAGAATTTCATACATGGATTATGTTGTGTTTTGATCAAGTTCACTCCCATTTTCTCCATTCCAATTCCCTATCACACCTCTATTACTATTTTTTCCCAAGTTCGTGTCCTTTTTTTTTCTTTCTGTCCATTGAATCCACTTAGTGCTTCTGTATGTGCATGGGTGTAGGATCAACTACTAAAGTACAGAGAGCCTCTCAGGGGCCATCTACCGGAAGAACCTGGCTCTCCCTCCCTCAAAAGCCACCAATTGCTAATAGCTTCTCTTCCAGGGGTGCAACTTCATGAACCCCACACTTGTCTATGCTGGCATTTTGAGTATCTTGATCTTGTGCAGTTCTTGTACCTGTATTCACAATCTCTGTGAGTTCATACGCACATTAGTGACTGTAATACTAATGGTACTTTTTAGCAGTATCTGAACATGAACCTGGGAAACTTGACAACCATGAGCCGCTTTTCAAGAAGTTTTAGAGATATAACATGGACATTTTCCTATAGTTCCTTAAGATAAATGTAGTCCTTAATATACTATAACACTCCTTAGCTCATGACAAGTTTTTAAATAGAAAGTTAATAAAGTAGCTGATTCCTGGTTAAACACAAAAATGTTTACACAGAAAAACATCAGGAGTGATGATACTAAGAGAAATACAAAGAAACCATGGTTGAAAATTATGAAAGGCTCTACCCTGCAGGGTATCAGAGCTGATGCTGAGACTTATAGCTGAGACTGATACTCTAACCAAGGACCATGCATGGAGATAATCTAGAACACCTGCAAAGATGTAACCAATGGCAGTTCAGTGCCTAAGTGGGTTCCGAAGTAATAGGAACAGGGACTGCCTCTGACATAAACTGATTGGCCTGCTCTTTGATCACCCCCCCCCCGAGGGGGGAGCAGCCTTGCCAGGCCACGGAAGATGACAATGCAGCCACTCCTGATGAGATCTGGTAGACTAAGATCAGAAGGAAGGAGAGGGGGACCTCCTCTCTCAGTGGACTTGGGGAAGGGCATTTGTGAAGAAGGGTGAGGGAAGGTGGGATTAGGAGAGGAGGAGAGAGGGATTTATGGGGGGATACAAAGTGAATAAAGTGTAATTAATATAAAAATTAATGAATTGTGAATAAATTGTGAATAAATAATCATTGTACTTTCACAAATACTTTAGGCCTTATCTGCAACGAAAGGAATGCTTTTTCTTTTTCCAATTTTTAAAAATTTATTATTTTTTATTAATTACAATCACTTTGTATCCTACCTATAGCCCCCCTCACCCCCTCCCAATCCAATTTTCTCCCCCAATCTCTTCCCATGCCCCTCCCCAAGTCCACTGGTAGGGGAGGTCCTCCTCCCCTTCCATCTGACCCTAGTCTATCAGGTCTCATCAGGACTGTCTGAATTGTCTTCCTCTGTGACCTGGTAAGGCTGCTGCCCCATCAGGGGGAGGTGATCAAAGAGCCAGCCACTGAGTTCATGTCAGAGACAGTCCGTGTTCCCATTCCTAGGGAACCCACTTGGACACTGAACTGCCATGGGCTACATCTGTGCAGGGTTCTAGGTTATCTCCATGCATGGTCCTTGGTTGGAGTATCAGTCTCAGAAAAGACCCCTGAGCCTAGATTTTTTGGTTCTGTTGCTCTTCTTGTGGAGCTCCTGTCCCCTCCAGGTCTTAGTATCTCCCACTTCTTTCATAAGATTCCCTGAACTCTGCCCAAAGTTTGGCTATGATTCTCAGCATCTGCTTTGATGCCCTATTTGCTGAGTGCAGTCTTTCAGAGGCCCTCTGTGGTAGGCTCCTGTCCTGTTCCCTGTTTTCTCCCTCTTCTGATGTCTGTCCCGTTTGCCTTTCTGAATGAGGATTGATCAGCTTTCTTTCTTTCTTTCTTTCTTTCTTTCTTTCTTTCTTTCTTTCTTTCTTTCTTTCAGATCAGCTTCGGTAGTATTATTTTCTAAAAATGGTTGTATCCAGTAGCATAAGACAGATAAGCAATAAGCACACAAGAATGTAAGAAGCCCCTGGCCTGGATGGTATCTGCATCTACTTTCCTGTTATATCAGAATGCCTATCCAATTGGACTGAATATAATTCTTCTCCCAGTAGCACCCCCACCAGTGACAGAGACATACATTGTGATTGCCTAAAGTGCTTACATGAGAACCAGACACTTCTCTGGGAAATGTTTGTGAGAATAGACAGTTCTCTGTGAAACAGGTGCAAGACTAAAATCTAACTGATGAGTGCTTAATGATGACAGTCTAATTTCCCCGAATTTATAAACCACCTTATATTGCTGGGTTTTTATAGTGCTCAATACTCCCATTGTCCTTTGTGTATTAAATCCTTTTGCTGACTCTCTTCCTATGTCAGTTTCCCACAGTCAGCAGCCTTTCAAATTGGCTTATGATTCTGCTACAGAAAATGCTGAAAAATCTCTCGCTGATTGTATGTGGCATGGACCCACATAAAATACACCACATCACATTTTCTTTTTGAACAATGTTTCTTATAAGCATGAAATTACATTGGACTTGGGAAAACTATCTAGAGATGAACAAATGGTTGTTTGGGTCTGTATAATAGATTCTTTTCTATGGGCACTAACACTATGTAAGACCTTGAACCTGACTCCATAAAAGAAGGCCACAAATGTAGGGGAGAGGAGGCTGGATGTCAGCACAAATGGCCAAATGGGACATGCATTCAGCAAGAAACTTAATGAACCAAACAGGGGGTTGTGGCAGCCAATAAAAATAATGGGCTCTAACAGAAGGCTGCTGTCTAAAATGAGGAAGGTGGCAGCCATAGTCTACTGAGATATTTGCTAGTAATCTGTATTATATTCTACACAGAAAATTGTTAAAAGAAAAGCAGAAAATCAAGAAAATTAAGATGGTAGAGCATTTTAAATTTGTGTCTGGGAATTTGGTCAAGCAGTTAATGAGTTCCTACGACTCAAGGTTCATACTTTTAATTCAGTTTTTAAAATAGGGAGGCTGAGAAGATGACTCAGTGGGCTAAAACACTTGCTGAGCAAGTGTGAGACCCTGAGTTCCCAGTGCCTATGTAAAAGGCTGAACATTGTGTATGTCTGTGACCCTGGCGTTGTGGGGGCGGGGACGCAATGACCAAATCACTGTGCTTGCTGGCTGCCGGTTTAGCCACAGCTTCAATGACAGAGCCTGCCTTAAACATATAAGGCAGAGAGGGTTAGAAGATAACCAATGCTCTCTTCGAAAAGTGTGTGCCTCTCACACAAACACAAATAAGTAAATAGGCAAATACATTCAAAGAAAACAAAGGTTTCAAACTATGGTTTAGAAACCCACACACGTAAAGAGTCAGTGGGACCAAAAGAAGTAGTATCTGCCGCAGAGTAGGTGTGGCTGCTGCAGAAGTATGTATCAGTTGTAGGAGTGTGCCTCTGTGTTGCTAGATATGTAATCCCATTGTGAACCCCCAATAGCATGAACTATAAAACCCCCTTTCTTGTTTGGTGTGATTGAGGCCTATCACACACCTTTAATCCAAGAACTTGTTGTTTATTGTAAAGGGGTAATTATTGTGTGGTTCAGCCATCCCTAGCATACACCATTAATCTAAGAACTTTCCGTACACATTTACTAATGTTAACCCTAGGTCAAGAAACCAGCTAAAGGGGGTAAAAGAAGTAGAAGGGACTTTGAGTTGAGGGACATTTAAGACAATCTGTAGAAAAGTAGAAGTAGAAGGAGCTTTAGCTCTCCAGCTCTTGAGCTTTAGCTCTGGAACTCTAGCTCTCTGGCTTTTGAGGCTTTTTGAGCTTTGAGCTAACAAGCCTTTGGCCTTGGGATTTTTGACCTTTTCCTCCTGGGTTGTTATCTGTGCTAGTGAGCCTTTTTTTTAAAAATATTTTTTTTATTTTTAAATAATTTTATACATTCACTTGTATCCTAGCTGTAGCCCTCTCCCTCTTTCCCTCCCAATCCTCCCCTTCCTCCCTCATCTCCTCCCTGCCCCCTTCCGAGTCCACTGAGAGGGGGTGTCCTCCTCTCCTTCCTTCTGGTCCTAGCTTATCAAGTTTCTTCAGGATGGTTGCAATGTCCTTATCTGTGGCCTAGCAAGGCTGCTCCTCCCTCAGGGAGGGGAAGCTCAATGAGCAAGACATTGAGTTCATGTCAGAAACAATTCCTGTCCCCCTTATTAGGGAACCCACTTGGATACTGAGCTACCATGGGCTATGTCTGAGCAGGGGCTTTAGGTTATATCTATACATGATCCTTGTTGGATAAACAGTCTCATAGAAGACCCCTGTGCTCAGATATATTTGGACCTTGTGGGGCTTCCTGTCCCCTCTAGGATATACTAATTCCTCCTTCCTTCATATGATTCCTACATTTTGCCAATGGCTTGGTTATGGGTCTCAGCATCTGCTTTGATACACTGCTAGGTAGAGTCTTTCAGAGGCCCTCTGTGGTAGGCTACTGTCCTGTTACTTGTTTTCTCCTACTTCCAATGTCCATCCCCTTTGTCTTTCTAAATGAGGATTGATCATCTTACCCTTGGTCCTCTTTCTTGTTTATCTTCTTTAGGTGTATATATTTAAGTATATTTGAAGGAATGCCTTTCAATTCAGCTAATTTTCCTACAGTATTTGCTTTTAAATGGATATTCTTCTGAGGTTTGGAGGAATCAATGAACAAAACATTTTCCTGTTCTCCTACAAGTACAGCCCACAGGGGAAGGATAAAATAATGTAAATGTCACAAATGGTTAATTACACAGCATAATTTATTAGGAGGTAATGTGTACTGGGAAGAATAACTGAAAAGTAGGACTAAAGGATGGGGGTTAGAGTTCACAGCTGTTGGGTGGTTAAGGAAGGGTTCATTTTTAAGACAACAGGACCAAAGATTTTTGTCAGGATCATATCTATGCAAACTTAAAGGAAATTAGCAGGTGAACTTATAAGAGCCAGTCAATAGAGAGTGAACAAATGATGATTTAGGAATCATTTTGTTAATGTACAAACATTTTAACAATATAATATTCAGTGAAACAAGGCATAAAGTTTGATGTTGTAGTATGGTTTATAATTCTGTACACACATACATTCATCTCATAAATATTTATTAAATATATTCTCTTACATTTCTATAGTAGTTTTTTCAGTACTATTATTCTACCAGGCATTTTCAAATATTAACTTGGCTTAGTCCTTATAACTACATTTTAATATTAAAAATACTTTATGTGTATGTGTGTGTCTCTACGAGTGAGTGCATGTTATGTGTGCAGATGCTGAGGGAGATCATAAGAGAGTATCGGATCTCCTGGGGTTACAGAGAGTTATGCTTGACCTGTATGCTTGGAAACATACTCAGGTTCTCTGCAGAGGCAGTAAGTGCTCTTAACTACCAAGCCATCTTTCCAGCCCTCAGTCCTCAGTTAAAAAGTGCTCATGACTGTGTAAGTAGGAGTGTTGCTAATTATTTATCCAAAGGCACCTGCTCATTATAGTAGAGCATGAGTTTTTCTTTGTGTTTTTAACCCATATCAGTTTTTGTCTCCTCTTTGTGGAATATTCAGGGAAGAAAACAGACACATAAATTTAAATCTCCACAACAATTTTGGACTGAAATTTGCCGAATGCCCAGATTGGTTTTTCTGTTTGATTAGAATTATATATAACATCCATTGCTTCATATGCATTTCAGTGTAATGGACATGTTTTTTAATATGGTAATACTTGAAAAGAGTTGAATTGTATGCCGCTTTTCATGGTGCTTATAAAAATAAGAACATAACTAAGAGATGCAAGAAGATTTATTTTACTTGTTTAAGCACAGTCACTTTTTTATTTTTTCATTTGTTTTCTCCTTCTCAGTGATCCTAAAGGCTTAATAATCAGTCTAATGTGGTAGAAGGAAACGCTTCCAGAACCTAGGCTCTGGTCCTACTTGTGACACCAACATGATCTGCACCTCCCAATGAGTTGCTCAACCAACCCCAACTTGGTTTTCACCTATTTGACATTAGACAGTTGGACTAGTTGACATCCATTCCTCTGCCTCTGATTTTCCATTCTCCTTTGGGAATTTTATTGTCTTGACCTAAAAACACAAATGATTCAGAAATAGACATTGGATTATCAGTTTATTAGCTCACAGGGAAGCTCACTGAAGTCTGTTATTAGTTTATAGTCTTAATGTAATTATACTAGGAATACCTTGTTTCACACTGCTCACTGTTAGTAAATTTATAAGGTTTAGCTTGATGGAAAGACAATATCCAGTTTAGTTTTATTGTTACCTTGGAAGGGGGAGTATCAACTGAGGAGTTACTTGGATAAGATTGTCCTTCGTCCTGCGGCCATGTCTGTGGAGATTGGCTTGATTGTTGGTTATGTGCAGAGACCCAGCCTACTTTGGGCGGTGCTATCCCTTTGTAGATGGTCCTTGGTGATATAAGGAGACTGGCTTATTTGAGCCAGAGGTAAGTCAGTAAACAGCATTCTTCTGGCGTTTCTGCCTCCAGGGTGCCTTGAGTTTTTGCCTAACTTCCCTCACAGATGGACTTTGAATACCTGGAAACCTAAAATAAGACAAACCCATTCTTCCACATTGCTTTGGGTCACAGAGTTCATCACAGAAACTTAAAACAAACTAGGACAGACAACCATCTATCATGACTTTTCTGATTAATTTTGAAATTACATGTACAGAGGTTCAAATGATGAGAAGACTCCATAGTATAGAATGGACAAGCTTGAGACTGAACATGTGTATTGTATTCCATAATTATGTCATTATGGAATCAGAGTAATTGACATCAAAACAATCAAGACCTCAAAATAATGTGCTTGACATATCTGTCTACCTACACAGAGGATCAGAATATGTTGTCCAGGTCTTCCACATGATCTTTCACTCAAGACATGACCTTATCAGGCACTAATGATCCTTGCAATCTCTTGAGGTGCCAAGGGTTCCTGCTCTTTGCTTGTTGTCAATACTGTACTCTGCCAAGAGGGACACTCTTTCTCTTCTCTTTAGTTTCTGTTTAGACTCAAACTTCACCTTCTTTAGAATATTGATTCTGCCCAGTAGCTGCACATAGCTTTATTCTTGTCCTGTTTACAGTTTAATACTCTGAAGCCTCTCTTATCTTGTATTTGTCTGATTTATTTTTAGAAGGAGCTGTGAGATGACTCAGAAGTTATGAGCACTGGCTGTTCTCCCAAAGGTTTGCCTTAGTTCCCAGCACCCACGTGATAGCTAGCAAACTGCCTTAGGATTTACATTGCTGTGAAGAGACATCATGACCACAGCAAGTATTATAATGGAAAATATTCAATTGGGGCTGGCTTGCAGTTTAGAGGTTTAGTACATTATCATCATGGTGAGAAGCATGGCAGCATATAGGCAGACATGGTGATGGAGGAGGAGCTGAGAGTTCTACATCTGTATCAGTAGGCATCAGTAAGTGAACTGAGACACACTTTTTCCAAAAAGGCCATACCCCTCCTAATAGTGCCACTCCCCATGAGTTTATGGTGGCCATTTTTATTCAAAGGAGCACACAGCCATTTGTAACTCCAATTCTAGGGGATATGACTCCTCTCCTGATTTCCTTTTACACCAGGAATCTCTTGGTACATACACATACATGCAGAAAAACACCCATACACAATAAATAAAAAGAAAATGTCTAAGAATGAGAAAGGGAAGTGATTCACAAAAATCCCAGTAACTCTCTTGGAGCAGCATAGATCTATTGGATGTAGACTGAGCAACTTTTCCACAAAACCTATGGATGAGAACAAATACAATATACCTGCAAAACCAGTCAGGTATCTGGGCGGGGCTTCTTCACAAAGATGTTATTTGTTATTTTGCGGCCCCCTCCAAACATTGCATCAAATACAATTGCAAATCAGCTCCATAATTCACGGATGGGCATTATTAACAACATGCACCATCTGGCAGTTTCCCTCTTTTTGACTAATTTGTCTTGCTAACTAGGCACAGTTATGGTCCGCGCTACTGAGGAGATGTTGTGTGCTGTCAACATGAATACAGACTGCATTATAACACTGCACAGTGTTACAATCATTGTCTGAAAAGTTTCTTTCTCTAAGTCTCAGTTACCCAGCTCTAGATATTGCTTTGCTTTTAGTTATGTAGGATCCATCTTCATATATAAGATGTTGGCAGGAACTTGAGGGGTTCTTTTGTTTTTATATTAACATACAGAAATATCTATGGGATGTTAACATATTAAACATACGAAGACACAGAAGTTCCTAAATTCCAAATAGCCTACAAGCTGATATATGAAGAGTGTAGGAGTGTTCAGGGTGATATAGCCAAACAGCTGTTTTACCTTTTCAATCTGGTTATTTTGCACAAGTTTGGAAGACCCTCTAAAGTGACCTGAATACCTCTTACTACTATGGGCTGTCTATTGTGAAGACATACCAATGCCATTAATCACCTCTTGCTTGCTGTTCAGTGTCTTGTTTAGTTTAACTAAGAAGAAAAAAAATCATATTGTCCTCCAGTTTACAGCTGTTGTAGAACTGAAAGTGGGCTCAATAACTTTCTCACTATGGTTAGTCCTCTCACTTTTTATAAGAGACTTTCTTGCCTATTGACAGACTGTCAGATCTTTTTAAGTAATGAGGAATAGGAATCCATCTCCAAGCAGCCTGAAGGAAACATTGGTCTATTGATCCAAACAACATCAAATATGACCAGATCCTGTACTCAAATTGTGTTTTCATATCTGTACTCTGTCCTGTTCATCTCTGCCTCTCTTTGCCTGTGAGTCTCACTCATTCCTGTTGGTTTTCTGTATTCTTCTGCTGGCATGAAAATTAGTTGATGAGTACTCTCCCATCCTGTAGCATGCCAGTTTAGCATGTCCAAAGAAAAAGGAACCATTTTGCTGTAATGTTCATGCTGAAATAAAAAGAAGTGACTCTATTGGGCTTGGTTTGGTAGCTTATCTACCCCTGTAGCAATGACAGTGTCCAGTGTTTGGTAAGCTTTCTTAGTTAAGCCCCAACCATTCTTCTTGTACAAATTGGTATGCATTCCTCAAGGAAAAAGAATGCTTGCTTATTAAGCACACATACACAGTGACTATGACAGTTTGACACACTGAGAATAAAAGGCTATATCACCCTGAGCAAGCCCACACTCTTCATACACCAGCTTGTATATGAGCCCATTGTTTATTATGGAAAGCAAAGCACTCTTATTCTGAGGTATGCAATTTATTGACTTTCGTAAATGAATAGTTGAATAGTTCTTATAGCATTTCATCTGTGTACATTTTTGGTTAAAATGCACTGGATTACAAATTTGAGAGAAACATTATCAGTGATAAGAGATAAAATGTTAAGGTACTGTTTATGAAGAAAAAAATATTAGTTTGAAGTTTTTGGTAAGCCTTCAAACCTGGCCAGCAAATACCCCTTGCCATATATAAACTTGTAAACTTTGAGAACTGACATTTAGGCTACTGTTTTCCTGGCATTCCTCATAGGCTCATTAATTATGCTTTGAAATTTTACTTTAAAGACTATTACTTTATAGTGAGGGAGCTCATTATTTCTTATTGGAAGTAGTTCATTGCCAAATGCTGCCATTTCGTAGGCGGCAGGCAGACATTAATTTGAACAGCAGCACAAGGCTCCATTATGCCTTTCTGTTCCTATTGGCCCCAATCTGCTGTCCTTTCCCCTCCCTGCCAAATTAAACATTTCTCCCCACCAGGCATACATTCTCAACCCTTGGAACTTGCCCCAGCTACGGGGAACCACAGATTAATCTGTTCCACCTTCAAAGAACAGATGCCACACAGGCTCTGGGCACGCAGGCTGAACCCAAGAGGTTTTCAGTGTTCAGAGTAACCATGAAAACTATAAGCACTCAAAAGACACTCATTTTTATTTGATTCACAGCACTTGGCATGTTAGTAAGAAATGGAAATACAAACCCATCTCTCCTGATCCTCATCTCCTAAAATATAATGCTTTTTCAATAAACTCCAAATAACCCAACAACCAGGTGTGACCAGAAGAACTGCCATCAAAAGGAATTGTCACAAAATGCCAGGAAAACCTTCTGTTCTCAAGCAATTGTTCTTTTAAGGTCACTACCCACTGCCCTGGTACATGATATGAACCTTTGGAGAAGGAAGCATAGAAACAGCTAAGAACACTTTCAGGAAAGATATTTTTATAGAAACATATAGAAATATGTTTAAAATAAAATAGTATTTCTTGCCATCTTTATGTCACAAAATGGCAACAATATACCATAGGCTTTTTATAAGTCTTGAGTGATTTAGGGCCCACAGCATTATGATTTAAGATCCCTTTAAACACTGCCTTTTTTTTTTTTTCTTACTCTTTCTCATTTTCTGAGGCTGAAACAGGAAATTACTCCTAGGTAGGCAAGTGACACATCATCTTAGGCATGCAAGTGTTTAAGTCACATAACCATTTTTCCTATGAATTTCAATAAAACACAAAGATGGAATTAAATTTTCCTGAAGAGCTAGAGAAAGGCAGTGAGAGGCTGAGTCACAGTTAATTTCTATGAGCTGATAAGAATTTTACTCCCTCCATTTAGGTGATACTTGTGGACTATGGAAAGTAATGTCTGGCATCTTATCAGACTGCTATAAAGGCTGTTTAACTCCTAACTAATGAGTCTCCGAAACGTTTTTAATGAATGATGGGGGCGGGGGAGAGAGTATGAAATGCCCTCATGTTTATTCATTTCCTCATAATTCTGGCTGATAGACGGAGTAAAAGATTGAGCACTTAAATAATTAACTCATTTAAAGTGTGAATTATGCGCATGATTTGCCTGCCACGCGACTCGTGAAGTGGAACACACAGTGCAGCGTCTCGGTAAGTCAGCTGAGGTAGGGAGAGAACAAGGTTGTCTTAGGTTTGCTTCATCTGGGAAGAGCGCGTAGTACAAAGCATTGATGTGCAGGCAGGATCAGGCGTTCAGTTTCCTAAAGCTCTGGCAGCCCTTTTCCAGACAGGGCCACACATTAAAGAGTTTGGGTTTCCCCAGGCCATATGGGATCTATCCCAGATACTGAACTGTGACAAGACAGACAAAGACAGTATTTAACTGAGAGGATATGGTTGTGCTGCGATCAGGCACAGTCTACAAAGCATCCATATCTGAGGTTTATATGCTTTGATGTGTCTCAAAGTATTATTTTTCTCTTGACTTGTTGAGCTACTTGAAATATAACAGCATCCTCAGCTTGCAGGCAGAGCAAAAACAGATCATGGTCCTGCAGGGGGCAGTTTACCTTTTTTTTCTACAGAAGGCTGGATATAACTTTCTCCATTTAGTTAAGGGAATAACTGTGTCCAGGGCTTGAGGTAGGCCACAGAGTAATAAAACAGTACAGCATCGGGTTGAAATGCCCTTCAGAGAATGTTCAGGCCAGGAAGCTAACTTCAGTAACATCACTGACATTTCTAGATCGCTACTAAAAACAGCAAGGCATTACATAACAGTACTATGTCTCGTATTTGGTGATTTTCCTTGTGTTAAGATTTGTTTATTGGCTTTGCAAGTCTGAGGACACTTATTAGTTCTTTTCATTTTAGTAGACCAGGGAGACTGGTTTGTAGTAACTTTCATTTTTTTTTTCTCCTCACAACCTGGATGAGCCTGGAGATCTCTTTTCAGAATAACATATTAAAGGCAAAACATGAAATATTCTTGCCTGTGATTGTTTACCAAGAAAAAATTACATTAAAATGTAGTTATACAGTTATGAGAAATTCACTCTTCGGTAATTTATGTGTCTTTGTTAAGCTTATAAACAATAATATCTACTAAAATAATGAGTTGTGTAGACCATTTTTCTAAACTTTCAATGTCATGATATGATGTGAAGATATCTTTGAATTATTTTGTGAGTAAGGAACACTTTTAAAATCTCACACAATAGTGACACATATAAATGTTTTATTTGTCCAATTACTGTGATAAAATACTCTGACAGAAGCAACTTAGGGAAGAAAGAATGCATTTTGGCTCACAGTTCAAGGTGCAGTCCATCATGATGGGGAAGTCAGAACTACAGGAGATTAAAGTAGCTGTTTTTTTTTTTTTTCATTCATAAGCAGGAGGAATCAGAGAGCAATGAATGCTAGGACTCAATTCACCTTTTCACTTTTGTACTAGTCAGGCTCCGAGCTCAGAATGGTGCCACCCACACTAGGCAGAACTTCCTGCTTTAACTGACCTGGTTAAGATAAGCTCCCCCACTCTACAGGCATGCCCATTTCCCAGGTGATTTCATATTTTGTTACATTAAGAAGTAATATTAACTATAGTAACAAGACAAAATGCTAATGTATTACTTTTCAATGAGAAATATAAAAGTGAAACAAATCATCTTCCATTATTTTTATTGCACTTTTATTTATAGGTCAAATACCAAAGAAATTAGGACATAAGGAATGTGCTTCATGATCAAGAAATTATTTCAATGTGGTAAGTCTCATGATTCAAATCACCCGAGACTTTCATTTTTATAGGCAGAGAGATAAGAAGAGGAATACCTGCTTGGGTGTGCCTGTTGTCCACTTTGAGAACTCAGGATTTGCAAGAACACTGTCAGCATTTCCTGTGGCAGAGCTCCTGTATCATTTTGAAGTGAGTACTCTAAATGACACGGTCTTTACTTACCTAATGTAGGAAAGCTTTCCCTGGCAATCCTAACAATTCCGAGAGTCCTATAGATACTGTCAATTTTAAGGCCTCAAGTATTTCTCCAAAGTCTGTGTGCTAAAGACTTGCTCTAATTAGCATGATTGGAAAATGATTGGGCCTTTAGTTGGTGGGAGATCTTTAGAATATTAGAGACATGTCCTTAAAGAGGCTTATAGAAACTTAACCCTTCTGCCCCTCTTTGCTCCCTGGCTCACAATGAGGTAAGCAGTTTTGCTTCTCTATTCCATGATGCTGTGATGGACTGCCTTACCAAAGGCCTAAAAGCAATAAGAACAGTGAATCATGACTAAAATCTCCAAAGCCATAGAGCAAAATCAACGAGTTGATTAGTGTGTTTGCTAAGGTAACAAAAAAGTTAAAACAGGCACCCTGAATGACTCACAGAAAAGAACCATTCCTGTGCTACACAGCAAAAATAGCCACCTGTGTTCTCATATTCCCCTCTCTCCCCCTTCCTCCCTTACTCTCTCCCTCTCTCCTTCCCTCCCATGCTTCCTCTTCCCCATCCCATCTCTCCCTCTCCCCCTTCTCTTTTCTAGATTGGTGCTCCACTACATTGATTTTTCTGAGTTTTTGGCTTAATTGCATGATCTCTTTTGGCAAATGGAATATGAACAAATGGGTATGAAAAGCATTTCATACCTTGTCTCTCTGCCATTGGTGCAACCTGAAGAGTCTCATATAAGTTGGGGCTTTCCTCCTAGATAGTAGGAGATCTGGAGATCCATGTAGTAATATTTAAAACTCTCCTGGAGAATGCAGCTTTTGCTCAAGCCCCACCAGATCAAGACTGACAGAGACGTCCCCAAATCAACAGATGCTCTCAGGGAATAGTCTCCAGAGTGGCAAACAGATGTTGCCTCAATCTTTGTGTCATGTGACATTTTGTTCTCCATCCCATGTACACTCTTTCCAGTGCAGTGGGTTGTATCCTCCTGTGCCCTGGCTTTCTGCTGGTGTCACCTCCAAAGCTCATAGAAATGCCAGTTTATCCTGAGTGCACTTGACAGAAATTCAAAACTTCACCATTGCTCAATATTATGTTCTCCTACTGTGATGCCAGAGACACTGCCTTAAGCATACCAAGATATTGTGTGTGGACAACTTTGTGTGTTGATTCTAAAATGTGTCTCTCTGTTCTGAGGAAAGATGATACCAGTAGAATAAACTCCTTCTCTAGAGCCACTGAATATAGAAGATCAAAGAAGGCCTCCCACAAAAGAAAAAAAGCTAACAAATAGAGTTCACAAGTCAGGTGAGATATCATGGAAATAATCAATTTGCAGCACACACCTTTGACAGAAAAAAAAAACCAAACATGTTTATTGACCTAAATGCCATATCTGCATTCAAGTCCATGGCCAAGGTGAAGCTGCTGAGTTTGCTAAGGCACAGAACTTAATATGTTTGCTCTCTGAGCCATGTAAGTTCAGGCTTGGCACTTAAGAGTAAATTTTGTGACCCTTGTGCCATAATCTCACCTCTGGTCTTCATCACTTATCATTTTATAAGAATGACACATGACACAGCCATTAAGCTCCTTTGTTACAGGATGAGTTTCTTTTCTTTTCTTTTTTTTTTCCATTTTTGAGATTATAATTATATAATTTCCTCTTCTCTTTCTTCCCTCGAAACCCTTCCATATACTCCTCCTTGCTTTCTTACAAATTCATGTCCTCCTTATTGTGTTATGTGTATGTATGTATGTGTCTATACACATCTATTCCTAAATATAACCTGCTCAGCTTTTTTTCCAATTTGCATTCTAATCCTACGCTTGTTCAACACAGTCCTTTCACTCTACACAAGTACAAACACAACCTCATCTAAAGTGCTACAAAGTTATAAAACTCGAAACAAATCTTATAGTACTGACTATCCAATAAAAGCAAAAAGAGGCAATGTTGCCAACGTTAACCTGCAGCATCACCGTGAATAATAGCTAATAATGGGGTGGGGGAGGTTCCATGAGGTAGGTTCCAGTTCCCTGTCGAACTGGTTCACTGATCTTATAGAGTAACAGAGACACAAGAACAACAAAGACAAACAATATTTATGGCAGAACCCTTAAAAGGTTCTTAACCCTAGAAGTTGGCGTGGACTCAGCAGGGGACGTGGTCAGGCCCAACAGAACAGCAGCTTGGTCCTTTCGGCAGATGTGGCACAGCAACAGCATGGCTGTGACCAGCTTGTCTGACTGGTTCTAGGTCATCTGTGGAAAAAACGGAGTGCTGCCGTATTGGAGGCTTGCTTGTCCCAGTTGGCGCTTCTACCAAACGGACGCTCAAGAACTGAAAGGGGTGAACTTCCTAGCCAGAAAACTACAAGGTACCTCTACAAGCATAGTCCTGAATCAATAGCAGCCCTGTTCTCGCTCCAGATCCAAGCCTTTTCCTCTCTTTTAGGTGGCTTGGATCTGGAGCGAGAACATGGCTGCCTGTTGTCATGCCTATGCCTAGAAGAGCTTGGGGAGCCTGAGGAGCTGCTAGAGCAGGAGCTTCCGGACGTGCTGGAACTTCCTGAGTGGCTGGATGCCAATGATGAGCTGGAGCCACTACTTGAGAATTGGCTGATGCTGGAGCCCGACCTGGAGGCTGAGCTGGACTTAGACCTGGTGGTGCTGCTGCTCATCTTTTCCGAGTCTCATCCCTGCTACGATCCTTCTCACTTGACTCCTTTGTGGCCACTTTATCTTTAGAACAACCCTTGGACTTTGACTTCTCGTCAGAGCGGTCCTTGCTGTTTGGTGCAAGAAGGAGCTTTAGTGCTGGGCTTTTTGTTATTTTCTTTGACTCCTAGCAAGCTCTTCTTTATCACTCCGGATAAATCCATTCTTCCCTTCTGAGGTGTTCAAAGCAGCAATGTCGGCCTCACTTGTCTGGACTCTCACTTCTAACCTGAGTCTGAGAAACGAACCCTAATCAATTGCATATTACACCAAAGAGCAGCATCTTCCCAAGGTTGCCACCTCCTTCTTCTCTTCTCATACCCAGATGGCTCTGCAACTCTCCCTGACCTGCTTTTATAATCTTACTTGGATGTACAAGGGTTGACCATTTGGCTTTGGATAATCAATTGGTATGTTCTTGAGGACGACTGTTTCTCCCTCTCAGCATTCCTCACCTGACTCTAGTTCTTTATGTAGTGTGTAGTTCTTAACCCTTATCAAGGAAACTTCCTTCTGCAACAGGAGCCATTACAGAAAACTACAAACAATCAAAATGAGCAGTTGTGGGGCCCAGTCCCAACGAATACATCCACAATATAACTCTCACACCGAAGGCTCATGGAACTTTGTGGAAGAGGCAGAAAGAATACAAGAGCCAGAGGAATAGGGAATTTACTGTGGGAGTATATCATCTAGTAGTAGCAGAAGCTACATCCAAAAAAAAAAAAAAATGTTACCAATATGACCATCTAAATATGAGTGATAAAGTAGGAGTTTTATTCAGGTGCCAGCACAAAGATATGTTTATGAAAAGGCTCCTGTCTAATATTTGGGGATGAATCCTAAATGCTCTCTATCAAGAAAAGCCAAAGTTCATTGTGGCACTATCATGCCTCTTGTGAGTGATTGCTGACTACAAGCAGGTGATGCAATCCTGTGAACAGGAAATTGGGATCCTCCTGGAAAAGTTTCCTCAATAAGCAAAGGGAATACCCAGGAGGGAAGTCTCTTGAGTAGGAGAGTTCTGTCTGCAGATGTTGTGTAGCCTTGCTAACACCAGGAGAGATGGATTGCTGACAGGCAAGCAATGGCATATTAACATCCAGCCCCTTAGTACCACAGTTTGACCTGCTGAAATAATCATTCATGAAACTTGTCTCTGGCTTTCTAAAGTACGATGTAAAAATTTCAGCTACCTTTTGTCAACTTTTTTGTTGATTGATACTGAAAGCATTATAGCCAATGATGCAACCTAGAAGTCTGAATTTGCAGAAGAGTCTTGCCTGGGGACTCTGCCAATTTCTTAATGCTTTAATTAGACATCATAAAAATATCTCCTTTCATTTCAAGCATGGTTCAGGAAACAGCAAACAGGTTAGAAGTCCTGAGATTTTATGAATCTACATAATTTGATTTATTTTCCACAGCCTCAGGCTTGATATTAATGAATGCAGAAAGGATCCTCCAACCTCTTGTCATGAAGAAGACATCTTAGGGCATGGAGTGAGAAACATATGTACTAAAACATATGTACAAATTAATCAGAGGGCCTGTGTTTTACAGTTTGAGAACAAGTAGAACAGAAAGGAGTTAGGGGAAGATAGAGGACCTCAGACACTTTCTGTTGACTGAGAGACAGATACATCAGCATGATTTGAGAAAGTCTACCAAAAACATGAGGAGCTTGAGAGAGAGATCAGCTGTTAAGAATACACGCATACTGCTTTTGTGGTGCAGCAGAGTTCAACTCCCAGCACCCAGGTTGCCTGGATCACAACTGTCTCTAACTCTAGCCTCAGGAAAGTTGACACCTTCTTCTGGCCCTCAAGAGTATTTGTACACTTCCAGATAACACATATATATACACAAAAAGAACCTACATAATGTCTTTTCAGCTACAGATGCATCAGAAGAGATGCTCTACTCACAGTCTTTACTTTGAAAAAGATGAAGAAAACAGTTATCATAAATGTGCATCCCTTATAATCCAGGTTTATTGACCTGGCTGTCCCCCTTCTCTGTGCTGGGACCATGAAACTGGGGAAGAGTCACTGAGATAGAAAACAGAAGTGCAGTGTTCTAGAACAGAAGCAGACACACACAGCCAAACGTTAGGTGGAGCTTTACAAATCTTGTGGAAAAGGGGGAAGAGAGGTTGAAGGAGACTGAGAGGTCAAGGGTGCCACAAGAAAACCTACAAAATCAACTAATCTGGACACATACCTGTCCAGAGAGACTGAACTACCAAGCAGAGAACATCCATGGGATGGTTCTAGCCTCCACCCCCCACCATCAGTAACAGATGCACAGTTTGGTCCTCATGTTGGACATCTAACATCAGGAGCAGGGGCTGCCTCTGACTCTGTTGCCTGCCTTTGATCTGTTTCCCATAACTAGACAGCCTTACTTAGCCTCACTGGAAGAAGATGGGCCCAGTCCTACTTGATGTGCCAAAGTGAGTTGATACCCATGGGAGGTCTCCCATATTCTGAGAAGAAAGGGAAAAGGATACAGGGGGAGGGAGAAAAGAAGGGGAGATGAGAAGAAGGGACTGGGAGCAGAGGATGGACAGGAACTTCCTATTAAGATCTAAAGTAAATTAATTAATGAATGAACAACAACAAAAGAAAGTGTGAAAGTAGGCTGAACTTCAAGGCACACACCTATAATTCTAGTTGAGGCAGCAAGATCCTGAACTCAAGGTTAGTCTGTGCTACAACAGTGAGTTTCTGTCTCAGAAATGAATGAATGGATGAATGAATTGATAAGGACGGGAAGAAAAACAGAAGCATAAAAGCAGAAAGCTGAAGGACAAAGATGAACTGTGAGGAGCGGGAGGCTAGAAGTAAGAGTGGTCAGGAAGAGAAATGGTATTTGTTGGCTGTCATATCACACGACTGGCCCTTTAAGATCATCCCTTGTCTTCTTTTCACAGCTATCTTGAAATGGAAGTACTTCTTTTCGTCCATTTTCAGGTAGAGTGAGCTCATCTGATTTGCAAATCTAGAATATTGAGACTCAAATTTAGATCAACTTGGTCACAACACCATAAGGGAATATCTTTGAATTCGAAACCGCAGTATAAAGTCAGTAAGGCAGCAAAGAAAGAAAAACATGACACTAAACAGAGCCTATAACTATAACATTTTGAGAAAGGCATAACAAAACAAGATAACTGACCTGTAAGGGAACAGGGGAGTGTTTGGCATGAAGGAAGGGAGAAAGACAAGATTCTGGGTGGCTCTATTCATCCTAGATACTTGTTTTTTTTTTTGTTTTGTTTTGTTCTGTTTTTAGACCAGGTTGGCCTTGAACTCATAGTGATCTGCCTGCCTCTGCCTCCCTGAATGATAGGATTAATGGTGTGCACTGCCATGCACTGTTTGGATACGGTCTTAAGTAAATCATTTCCATTGGGAATGACTCTTTCATGAGACAGTGAGACAGAAGCATCACATGCTACATAGGTGCTGGTGTTGAGGATGCCGATAAGGTTGGCCTTGCAAGTAACTTAGGCTCTGCAATGCTCCACTTGGTCGTCATACAGAAAGAACACAACAGGAGCCTGGGAGGTACCCTGGTCTTTATGTACAGTACCATCCTACCCAGCCCCTCTTGGTCCAGCTTCAGTCAAAAGTGAGAGAGGCTCCTTGTTGAAAAGCACAGTCCAGATGCAGAAGGGGGCATGTTTTTTGCTTATATTCTGTGTTAGTGACTCCTTGGGAATGTGGCACACACTGCTGGAACAGCAAAAACATGGCAGTCAGGAGAAAGTGAGAATCACAGACTTCTGTAGCCTTTATCTGTCAGAACATTAATAGTCTAGATACCTCACAGTCACCCAGCATTCTACTTGCACCAATCTCATTGTGTTTTCTCCTGTGTTCCTAGCCAGAAGTAGTGGCATGAATACATACGTCATATGGGCACCATTCTAGACTGTTACCTCCTCATCTGATGCTCTCACTGTTCCCTGAAGCTCATCTCTTCAAACACTTCAAAATCTAACTACTCTCATGTGTTCTGGTACTCCAATTCCACAGATGCTCATTTTACTGCATCTAGACCCTTCTAGTTGGTCTTTTCCTTCTAGCCTCATTTCTTTTAAGCTCACAGTTTGCATTGTTTAGCATGAACCTTATACCACGTTTTAACTTCTAGCAACAGTTTCAAAATGTGTGGAATTAAGCCCATGTTCTTAAGCTCCTGCACATTGTTCATATGTCCCTCCAAAAACTGGTTTCAAGAGTGTTTGTATCATTACCTCTTTCTACTTTGACTTTCCTATTTAAAAGTACTTAACAGCACACAGTGCTCAGAACACATGATATTGGCTGATGTCAGGGGTTATTTTTCAAGCTTGGATGCTTTTCACCACCTTGCTAATTCTGTTCCTATACTTTGGAGTTCATTAATCATCTTCTTCTACAACTCTGAGATAGAGATGAGACTAAGTGCCACCCATTCCCTTTTTGTTTCTGTGCACCAAAGAGAACCCTCATTATATCTCTGACTTAGCACTGAAATGACCTGCTTATGCATTTGCCTCTCTTAGAAGACAAAGTAATTTGAAATGGCAAGGCATTTAAACATGCATCCACAAGAACATAAAATAACTGGGACATAGTAGGAATACAGTAAGTTTATTAATCTGAATGAACATTTTGTTACACTGGCCATACATAATAAACAGACTTTGAGCTAGATGGAGCTCACTAGTTAGGTGACTTCTAATATTCTTATGCAGTGGTCAATGATCTTCAGTTCCTTATTGCTTCAAATTTAAAGAATTTAAAGAATCTTGTTTTTATATTTAAAGAATGCAGACAGGTGAATTAGTTTTACAATTTCTCCTCCTCTTCCTCCTCCTCCTTCTTCTCTTTTCCTTCTTTGTCTTCATCTTCTATGTAGCAAACAGTATAGGAGCCTATGTTCTAAATCACCATGTGAGATACGCAGCAAATATTTGTTTATTAAATTGGTATCTGCAAATTGAGCTCAATTGTAGAAATATTACTTCCAGAATGCTTTCAATTCATTTTACTTCTTCACCTAAAAAGCTAGTCAGACATGAACTCAATAGTGAGCTCTTCCACTCCCCTCCCACGAGGGAAGAGCAGTCTGGCCAGGCCACAGAGGAGGACATTGCAGCCAGTCCTGAGGAGACTTGATAAGCTAGGTTCAGATGGAGGCAGAGGAGGTCCTCCCCTGTTAGTGGACTTGGATAGGGGCAGGGAGAAGATGAGGGAGGGAGGGTGGGACAGGGAGGGAATGAAAGAGGGGGCTACAGCTGGGATACAAAGTGATTAACCTGTGATTAATAAAAAAGAAAAAAAAAGCTAGTCATAGCCTTTCCACATTGCAGAATAAGTTTAAAATTGGTAGGTTAAACTACCTATCTGTACTAATTTCTGTTGCTGTGATAAAAACATTCTGAATAAAAACAGGTTAGGGGAGGAAAATATTTATCTTACACACAAGTCACAGCCCATTTTTGAGAAATTTCAAGTGGGAGAATGGAGGGAGGATCAATGAAGGAATGCTGATTACAGGCTTGCTGCCTAGCTCATGTTTAGTTGGCTTTTTATACAGCCTAGGCACACCTGCCTATGATGGTGCCATTCACAGTGGGCTGGTTCTTCCCACATCAATCATCAATCAAGACAGTCTCTCATAGACATGACCACATGACAGTCTGGTCAAGGCATGTCTTTCCCTGGAGACTCTAGCGTTATGTCAAGCTGAGGAGAAAAATGTACCAGCACAAGACTTTCATCAATGTTTTGTGTTTCTGAAAATTTTCTGAAAATTACAAAGGTTGAGTTTATTCTGGGGGCCTCTTTGTAAGATACATGGCTCTAGTGTCAGAGTTCACTTAGTGGATGATATACGGCTCTTGTACTCTGCTTGATATCAAAGATTGCTGAAGAATTGAATATTTTTAGTAAATGCTACTTAATTTTTGTGAAGTTTGTGCTGTAGGCACAACTCTAAGGTGTTTTCATTGCATCTAGAAAGGCTGGCTTTTTCTGATTTACTTCTCTCTGGTTTCTTAGCAGATATAGAACATTGTATAGCAAACAATGATTCCGCACACAGAGCAATGAGTGTCCTGCACATCTGTGGATCCAATAAGCATCATCTATTGCTTCCATCACAGAGAGTGGAAATGTCCTAGAGATGGAAGACCCCATTTGTGGGCCCAGCTCTACAGCTCATTAGCCATGTGCTCTTAGAAAATCCAGATAGATTCTCTGGGCCTTGGTCTTCTCTTCTTTAAAAGGAGAGAAGGGGATTGAATTTATGTTCTCAAATCTTTCTTGGTTGTAGGCTTAGAGTTTTCAAAAACCTACTATATTTGGAGTCCTTAAATACTTCTGCCTACCTTCCGACCCACTTACAAGAGGTAGGGGAGAAAGAAGGTTATTAGGAAAAAGTGGTTGTGGCCCTTTTTAATCATAGTTCCTTGGGGTGAGTCTATTCTTCATTACTGGATACCAGCAGCAAATCGCCAACACCAAACAGCAACGCAAATCAACTTCAACATCATAAATGAGCAGAAACAGTAAGACTCCCACCAAATAAGAATGAGTCAGCTAAAGCCGCAACTCAGCTTCAGTTCCCTGAGAAGTTCTCTGCTCTGGAGGATGTCTCTCTGAGAAGTGAAGTGTAGCAAAACAAAGACCAGCTAAGCAATGTGTACCTTACAAAGAGTAGTGATGGAAAAGCAAAGCCTCTCTGTTCAATGCCTTCTATTTATCCCTTCTCAGAGTCCACACAGGCTGTTTAAATACCACGCCCCTTGTATGAACTAAAAACATTTCCACTTCCCACATTTGGGACCAAAATACACACACACACACACACACACACCACATGAAAGAAACCAAAACTTTACTACACTTGGTATCAAATTTTTTATTTAGCACCAAAATATTAAGAACATTAATGCTTAGATGATAGACTTTTGATCACTTTTCTTTACCAAATTTCTGCATTTCTATTTTTTATTTATACTTTACTGGCTCAAAAATACAGTAGTATATGAAGTTGTATTAATAGACCTATTTACATATCTACTACAGTTGTCATGATACCAAGAGTGAACACATAAATGATTTTATTTGTTGTCAAGTGCACACTGGGAATTATTACATATGCCACTTAGAATAAGGAACTTAGGGCATACAGAGATGAAATAACTCTTTTAAAATTAAATTTGAGGTTAGCAAACAAAGTAATGGGCTTTAACATGGATCTGTATGCTGTTATACTGTTTTCTTCTCTTCTGCCCTCCTCAATACTCTCTTTTCTCCAGCTAGTTCCCTTCCTTTAACAGTTGGTCCCAATCTTGAAATAACTTTTAATGCACTTAGAACATCACAGAACCAATTTTTTTCTTATTTATTTTTATTTTATGTACATTATTTGTGTGAGGGTGCCAGATCTTGGAGTTAGAGCCAATTGTAAGCTGCCATGTGGGTGCTGGGAATTGAACCCTTGTCCTTTGGAAGAGCAAACAGTGCTCTTAACCACTAAGCCATCTCTCCAGCCCCAGAACCAAGATGTTAAACCCCATCTGTAAAGTCAGTGTCAACTATGCTGCTTCTGCTTAACCCATATCAAGAAAATGGCAATACCCCGTGTGTGTGTTTAAACATAAAGCATGAGGAATAAAAAGGACCCATTTCAGGCCATTAGGTAGATCATTAAGGCCAATGCAAAACTGCTTTCAGGAATTTTCTGTAGTCTACTGGTTAATTTTTTAAGATTTGCCAGTGTCATGGCTGGCTGAAAGTCCATTTGCCATCTGTTGTGAAAACCTCCACCCTTTGCTGTCTGTGTGCAATCATATAGTGTATGCAGGTGGCATCCTTACTGAGCTGAGATTCTGCGGGCCACCGACCCACGTCAATCTAGCTTTTCTCCTCAATGTTACCCAGTGTCAATAACAGATTTCCAGCAAAACTCTGCAGACTTGGCCTCCTACCAGTTCACGCTGCCTGACTTTAATTGCTTCTTAATCCTTTCATTAATCTCTTGTTGATCCTCTAACAGTCTGCACATGAGCTATTGCAAACCTGGTCTCACTCCCAGTTTCTGGTCTCACTGGCCTCTCATTTTGAAGTGGACAAGGTTCCTTTTCTTTCCAGAAGGAGAGACTGAGTACAATATATATTTATATAATAGGATTTATTTTTAAAGTGCTCCATTGTCCTTTGTGTTTCGGTTTGGCAGGGTCTCACTTCTTAGCTCTGGCTAGCCTGGGGCTTGCTAATGTAGACCAGGTTGGCCTCATACTCACAGAGATTCTCTTGCCTCTGCTTCCCGAGTACTGGGATTAAAGGCGGTTACTACCTCACCCTGCTTCCTGTTTTGTAAAAGAATGAAAGGCATTTTAGTGTTAAGGCAGTAGTTTCCCCTTGAGCACCAAGGTGCCATATTTTAGTCACCTCTCTTAATCTGCCTCCTTTCTCCCTTTACTAAGTCCTTCTTCCATGTTAGAAATTACCTGGCCCGGTACTCTGTATCTCCATTTTCCATTAAAACCTCTTCCTTCTCTACCTCCCCGAATTTGCTCTTCGTTTTGAACCAGCCACCATTGTCAGACCGTATTGATTCTGCTGATCCTTATTTTATTTGAAACTATTCAGGTCAAATGGCCAATAGCCATTTTTCATTTCTACTGAATGATAATGATACTTCATAATTCTTGTTTCTTTCTATATGTCTTAAACACTAGCCTTGGCTGATAATGCCCTTTCTCAAGAAACTTTTTCTCTTTCCCAAGACCTCACAACTGTTTAAGGCTTTTCTTTCAAACTCCCACCCACATGCTCTTTCATTTCACAGTGAATGAGTTAAGTATTAGACTACAAACTGATGTATCTTTTGTTTTAATTGTAAGTTATCCAGATATTCTATTAGCTGTAGCACCATGGATTCATTCTATCTGAAACTAGTTTCATTCCTCATGCAATTGTTCTCTTTTCAAATTGCTTACATAATAGATCTGCAACTCCAGCACGCTGTTTGTCCCAATTCCTCTTCATTTGAATCCAATCAAGTTCCACCTGTCTGATTACATTAATTTTTTATGGTGCATAAGAAATTAGTACAAATTTAGCTATTAGAGCAATGCAGAGCCACAACATCACCTTTCTTCTGTGCCAGGATTCCAGGTACCTGTTAATGACATCTTGTATGTGAGGTGTGCAATATGACTGCAATAGGGATGTTGGCTAAATGTTAAATCTCACATGTCAACAGGAAAATAATCTATTGCTCAGATTCTATTTCTTCATGGCAGAAACCTTAATTTAACAATTGTTAGTTTTAGAAGTAATAGTTTGTGGCTTGCTTTTTCAAGGCTAGTGTGAAAATGGCTGGGTCTTCTAGGAGCTTGATCATTAAAAATCTGTTTTCTACCTATTATCTGCATTAGTTAAGAGAATAACATCCAGTCACCACTGTCAAATTCCTTTAGCTAAAAAAGAAAAAAAGCATGTACCCTGTTCACATCACACATCACAGAATAGAAACTGTGTTGGAGAGGGACTGTCTTATAATTTTTCTCACCACACTGTTCTTTCCATGAGGTTTGGGTAAGAAAAAAAAAATAGGTATTTCTAGAGCCAAGTTGAATAAAATTAAAAACCAGAAAATTAAAAAGGAATTCATTTTGTTCACTGTTAGATACTATGTTAGTTTGGTTTCTATTGCTATGACAAAACAGTGAGGGAAATCAGGGTAGGAACTGAAGCAGGAACCTTCAGGAAAAAACTCAGAGACCATGGAGGAAGGTTGCTCACTGGCTTGCTTGACACGGTTTGCTCAGCTTCCTTTTTTATACCCTATAGGGGCACCTGCCCTGGGGAGGCAGCACTGTAGGCTGAACCCATCCCCCATCAATCATTAATAAGAAAGTGTCCTATAAACCAACCTGGTGTTGGCAATTTCTCAAGTTCCCTCTTCCTGGTAACTCTGCTTTGTGTCAAGGTGATTAAAATCTAACCCACAGAGATGTTAAATGGAAGAGTAAGCTTTGGTTTATAAAAACAGATGAGCAGAAAGAACAGAAGATGAGAATGGTTCAGAAAGGGGCTTCTGTAAACATATTCCTTAAATAGTCTCATTCTGTGCATCAAATGCCTATGGTCTAGGACCCAGATTTTTGGTTTCTTGGTCATTATTTTAATATCCAATTTCTACAGGCCCAGGATCTTTTTAGAGTTAGCAAACGAAGAATCTCTTAGACTTACTAGGAAAAAAAATAGGAGAGAAAAGAGTCATGTAAAATATGAGCCAGGATTCCTAATGTAAGGTGAAACAGATATGCCATTACCCAATAAAATGCTGTGAAAATTTCTAAGTGGTTATATAAAGTGCCTGTACTTACCTCATTGAATATGGGTAACGATTTTTAGACTAGCATTCTCTAATGTCCTTATTTTGAGTAGAATTGATCAAATTCATTCTCTCATAAGATAAATTCTCCAAGACTATGATTATTATTCCTTTTTTATAAGTTCAGGTTCAGACATCATTTCTAAGCATTTTGTTCAATCACTAACAAATGTACTGTATTTACTGTGAGCCAGCCACCATGTTATGATATAGAAAATACTAGATGCCTTGAAGACTACTCTTTCTACATTATAAGCCCAGTGTTCAAATAATTTAAATTCCTTGCCTTCTCTTTTGTCTTGTATCCTCTGGTTATTGTGCTCAGGCACCTTCACCCACTGTCTGCCATAGTCAGAGATTTGCTTATGCATTCATCATCTCTGACCTTTTCTTCTAACTTGTCTAAGCCAGTAGTTCGCAACCTTTGGGTCATGACCTCCACAGGAGTCCCATATCAGGTATCTTGTTTAGCAGCTATTTACATTTTTACTCTTAATGGTAACAAGATTATAGTTATGAAGTACCAATGAAACGATTGTGCAGGTGGGGATCTCCACACTCTGAGGAACTGTATCAAAGGTCTGTGTGGCCGGTACTTGCTACTTTGTGGCTTCCTTTCTCTCTTTCACCCTTTTCCATCCTTATTAACCCCTAACACTAGATAAAGAGAGAAAAAGCATAGAGGGGAAAGAAATGGAAGTTACTATTAGACTACTTCCTGCTGATTAGGGGGTTCAAGTTCCTTGGGGCAAGTTTGACCTTTGCCAACAGGATATCTAATTTCATCTCATTTCTTTGCACACAACTACCTGAGAAACAGCAACTAACAACATCCAACCACCAAAAAGCCAACAACAGCAACACTGCCTCTCAGAGTCCTAGCATTTATATATCCCTTGAAAAGTTCTCCAAATTCAAAACGTCACACTCTCACAGAAACTATCTGCAGCTGGCAAAACCACACTCTTGCTAGAAGCACTGGGCAAATCATAGCCAGCTGCTATGAAGCAGCCTCTTATCCCCACACTTGGGATTAAAATGAAAAGATCTTAAAACACTTCTGTGTTTTTTAAAGAAACCAAAATTCTCAACACAGGGCTGCAGCACTAGGAAGATTGAAAACCACTCTTCTAGGCTGTCTACATTCATATATTTCCACCTCTCAGAGCTACCATATTAATTCAGGTAACCAGTTCTCCCCAGAACCGCTTTCATTCCTGGCATTATTCTTGCTTTCCTCCATAAACCACAGCACAATTAGGAGGGGCTTTCTAAGTTCTATGCCTCATTAGCTCATGCCTTACTTAAAGGCCATCAGCAAACTTTACAATATATTATGGCATCCAGTGTCTTGTGTGATTAATTCATTATCAAGTGTTGCTGTCACCCTACAGAATTGTTTGCAGTTCTTTGGACTTGTTATCCTTCCTGTCTCAAACTCCACGCATTTCTTGTTTCTTTTTTCTCCGTACACTAACTCCTTGCCCTGTTTCTGACTCTTCCCTCGGGTTTTAGTGTTAGCTTTTCAGAGCTGTGGTGTTGGGATGTAAAATGGAAGTGGCTGGATTTAACCTAATATCCCTCTTTCTACAGCGAGACTGAACTTAAAAACTGTTGTTGATGTTTTGAGATGGAAGGATGAAGAAATTCTAGAGGATGGGTTACTCTACAAATTGGAGGAGAAAACCCAGCACATTTAATAGGGCTAAGGCGATCTGTTTCTTCTGTGCTTGCTGTCACCCTGGCAACAGAGCACAATTGCAGCATGACTCCCAGTCTTTTGTTTACCTAAGTAAGGATTTGACTTACTTTCTTAGAAATGAACATAAATGATTTTTGAGCCTTGCATTTTATATCTATAGATAGATCAAATGCATATGTGGTTAAATGTTCCTTTTGGGGGATAATCTCTTTCTCCTCCTCCTTTCTTTTCCCACTTTCTCCTCCTGCAGGTGGTAGTGGTGGGGGTACTTGGGTCCCAAGTACACTAGATATGTGCTCACCTTTGAAATACCCCACAAGCTGCTTTTCATAGACAGGTAAAAATATAATTTTAAAAATAAATTAAAATTTACTATAATTATTGATATTGTGTGATTATTTATTGATCTATGCCATGTACAACCTTGTGAGGCCCTCAAGCACATTTTTTAACCATTTTTTTTATTTTTTAGCATGTTATTTTAACCATCTTTCTTTTATAAAATTTTGATTCATAAATAAGTACATAGATTAATGGTTTCTCTGTATTATATATTTCTCTCTATCCACATGCTGTTCTGTCTTTGAAAACATCATTTCCAATAGCCTTCCTTCTAAGGCTCTCTTTTCTTCTACTTCCTCTTTCCTTTTCTGGTTGTTACTTTCAGGTCATCAGCATTCAAAAAAAGTTTAGATTCCACATAGGAGAGAAAACGTGTGTCCCTTGCATTTCTATTAACGTTATTACACCTAATATCATGACCTCTAGTTTCACCCATTCTCCTGCAAAATCATGGTTTTGTGCTTCTGATGGCCTAACAACACTTTTTCTTCTATCTATTTATCTATCTATCTATCTATCTATCTATCTATCTATCTATCTATCTCCTATCATATTTTCTTTATTCACAAATTCATGTGCTGACAAACACTTGGGCCAATTCCACAGCTTAGCTACTGTGAGCATGAGTATGAAGGTGTCTGTTTTATCTGTTGATATTTCTGTTGAGGGGTGTTGGTGGTCATGTTCAGCCTCTGTACTGATTTCTATATGTCTACTTTACTAATTTACATACCAGCCAACAGTATGTGACTGTTTCCTTTACCTTACCTTCTCTGCAGCTAAATGCACACAATTCTATGAGGAAAGCTTTTGGTCTGCTGTTCTGTGCTAAGCTCTTTTCTTAATTATTGCGCCACATCAATAAACAAAAATATAATTTAAAAACTACATTCTTAATGATTTACCTTTATTTCTTCATGCTGAACATCCATTCCCCTGAACTTGTTCATTATCTCCTTCTCTTCATTTCTCTTCCTAGCTGTTGTAGACTGTTGGCCTGTTCTATTTTCAAAACTTCAACATTTTAAGGATCTGTACCAAAGCAAGATCATACAGGATTTTTCTTTTCTGTCTTGGCTTATTTCTCTTAGCCAATTGCTCTTGGAATTTGTATATGTCATTATAAATTATGCTCCTTTTATTCAGTTGCTGTTCATGGAAGTTCATTTGTTATATTTCTTGAGATTTAAATACAGACATGTATATATAGAGTTCAGGTTACATAGATGAGTCATGCACTAGTGATGCCCAAAGCTATAGCTATAAGTGCTGCAGCTCTGAAAGGAAAGGAATCCTGGCAGTCGGGAGCCAAGGAAGACCACAAGTCACTCAGCAAACCTCACACACAAAATTTATTGGGAGGAAAAAACCCAAGAGATGACTGCCTCTGCAAATTGAGCAGAAGGCAGGACTTCTATAGGATTTCTTAGGAGGCAGGCTTTCCAAGGTGGAGACTTCCAGTATGAGGATTGGTGGGATTTCAAATCCTGGCCTTTAGGGAACTCAGGAATTGGTGGGTTTTGATTCTCAGAGATCATTGGCATTTGTGCTCAGGGATTGGTGGGTTTCTGTGGCAAGCTCAGGGATTGATGGTTTTCCTATTCAGGGACTGGAGGTTTTTGTTTTTTGTTTTTTGTTTTTTCTTGTAGGGACAGAGAATGACTATTATAGCTGTTAGGGCCACTGAGGCCATTAAGAAAGTCTGGGGAGTGGGGCCTGATTGCTGGAGCTCCTCAGGTGGAGGCCTGCTCAAGTTCTTGCCTTGAAAGTTTAAAGAGTTTAAAAAGTATACAACGTTTATAAAGTTTACAAAGAGAATACAGGTCCCTGCCAGTTGAGTTCCTTGAATAGCCAACAGCAGCTCTATGTGCATTGGTCAGAGCTATGTCCATCAGTGAGAGATCACCAACCAATACTGTCTAATAGGGTGTCTGAGTTCAGAGGATGTCTTGAATGATAGAAAAGAAACAATCTCCCCTGATCTAAATTCAGTGAAGTTGAAAACTGAGCTCAAAGACGGCAACGGAATCACTAATGAACTCTCCCAAACTCTGCATCATATCATAAACCATCACCACGTAGCAAAGCCCATGTACCCTATTAAGCCAGATGAAAAGGGGGCTGCCTCCTTGGTATTAATAATAGGGGATTCACTGCCTTACCAAGAACCAAAGCACTGCAGTTTTCATCATGCTTCAATACTTAAGATCCAGGTCATCTGCCTGGAGGCTGACTGATTGCAGATACCTTCTTGCTGGTGAAAGGAAAATCTTAGTTCAAGCAGCCAAGCTGCTGCCCTAAAGCAAATGACCTTCCTCAATTTGAAGAAACTGAAGGTGGAGTAGATAGGTTCTGGGTACTCAGACATACCCATGGCTGGACAGGGATTCTTCCTCCTTTCCTCCCTCAGTCTCTCTCTCTCTCTCTCTGTGTGAGTGTGTGTCTGTGTATGTTTGTGTGATTTAAATGGAGATTTGTCCTTTCCCTACCCTGAAATATACATCACAACTCCTTTCTTTCTACTGTCAAGATGCAGCTCTTTCCAGGGCCATACCGTTACAAGGTATACTTCTTCCTCTGGTACCCTGTGTTTTATGCTAGAGATAGAATTGGTAGGGATGTTGGGATCTTGCTTAGGACAGCATTCCTGAGGTTCCCATTCTTGCCTGCTTCTTGAGTATATTTGTATTTCATTCAGTATTTATTGCTAAAGGAGAGGACTTAACTTTTTAATGACTTGGATTTTAAGGAATTTTTATTTTCAATCCTTAAGATTTATGTTTCTCCCCTTAGTTGGAGTTGGAACTAAATTAATTTTGTTTAGGAAAAAAACACAATAAAACCCAGTGGCACAAAAGAATAATCTCATATTATTTATCATTAGTCTAAGAGTCAGCTGGGCAGTTAGTTTTGCTGACAGAGATGAAGCTCACTGATCCCAGCAGGCTCACGCACACATCTGTGAAAACCTGGCAGGTCTGTGAGGACTGCTGAGTCTAGGCTTAAGTTACTTATGTCTGGCTGAGTACTGATGGTTTGGCTGACATGATGGAAGTGATTTATTTGGATATATCTCACCATCTAGACATTTGGCCTGTGTTTGTTCACCCACTGATGGTGGTTCTCCAATTCAGGGTGTAGAGAGCAAGAGAAATCACAGTGTCTTGAGACCTGAGTTCAGAATTGGCACATTAATCCTTCTGCAGTTGCTTAACCAAATTATAGATGACCAAGATTTAGGGAGGATAGAAACAGATACTGCATTTGGAAAGGGAGAGTCTTTCACATAGTATATGTGTAAATGGTTAAGAAATGATGTCATTTTTGGCCACTGATCTGTCACAGTACCCATCTTTACAGACTTTGTATCAGATAGAGTGTTGAGTCAGGTTTTGGTTGCCAATGTTTAAACATATTTACTGTATTAATTACTATATATATTTCATAGATTAGTCCAAAACGTAAAAGTAAAAATGTGAACTGTTTTGTTGTGAAATTTTCTTATCTGGAGAGATGCAAACAATGTCTATCTCAATGAAAAACAAAGTATAATTCTACTACAGTTCACCTTGGAGAACCAATGAGTTTATTCGGGCTTGCTTGCAAGAGCGTGAGTATAGGGTTACTGAAGAATGTTGGTTAAGCCAAAGCAGGCACACTGAAAAGTCTGCTCCTAGCATGAATGATGGCTCATTTGTAACTACACAGATGGAACCCCATTCAGTTACCACCCCACCAAGACATGCAATTGGAGAAGAATTGTGTACAAATGGTTTGCAAGAATGGCTGGAATCTCAGGTGCAAGGCCGAAGACCCTCCCCATTTCTTCCTTGGATAAAGGCCAACAAGACCCATCAAAATGTACCCTGCAAGTATGCACCACTGATCTGACGAAGATGCTATTTGATTTTACTCAAAGGATCACAGTCTACAACACCTTAGATTTTGTAAATTCTTTTAGAACAAATTAGCACACCTTTTTCATCTCATCCTCCATGGTACATAGCAAGGGTGCTGCATCCAGCAGGCTCACAAAGTACTTGCTGTGTGGATTCCATGAATTTGTAAGGATTATAATGGAAAACATCATGCTTAGATGTCTCTTCCTTCCTATGTGGCTTGAAAGAAACAGAAAAGCATGAACTCAACAGGCTGCATCAGTGGTATCTGGATACTTATTTACTTATTTGATGGAGAGAAAGAACTGAGCCAATTAATATTTACATCACTCACTAACAGTCACTTGGCACTTCTGGGGAAGATACAAGGGCTGATTTCTTCAGATAGTTAAAATATCGACCACAATGGAACAGAAATGAGACAAAAACCAACCACACGTGGAACTATAGAAACCAGAGGTCTTACTATTCTGTGTCCTATATGTGAAGCAAAAATTGTTTCCTATGTGGCGAAAACAATTACTCATCAAACAGTTCTTTATTTGAGCTAAGTTAACAATGTTAATAAAGGGTTAAATAGTCCTTCTGTGAAATCATTTAAATTAACGCTGAGTGTTCCTAACCATCCAAATCTAAAGCTGAGGTTAGAAAAATACAGGTAAATTCTATTTATGTTTGTGAGCCTAGCCTTTAATGGCTGAGTAGTCTCTCCAGCCCACAGGTAAATTATAAAGATAAGCTACCCTCACACATAGAAATTGTGAGACAAAATGCTGCTAGAAAACTTGGTCGTTAATGTGAGACTTTCTTCTTTTTCTCCCCAGGATGTTTTATATAACTGTGTGTACAAGCAGAAGGATAAGGGGCAATGGAAAGAAAAGAGGAAAACTTCATAGCTATTGATATTTGCCTTTTGCTTTGCAAATGCATTTCTGTCAACACTGAAAAGTTAGAAGGAAATGAGATAGATGTATATATTAAAAGATGTGACTTTGGAAAAAATGGCATAGAAGAGCAGTTTTTAAGCTAGATTTTACTCTATTGAAGTGCTCTCTGTCTGCCTGAGGATACTGCATTTCCTCCCATGCTATTTTCTTTACAATGGAAGGTGATTGGAATTGTTTCAATTAAACTTGAATATGAAGACTTTGATTTCAATGAAGCACAGCACACTAAAGAGCAAAAGGAGAATCTCTTTCTCGCAGACTATATAATTATTACAGGATATGAATGCAATCTAAATAATCTAGGATGCGAGGGAAATAACGTGGTAATATTGATGTAAACTATTGTATTCATAAAAGTTCCTCTCCTTTTTTTTTTAATAACATAGGCAGTCAAGTTGAGGTCTTATAACCTCAAATTTTTATTTTGCTCAAGCAATCCAGATCTTATTACATTAGGCAAACACTATTCAAAAGAACAGTGGATCATGTAAATACCTTTAATATTATTCATGAATTTCATTCCTACTGTAGGTTGGAAATATGCTACAGATACTCTGTCATGAATAGTCTTTCTTAACTTCTAATATTGCTTTTCTGCATTTTTTTTCATTATGTTTTAAAGAGGCTTTGATTTACCTCCTGAGCACAGGCATGGTGCTCTGTCCTCAGCCTTTGGTCTGCTTTCTTTACTGTGATTCTGCTCTGTGTTTACTTTTCTGCTTCTTGTCTCCTGTCAGCACCAATTCATATCCACAGTCAGAACTGCACAGGAAAGTTAATACCTCTAGCTTTAGACAGCATGGGGATTTTAATGACAACATGATTTTAATCAATCTGTAGTTTATGGCTGTTACACAGTATATCACCCACTGGCAGAAATGAGAGCTTCAAATACTTGTACAACAGGGCAGATTTACTAAGCAGTTCAGCCCATTCCATAAGACTGATATCTGTAAAGGTTGTTTTTATTTCCTCAGAAGAAGGGATGAGATGAGAGCTTTACACAAGTTGCTTGAATACATGGCTTGGGCTGAGCCCAGAGTTTTTCTATCTAAATGTCCCTAAATCTAGTCCTGGAAGCTTCTAGCTTTTCTAAAATCTATTCTTCTTTAAGCAAGGTCCTTGAAGGCTTCAGCTTTCAGATTCCATCTGGTAGCCTAGGCCTTGAATGTTTTCAGCTTCTGAGACTTGCTGCTGAATAAGCTCACCCTTTCTAGTTCTTTCTGTACTCTGGCTGGCTATTTCAATTCAGCTGTTCTGGCTCAAAAATCCTCTTCAAGCTGGCTGATTCAAACTGGCTTCTCTTGCCTTCTCACTGAATTGCTCTGCTTGGAAAGCCTGCCTCTGAATGCCACAGACTGAACTGCACTGAGTGCACTGACTGTGTGAACTGAATAGAACTGAAAGGAGCTGCGTGAAGTCAACTGAATTCAATTACACTCGACCTCTCCTGTCTCTCCCTGCACTGCTCTTAAGCAGCCTCTCCTTCCTGACTGTCCTTGTGATAGTCGGCTGCCCCCTATCTCTGACTCATTGTGTCAATTTTTCTTTGATTCACCTCTTTGTCTTCCCCTCAATTAGATGCCATTGTTTGGGATTAAAGGCGTGTACTAAGGGCATGTCTGTATTTCAGCTGGATCACATAGGTAGTTGGATGTGATCCCTTGCCAGAGTAGCCATGTTGCTAGATTAACATTTTAAATAATACACATTTAAATTAACATTTAAAATAATACACAACATTAAAAACTAAATGAAAGCACCTTAAGGCTTCGTTTATTATATTAATAATATATTAATATAATAATATTATATTAATATCTACAGCAGTCCCTGTAAGTAATGTTCCCAGCTTCCTATAACAATGTCAAAGTAAGCTGAGCACACAGAGAAAACTGTATCAGAAATTGGAGTAAAAACCTGAAAACTAGTTAAAAAATTTTATTTGGGTAATAATATGTGTTCATTCTTTGTTGTCGTTTAAGTATTAAATAAACATTTACTGAGCATCTATAAGGTTCAAGTTGATATTTAAGGCATGGAAGATAGAGATGAACAAAAGAAAATGTTTGATCTCTGTTATTAAATGCTAGAAGAAAAGTAAATCAATAAGAAGTTACCCACTGCCAAATGCAATTTTAGGTACTTTGGTGGCATTGTCCCGACAAAGTGGTGTCTTATCACTCTACCAAAAATAGGAAATGAATGTGGCCTTTGTGGAGGAGACAGTGTGTTTTGTGAAGATATATATTTGGTCTGTTCAGTGAGGATAGGAGACCAGCTTAACTCAAGAGGGTGAAGGAAGGATAAAGGGTTGGGAAAAGACAGGATTGAAAGGTGGGTGCAAAGCAGTGAAGACCCATTAGAGAATAATGGGAACATTGATGCTGAGTTCCCACGGGGTCTGGAGAAGGCTTGGCATTTCCCTGAGTACATCTGTGGTCCTTGGCAGAGTGATGTGACTTTTAAAAAAGCTTTGAACAGTGTACCGCTGAATAGAGTTAACCATAAGCACATTGTCTCAACAAGTTGAAACTCTTCTTTTAGGAACAGTTTCACTATTCTCCCCCAGGTCCTGTCAATTGCCATTGTACTTTCTGTTGCTGTGACTTAGAAAGCTTTCGGTATGTTGTCTAAATGGAACAAGTGTCTTGTTGTGCTTGGCTTAGTTCAATTTGGCATGAATTTTGTATCCTCACTTTTTATGAACTCTTTATGTTTTGTCTTCCGTGAGTAGGGGCATAAAACTAAAGTGGAGAAAAGTTGGAGCAGAGGTACAACTTTGGATGCTGTTGCAGTATTAAAGATGGGATTATGGTAGTGTGAGGAAGTCTTCAGAGATGGAGACAAGCGAAAAGAATCTGGGGAGATGAAGAAAGTAAGGCTGATGTGACGTGCTAGCATGTGTAGCATGTTTTGGACATGCTATACAAGGGAAAGTTTTGATATACAGAGAAATTTTTCGAAATAACTTAAGCCTTAATACTTATTCATCTCTATAGTGATTTTGTAACTGTCAAATAAATAAGCAGTAATGTGTCTTAAACTTTTCAGGTGAAAATGGCTTACTTGATGACTCAGGTCTGTTCTTAGAAACTTAAGGTTTAACACTGGGGATGTAGCTCAGTTGGCAGACTGCTTGCCTTGTATTCACGAGGCCTCATGTTCGATGCTCAGCACAGCATATAGTGGCAGGATTGTGCCTGCTTGTAAGCTCAGCACTTTGTAGATAGAGGGTCGAGCACCCAAAGTTCAGGGTCATTTTAAGCTACATACCCGCTTTAAGGCTAACCTCAGATACACAAAACCTTGTCTTGTACAAAAACTAAAACAAAACAAAATCAAGAAAAAGATGAAGAGACTTGAATAATTTCATCTATTCTGAAAATAGAGGTGGCTGTTGCAGAATCTGAAGCATATCAAAGAGTATGAGAAATACGGCTGGATAGGGAAAAGAGCTAGTGAACATTTTTCCAACCAGAGAAAAAGATGATCTGATTTCACTATGAGTCAACTACATCCTCCATGATATTTTGAAATATTGTTTGAACTATATGCTGTTTTTTTCTTTATCCCTTACAAGGCCTGCTCATCGTATCTAGAGTTGGAGATGAGCTTGTTCAGTGAAGTCCCAGTAAAACTACCAAGATATTTGGGGAAGATGGTGAGGGATGAAAAAGTATTTTTAAGAGAAGTTCTGGGCTATATGTGTGTGGTGTGTGTGCGTTTGTGCAGTTGTGAGAATGGATATCTGGAATTAGAGTTAGTTGGGTCCCAGCCCCAGTGTGGGTGCTGGAGACAAAATCAGGTCTTCTACAGGGAAGTGTATGCTCCTTAACAACTGAACCATCTCTCTATCTCCAGACCCTCACTTATCTCCTGATTTTTACTTAAACACCAGAAAGAAAAGAAAAAAAAAGAATTCTATAGACAGAAATTTTCTCAATCTATGGAAGTACCGAGATCAGCAGCTGAGGAATATCCTGAGTGCTAAAACTTATTATTGCTTCAAATTCCTCAAAGAAAAGCCACTTCATGGTGATTTGAAGTTTTTAAAGGAACTGGTTATTGCAGTATGCCATGTCCCTTGTGAGACTCTAAGGGATGTAATGACAAGGGAACATTGTCTCTTAAAATGTGCTTTTCCGATTCTCTGCCTCTCAGTGATCCTTTCCTGTGTTCCTCAGACTGACAAGAAGCAAAGTAGCAATGTGCGAATGTGCATTGGGAGTTGATGTGCTCCTCTCTCTCCTCTCCTCTTCCTCTCATTCTCTCTCTCTGCCTCCCCTCTCTCTTGACCATTCTTAAAACATGTCAGGCAGACTTTTTTGTAATTAACTGAAAAGGCACGCAATTCAGTTTCACTTTGCTGAACCCAATCTGGAGGATTGACAGCGAGCCTTTAATAGATTCCTTCAGTAGATAATTAAACCAGTTTAACGCAAGCGCTGCATGAATTAACATTTGCACTTGGTATGAATATTCAGGGCGCCCATGCTTTCTCAGTTGTGAGCTGCTTCTCTGGGATCTGCAGAAGTGCCTGTTAGGGGCTTGTAACATATTGATTAGTGCCGAATGGCACAAATTAGAGGGTTGGGGCATATCCCTAGAGTCAGAGATGAGATGCTTACTGGTGGTACTTACGTTTTTTCCTGTAAACTCTAACCCAGACAGCAGATTGCCTGCTTCAACTAGTCATATGCTTGAATTTTGCTTGACATTGCTATGCAGAAAACTAGTAAGTTTTCTGGAATCCTGCCATCTGTTTATTTTCCACCCTCTATGAGGTTTTTCATCTGTAAGATTAATCTCTAGATGTTATAAATATGATAACAATGGTTGAATAAATAAATAAACAAAGAATCATTGGCCCATTGGAACATGCTTCTTGTAGTGATAAAAATTGCATTGGCACAGCTTGCTAATGTGCTAAACAGTGGTGCAGAACTGTATTTGAATGGATCTGGAAATCTCCAAGAACTTTGTGCCATTTTAAAATTCAATTCTGAGAATATGAAAACTCAGACGTGTGTGCCTTTGTAATAAAATACTTGAGGAACTTGGAGGTGTCTTGGGCACTAGACCAATGAGAATAAATAAGTTAATATTTTGATGTGGTTACTTAAGGAAAAAAAATAGTATCTTTTGGAAACTGAGAGAGGTTGTATACTAAGGAGATTATGTCATGGATTGTGAAAAGAGTGCTTTTGTAGAAAATGCTCTCAAACACTAATGAGCTGTGTCATCCTGGGAATATCTTTGTTCCTGGACTGTAAATGCTATAAATGCTGAAAAAAAATGACACCTGCTTTATGGGCTTGTTGTGAGGATTATGGGAGCTTATTATATATAAAAGCACTTAGAACATTGCCTAGTACCACATAAGCACTGAAGATTTGCTCCTCCTATTGTGTGTGTATATATTTATATATTACATACATATAATACATATGTAATATATAATTACATATTACACATGTCATACATGATTACATATGTAATATATAACATATACACATAATATCTATGTAGATATATACACTTACACACTTTTACTAATGGTACTTTGAAATGGTCACTTCTAAAATAAACAAAACCACTGAAAGTGAACTTTATAGTATTCTGAACTCTTGATGCTAAGAGTTGACATAAGTTCCAGCAATGTAGAGATTAGGTCTTACTCCTTCTGTAGTCTGCAAGCTCCTGAGCCTCAGTCACCACTTCTCCTCATCTGAGAACACACCCACTTAGGAGGCGAATGTCAGGTTGGCTCACAGACAGAGTTTTCACAACCTGGAGAGCAGACACATGATGTTACCTATACTCTTCCCACAACTAGCCATGTTGGTTATATAGCCAGGGTACATGAACAGCAGCTTGACTATGTGCTGTGTCACCCAGAAAAGCTGCAGCTGTGTTCCCCGACACAGAATGTTGCTTGTGGACAAACATCCTTGAAGCTGAAGGTTGGTTGCTCCCCTAACCAGAGCTAAGGTGCTGGAGTATTTCCCCACACATGAGGTCTGCATCCTCAAGCAGCCTGAGGGCTTTATATATTTTTTGCTTTGTGGTTTTGACCCTTTCTTTGGTGAACTTTCATAGAAGATCATGGGAATCATGATCTAAATGGAAGATTGGTTCACTGTGCATTGGAAGGGAAAATGTGTCACTTTTTTCCAGGGCTATGCCATTTACCTCACAATTATTAATAAAAACGATTTTTAAAATCTATAGTTTAGAACTCAGATAGTTACTATCCAGTTTGAGACAGCCCACTCTCTTTAGAGTATTTGCTTAACTTTGCTACATAAACTTCTGCTTAAATTCTCTACATCCATTGAATGAATTCTTTCTGGAAAGAAGACAAGAACCCGTTTGAGACGTAGCTGGTAACTAACTGAGTTCAGTCCTGAGGATCTACACAGTAGGAGAGATAGCTGGCTCCCACAAGTTGAGCACTTACATGTGTCCGACATAACACACCCAAACAAATAAATAAATGCAATTAATAAAAAGGAAGATATGAACTAAGAGACCCTTAGGAAATACTTGGGAATATCTGTGTTACTCTGCTTGCTTTGTTATGAAGCCATGTTAAGGAACAGTCATTTTCCTGCAGAAGTGATTTCATGGGAATTTAACGAAGGCTGCATACTTCAGTCTGACACTGCACTGAGTTCTATGGGGAAGTCTACAATCTTTGAAAATGATAACTTTATGACTAAGTCTCAGCATGAGAGTATCTGGTAGTGTAGTCAACACAAGACATCAGAAAAGTTGGAAGAACTGAGGTGTCCTGTTCTGCTGATAAAAACCATGTGTGTTCCCCTTCTGCTCCAGCTTCATTAACACTCAGCGTGAGAACAGACATTGTCATTGACAGCTGAGGCTTTTACTCATGATATGCCTTTCATATGGGTGTTTGGGATGTCATTATAACTTGTCACTATAGTTCTTAAGAGCACATTCCCTGTGCACACCCTTGCCGTCTTAGCTCTCATTTTGCCTTGTTTCTTTCTTCCATTTATTTCTCAAGGTACACACTCATTAGTAAGTTGAAAAAAAAAAAAAAAGGAAGCCAAGTGTTTAGCTGAAAATACCCTTTCCCTAAATGCATTTAGAAAATGGCTAAACCGTTGAAGTTCACAGAATATGTGAATAACTCCTGAATTGGAAATTATGGGAAAATGAGATATAATCATATTCCAGTTTCCCCTAAATTGTTTTATGTGATTTACCATGAAAGATGTAGAGGATGAAGCACATGTTTGTATGTTTGATTGTTTTCTAAATCTGAGACGAAGTGTGCCCTGAATAAAGTGGAACTCAGCAAGGTTGCATGTCTCCCACAATGTAAACAGTTGGGAATCTTGTAGAGAGCATTAAACCTGGCTGATGAATGAACAAGGTATTATTAAAAAATCTGCCTTCACATTCCAGGACCCAGCATGAGGTTTGTTGTCTAGGTGTATTAGTCAGTGTTCTCTAGAGTAACAGACGTTATGGAACAAATCCCTCTCTCTTCCATTCCCACCCTCTCTCCCTTCCCTTCCCCTCTACCTTTCATTTTCTCTCTTTCTGGAAGAGCTGGATGTTTCAGATGGTCTTTTTTATATGCTGGAATCCTGAAGAAATAGTCTCCAAAGCCAAGGAAGGAATGGGAATGGATACGCTAGCAAGGTAAGAGCAAGCAGACAAAGAGCAAAACCTTCCTTCTTCTATGTCCTTTATGGCCTTCCAGCAGAAGGTATAGCCTATATTAAAGGTATGTCTTCCCATCTCAAGATCTGATTCTAAGGTGTGTGTTTTCCCACCTCGAAGTTCTGGACTAGAGGTGGATTCACTCCACTTCAAACCAAGCATAAAATCGTTTGCAGATAAGCCGTCTGTTTCTGGATTGTTGTTCATTCCAGATATAGTCAAGTTGACAACCAAGAATAACCATCAATCACACTAGGCAAACTCAGTCAAGACATTCATCCTTTCTGAATCTCAACTGTCTTATCAGAAGGATCAGTGTAACGCATATACCCATGTCCTGAGGGCATTGAATACCGAAAATGCTATCCATCAAATGTCTTGCATAATGCCTGGACCATTGTAAGTAGTCTAAAAATTATGGTTTCTTCTTTAGTCTCAGGATAAGGAATCTGAACAAAAGTTAACATTTGTACTTTTTTTTACTAGCATATTTTTAGTAATCAAATATTCAAAAATCTCTGTGTGTGAGTTGGGGAACATACATGTGAGTGAGTGTGTCCATATGTGTGCACGCTGGGTCCAAAAGTGTACCCTGGCTGTCTTCCTCCTTCACTCTTCCTATCCCCCTGAGACAGGGTCCCTCATCAAACTGGAAGTTTACCACATTTTGGTTAGGGTAGCTGACCTGCAAACGCCTAGAATCCATCTGTCTCTGACTCCCAATATTGGATTTACAGCATCTCCTTGCCATACCTGATTCATACATGGGTACTGGGAATTAAAAACTCAAGAACTCTTTCTTGCAAGCAAAGTACTCTTGTCCATTAAGCTGTCTCCCCAGATCATAGATCATTTTTTAACGCTAAGACGGGAGAATGATTATAACTTGGTGGTATCTTTACAAAGGATAGGGATGCACACCAGTTCAAGCTCCTTCATATGCTAATAAGAACCAAACCATAACACTATTATTCCCATGAACTAATGGGGGAAACAACTTTTTATATGAGATTTATTATTGTGAATAGCATTTCTAATATTTTTTATTAATTTTTATATTTTATATTAATCACATGCTATTTATTTTGTTTCTCAGCCGTAGCCCCCTCTCTCATTCCCTCCCAATTCTACCCTCTCTCCTTCATCTCCTCCCTGCCTCTTTGTATCAAAGCAGATGCGGAGACTCATAACCAAACCTTCAGCAGAGTGCAGGGAATTATATGATAAAAAAGGGGAGTTAATATGACAGGGAGGGGACAGGAGCTCCACAAGGAGAAAATATGTCAGGGCACAGGGACCCTCTATGAGACTGTTTCTCCAACCAAGGACCATGTATGGATATAAGCTAGAACCCCTGCTCAGATGTAGCCCATGGTAGCTCAGTATCCAAATGGTTTTCCCTAGTAAGGGGAACAAGAACTATTTCTGACATGAACCCAACAACTGGCTCCTTTACCTCCTCCTCACCCCTGCCCCAAGGGAGGAACAGTCTTCCTAGGCCATAGAGGAAGACATGGCAGCCAGTCCTGAAGATACCTGATAAGCTAGGGTCAGATGGAAGGGGAGGAGGACCTCCCCTAGCAGTGGACATTTCTAATATTTGAAAGCAATGTAAATGTAATTATTTACAGGCTGATTACAGATATTTAAGACATGCTGACAATAGAATATTTTCCCAGTTGACATTTCTAGGTGATGAGGTTTCTTTTTACTTTGTAGCTGCAATTTTCTGCATTTCTAGAAGTAATTAGATACTGCATAAATCTGCTCTTTTGGAAAGATATCCATGATTTTAATATCTATGTGAAATCAGAATATATTTTTTCATAATTTCAATATATTTTCAGTAATAAAAATAATCAAATCTTCCTATTCCAACTTACTGTCCTGAGAAGAAGAAGAAAAGCCCAGAAAAGCAAGTCTGCTCCCTGGATGGTTTGCTGGACCAACTGTAAAGGCTGCGAGAAGCATGACTGTCATTGTTAACTTTTTCCCCTGTGATATTGACCATTATAACCTCATTTGAGGCTTTAAATGGATTCAGAGTAGAAAACCCTTTTCCACTGGCAGAGAAGAAAAGCCTCTCCTAATATGCAGAACACACATGCCCACCCATTGTGTGAAATTGCTCTGACAGGGCTCTATTGGAAGCTTGCTGTGCCCAATGGCGTGAACCGCATGCCCAATCTACCTAGACCAGACTGAACCGAGAGGTGCTGGATGGAGAGAGTCCTCCAGAGGTTTGGCTAAATGGAGCCAGAAAATCACACCTGCTTGAAATACTCATAATCATGACCAAAGTTGCTTTCTCTTAATTAACACAGAGCCACCTGAAAGGTGTCGATTAAACAATCTGGCTGAGGAGCAAATGCTTTGATGTACCCTGGGTGGAAAGTCGGGCTCATTTTTGTTCTTAGATATTAAGCAAAATGGATCTCAGGGGATTTGATCACATAGGAACACAAATAAATCCCCACCCCCTTTAGCAGTATGAAACAGGAAGACAACAATCAGAAATTTCACTGCTAGTTGATGCTGGCTCATTAGCTGTTGATGGATATTCACCATCTCACTTACCAGGCTTCACTTTCCATTGAGAAGCACAAGAAGCCTGCAGTCCTCCCCAGTGAGAGAATCTGTACTTGAGAATTTTACACATCTATACAATGGAATAGTATCATGTACACCCTAATCCCCAGTTTTCTCTTCTAAATGCCCTCATCTCCTCTACATATTCTCTTCTCAACCTTGTTAATGCTGTAGTCATTAAATACAGTTCCTCATGTTGTGGTGACCCCCAACCACAAAATCATTTCCTTGCTACTTCATAACTTTAATTTTGCCACTGTTACACAGAAACACACACACTTTGCACTGTGTAAGATGAAACCCAGAGCCCTGAACATCCTAAGCAAAGATTCTGCCACTGAGCTACACAACAGACCAGCTAGCTATGTTTTAAATACTTCACAAATATTTATACAGGCAATTCTCAGTATCTCCTTATAAAAGGTTATTACTTTTATCCTAGTTTTCTATGTTAAGAAATGGACGTAGATGGAACTTTATACTTAGTGCACAACAGAACTGGGATGCAGTCTCTAATAGTTCCTATGCTTAACCACCATGAAAAGCCTCTAAATGCTCTGCATCATTGGAAGAGAAGATATAAGTGGATCTGAAGGGTAGAAAAAGGAAGGCTGGAAGGTTGTCAAGATGTGGATATTGGCTGTAGATTCTTCTCCAAGATCCATGACTTCATTAGCCCTGGGTGGTTCACTAGATTTTACTATCAGGTAAAAATTGCCTCTTGAGCGGCCCTTAAGTCCAATTGGAGAGCTGTTGTATGCATTTCGCATATTGTATTCTTAGGAGTATAGGACCAGAGTTCCTTGCTATTGGCCTTTAGGCATGATAGTGAGTAGGGCTGTTGGTTGTGTCCCTCCTTTGGAAGCTTGCCTGGCACCTTCTAGCACCATGACAACAAGCCCTCAGGAAAAATGCTTTAAGGCCAAATCCAGCTTACAGATTTTGGGCTCTGTGTCTAAAGAGCATGTTGTTATCAGCAATAGGGACTTAACTTTGCACATCCTGGGAGTAACCAATGGCAACAGCAGCAGCTTATCATGTTTTGGGAGTCTCTTGGACGATCCTGACCTACAACTCAAGAGGGCTCTCATGCTTGGTGTAGAGTTTTTTATTAGATGGTCTATGGCTCTGGGTGAGGGGCAGACTCTCAAGCATAGATATGAAAGTTTTATTTAAACTATATATGTATATGTATATATATATATATGCATACAAAATGGTCATTTTTTATTTTCTTTGTTTCTGAGATTGCTCCAAGTTATATACTCACACCTGAAGAGACGAAATTAAGAATTTTGGGTGAGAGAGAGAATACAATGTTTGTGTTTCGGGGTCTGGGTTATCTCACTCTCAATGATCTTTTCTGGTTCTACCCATTTATGTAATCTCTAACTGTATTCTGAATATTTTTTTTCTTATACCCATATATAAGTGTAATCCCTACTCCTCATTTGTAAATGCTGCAGGCCAGATATAACTGTTGTTTTTATTTCCTAGGCTGAGGGGATGAGATGAGAGCCATATCCAAGCTTTAGAAATACACAGCTTGATCTGAGCCCAGAACATTTCTACCTAAATGTCCCTAGGCCTAAGCCTGGAAGCTTCTATACAATGTAATATTCGGCAAGCCTGGATCTTGAAAGCTTCAGCTTCCAGCCTCCATCTGCTAACCTAGCCCTAGAATATTTTGAGTCTCTGATACTTACTGCTTAATAAGTTCACCCTTTCTAGCTCTGTCTGCTCTCTGGATGGATGCATCAACTCAGCTGTTCCATCTCAAAACTCCTCTCCAAGATTACTGATTCAATCTGGCTTCTCTATGCTTTTGAATTGCTGTCATTAGAAAAACTGCCTCTGAACTCCATGAACTGAACAGAACTCAGCTGAACTGCACTGAACTATAATGAACTCCAGTACCTCTCCTCACTCTCTGCTCTGCTCTTAATTAGCTTTCTTTTCTGTATCTTCTCATGAGAGTTGGGTGTGTCCTATCTCTGACTCATTCTCTCAAATGTGTCTCTGATTCTTTACTTTCTCTGCCCCTCAATTAGATATCATTTATTGGGATTAAAGGTATGTACTAAAGATGTGCCTACTTTCCAGCCAGAGGGATTACAGGTGTGTATTCCTGTCAGAGCTGCAATGTTAGGGATTAAAATTCCTCTTTCCTTATCTAGGGAATTTCCCTTTCCAACAGACAGAGATTAGCAGAAATCTACAATTGATCAAAACACTGAGTATGTAGCCCAGTTCTAACTGATGCGGCTACAACACGCCTGCTGTACCTAAGGCTCAGAAATCGTTGTACAAGAGGGAGTAGAAGTTAAATGAGCCAGGAAAACAGAGTCTGCTATGAAATTACATCTCCTGGAAATGTCATGTGAGACTCATGAAGTCTCATGACATGGCTGCCTGAATGAAGATGACAGCAATGGACATGATAATGAGAAAGAGATAAGGTCTCCACCCTAGACAAAAACACTACAGGCAGTTAAGGAATGCAGAGAGCAGGTGAAATAGTCTTCCTTAGAGAAGAACACACTGATTGGTAATCTAAAGCAAAATAGTCGCTCCTGAAAACGTATACGTACAAGTACAAATAACATTATGACTTAGCAGATTGTACACACACACAAACACACACGACAAAACAACAATTAAAGAAAAGAGGGCATGGATTTGAAAGAGTAATGGAAGAGGCGTTCATGGGAGAAGTTGGAGGAATAAAATGGAAGGGGGAGTAACTTAACTGTAGCACAAAGTTATAGTAAAAACAAACCTGAAAGACTGGTGAGTTTGTTGGATTCAGGAAAATGAGCCTATACAATTCTAGAGGGTGCCATCACATCACAGGTATCATAGACTTGTAGAGTGATTACAAAAGTCTTCCACTAGGTGGCAGCTGTGTCCCTTGAGAAATGGTGCCTTTCTGTAATCCTTTCGTTTAAAGGTAGTCTTGCACTGTGGTGGACAGCTCTTCTGCTGATCCCAAAAGGAGTGGAGCTCCTTTGAAGGTCCATATGTAGAAGGATGGGACGCTCAGCTTTCTGTTTTATTTATTTATTTATTTATATATTTATTTATTAGTTTTTAAAAATGACTTTTTGAGTATAACATAAAAGAAATGATTCTCATTGAAAGTATAGAATTTAATGTTTTTCTTTAGCACATTTACAGAGTTGTATAACCATCATCAAATCCTGTTTGGAAATACTTTGTCAATCTCAATAGTACCCATTGATGTCAATATCAACCACTACTGCAAGGCTTAGGTAACCCTGGGCTCTTTTTTTTTTTTTTTCTTATTCTCCATGTTATGTTACAGTGCTGCTACTCTCTATCCAGAGTCAGTATCAGACTCAACACACTAAAAGCACAGCAGAAGAATACTGTCATGTCAGATGCCAATCACAAACCTAAAGAGACTCTTGTACTTCTGATGACAGTTAATCTGGAGATTCACTTAATTCCCTCAGGCTCAGTTATTCTCTAGAATGATTTGCAAACTTCACTGAAAATATTATGATTTCTGTTTCAATATAAAGGCAATACACAGTATAAGATCTGATAAATCCTAGGCACATAGTTTCATGCCTCCCTGCAGTCTAAGTGGGCCTCAATCTCACTCCATATCAGAATGTTCTTTCAACTCCTCCAGGTCTCAGTGTTCAGTGCTTTCATTATGTAGTAATCACCGACCATGTTACTGAACCCAGTCTTCAGCCCCTTTCCTGCAATTCTGTCCTATTGTACTGATGGTAGAGACACCATCACCATTACTACCACACTGAGACTTTGCCATGAACAACCAACTCAACAAGCATCACTAAGAGCCATCATCACATCTACCACCACTGACATCAGTAGTACTATAACTATGATTTCCTCATTAGATTACACTGGGTAGTGCCTGTCACCAACCGAGGAGAATTAGAACTGACTTTATTGAACGGTATGGAGTATATTTTAGACTTTTCAGGGATGAAAGGGTTGTGGCACACCTTTAGCATGATGCAGAGATGGAGTGGGGACATAAGCCATGGACCTTGACGTGTGACCAGTCTATCTAAGACAGTAGCTGAGAATCACAGGGAATTCTCAGTTGAAGAACTGTGTAGGTCTGATTGGCCTCTGGACATGTCTGTGGACATTATCTTCACTACTAATGCGAGGGGCCCAGATCCCCGTGGTGCTGCTTTCCCTAGACAGCTGGAACTAGGCTGTAACAGAAAACAAGCCTGGTGGGAGGCAGACATGGATTGAGAGAGCAGGATTTTCTTACAGTTTCTGCTTCAATTCCTGCTCAAGGTTCTTCTCTAATTTCCCTTAATTATGGATTGTGGGCTCAAAATGTAAACAAAATAAAACTTTTCCTCTCTAGGTTGCTTTTTGACAGAAAGTTTTATCCCAGCAGTGGACAGTAAGCTAGAACACTGCCTTTCCTCCCTACCTTCCAATGTAAATACATGAGGAGTATTCAGTCTTGGGGTATCTAAAATCTGGGAAATGGGGAGTGAGTAATAGCGCAACAAGGAAGAAAGAGAGAAGCTAATCAAAGATTTAGCTCTTTTACTTGAACACATTTCTCCATGTAATCCTGGACTCTCCCCTTTTTCTTTGTGGTGAGTCAATCCATGGGCAGTCTGACAATAAAACTGTGTGACTGGTCCTTGTCTTTGCAGAGACCTTCCGGGGATATGATGCAAGATGCAAAACAACTGCTCATTACTTTAGACCCTCTCCTAAGTTTGAATGAAAGTTCAGAATGAAAAGCTAGGCTTCCCCTTGCTGTGATGAGATGACTCATACATTTTTAGGTGGTGTCTCTGTTTCTGCATTGTTTGGGTTGGGTTTTGTTTTTTTTTTTTTTTTTTTCTGATTCCTGACTGAAACTTGATTTAATAACTACTCAGAGTAAAGGAATCAGATAGAATACTGTGATTGGCATATCTGATTTCTGCTGGGTTTCATCTGTCTCTGTACTGAACACGGCAAGATGATGCCTGGAGGCATTCTTTCTGTTTCATCATTTGGGAAATTTGTGGATATGTATTTTCCTTACAAAGCTACCTTCTCAGTTTAGTGCCAAGTTTTGCTCCCTTTGGATTAAGTCACTCTGCTCTTAGAAAACGTTGCCTGGCCTATGAAACTCAGGGAGATTGTTCTTCCAGGAGGAGGAAACATGGTAATGGACAGATTCAACCCTCTTCTCAGTAGTTGGGAATTTTTTAGCTTTCTGTATAATAAGAAATACTGTGTACCCCAAATAATTTTTAAAAGAAACATGAACTTTTTTTAAAAGTAACTCTTTGAGAAATCCATACATCATATTTTAGTCATATTTACCTCAAAATTTCCAAGCTCCCCCCTCTACCTTCTCAACCTCATGTCCCCCCTTCCCTTTTACATCAACTCCAATGCGGTTGCAATATACTGTTATGTATAGAGCCATCCACTGGGGAGTGGTCCACCTACCTTAAAGATAATTGACTCTCTCTCCCCCAGAAGCTACATGTGCATAGCTCTTCATGTAGGGGTGGGAGTTCATAAACCCCTTCCCACGCCATGGTAGAATGTTAGAGTGTTGGCTGGCTTAATATTGTACAGGTATTGCACAGTCAACTACAGTTGTTCTGAGTTTATGAACGTTCAGATCCTGTTGTGTCCAGAAGACAGAGGTCCTCCTGAATTCTAACTCTCACAGTCTTTTTGCACCATTTTCTGACATGGTCCCTGAACTAAGGGGATGGGATGGGATAAAGATGTTCCATTTGTGGCTGAACACTCTCCTGACACATGCTCTCTGCCCTTTGACTATTGTGAGTTTCTGTGTTAATTTCCTCCTATCACACGAAGAACCTTCTCTGATGATGCTTGAGAGCTCCACCAATCTACAGGCAGAGGGTTATGAATTTAGAGGACATTTTAATACCAGCACAATAATACTAGCAGTTTCACCCCTGGTACTTATGGGTTTTCCCACCACAGGTTTTTGACCCAATTTACAGTAGCAGACATATGCCTTTTAAGAGAACTCTTATTTTAAAAAGTACCTTTTATTTAGTGTATGTACGTGTGTGTGTATGTCTGTGTATACATGCATGTGCTTCTCATTGAATAGTTGTGGCACTCAGAAAACAATTTGTAGGATTAAATTCTCTCCCCTACCGTGTAAACCCCAGTGACCAAACTCAGGTTGTTAAGCTTGGCAGCAGGGACTTTTACCCACTGAGCCATCTCATTGAACCATACACAGAAAAGTTAAAAAAAATATTTGCTTTAAGTTAAAAAAAGAAATAACACTGCACAAAGTCATAGCCACAGATTCAGACTATCCACTTACTCTCCCTTTGTATCTTTTACATGCCTGCAAAACTCTGTGTATTGTGACACAACACATAACACACTTGTCATTTTCTAGGCTAGTATAAATAATATCGCACTATAAATAATACACACCAAGTAGTTATCCATTTTTTTTTACTTATGACTTTGTTTTTCAGTTGGCCTGTTGATAATCCACATAAACTTTGATCATTTTAGCAGTTGTATAGAGCTTCATTTAATATGTATTATCAAAAACTATTTCATTATTTCCTGCTAAGAGACACTGACAATGAAACAGACAATGTTTTAGTGAACATTTTATATATACTATTTAGGTTCCTTGTGAGAAGTTTCTTTAGGGATTATTTTTATCTTAACTCTGCAAGATGCTGCTAAGTTTATTAAAGTTGTTTGGCTAGCTTATTCCCTCCTCCATGCCTATGTAGAAAATTTGCATTTCTTCAAATCTGTATTACTCATTTATAATTTCCGACTTTGTACATTTTTTGCACTTGATGAAGGTGAAAGGCTACCTCACTGTAGTCTGATTGCTACATCATGTGGTCACATATCTCTTCAGTTTTTATTGGATCTGTGGGTCTCCCTTTTATGAATTATGTGTTAGGTTCATTTACTACTTTTTTGTTCTATTTTTCTACATTTTCATTTAAAATATTTACCTTTTGTGCTCATTGATTTATTTTGTGTATACTAATGTTTTGTGTTTTGTCTGTGAATCACACGTGGGACTAGTGCCTACAGTGACATTGTATCCTCTGGGCCTGAGGCTATAGACTTTTGTGAGTGCTGAGAATTTAAACAAGGTCTTTGGAAGAACAGCCAGTGCTTTGAAGTGGTCTAGTACCTCTTTAGTCCTGTATCTATGTAATTCTTAACAGGTGTATAATACAGATTATTTAAAGCAAAGATTATATAAAGCAGATTAGTTTTCTATTTCTATTTTTTTATCATACGTTTTGTTGAAAGACATTTCTATTTTTTTTTAAGTTTATTTTTGCTGTCCTGGCGAGCCAACACACAGCTTTCTGAATGGTAGGGAAGACATCTTTCACTAAGATATAGCCTCAAATTTTTTTTTAAAGACAAAGTCTTCTGATATTGTTCAGCCTTGCCTTGCCTTTGCAACCACCTTCATTCAGCTTTCTGAATACTGGAACTACAGGAGTGGACCACCATGTCAATCCCAATTAAAAATATTATTATTTTATTCTACCTTTTAAAAAAATGTATGTGAGTGTGTGTGTGTTTTGTTTGTTTGTTTGCAAGTGTATGCATACCAACTCTATGCCTGGTAGCTGCAGAGGCCAGCGAGGGTGTTAGAGCTACTGATAATGGAGTTAATGAATGGTTGGGATCTGCCATGGGCTACTGGGATTGAACCCAAGTCCTCTAGAATGGCAACCAGTGCTCTTAAACACTTAACCATCCTTCTAGCCCCTATGGCAAAGTTTCCAATTTTAGTTTTTCCAAATATTTGCATAATTTCTTTCATGGTTGCCCCTTACTATGTTTGCTTGAAAAGTATTTGCCAGCTGAGCAGTGGTGCAGCACACCTTTAACACGAGCACTCAGGAGGCAAAGGCAGGCAGATGGATGACATTGAGGCCATCCTGGTCTACAGAATGAGTTCCAAAAAAGCCAAGGCTACAAAGAAAAACCCTGTTTTAAAGAAGCAGCAGCAGCAGCAGCAGCAGCAGCAGCAGCAGCAGCAGCAGCAGCAGCAGCAGAAGCAGAAGAAGAAGAAGAAGAAGAAGAAGAAGAAGAAGATAAAGAAGAAGAAAAGGAAAAAGCGCTTGTTAAAAAAATGTCTCCTCAACTAATTTTTAAAATATTTTATTTTAAATTAGTGAAGTTTATTTGTAAATCAAATTTAGATTAAAACAAAACCGAGAGGAATTTATGGAGAATTTAAAACCACATCCCATTTCCATACATTCATGACTTATCCCATCACTGTGATATGTAGCTTCAGTTGAGATGATATCAGAGTTACTCAAAGCTCATAATCCTTTTTGGAATTCTATGTCTGATGGATTTTGATAAATATAGAGGAATGTATTATGTCATTATAATGATACAGTGACCCCATGTACTATCCCAAATCCTCTGTGTCTACCTATTTATCCTTACCGTACAACACTCCAAACACTGATTGCTTTACTGTCTCCATAGCTTTGTCATCTTCAGAACTGGTACAAGGCACCATTTGTTTGTCTGTTTGCTTTGTATTTTGACACTGGACTTCTCCACTTACTCACATGCATTTACTTCCTCCATCCACGTGGTTTCATGATTTGATCATTAATTTTCGTTTCTTACCACCGAGTAATAGTTCATTGGATTTATGACAGTCAATTTATCCACTCACCTGTTGAAGGACACCTTGGTTACTTCTAAGCTTTATCAATTATGTATAAAGTTGTATAAACATGTCTGAGTAGGATTTGGAGTACAGATATTTTTTCAAGTCATTTAGGTAAACATCAAAGAATGTGATTGTTAACTCATTTGGTAAAGACTGAAAACCTGTCTTCCAGAGAAACTGTATCACTTTGTTCTTCTTGACCCATAGCTTCCCCAGTATTTGGTACCGTCATTGTTCTGGGTTTAGGCAATTCTAGGCATTGTGTAATAGCATTTTGTTGTTGTCTTAATGCTTAATTCTGTAATATTTGTGATGCTAGTCATTCTCCATATGCTCACTTACCATTGGTATATGTCCTTTGAGAATACAGTTTGACCACTTTTTAATAAGTTTTTCACCTTTCTATTATTGAATTTTAAGGTATCTATCTATCTATCTATCCATCTATGTGTGTGTGTATGTTTGTGTTTGTGTGTGTGTGTGTATTTGAGATGAGTCTTAACAGATATGCCTTTGGCAAGTACTTTCTGCCAGCCTTTAGCTGTGTTCTCATTATCTTCATATTTGTTTATAGAGCACCTTTGCTATTTTAATGACATAAACATCATTAATCAATTATTTCATGCCTTTTGTGTTTGATATAAGATTTCATTCTCATATTCATGATCACCAAGGTTTTTTAATACATTATTTTCTAGGAATTTATAATTTTGTATTTCACATCAAGGTCTCTGCTCATTTGAGCCCTTTTATGTGTCCAGATTTGGAGAGAATGGACTCAGTTGATCTAATATTTTCTTTCTTTTTTTTTTTTAATTTCCAGGAGTGGGTTTTTCTTTAATCATAACTTAAAGGCCCTAATAAACTCTGCAGAAGTGAAACTGTGTGCTTGTGGATAGGCTTCTTTTTTTTTTCAATTTATTTATTTATTCACTTTAAGTTTTAATCATAGCTCCTTTCCTCCTCTCCTCCTTGTCCCAACTTCCCTCCCTCAGAAAAAAGGAGCACCTCCATCAGCCCACCCCAGCACATCAAGTCACATCAGGACTGATCACATCCTTTACCTCAGTGGCCTGGCAAGGCAGCCCACCAGGGAAAAGTGATCAAAAAGCAGGCAACAGAGTCCTAGTCAAAGACAGCCCTGCTCCCTTTACTAGGGAACCCACAAGAAGCCCGAGGGGCCCATTTGGTACATCTATGTAAGAGGCTTAGGACCAGTCCATGCATGGTCCTTGTTTGGTGCTTCAGTCTCTGCAAGCCACCTTGGGCCCAGATTAGTTGGCTCTGTTGGTCTTCTTATGGAGATGTAATATTTTCTTAATATCATTGTTTGAAGCAACAGCTGTTGATTCCTTTGAAAGGACCAACTTACCGTACTTATATAGCTATGTTTCCTGGCACCCTATCATTGATCGGCTTGTCCATTGCTAAAAGTGTTTAATTTATTGTAACTTTATAGTAAGCTCTGATGTTACATAGTATCAATCCTCTGCCTATGCCATTCTGTATCCAGATTTTGCTGCTGAGTTTCTTCAAGTTGTTCTTCAATAAATCTTCACCACTTTTTCTTTTTACTATTTCTAAATGTCTGGCACCACAAGGCATTCCAGGATTGCATTATTCTTTTCCTCCCTTAATCCTGGAATTTACCATTCCCTTAAAAGCCACAACTCATTTTACTGTACAATGGTACTAAAGAACAGAAGTTTGGGAATCAGTTACCTTAATTATTACTGGAATAGCAAGCTATTAAGCACTTTTAATGGACAGAGCTGGGAAACACAGTAAACTCCCTGAGTGCACACGCCTACAGGTACTTCTACATCCACTTACTCGTATTTACATCAGTGAGGAAGATACCACTATAGGATTTCTTTTATTTTTTTATTTATAACTTTTTCCTCCTAGTACTGATGCTAATTTTCATTATTCATAACATATTTTCAGACGACCATAGAGTTTGGGTAGTTAGCAAGATTTTATATATATATATATATATATATATATATATATATCTTGCTTCAACCACTTACACTTTAGACCTGACCTCATTTGTCTGTAAAGACAAATAAAGATTAAAAGTTTGGTAGAGTTGATACAGTTAAGGTGCATAGGGGATCAGGAACAATAAGTAGATATCTAATTAATGGTTTTAATCAACTGTATTTTACTATGCTGATTTCATGTTTTAAAAAACATCAATCATTTGATGGATTTTGTTGAGTGCAATGGTAATACCCATTTACAATAAAAATAACAAATTGAGGCTGACTATTCTTGCTAATGTATGTCAGACATGTCCTAGGAACTGAAAACAAACAAAATCAATATTATGCTTTATTTTAATTTTGTGAAGGATGTTGGAACACTGTTTCTGTGAATGATGACACACAAAAGTTGCTGGCACTGTTCTGGTTATAAAGTCACAAGAATAAATGAATATCAATTAGACACTTGATTTTCATTTATTTTAAGCTTAAATGTTAGCGATATCATTTGAATAATGCATACACCTACTTTAACTAATAGACTAGTTTTTTTTAAACTACTTAGTTTCGAAATGATAATTTTAGCTTTAAAACATGTTTTAATTTGTAAACATGTGACTCATTCTTTCTTCCTTATAAATTAATTTCTAAACAATTATAACTTTAGATGTAAAATACTTCTGTTATGGTTAAAAAGTCTTCATCAGTAAGTGTATCATAGTTTTTTTTTTTTTTTAAATAGAAACAACGGTTGTCATAGCGAGAGTGAGTTTTAGACTCAATATTCATGAGAAGATTGTCTCAGGAATCATCTTCACACACATAAAGGGTGAATACTGAACAAATTGTACCAGCTTTTATCTGATTATCAAAGTGTGTGTAGAGAACATGAGATTTAAATTAGCATAAGAAATTTAAACTTATCTCTAAAGAGCAATTTTTAAAATTATAGCAAGGACTATTTAGCCCTCAGATATATGCTTGCGGCTTAGCTTTTATAATTGTTTCTCCTTCCAAGTCTTTACATAGTCATACATTCAGAGGTCTATGGTGAGTTAGGCATGATGTCTCCCAAAGGTGAAGATGGCACAGACAGTATTACTGCATTACCAAAGGCCCCATCCTGGTCTTAAGAGACAAAGAACGTCATTTTTCCCTCAGACTTTATGTGGCATGAAACCAAGGAGGCTATTTACTTCTATCCCATAAATGGAAAACCAAGAATATATACCCGCATATTGATAGATTTGGGACTAGGGATCTTTCTGACATGGTAGAATATGAAAAAAAATCTTCATCTACCATAAAGTCCTGTTACATAAAGGCTGGTACTTATGTAGCAAAGGTAAGAGATTAAATAAGAGAAGGACGTAACATGTATTTAGAAAAATTTTCTCTGCGGAAGTGGGAGCTACTGTGGTGTGGACCTGAAATATTTCTTCTAGAGCACATATGTTGGATGCTTCTTCCCCAGATGATGCTAGTGTCTTGGGAGGCTGTGGACCCTTTAGATGACCAAGCCTCCCTAGAGGAAGTTGATCGCCAGGAGCAGGCTTGGCCCATGCTTCTGCTGCCCCTTTCTGTTTTCTGATCCACTCTCAAGTGAACACCCTTCACAGCTCCATTGCTGTGGAATGAGCCATTTTCCCGGGCTTTCCTTGCTACTGTGGACTGAAAACCCTTGTAAAGGTGAGTCAAGATAGCTCTCTCAATGATATGAAAATGAAGACTCAAGGAATGCTGTGCTTTCATTGTTAGGGTCCCTGAAGAAGGCCGCTGTGACTCCCTGGCAGAGAGAGGGAATAAACGGAGGGAACTTGACAAGCCCTGCCCAGATTCTTTTCTGCTTTTGTTTCTTTCCTGAAAACAGGGCTTCAGACCCTCAGCAAGCAGCTGAGGTGCCTTTTGAAGCAAGACAGGCCTGACCTCCCTCCCAGCTTCCCTTGGCCCCTACCTGCTGTAGGGCGTGGCTGGTACACCCTACTCTTTACCCTGAACTTCAGCTGGGGGTGAGGTTCCCCTTCCCCAGAGGCTCTTCCTCATGTAATCCAGACATTTTGGTTCTTTCCACTCTTCTTCTTTCTGTATTTCTCTCTCTCTCCCTCTCTCTCTGCGTGTGCACCTTTGTGTCGCCCCTGATCCTGTTCTTTGGGACCAGTGAACCCGGTGAGAGCTGCTTCTAATAAATCTGCATATACTTTAACTTGTCTTTAATTAGCTCATTTCACCACGGGAAAGAATGATAACCTATCACCTATCACAACTGGCCTTCAGGGAGGAAGGAAAAAAGAATTTCTTTTATGCATTCAAGGATAAGAAGAGGGTCAGAGAGAAGGTTTTTCTAATATACAAAGGCTCCAAATTTTGGGGTGTCATATTCTGTGTCCCTGAAATAGAATCACAATAAGACCTTGTGTGTTCTTTGCTACAAATGTCAGATATTTTTAGATTTGCATTTTATACATCTGTAAGAGCAGCCACATGAAGGGGAAGATACACTGTTCACCCTAGGCCTTCAGAGAAAGACTGGTACAGAATCTGGAGGGCTTTTTCAAAGTCAGGATGTTGAGTTGAGCTTTAATGTTTTGTTTTAAACAAAGTCCAGGGCTCATTACAGTTAACTGTTGCCACTTTCTCTGAGAATATTTGGAATGAAAGATAAACACCAGGCATCAATGAAGACTGCAGGCATTTGGATTCCAATAAAAATACACTCAAAAATAAATAAATAAAAATTTAAAAAAATGCACTCAATTCAGGGAATGGAGTGTGAAATTGTGGAAGAATCCACATCACTGTTTCAGAAAGAGCCCTACTGCAGAGCAGTAGTTCAGTGTGAAGATGGAAACCACTGCCCTTTGTTAATTAGAGTGAGAGTCATCCTTAACAGACAGGAAATAACAGAACACTAAAATACCAATGATGTGCATGGGTGATATTTCTTTCTCTCATATCAGGAAGATGGAGAAAGGAGACAGGTACCTTGTGGTTGGGGCTGGAAAGGTGATTCCAGAATGGCCAAGGAATCCTGGTTTTGATGCCTTTCGCTCTCTTGTCTTTGAAGAATCTCCTGCTGCCTCAAGTGCTGAAATTCTAGGACCATCATTGGAAAAAAGGATGACTCAGAGGAGGAGGAGTCATGTTTCTTTCTAGGTTGTAACACATCACTTCCACATATATCTCACTTTTCAGCCAGAAGTAGCAGCAAGGGAAACAGGAAAGAAAATCTTTGGCTAAGTTTGCCGTGTACCCAGCCAAAACAAAACTTTCTCTACAAAAGAAAGGGTAAGCACATTTGAGAATTGACTCAGTGACTCTGGAATATCTCTAACGTGCTTCGTTACAAAGAGGAAAAATAATTTTCTGATCACCTGAGGCTGCCAGGTGCCAGGATAAATAAAACTGAGAAACTTTTTTAATGCCAGACTTCTCAGAGATACTAATGCATATTGTGAAACTGATACACAATGTGGAGTTCCCATGTATACTTCACTGTAAAACTCAGTGCACAGGAAGTTTCTTGGGATTATGCACTTTGAGGAACTACTGCTGAGCACTGGTGAATCTAGGATGGATAATTTCTAGCTGTTTTTCAGCTGCCAAGTTCCAAACTGAATATATGTTGGCCCATCCCTGATTCACTTAATTTGATGTGATTCTATTTGAAACAAGGTTTTAGAGAACCATATAAAATGAGCATATCTTTGTAAATATGAAGGATTACAGAAATGTCAAACTAATTGGCTATTAGAGATGAAATTCTTAAATTTGTGCCAAAAATATCTCGAGCAATTTTCAGGTAAATAATGCAAGATTTTATGATGCCCAATTAAAGGAGAAGGTATGTGTAAATAGCGTAACAACGGAAGCTACCACTCACTGAGCACAGAAAGGGCTCAGAGCTCTGTGACTAGGACAGTGAATACAGTGGCTCTGCATGAGCCTCAAGTTCAAGTCCAAATATTGTCTGGTAACATGCATGTGCAGTTTAATTGATGTACTCTCATTGATCTAATTCTGCTTTGTTGTCCGTGCTTTTGCTTTCACATCCAGTCCACTGCTACAGAGGTATTTCCCCATATTTTCTTCTAGTAGTTTGCCAGTTTGGGGCTTTATATATAAGTTTTCAATCTACCTGGGTTAGTTGTGTATATATTATGGGATAAGGTTATAAATTTATTCTTCTGTATGTGGCTCCCCAAATAACATTTCCTAAAGAGATTTTACTAAAGTCGTTTTCTTAGGAAGTGATGTTTTACCCCCCAAAATGTTACATAGAGAGATAAAATACCAAGTATTTTAGTGTGTAATTCATCATTCTAAATATACCCAAATTTTAGGTGAATCACATTTCTGAGCCCTCAACATCACTTCTTCAACATGGACAACAGTAATGCCTTGTCACCTATTATAAAGCGATGGCTATGTAAGACAAAACAATTGGAATTATGTGTGTGAAATTACTTCATGAATCTAAAAGGCTACGTGGCAAAGGTTTTCTTAAATCTTTCAATTAAGAAGGGCAAAATTACAACACAGAATATATAACTACGTAGATTTGTAAGTGGGACACTCGCTGCCTCTTATAATTTTCTTCATTAAATAAAAAGGGGGTGGGGTGAGAGCCAGGTCCTTCCAGTGGCTCAGGGAAAAAGTCATAGGGTGACCCATTTCTTCCAGGCACTCAGCAAGAAAACATGTTCATCTCTGTGATATAGTTGCTTTGCACTTTACCATTTTCCTTAAATGTCTCCTGGCATCTTCCACCAGAACTGTCTATGGAGATTCCTGGTTCCTTACTTTTGTCAGATCATTTGCAGTCTTTTCTCTACGTGAGCACGCATGTGCAGACACATTGTGTTTTGCTCAAAACACTTCCCAGTCTAAGTTTCAAAAATGAAAGGCAATTATCTCCCTCTGACTCACCTTCAGGCACGGGGCACATTGGTCTTCACATCTTTGCCCACCTTCCCCAAATTTCTACACTGCTAATTCCAAATTTCAAAAATGTTTGCTCAAAATATTACTTTCCCAATGAGGCTAACCCTCGCTGCCCTATTTAAAACTGATATCTGTTCCTCCAGTGGGATACTTCTAATTATCTTTCTTTAGTTCACAATTTTTTTGTGTGTTATTGACTTGCCCTAACATTTCATACCATGTAAAGATCTATTCTCTTTTTTTATCATCTATCAGTTTCTTATTTTATTGACTCAATGATGCTGAATTTTTTTGTCATTTTTTTTCACACTAATACAGTCCCAGTATCCAAAATTGCTCATTACACTGTATATATTTTGCATTTCTTAAGGTTTTCACGATTGACTTTGGAAGGCAATAGTGCCAACTGGATAGTTTATAAGTATTTTACAGCCATATAAATACTGATCCAGTTCTGTTTCTCCACCTGTTATGGTGCAATTGGCGACCGGTAAATCATGAGGTGTGTGTGTGGGGGGGTGTTGGGAGGTGGCAAATAGCCAGGGGATGAAAGAAACACCAGGCAGTGCGTGGTATGTGTGTCAAGAAAGAGACTTCTCGGGAGACAGCTTCAGTGAGACAGCTTGTTTAGTTGGAAGGAACAAAGGCTACTTAAGCTTTAAGAGCTTTCAGTGTGAGTGTACACTATGGGCTGGGGCCGGGGTACTGGGGATGCCTCATTTGTGTAAGAAGTAATTCCAGGCACTGCCCGACAGGACAGGAGGAGAGGAAGTTTAAACTGGCTACTGGGCTCCATGACCTCCTCTGGGGACAAGAGTGAGGATACAGGGTTACCGTGCCAGAACATGTAGCCTAGGGGTGGGAAGGTGATGTTCTTACCCCTGCTCATCTCAGGACAGAATTTCTGGGGTTTGAAAGTGCTTCACCCACACTTACCCCAGGCTGGCTCCCCCATTTCACGGCTCCCTGGTCCTACACATGAATTCAGAAGTGGAGGCTAGATGCCCTCTTCAACACAACAAAGAGTCCTGACTAGTTTCATGTCAATCTGACACAACCTAGTGTCATTTTGGAAGAGGAAACCTCATAAATGCCCCAATAAGACTGGCCTTTGGACAAGTATGCTGTTCAATTTCCTGATAGATAATGGATACAGGAAACCCACCCACTGTGGGCAGAGCCACCCCTGGGCATGTGGTCCTGGGTACTGTTAAGAAGCAAGCTGAGTAAGCAGTGAAGAAAAAGCCAGTGAGCAGCATTCCTCCACAGCTTCTGCAATTATAATTATTACTGCAATAGGAAACAAGAGGCCTCAGTTTGGAATTGAACTTTGTTGTGAATATAGTGAGAACAAGGGGAGACAGACAGCAAAGGAGCAGGAGAGACAATGCATGCAGAATAAGTAGAGACTTCAGTGCTTGGGAAACTCTAGCCGAGCTGATATTACAATGTTTCCATTGAAGGTTGGCCAAAGTCCTTAGATACCACTGGTACCATGGCTAGTGACTGAGAGATTTTCATCAGATATAAATGCTCCCTTTTACAAGGAGAGTGTATTGATGATGATGATGATGATGGTGATGATGATGCACAGCAGGATTTTTCTATATGCAGCAGATTTTAAGGTAGCACCCACACAACCTGACTAAAGCTGAATAAGTAAAGGATCTTTTCTGTAGACACAGAAGTTACTCCAGTAAGACAGAAAAAAAAAAAAACAAACAAACTTGTGCATTCACACAGCATATGTTGTGATGTGAAAGAAATTCTAGCTGCTTTTTTCCCATGGCATGAAGTGCATGTGAGGAGTTTGGAATGTATGAGCTTAGGCTCATTCAGAACCCTTGGTATTGCCCTTGAAAAGGTACATACTGGGGATGATGGGAAAGCTATTTCAAGCAGCTTCTTAGCAACATCTGCGGGTGAGTGGGAACCTAAGCAGAAGAGAAGGAGAAAAGAAGGGGCAACACAATGACTGCAGCTGACGTATTGGTTTGTGAGCACATTTTACAAATGGGAACTGTCAGGACACAGCTAAGGGTCTGCTGCTGTCAGATGGAAGGTGGTTGAACAACTGATATGTGGGTTAAAATAGTGCTTTGGTGAAGTGCATTTCCAATTACTTTGTTTCTCAAAAAGAGAAACTTAATCACCCTGGCTGTGTCTTCTCTCTCCACAAGTCTCCATTTCTAATATGTGTGCCTGAGCCTTCTGTCTCCTCAGTGTCTCTTCAGCTTTTGCATTCTGTCTGTACTTCCAGTATAAGCCAGATGATGAGACCCTCTTGCCATGCCGGATGTAATATCAATGTCACGTTTCAGCCATGACTCACACTGCTTCCTCATCTATCCTGGAAACACATAGATAGGAGTCTGATCATGTCCTACTAAATGTTGTGTCTAAGTCCAAACTATAGAGATTTCTTTATAAAATATTCTAAGATGTGACCCCAAGACATAGTTCAAAGCTTCCCTCTGAGCACTCCCTCATGCATGCTTTGTACTGCACAGAGCTAACTTTACCACTCCCCGAATACCTTCCTTATTTGTCTGTGCTAATCTCACATTCTGAAGCCTCTACATGGACATTCTATCCAGATTCCAACTCAGGATTTAGTCTCTGCCTTAGCATAACTTCTCCATAAGCTTTAACGTTCTTGCATCCTGGAGTTAGAGAAGGCATTCTTTCTTCTGCTGCCACAGAGATTTTGATGTAGCTTACAGCATTTGTCATATTAATGGGCTGTCTATCTCTTTGATAGGTCTATTTCCATTACTATTCCTGCTACTGATATGAGAAGCTCTGTAAAATTGCTCAGAACATATATTTTTCTTTCATTTTTATTATAAGCAACTTGCAAATGAAAACATTATTCAATGAAATTAGTCAGACCCAAAGTCTATATATATCAAAAGACTTCTATACAATTAGAATAGCGATTACAAAGTGGTGGTGGAACTTTATAATGAATCTTACAGTTTCACTGTCTAGTAGAGCACTAAAAATAAAAAGTTCAGGACATAGTTGAAGTCAGAACACCAATTAGTTTTTTAGCCACTTTCATGACACAAGTGTCCATTACTTGCATTTAGTAATACATCATCATCTTTGGTTTTCTTATTTTATGGGAATTTTTTTATTCTGTGTTTCTCTGAGACTCATAACCAAACCTTTGGCAGGGTGCAGGGAATCATATGAAAGAAGGAGAAGTTAATATGACCTGGAGAGGACAGGAGCTCCACAAGGACCAAATATATCGGGGAACAGGGGACTTTTCTGAGACTGTTTCTCCAACCAAGGACCATGCATGGATATAACCGAGAACCCCTTCTCAGATGTAGCTCATGGCAGCTCAGTATCCTAGTGGTTTCTCTAGTAAGAGGAACAGGTACTGTCTGTGACATGAACTCAATGACTGGCTCTTTGACCTTCCTCCTAACCCCCAGAGGAGGGAGGAGCAGCCTTGCTAGGGCACAGAGGAGGACATTGCAGCAAGTCCTGAAGAGAACTGATAAGCTAGGGTCAGATGGAAGGGGAGGAGGACCTCCCCTATCATTGGATTTAGAGAGGGGCAGGGAGGAGCTGAGGGAGGGTGGGATTGGGAGGGAATGTGGGAGGGGCTACAGCTAGGATACAAAGTAAATAAACTGTAATTAATATAAAAAAACAAAAATTTAATTAAAAAAAAAAAAAGAAATCCCATGCTCCCAATCCTTGCTCTATGCAACCTTTCCATCTGGGTGTTTCTATATCATAATAAATAAATAAATGTTCCAGTGCTTTAATTATAAAAGATGTATAGCAGTAAATACCAAGGTCCAAAGAATGATAGTTAGAGTTCCTTCCCCGAGACACATTCGTTTTATTTTTTAAATGCTATTTCATTTCATATTGACAGCATGTTAAGGGTGCTATGGAAACAAGCTGGGAATGATCACCACACATTTCTTGTATCATGAAGATAATTTCTGCTTCAAACCTAGGTGGAGAAAGAGGGACCTGATTTACTCTCTGTCTTTATCTAGTAATGTTAGCATTAAATAAGAGAGATTGTGATTTAAATTTATGTTTTGTGATTCTGGAGGTTAGGAAGTTCAAGATAAAGCTGCTGACACCTTAAGTCTGGAGAGGATCTTCTAGCTGTGTCCCCACATGGGAGAAGACTGAAAAAAAACAGGTGAGCAAGCTAGCCAGATGCTATGTGAAACTGCATAAAAAGAGACTTGGTCCTCTCAAAGGAGAGAACAGCCCATCATCTTTCCTCAATATTATCATAATGGTACCACTTGAATTTTGGAGGAGACACATTTAAATCAAAGCTTTCTCTCATCAGAGGCAACAACTGATACTAAAAATAACAACAAAAAAATTTGACAGAACATTAAAGATGGCCAGTCTCCAAAATGTTGACACAAGGCAAGCAAAGCCAGTGATCCCTGGGAAATAGGATTTTGTTTGTTTGTTTTCTGTGAGAAAACTGTTCTGAAAAGCCTAGCCCACCATTACAGAAAAACAGAAATTTGTGTACACTCAACCCAGAACTTTGAAAAGAAAAGAGAACTAGACAAAAACCCATCAGAGTCTATGAAAGCATTAAATGGAAACAGATTATTACTGTTGTGAAGGGTCAACTGCATGGCCTGCAGAATGTGCTGCCTGGTACCACAGAAGGCAGATGAGAGAATGCTGGTGGCCCAAAGATGGATGGATGAGGTTGTGTTGAGGAAGAGCAGAGCTTCCTGGGAGATTCTAAGTATAAAAAAATATAAAATGTGAAATATTTTAAATACAAACTACTATGAACCTGACTTGTAGTCAGTCAAATGCTTGTAAGAACAGAGAATACAATTTAAAAACTGTTGGAAACTCATTCTTACTCTTTTTGCCTTGTCCTTGATGATTGGGGCCTTCCACAACGCTCTAGAATGTGCCTTTTGTCTTATCTGGCCCCATAACCAGAAATAAAATCGTCATCACCTTGACCTTCTCATTTTCTACTTCTACTGGTCTTGTCCTAAGGACAGCAAGAGGAATCCAGTCCTGTCTGTACTTGAAACTTTGTTTCTGAAGGTTTTGTGTTTGTCTAGGCATTATGGTACCTGTCAGAGAGCACCAGTTCATAAAGATTACTTGTTTTGAGCCTGATGTCTTTGCAAATTTGATTGTCATCTCTATAGTACTTTGAGGCTATATAAGTGCTCTCATTTATCCACATTGTCACTAATTCCTGAGTAGAATGTGTACTGTCACACTGATCTATTTAAGAAACTTCAGATCTAGGCAGACATTTATACCACTCTGCAAAAACAGTTCTCAGAGCTACTTGAATGTGCCAGTCTGTTCGTTATGATGCATGGATAGCGGTGGTTATCAAGGTCCAGGAAATACAAGAGTTCCTGTCCTGAAATTACTTCAGGGTGTTATTTATACCTTGTTTTATCTACTCCACCTCTCTTCAGGTCTCCTTCTGTGTTACTGTGAGCATTATTATTTTCCACAGTATATCACAATCACAGGTAGACACCTACACACAGGGGCCTATATGAGGCCTCGATGGTTTTCCTGAGAGACCCTCACCATGCTACACATTATTTCACAGTTAAACCATTTAATATCCCTGAACTGAAAGCAGAAGAAGCAGGGGAGGGAACAGGAGGTGACAAAGGAAGAGGAGGAGGAAGAGTGGGAAGACAGTGTACAGCAGGAAGAGGCAAGACATATGGGAAAACGGCTCCTCAATGGACAGCATGCTTTTGTTATCTCACTAATTACGCTTCAATTTAAGGGATTCTCAGTGAGAAAGGTGGCTGTCTCAGAGTGGAGATCACCAAAACCATGGCAGCAATCACACGCAATTATTAACATAGAGGATCTTCCAGCATACTGGAACATGACCTTGGCTTCTGTTACATACATATACACACATGCATATATTTATATGAGGTTACATGTATACATACATGCACATTTATATATGCATATATGTTTATACACACATATATGTGTGTATGCATGTATATGTATGTACATATAAATATATTGAAAATAATTATTTTCTAACAATACATTATGATCACAGTTCCTCTCCAATTCCTCCAAGATCCTCCCTACGTTTTCACCCACCCAACTCTATGCCATCTTTTCTAAATTCTGCCATTTGCCTGCAAATTTCATGATTTCCTTGGTTTTAATTGCTGAGTAGTATTCCAGTTTTTAAAAATATACAAACTCCTGCATAGTTATAGGTCTTAAAATATATTTTATGTTAATTATTTGGAAAACACATAATTGGAAAATTTACGGATTATGGTAGTCTTCATTATTTTATTCATTGTCCTAAAATACTACAGGATAAGTGGAGGCAGCTCTAATTAACCCCATTCCAAAGTCAGTCTGAGATTGGTGTGCTATTGTCTATGTTGTTTCTGACCTTGTAAGCATGACTGTTTCTCAGTGAGCTTCTTCCCAATATCAGGAATGACTGATCGAAGATATAAAACTGCTGTTTTCAGTAATAGTTGTTCGTATACAGAATAATTAGGTTGGAATCAAAAGGAGGAGCTGAAGAACATCCTTTGCCATTCAAGAGCTCCTCAATGGTTGGTGAGCTACCCTTCAGGGTTAAAAACCACTCATACATTGAAACAATGGAATTTACATGCTTGAGAGGTTTTCTTTCCCCTTATCTTGTCTGTTAGAATTAATAAGTTAGGAGCATTCAGCTCAGAATGGAGGCTTGATTGCATGCCTTTCGCTAAGGACCCAAGACGTGAGGAGACTGCAGTGTGATATACTTAAGAGCAAGCACCTGTTGGACTCACAGCTGCCTTTGCATTGTTTCTTTTTTTATTTCCTATTGTTTGCCTTTCAACAAACCCCGATGCTTACAAATACACCCTTAAAAATGATAAGTTTTTTATTTGCTATTTAAGATGACACTGAAATTTAAGTTCCTAGTTTATGATTTCTACTATTTGAGTGGTAAATTATAGCACACATGCTCAAAAGACGTCGGGATGTTCTTCATTTTGTTTTGTGTCTTCACTTTATAGTTGTTATATAAAATCGTAGAAAACACATCAAATTTAGGAAAAGGCAACAGGATTTTGATTAGGAGACATTCTTTTCTAATTCTAATTTAGATTTTTACCTTATACTGTTTGAGAGGCAATTAAAGTTTCCATATGCAACAAAAATAAATTTATGTAATATCCTTCTTGTAAAGAGATTGAGAGGTTGAATTATTTTGTTTGTTGGGTAGGTTATTGAGAAGAAAATCCTGAATCTCTGATTGTCTCTAAATTAGTTACTTGATTATATTAATTATCTCATACATTGTTCTCCACTTACAGAATGAGGTTAATTATGGCTACCTGCTTTATCTCACAGGAGATTTTAAGAGAATGTTTAGAATGGTAAATACACTGGTATATCTAAAGCGAGACACTCTAAATTACTTTATTTTAGTACAGATGTGTAACATGGAATAGAAATTTTTTTTTGAGACAAAACCTGGCTATGTAATCTAGGGTGACCTTGAACTTGTGTTTGTCTTACCTCAGTCTCTTGGGTGTTAGGGTCATAGGTGTGTATGACCATGACCATTTTGGTAAAGAGAATTTAATAAGTGAAAACATTTACTCCAATGAAAGGATGGTGTGCTGGGGAGATGAATCAGTTGGTGAAGCCCTCACCATGTAGGACCTGAGCTCAAATCTCCAGAACTCATGTAAAAACTTGTTGAGGTTGTGTACCTGTAATTCTTATGCTTTTACTGCAAGATAAGGGGCAGGAACAGAAAAATCTCTAGAAAGTTCTGAGGCAGCTAGCCTGGGATTCACAGCAGCAAACAAGTAAGAGCTTCTGCCCCAAGTAGAGGTGTAAGGTAAAAAGCAAACCCAAGGCTGTCTTCTGATCTCCACACGTTCATTGTAATGACCATGTACAAGCATAGCACATTCACACACATCATCCATCCATCCACGTACACATACAAGGAAGGATGAGGGAAAGTAAGTAGTAAGAGAGAAAGAGGGAGGAAAGGTGGTAAGATTAGTTCAACAAGAACACTAATTTAAGGTTTCTACTCTATTGTTTAATTGGAGAGAATTCTGAGATTAGGTTTGAGCTTTGAAAATGATGATGTACTGTGTATGTGTGGGTGGCTGGGGTTCTGTGTAGCCTGTGACTGCCAAAGGTCTGGGAAAAGGACAGGCAAGCATGGTATTGAGTGGGCCTGCCTAAAGTGGAGCTGCTGGCTTCCCTGGTGATAGGATTTTCTTGGTTTTTTGTAAGTTGTTCTGTGAGATGATAATTTTACTCTAAGTCCAGATGTGCAAATTATTTTTGTCTTCTATTTATACTATCCATCCTTGAGACCCAAGAAGCCTTCAGACCTCATCAAAAGTTTTGTTTCCTGATCTTTTGCCTTTTCATCTTAATTGCCTCCATTCTAGAATTGTATCATCTTCACAGAAATCCATTGTAGTCTTTCTAATCTAATCCAAAGATGTTCTAACATCTTTGTTTTCAAATTTCACCAGTTCTTCATGAAGACTCTTAAATTCTGACATGGATGTTATAGAAACCGAAGGAGTGTGAACATCTTTTTTCAGTTCTCTAATAACACATCTTTTGTAAGTTGTAACCAACCATTGTGGGAATATATCTATACAATAGTAAATAGAAAACAATAAAGTAACCTCATCCAAATTTTAAAGTTACAGGCTAATTTTACTTCTAAATTTTTGCTAGTTTACATATATTTTTGCATGATTTATTTAGCTTGTTTTTAAAGTACTAAAATCAAATACTTTAAAACTATTTTAATTATTAGTTTACTTTTTTCTCAACCTATCTTTCTTAAATTCCTGGATTATTTTCAGAGGAATTTTTTGGCCTTCTCAGTAAAAGCAAAATCACCTAGCGAATGAAAGGAGGCACATTCACAATGCAACTATTTTTTTGATTTCTCTGCTTCTCAAAGGTTTTGTACATTCAGAAATTGTATCTTATTTTTCTTCCATCCCTTTCAGTATCTAGTTTGATGTCCTTTGTAGCTGAAACGTTTTAACATTTATTTTATTATATCCTTATGTCATATATTACATTTCAGTTTCAGTTTCCCGTTCCTCCACTCCTACCAGGCCCTCTCCCAAAACTCCACCCCACTAGATTCACTCCTTTTTCATTTACCTTCAGAAACGAACAAGCCTCCCAGGGATACCAACTAAGCACAGCACAACAACTTCCAATAAGAATAGATGCATCAGAGCAAAACGACAGCCTACAGACTGGAAAGGATCTTCACCAACCCTCTTTCTGACAGAGGGCTAATATCCAGAATATATACAGAACTAAAGAAGTTAAAAAGCAACAAATCAAGTAATCCAATTAAAAAATGGGGTATAGAGCTAAACAGAGAATTCTTGATAGAGGAATATCGAATGGCAGAGAAACACTTAAAGAAATGCTCAACGTCCTTAGTCATCAGGGAAATGCAAATCAAAACAACCCTGAGATTTTAACTTACACCCATCAGAATGGCTAAGATCAAAAACTCAAGTGACAACACATGCTGGAGAGGTTGTGGAGAAAGGGGAACCCTCCTCCATTGCTGGTGGGAATGCAAACTAGTACAACCACTTTGGAAATCATTCTAGCACTTTCTCAGACAATTAGGAATACTGCTTCCTCAAAATCCAGCTATACCACTCCTAGGCATATATCCAAAATATGCTCAAGTACACAACAAGAACATTTGTTCAACAATATTCATAGCAGCTTTATTTGTAATAGCCAGAACCTGGAAACAACCCAGATATCCCTCAGTGGAGGAATGGATACAGAAATTGTGGTACATTTACACAATGGAATACTGCTCAGCAATTCAAAACAAGGAAATCATGACATTTACAGGCAAATGGTAGAAACTAAAAAAGATCATCCTGAGTGAGGTATCCCAGATGCAGAAAGACACACATAGTATATACACACTTATAAGTGGATACTAGACATATAGGATAAACCTACAAAAACCTGTACACCTAAAGAAAGTGAGCTAGAAGGACAACCCTGGGTAAGATGATCAATCCTTACTCAGAAAGGCAAACTGGATGGACATTGGAAGAAGGGGAAAACAGGAAACAGGACAGGAACTTACCATGAAGGGCCTGTGAAAGAATCTACCCAACATTCTATAAAAGCAGAGAATGAAACTCATAAACAAACTTTAGGCAGAGTACAGGGAATCTTATGAAAGAAGGGAGAGATAGTGAGACCTGGAGAGGACAGGAGCTCCACAAGCATAGCACCGGAACCAAAATATCTGGGCACAGGGGCCTTTTCTGAGACTAATACTCCAACGAAGGACCATTCATGATATAACCTAGAACCCCTGCTCAGATGTAGCCCATGGCAGCTCAGTCTCCAAGTGGGTATTCTAGTAAGGGGAATAGGGACTGTCTCTGACCTGAACTCAGTGGCTACTTCTTTGAGAGCCTCCCCTGAATGGGGGAGCATCCTTGCCAGGACACAAAGGAGAACAATGCAGGCAGTTCGGACTTCCTGAGACTGGATTAGTTAGGGTCAGAAGGAAAGGGAGGAAGACCTTCCCTATCTGTGGACTTGAGGGGGGCATAGGAGGTAATGAGGGAGGGAGAACAGGACTGGGAGGGGAGGAGGGAGCTGGAATACAAAGTGAATAAATTGTAATATATATATATATATATATATATATATATATATATATATATATAAATTATAGACGCAAATCCTCATATCAAGGCTGGATGAGGCAACCCAGTAGGAGGAAAAGGGTCTCAAAAGTATTCAAAAATGTCAGTGACAACTCCCACTCCCACTGTTAGTGGTCCCACAAGAATACCAAGCTACTCAGTTATAACATAAATGCAGAGGACCTATCTCAGTCCCATAAAGCTTGAGCTGCTATGAGCCCCCATGAGCCGTGTTAGTTGACTGATTCTACAATCTTTCTTCCCCCTCTTGGAAGGGATGAGTACTATGTTTATATCATTTCCATACTCCACTCTCTGTTCTTTATCTTTTATTCCTCTTGTGTTCTTCCACTCACTTCTTCTCAACTTCATGACCTCTTACTTAATTTTTATTGTTATACACACACATGCAAATAAATACAACTTACTGAGGCCATTTGGTATTGCATATATATATGTGTATATGTATATATATACATATATATGCTTATATACATATGCATATATATATGTGTATATGTATATATATACATATATATGCTTATATACATATACATATATATATACACACACATATATATGTGGTTAGGAATGATGACATGTGACTAGATAACCTTTCAGAGCTCTATAATCTAGGAGTGTGACCTTGGGTTATTTCCTCCATCTACATGTCAAATGGTGAGGTCATTATGCAGATCTTAATTTGGTGACTATGCTGTTAAAATTTCATGGGTACAATTTCCTGTATATATATACAAGGCACTATTTGGTAGCATATGTTCTAGTCATCTGGCTCTTACAATCTTTCTTTCTTCTCTTTTTAGAAGTTCCATGAGCCTTAGGTGTAGGGGTTGTCTCATAGATGGGGCTATCAGCTGGGGCTAGACCCATGTCAGATGTTTTCTGCTTTTTGTCTGTGTGTGGATTTCTGCGATGGCCAATATCTGCTAAAAGAGAAGCTTCTTCAGTGAGGAGTGATAGTTACATTTATCTGTGCATATAAGGGCAGATATTTAGGATGCAGTTGGGAACTATACAAGCTTTGGAATGTGGCATTAGCAGATTCTCCTCTAGGTTCATGCAAGACCTCACCATGTACAGGTAAACAGCTAGATTTACAGTACTAGTCACAAATCCCCTCCTGCTGACTGGGTTTTAATTAGTTAGCTATTGGTTATTTCTGTAATATAAGCACCATTGCTGTACCCTTGGATACATCTCGTGCTGCTTATTGTGTTCTCTAAGTCTTACAGAGGGTAGGACTTTTCATTGCTTTTCTCCATTGGCAGTTTGCCTAGGATCTTCAGATGCTATGAGCACTAGTCCCGAGGGAGAAAAGGTTAGGTTAATTTTTTTTTTAATCATCTCTGGATACCATGTAAATTCTAAGCAGATACAAACATATTTTAAATATGTCAGTGAAGTATCATATTAACTCATTCTTTTAAACATTTTGTTGCAGATTTAAAACAATTTAAAAATATAAGTTGTAGTAATATTATAATATTACAGTCATTATCTTGAAGTAGGTGTCCCATTGATAGAGGAATAAGGGTTTCAAATAACTTCCATGAACTGGATATTTACTAAGTGCCAAACACTAAGCCTTTCTCAAGTGATTGCAACATTAAACTTTCTGATATGCATATCACTAATGCACTCATTTTATACACATGGAAAAAGTTTGAGCATGGTTATATTTGGAACTTCAGGCTAGAAAAACCATTGACAACTGTAGGCAGAGATTGAGCAGCTCATTTTGAAAGATAAGACTGTTGGGAGAAACAGAGACAATAGAGATCCCACTGGGTGTCTATGAGAAGAATAAGGACTCTCTGGAACTGCAGTGGAGACCATTCTTGTGACATTTTCGCAAAAAAAAAAATCTGTATGCATTTTGTCTGTTTCCTAGGAATTATAATGTTTGACGGATATTGACTGATTTGTTTGGAGTGAAAATATCAGGGCAAGAGGGTATTGGGACTTGCAGAACAAGCAGCTCTAATTGATAAAGAGACTGGGGAAAAAAGTATCCCAAGGGCAAACCCTAGAAAGAGGCTCCATCTTGTTAACATCCAAATGATTTTGAAGGAAGAAAGCTTAAGCCAAAAAGGTTGCCTGTTATTCAAAAGTAACTGCTGGCCCAACCTGAGACCCACTCCCTGACACTATTAATGATACTCTGCTATGTCTGCAGACAGGAGTCTAACATAACTGCCCTCTGGGAAGCACCACCCAGCAGCACATCAAACAGATGCTGAGACCCACAGCCAAACATTAGGTGATGCTAAGGGAGTCTTCTGGAAGAGTTGGGGGAAGGATACAAAGTCCTGGAGGGGACAAGAACTCCTCGAGAAGACCAACATTCAACTACCTTAGGTCCACAGGGCTTATAGTGACTGAAGCACTGACCAAAGAACATGCATGGGCTGGGCCTAGACCCCCTACACATATATAACTGATGGGCAGCTTGGTCTTGCCAGCAAGTGGAATGGGGGCTGTCTCTGACATGGACTCTGTTGCCTACATTTGGATTACTTTCTCTTGGTGGGTCTGCCTTAACTGGTCTCAGTGAAAGAGGGTGCACTGAACTCTGACAGGATTTGGTGTGACCCGTAAGTTTGTAGGGAGGGGACTCCCCTTTTCTAAGAAGAGGGGTAGGGTGGAAAGAGAGAAGAGGATGGAAGGGTGGGATGGGTGGGAAGGAAGAAGGGGGCTATGATCAGGTTGTAAAATGAATTAAAACAACAACAACAACAAAATGCCCAGGAGAATGTTCCTGCAAGGCCAGCACACAGACACTGGTATAGCCTTGGCCTATAGAGGGCAGGCTACATCTCAGGTTGGCAGCAGAATTTGCAGGTTTGTAAACATTTTTCCAGGTTTTCAAGGCATTGACGGTGCAATATTGATGGTGTCATGAAGAGCAACTGAGACCAGGCAATGTGTGGCATTGGCATATAGGGTAGGAATCTCTGGAGCCCCTGAGAGGTGATTGTGTCAAGCTGTGTAGGTTGCAGTGCAGACCCGGGGATAGTGAAGATGTCAGGATCTTGGGATGTCTCTGTCAAAAAGAGCTGCAGATGTAGAGTGTAGCCCTGTGGACTGCATGTAGCAAAATAAACACAAACAAAAAAATAAAAACAAAACCAAGAGCATGCTTGCCTTTGTTTCTTTTTAGACTGCTGTGGTAAAACACCCAGACAAGGCAAGCTTAAGAAAGGACGGGCTTATTTCGGCTCACTGTTCAAGGTATTGCCCATCATGATGGGGAGGTCAAGGAGGCAAGGATTGGAAGGAGCTTTCCACATTATGTACACACGGAGAGAACAATGGACGAACTTGTGCTGCTCAGTTCATTTTCCCTATTGTTGCTGTCCAGGATCCTACACAGGGAATAGCGCCACCTACAGTTGGTGGTCTACTCTTGATCAGTGTCTGTTGTGCCAGCAGGAAGGAAGTAACATTTTTAGAGTAGGTACTTTTTTTCTTTTAAACTTGTTTGGTTCTTCGTAAGATGGAACCTTTTCCTAAGGCTAGGGTTTGCCCTCAGGATACTTTTTCTACTTTCCCCATACAGCACTTACTCAAGACACTCTCCAAGCATGCTTAAAAAGGACCATCTCCCAGAAGATTTTAGCTTTGGTCAAGGTGACGATTAACATCCATCACAATGACATATTCAAGGTTATCACTTTTTAGGCTCTGAACTCTCTGAATGCCGAGTTTGAACTCCATCAATCCTCAAAATCATTTGTGAAGCACATGGAAATTCAAGGCCATGTCTTATTTTATACAGAGCACACAGTTGCCTGGAAAGCCAAATTAAATGCAGTGGTAACATTTTGTTTTCGTGTACCATGGGCTGTCTGCTACTCAGAGTATCCATTTTCCTCTCTGCTGCTCAGTTGTTTCAGGGCATCAGGCAGCTGAGTAGAGCCTTCAGTTGGGAGACTGTGCTGCAGGCTTAGAGACTTTTATTTTTGAACTAGTTACTGGCCCTTCTTTTGCAAGCTCAATTTATTAGCCTGGGGTCTCTGATCTCACACTGGAGACAGTTATTGTCTCTACTGCATTCTTAGTCATTTTCCCGTTTGATTCAGCAGGCACCTGACTGCCCTTCTGCTCTTCCCCTATTTGTCTTGTTTTGCCTCTCAGACAGGATTTGAAAATGTACTCTCAAACTTTGTTAAGTTCAGGGAGTGCATCTCTCCTAGTTTTTGCATTTCAGTTTCTGTCTTACTGTATATTGTAGGGATAGGGTTCTGTGAAGGGGCTTCTTACTGTGGCCATGGTAGGAAACTGTGCCCATATCTAAAAAGGCATGTTTTCTTTTCTTGAAACTTCTCAAAGGGCTTGCATATTCAAGAGAACTTCTACCTATTTTCTCCTGGTCCATCTAGGATGCTGTGAATTTTTCAGGATAATACAATATCTGCCTTCTCTGACTTGTCTAGGGTTAACTGTCAATTTGACAGGCTCTAGAGTAATAGAGGAGCTAAGCCTCCAGGAGTACGCATGAGGGATTACCTAGGTTATAGGTTAGCTGCTGGAAAATTTGGGAAATTATCTTGATCATTTTTATTGAAGTTGAAAGATGTATCCACTGTGGGAAGCACCATTCCCTGGGCAGTGTACTTGCATAAGAAAGAGGAAAACTACCCAAGCACCACCAGCATGAATTCACCACCCTCTAATTCCTGATTTTAGATGTGATGTGTCCACCTGATTCAAGATACTGTCAACTTGACTTTCTGGGCACCATGAACTATATCATTAAAATGTGAGCAAGCATAAACTCTTGCTCCTGTAAATGGCTTTTTCCAAGGGTGTTTTTTCACAGTACATGTTAAGGCATCTTATTGATCCTGTGAAGGATTGGTAGAAATATACAGTAGAAGCCAAATAAATATCTCCTCTTTCAGGGTGACTTTCATTCTACCTGCAACTGACACATAACCATGGCCAGTATCCTCTCTCTAAGGTCTCCGACTTTCTTCTTTCATCTTCGTCTTAGCTACTTACTTATGTTTGTTGTGTTTCCTCCCAAGGTCTCAGCACAGAAGTTGGCTTTATTAAAACTCTGAGTCAATATCTTCCTCAAGAAATCTCATCAAAAGTGATAAGTTCATTCAAGTTGTGATACTCTTTCGAGATTCTTCATGATAAAGCAACCCCTTACATGCTGAATACTCCAGGGCCCTCTGTTTGGAGCTGAGCTCTTCAAGTCTGACAGTGAGAGATGCTCATATGCATTTTCTTAGGTATGACCTTCTTTAACCTCTGCAAACCTCGCACCAAAGTGTGCTGTTGCTCGTTCTTTCCCCGCGAGAACTCTTGCCCAGGCCCAGTGCTCAGCAGTGGATGACCAGTACAAAATGAACTCAATATTATTTTTGGACATTTTTTTTGTTTGTTTCATAGTGTTTTGTTTGAGAACATTTTTTTTTTTACCTTACCAGTCTTTTGTATACGTACGATGCTTTCCAATTTTTCTGTTTTTATGCATATGTGTGTCTCTGAGTGTTTGTGTGTTTCTCTTGTTTTATTTTTTCTTTTGTTTTGTTTAATCTGGTTTGATTGCTTTTTCATTTTCTTGTTAGTTTTCTAGAGAGAGAGCATTAGGTGGGTGGAGAGGTAGGAAGGATCTGGGAAAAGATGATGGAAGGAAAACTGTGATCAGAATACATTGTATGGAAAAAATTATTTTTTAGAAAAAAAACCTCTTTCAAAAAGAGAACTCTTGCATAGAAAATGACTTTGGAGTTAAACATGTGAGCCTTCTACCTGTGGTGAGATTCATGCTGGCGCGTTTCTCTTTGTCACCAAGTCACATGCAGTGGGACATTCAGAGGTGGAAAGGGCTGTGTGGATCACAGGCTTTTTATTTTTTATCCCCAGAAGCTCAATTTAAAACTCCATTTAGACTCTTTGAAGTCCATTCTGGGTATGGACTCAAAATAACATTTTCTTGGGATACTTCCAGCTATTGTTATCTGGAAAATATCTATGTTAATTTTGCCTTTTATATCTGTTTTTTTTTTTTAACAAGGTATACTAACAATGTGTGTTGTATTTATCTTCATTTGTTCTTTTGTTGTTTTGACACAAACTCTTGCAGGTTGCTAGCCAAGATGAAGCTTGGAGCCTTCTTTCTGCAACAGCAAAGTCCTAGGATTACAGACATGAACTTCAACATGTGACTCAGAGAGAACTTGCGAAAACTCTAAGAGTGCTTGGATCAGTGTAATATAATAGATAGCTGTAATTATGGATGTAAGAAAAGCGTGGGTTATTTTAGATGTGCCTAGAATTCCCTAAAAGCCAGGGGCAGTGAGACAGACAGAACTGAGTGCCATGAAGGTTTTTTTATAGCCAACTTCCTAGAGCCAGGAGAAGGACCATACCATGAGGTGCTACGTGGAAGAAAACCAGGGTCATTCAGAAAGCAGATAGTGTGGGAGGAATGTGGGCAACATCCTCCCCCCTTTTTTGGTTTCCACGAGAAGGGCTGAGGTATCTGAGTAAGTCTGTTTAGAATGGGACAGTTTACTAACTTGGTAGGAGAGAATAAGAATGATCCCCCTTATCTGGGACCTAGCCCCAGTTTATGTAGACAGTGGTCCAGAGGAAAAAAAAATCTAGCTAATGAAAGTAGTTGTGGAATATGCTCTTTGGATCAAAAGCTCGGATTAAATTCCTAGCTATGTCTGGAAATTAGCTAGCCCTGTGTGGGAAATCCCCTCGATTTCTATTAATATGTCTAACCAGGAATGTAAAAAGACATGTTTACATGGTGAAGGTTTTTAAAAATGGCTCTTGGCAAAGCAACATTGACTACTCACAGACTGCAGCACTTGTGGAATTTTCTAAGTGCTTGAACAACAAATCCATGGCTTACTGCAGTGTCCTAAAAGATACCTTCTCTGATGTTGAAACTCAGGGCTGGAACCAAAGAGAAAATAGGGTCAAGACCATCTTCTTGTAATCATGATGACATTTTGATTTAGTCACTGGAGGCTAATGGTGTATAGGAAAGGATTTCAGTAGAGACTGAGATTTTATAAATTGTTTCTGTGTGCAGTGATTCACTTTCATTTCTGATGCTAACCACTAATGCATTTACAGATGCCTTTTGTGAGATAAAGTATAACTTAATATGGGTTAGAGAAAGGAACACAAAATTAGAATTCTTCTTAAGAATTGTAGGACAGAAAACAGTTTGCAGAGAATTTTAACGTTTTGAAAGCTAGATTTAAACTAAGAAATAAAAAAATTATTCTGAAGCATATTTAAACCATGAAATGTAGCATTTTTAGAAAAATTATGCTTCTATTAATTCATGTTTTAAAATATACTTTTCTAAGCAGACTTTACAGTAACTTTGTAAATTCATGAGTATGGCTCATAAATATCTTTAAAATATAAAGAAGAGAAAATAGAAAGGAAAATTAGTTTTCTGATAATAACTGTTCTTAATATTGGTGAGCAGTTCTTTGTGGGAGTATCACATTTCTATGCATCTTTCAGGCAGAGACATGTTTTGTCCTTTATATAACCTTTTACTTTTAGAATATTTGTCCTTAGGGCTGGAGTGATGGCTCAGTTATAAAGAGCACTTGTTGCTCTTCCAGAGGACCCAGATTGGGGTCCCAGCACCAACATGTCAGCTCATCTGTAGTTTCAGTCCTAGAGAGTCCCTGGGCCTCTTCTGGCTACTGCAGTCTCCAGGTGCTGTACAAACATACACACAGGAAAACAGCCACACACATAATTTTTAAAAATTTATCTTATTTCTTACTTACAGTAGGTTCATGGCAGTATTTACGCTGTGAGAGAAGAATGTTTTCAAGAGGAGGCTTGTGGGGAAGTCAACAGTGCCTGCTATGTTCTGTGTCCTGACCAGAAAGTGCATGGGAGTTTGCTTTGTTTTAATCATCATACTCTTTTTCTTGGAGTCATATTTCACAGGAGTAGTTAAAAGTTACTTTAGAAAGAGTTCTTTAACCCATTATACTGTCAATAGCATAATGCAATGTACATGTTCCCCATACGGAATTCAACTGGAGTAAGAAAAGAAACTTTCTAGTAAGAATTAATTCTTTACTGTCATTATTAAGGGTGATTTTTAACCTTTGAAGGAGATTCCTTCAAAGTGTTACTCTCACTGATGTTCCAGATGGAAATGTGTTTGCTTTGTCCCTGCTCTTCAAAATTTTGGATAGTGTCCAGTTCTAGATGAATGTTAAAAGTGCACACACAAAATGCTTTTCTTTGAACTGCTCTGCCAAAGGAGATGTTCAAGAAGACACTAGCAAGCTCAGCTCAGAACTGTTCTTTGTTTACCCATTGCTGGAGAAAAACCATGATCCATTAATGAGGTAGGAATTTACAATGATGGATGTTGTTTTCATGTTTTATGCCATTGAAAGAACATAAAACATATGGCAATTTGATAAAATGTGTGAACTATTCAAGAAATTTTTTGGCTTTCTATTCCTTTATGCCCAAGCCTCTGTATTAAATATTAATATTCCTTTGATCTGATAATGTAAGCATCTCTAATGTATCCTCTTTGCTGATCACAGCTTCCCTTTATATTTACCAAATGAAAATACAGGAAATGTCCTCTTTCCAATATTGCTCTTTCAAAGATAAAAATTTTCTTAGACTTGTCAATAAACAGTGAAAAGAAAACAGTTGATTTAGCTGTGTGGTGTGTGAGAAGCCAAGATGAGAGCTTTCTTTGTTCTAGACAATTTTAAATTGTCCTGTAAGTAGCTTGTGAGAACTATATCACCAATTTTCAGATGAGTTCTGAATGTGTTTAAGGAGTGAGGAAACTCATGCTATGTCAGGAGAAAGGTTAACACAACACCACTGAGCTCATTGTAATAGTCAACTCAAAGAAACTAGAACATGGGTGCAAGTCTGAGGTCATTTCTCTCCTTGGAAATCACAGGTTACTTGCCTGTCCCCCAGGCCAAGACTTGTTACTTAGCACCTTCTGCAAGGATGCCAGGTTCCTTTCTTCCTCAGGTCCCCACTTGGTCTCTTTATACTTACTAAAATTGAATTTATAATCCCTCTAAATATAATTTAAGGCTCTCCAGTGAAAGTGTGTGAGAAAGAAAGAGAAATGGGAGACTTCTGGGAGCCCAAGGGATGATTTTTCATTAGCATAAGTGTAAGTAACCAGGACAACAGAAAACTTAGCAGCAGATGGCTGAAAAGATCCCCTCTTGTTCAGTTTATTCAGAATTGGAATTAATTTTTAATACCACATATTAGCAATCTTCATACATAGGTAATCACCTTGTAGTCCCTTCCAGTAAGTACAGATGCAGTGGATGATAGTAATTCAAGGAAGTCAGAGGGATCCAATAGAGGGTATTTTCCCACCTTTTCCTGGTATGGGCATTTTTGGTCTGAATATTCCTGGCATGGGCATTTTTGGTCTGAATTTTCCTGGCATGTCCTTCTAATGAGTGCATATATGCAGTGATGGTTAGCTCCGTTAAGATCTCACTGGAGGAGAAGATCACAAAGAAACACTGGACTAGAAGTCAGAAACAATGAAATCTCCTTTCAGGCTTTTCTTTCTTCTCTAACAAACAGTTGGCTGCAAATAAGTCATTGACTAATTTGATTTGGGTTTATTTCTCTGCATTATAAACAAGTGTGCAAACGGATGTGATGTTTTTTGCGTTAGCTTTGGGTGGTGGTTCTCAGCCACCAGGAATAGTGAATATCTCTATCATCACCAGTTCAGAGTATGAAGGCCATAAATGCTTTTAATGTAATGATTGAAATATGTGCAAAGGTCAGATCCAGGACATTTGACCTACATAATAATAACGATGGCTACACTTTACAGAGCTCTTATTGTATTTCAAACACATATTATGTCCTTTATAAAAACTTATGAGGGTTGTTAAACTTTTTGTCTCTTATTCAAAGCTGTTAGGAAGTCACTGAAGGGTTTAATAGGAAACCCAAACATGCCTCCCAGCATGCTCCATCCCCATTAGTGTTAAGCTGATGAGTGAAAAGATAAAATATTTTTTGTTTCTTTTCAAAAACTAAATTAGTATATAGAGAATGCTTTAGAATATTGTAAAAATAAAGGTGATCAGTACAGTTAGGAGGACACTGCAGGAAGTCTTGACAAAAGACTGTTTCTCAAATTCAAAAAAATCAAAAACAAAACAAAAAAAAAACCTGTGATGGTTAAAAATAAAACACACGGTTAAAATAAGATCTTTACTTGGTCTGGGGATACATTTTAGAATATTTAGATGAATTGAAGCATATAAAATTTTAAGTATTATTTAGTTTTCCTTTTTTTCTACTTTTCTATTCTTTTTTCTCTGTTCCATCTTTTTTTTTTGTCCTTCTCTCCCTTCATTCTTCATTTTTTTTCCACTTTTGATTATTTGGAAAAAGCTTTGGATAATGGGTAACATTCCTTGGTTACAATTTCTAGTGCACAAATCATGTATATATGTACAAAACAATCTTTTTCTTCCTAGAATGTCCACACACACCCATTTCTCCTGGATCAAAGGTCTTTTTTTTTTCAGTTTTTTTTTCACAATGTGTTTATTATATATCCTGATTGAAGCCCCTCCTTCATCTCCCCCCAATTCCACCTTCTCTCCCTCTTCCCCCCCCCTCCCCTAGTCCACTAAAATAGGGAGTTCTCCACCATTGCCATTTGCCCATCATTTTCATTTGTTAAGTCTTATCAGGACTTCCTGGATCCTCTTCCTCCATGGCCTGGCAAGGCTGCATCATGAGGGGCGAATGATCAAAGAGCAGTCAACTGAGTTCATGATAAGAGGCAGCAGCTGCTCCCCTCACTCAAAGATCTACATGGAAACTGAGCTGCCAATCAGCCACATCTGAGCAGGGGTCTAGGTCCTCTCTGTTCATGGTCCTCCTTTGGTGCATCAGTCTCTGCAGGAACCCCCTGGGCTCAGATTGTTCAGCTTTTTTTTTTTTTTAAAGTCTTATAGTGTTTTATTCCTATTATCTTTTTAGGTAACTGACAATAGAAAATTTCCAGTCTGGATTGTAAATACAAATAGGTAACATGAGGTCAGCTTTCCACATTACTCAAAATAAAAACACATTAAAATATGATTATAGAACCGTGCTTAGAAAATCTTTTCGGAAGCCAGAGAAATGGCTCAGTGGGCAAAGCACCTGACATGCAGCATGAGGACCCCATATAAGGCTGGTGCGGCGCAGCACATCTGCTAACTTCGGTGCTGGTGGGGAGACAGGCAGCCCTCTCAGTCAATGGGCTCCATGTTCAGTAAAATTTTTTTCTTAAAATTCAAGATGGAGGGGCCACAAAGATGCTCAGTGAAAAAAGCACTTGTATGCAAGCCCAGCAGTCTGAGTTCTATCCCCATAGTTCACATGTATTGCTACACACTTGTAATCCCAAGAGCACACCCAGGGCTTCATAATCAGCTTTTTTGGTCTCCTTGTGAGGCTCCTGTTCCCTCCATGTCCCTCTATCCCCACAGCTCTCTTCTTTCATAAGACTCCCTGTGCTCTGCTCAAAGTTTGGCCATGAGCTATTAAAAAACAAGGAAATCATGAAATGTACAGGCAAACGGATGGAACTAGAAGAGATTATCATGAGTAAGGTAATCCAGAAACAGAAAGACAGTCATGGTATACACTCACTTATAAGTGGGTATTAGCTGTAATATAGGGGTTAGCCATCTACAGACCTAAGAAACTAAACACTAAGGAGGATCTTAGGGAGGATGCTTAAATCTCTTTCAGAATGGCAAACAGGATAGACACCAGAAGTGGTGGAAGAGATGGGAGTCTACTATAGAGGGTCCTCAGAAATGATTCATCCAACAGGAGATCCAAGCAGATACAAAGACCCTCTTTGTAATAAGGCATTTTTTTCTAGTACACCTTCTCCTCTTGCATTACAAGGTGCTCTGACTGGAGTTTCCTCTTATGCAAGATACTGTTGTTACAGTAGAAGGCAACACACACAAGGCAATAGAAACACACAAAGACAGAAAAGGGAAACATGGTTGTTAAAAAAGTAGATGAAGTCACTTTTCATGAAATGATCATTGGTTCCTTATTCAAGATGGGAACAAGTCTACAGAATACTATGCCAAAGGACCAAATGGTCTGTTAAAGGGAGGCCCTGTCTGTACCATTCTGTCATACACACTAGCAGTCTAAAGGAGAAACTTCCTTTACACACAGAGCTTATGCCCTACTCTAACGTCATGTGGTTTCTGATAAGATTCTGTGTAGGAGACGAAGATATTCCCAGAAGACAACTTTGGCTAATTACAGTACCCACAGAGGAAACTGATGGGCCAAAGCTAAATTGTACCACACAGGCATAGTGATGTCAGCCTGGAATTATTTTGTAGGTTAATCAATAGGTCTTTCATTGTGACAATTCAAAAGAATTTTCCAAAATCTATTTCTTAAATATCCACTTTTGATTCATCTAAATACCCAGAGACTTATAATATTAACCAGATATAAAATATAAACTGTGTACATTATATTTTTAATATAAGAAAGTGTGGAAATGGCCACACTTTAGATATTTTTTTAGATATTGGAAAGTGGGTTTCTATAAAGTTTGAATTTTGGTTTAGTTCTCTCTCTCTCTCACCAGACACACACACTTTCTTTTTAGAAGATATACCCTCATTTCCCAGGCTTTCTTTGAACTCTGACTCTTCTTCCACCTTTCAGTTGCTACGATTACAGTTGACTGCACCATATCAGACGGGGGTAGATTTCTAAATAGCAATACCATAGTGGCAATTATATGTTAGCTGTAATCCTATCATATAGGACAAAAATATAAAGAAAGTATGTATGTGTCATTTTATCCTTTCAGGTACACCCGTGGCTCATTTAGAATTGTCATTTAGTTATTACAAAGGGTCAATTCATCTCTGCTTTATCTACTCAAAATTATCTGACTGGCCAATAGATGGTGCTGTGAGTTCAATTCTTGGGGAGACTTACATGATGGAAACTAAATCCTCAGATCTTCACTGAGTTTAAAGGTAGTTCATTTGTGACTAATTCATTATTTCATTTTGTAAATTATTATTAAGTGCTCATCACGTGTTAGAATGGTGATTGTCTCCTCAACATACACAAGATCAAAGACAGTAATAAGTAAAGTCTTGAATGTATTTCCTTACAAAGTAATCCTATTTGATATTGTGTTATACATTTTTTCAAAACTCAGTGACTTATGGGTGCAACAATTTGTTATTTGTTAACATTTTAGCTTGATGGTGATTTCACTAGGATTTGCCTCTTTTTAGTTAGAGAGTTTCCTGAGCTCAGAGGACTGTGATTGCCTAACTTACCTTCTTGGTAGAGACTACAGATTATTGTCTGGGTATAAAATCCTTTCACATTGTCCAGATCTACTACCTTCTGTGGTCATTTCAGAATACTGCTGCAGGGAGGTGAAGCCAGAGGTTTAAGTCCTTCTGAGATCTGCCTAGTCTCCTAAATTACATCAAATCCTCCCTTATCTAATTAAGCCCAAGATGAGCCAGTATTCCACAGACAGAGACATAGTGTCTAATTTTTAAGAGGAAAGAGATGAATCACATTGTAACGGTGCATGCATACTGTGATGGGAAGATGGTGCACAGTTTTAAAAATCTCTGTGCAAGTAAGTAAAGAAATACACAGTAGTGGAATAGCTATTCTCCTATCCTGTTGTGTGTTTTCACAAAAACCCAAAGCTTGCAATTTTTAAAGAGGAAGGTAGTATGGAATAAGGAAAATGTCTGTTAGACACATAAGGCCACTGCATTAGTGAGGAGTAAAGGCAGATAAGGGTTTTCACAACTGGTTGTGTGGGCTGAGTGCATTTCCCCAATGCTGGTAATTTCCACCATTCTTGGATACTTAGTTTTCCTTAGTGGTTGGTGAATTCTGAAAGCTCTGTTAATGCCTGATCATTGCATCACTGATGAGTAAGTTAGGGGTAATGGAAAAATGATAGTATTAAAGAGTTGATCTGTGCTCTTCTAGTATTTTATGGCATCACACAAGGTTAATTAACTCATCATATGGTACCTAATAAAACTAAATAATGTTATTAAAGTTAAAACTTTTTGCTGAGTTTTTTCACTTAATGCAGCTTTATTGTGTATCAAGCTTTTTACATAATGCTACCTGTGAACTTAATAATCTTGAAAAGTAAATACTTGTTTTCATGTTACAAATGAGAAAACTGTTGGCTAGGGGAGACCCTAGACTTCCACATGTCTATTCAATGATCCAGTCTTGTTTTTGAGCAATCAAACTCAAATTTTGTCATGATTCTATTGCATTAGGGCCATTGACATCCCCTGCTTAATGGGATAGATAGTAGAATCTATTCATTAGGATAAGGCTGGAAATTGCAACACAGAGCTTATAAGACCAGTGAGAGGATTTTTCCTCTGCTGGTATGTACATCATTTTCATTGGTCTTTTCTACTTCCCAGAGTAGATTAGCTGTGATGGCTAGAGTTCATGCAACCATAATGTGAGTATGAACGGACTGCCAGATTATAAGTATGATAAACCAGGCATCTCAAAGACAAAAGAGCCTTGAAGAAGTTAGAGGATTGACTACTCAGTCCTATGAGAGGAAAATATTATCCTCATCTTGTTGAAGTTAGGGGGATTTTTCTTCTGTAAGCAACTATACTTACCCCTAAGTATTGAAGATTTCATATACAGTCTTTTTTATAACATTTTAGTATCATGCTTGTTTTGGGATATTTGATCCCATTGTGAACTCCAAGATTATGAACTGTAAAATCTGTTTACTGTTTTGGTGGTTTAGCTGTAGTACACAGCTTTAATTCAAGAGCTAAATAAAGTCAACCCAACCAAGGTCAAGAGGCAGGAAGCCAGCTGACAGAGATTAAACAGAAAGGAGGAACACTGAGAGAAGACTATTTAATAAGATATGGTGGAGAAGAAAGGACTTTTTTTTTTTTTTTTAAATCTGGGACGTTAGCTGAGTAGGAAGATCAACTGAGTGCTTTCTCTGCCTCTGAGAAAGCAGGTTTTCAGGTTTTCACTCCAGTGTCTGACTCCTGAATTTTTATTGGTAAAGTCTAAAGACTGTTTTTTTTTTTTTAATAACAATGCATGCTTTACTTAAAATTAAAATGTATAGTAAGGATACAAGGGATTATTTTGATCTTCTTGTATTTGTTGAGGCTTGCTTTGTGCCCAACTACTGGACTTGGGGAGGGGCATAGGAGGAGTAGAGGGAAGGAAGGTGGGATTAGGAGGGGTCAAGGGAGGGTATTACATCTGGAATACAAAGTGAATAAATGTAATTAATAAAAAATAAATAAATTTAAAAATTAAAATGTGTAGTTAATTGTAGAAATAATAAAATAACTTCACAGATCCAAGAAAGTCCATACTCCTTCCAAGTGTTTACATTAATGCAAAACAAAGAATGTATGTGAATGTATGTGATTGAGTCTATGTCTTTAAGGTTGGCTCTGTACCTTTTCTCCACCTCTGAGAACCAGTGTCCCTTCCTTTTGTTGGACTCTGTGACACTTGTGATTCTCCGATACACTAAATTCTCCCATGAACTAAATCAGGCCACCTCCATGTGTCATCTGTTAAAGAACTACTTGGGAAGTTGATAAACTGAGAACATGATGTTTTCACACTTCCTGTAGGGAGTCCACAGGAGTCATTTTGTAGATTCAGGACTCTCGGGAATTTGTGTGTTCACCCAGTAGTCCCAGTGACTATTAGAAGGCCCTCACAGTATGACCTTTGGGAAACCCTTCAGAATGTTTCCCCTTTGATGAATGTCTTGTGCTGTGTTATCTGACCCAGGTTCCTAATACTCAGAGGGGAGAGTGCTTATTTTGGTGCCTTCAACAGTCAGAGAATCAGTAAGGAAACATATGTGCTGGTTTAAATAAGGAGGTATTATTAAATTTTTCCTTTCATGTAAGCCCCACTACGCTATGAATATGAACGACAATTCCTGAAATTTAGTAAGTGGCCACATGTTAATCAGTCCTTCTTTTTTTTTTTTTTTTTTTTTTTTTTTTTTTTTTTTTTTTTACTGTGGAAGTGTGTTTATATTAAATTCACATTCATTGGTTCATTGGTATGGCTGGCACAAATTATACCAGATGGATAGATAAGTTTCCTGCTTTTGTTGCATTCCAAGCTGCCTCTTCTCCTCTCAATTATTAAAAATTAATTTTATATTTTTGCAGATGATTTGCAGAGAATTGCCATACCATCTCTCAAAGGATGTAATTTAAAACTGAAAAAAATTCGTAAATTTAATAAGAGTTTGGAAATATTGGCAATGGACACTTTCCTGTCCATTTTGCATGTTAAAGGCAAAGATGAAGAAAGTGTAGCAGACCGTGCCAGGAGAGGAACTATGACAATGTCTGCAAAGTGGCGGCAGAAGACATTTCTCCTGCCGCGTGATCTACATCCTTAAAATGTGTGCACAATGCTGCACTGGTAAAAGTTCAAACAACCAATGCCCGGGCACAGAATTAGGCATTTAACAATAACTATAGTTTATCTGACAACTTCAGTGATCTGTTATAAGGATTTGACATATGTCTTTACTTTTTATTCATTTCTTTCATAGGTTTTCTTGGCCAACAGGGTGAGGTTAAGGAAGACTACTTTCTTTGGTAATGAGGCTGCTGTCACTATGGTCACTATGCAGCTGTGATTCTGTCTTCCCACACAGGGATTTAACTACCTGTAGGAGGACAGTGATGCAGGTGTGCTGTCCATTTCAGTTTTTGGAAGGGACCTGTCGTTATTCCCACATGAAGCCACCATCTTCAGCCTGAGGCATAGCTGTATAGTCTCTCTCTTTTCTGGCAAACTTTGTGGTTTGGCTCTAAGACCTTTCCCGACCATTTACAGTGAAGACCATGGGCCTCAAAAGTCCTTCTTGGGAACTCTGTGGGTGTTTTGGGAGGAGGAGTTGCGTGGTGGCCTTGGAATAATTTGGCTGGAAGTTTCCTTGTGAAGTCATTTTTGGAAACACTTTTAAAGCTATTTTCTTGGGCTTATAGGGCTTATCTGGGGAGGTGCTTTTCTTCTTCTTGGACAGTGCTGGGATGTGTGTCCCAATACTAAGGAACATTAACTCTTCCATTTGCATTATGGTACTCTGCCTATTCCTGTGTCTCCAGCACAGGAATTTATTTTTCCTTCTTCAAGGAAAAGTCTTCCAGAGTGAGCCAAACATGGTCAGACAGCTTCATAAAGTTGATGATGACAAAGGAAATCTGTCTGTTAAAAATGGCTTTCAAGAAATAGTGTTGCTTTTATCATTGCTTGCTGCTCCCATGCCCTGATTCTTCCTGGGGGTGTGATCTGTTACAATTATTGTCTCCAGGATTTCTGTCACATTTGCCAGGTAACTCCTTAGCTTCTCCCCCTGTTGGCTTAGAGTTCAGCTTTTTCACAGCTGGCGAGTAACTCATCATTCATTCAGTGGCTTTCTGGCTTACCAAACCATGTTTGCTTATTTTCAACACTCTTTGTTTATACGAGTTTATGTTTTTAAAACAACACAGTTTAATATGCTTTTGAAAAAAAAAAGCTTAAAGTGCCTTTATTGACCACCTTTGTTTGGACACTGTCTAAATTAAAATAGTGTAGTTTTTAACTTCAAAAATAGCACAGTGACCTCATTTTTCTGTTTGTTTTGTTTCATATTGTGTTATTTGTTTCTTCTTTCTTCTGAATTGTGCAGTGACTTTGGGGGACTACCCAGATGAAGGAGCCAGTAGGTTTTGTTTACATTGTCTCAAAGAGGAGGAGAATTGCCTGTGCTTCTCATGGAACTCATTTTCCTGGGGTCATGGTTTCCAAACCTGCTGTATCTTGCTTTCTCTCGAAGTTCGGCTTGGCAATGGTCGCTTAGGCCTCCATGCCTTTGCTTCCAGATCCTACTACAGGTTCCTTATGGAGATTAATCTCGCCCCCTTACCAAGGAAAGTTCACATCATTTGTGAGGGTTGCGTTCTTTTCTTTTCTTTTTTCATACTCATAAACTCAGCTATTCTTTCTAAAGGGGGACCTGGTTGACAAGAATGGCCTTCCAGTTCAAGTCCCCTACTGTGATAGCACCAAGCTTTAATCACATCATCTCTTCGGCCCCAGCTGTTATAATCCTAACCCCCAGCAGAGAGCCATTGGCTCTGAAAGTAAGATCTTCCTGGAGGTTCCTAGTATCTTTTCTTGTTACTCCAGAGAGTACGCCTGACGTCTTTTTTTTTTTTTTTTTTTTTTCTTTTCTATTCTGTTCTTCCCCCAATTATCAGTGCTCAGGTAGAATTTGAGAGGCGAGAGAGAGGGAGAAGTTCATTATTGCTTCTCCTGCTCTGCTTGGCATAGTGGTCAAATGTATGGCCTTCACCTGGAGAGAGATTTCACAAGTCTTCAAGGCAATGTCTTGGAAATAACTAACCCCGGTGCGCGAGGCAGCTCTGACTGCCTTCAGCATTTTCTGTGGTGACTGCAAATTTCAGAATCTTAGAGCTGGTAGCAAACCCTGAGGGCCAGAGGCTGTTTCTCTGACCTCTATTCCTCAAGCATGTCGGACAGTGTGTTAAACATCGCAGCTCTTGTATTAGTAATCCCTCTGAAATACCAAAGAGAGCAAATTCAAATCTTGGCTATGTATCCGCTGATTCGCGAGTTAAGCTTAACCACTATTGAGGCTTTAGAGGGCACCTTTGCCGAGTTCTAAGGACAGATCCTGTTATTCATTTTTGTCGGGGCTTATGGGGCCTGGGTGCCTGTACTGACAGCGCGATTTTGAAACGGAAGCTTCTCGCTGTGAGTTGCGCGTTATCTTCTACTAAACCAGGTGTCCTGATTCACAAAGAATGCCGAAGGAATCCAGAAGCCGAACGTAAATGACTGAGGACCGCTTTTATTCTCAAAGGGAATCGGGGAATATGATTAAAGTCAATTTCTGAAAGTAAATGAATAGAAGAAAGCATGTTGTACTTTATCAGACATTAAATTTATATTAATGGGAACCATTTAAATGGGCCTGCTACCAGAGCTGTTTCCATGGATTCCCCCCTATCTAATTTAAATTTATTATTGACCATGCTGTCACCCTATGAAAAATAAGAAAACATTTTTTGGCCTCCTTTTCCTAAAAAATAAAAACAAACAAACAAACAAACGAAGAAACAAAACCTTGATTGGATTTCTGTATTTGTTGCAGAAAATTCCCTTTCACGTTAAATATGCTAACAAATTTCTTAGGGACCAGGTCATTATTTTCGATTCTGTTTATGTCTGTCTTAACAGCAAGCTTGGACTGAAAACTTATGAAGGGAAGAAGTGTGCAATCACGTGGATAACCTTGTCACATCAGTTTTCTATGACATATGCATGAATTAATAAGTTCAGTTTACAATGAGAGGTACCTACCAAGGCCAGATAATTGAAGCTTTCACGTTCGAAGCAGCGTAGCACAGGCAAAGTATCCCTTTGGTTCCTTTCGGTTTGATGGTTAGTAGACTATAAAGAAATCCTTGCATTGACCCAAGAAGATTCTCCACCGGCATGTTAAAAAGTCAGTGTTACAGAGCCCCTGCAAAGAAGGCCTGGGTTAAATTGTGATGTTTCTTCTTATGGCTATCTATTTTCTTTTCTTTATTTTATAGTTAAATTAATGTTTCTACCGTAACTACTCAATAAAAAGATTGGAAGATATTTGTGTTGGCTGACTTTTTATTTTTATTGTTTTTCAGCTTGACAGAAGCTAGAGATACCTAAGAGGGGGGACCTTAACTGAGAAAATGCTTCCATAACAGGAGCCCGTGGGCAAGTCTGGTGAGCCTTTTCTTGATTCATGATTGATGGGGGAGTGCCCAGCTTCCTATGGATTGTGCCACTCCTGGAATGCTGTTTCTAAGGTGTATAAGAAAATAAAATAAGCAAACCAGGATTACCAAGTCAGTAGAGAGCACTCCTCCATGGCCCCTGCTTCCGTTCCTGCCTTCAGGTTTCTGCACCACCTAAGATCCTGACCAGATCTTCTTCAGTGATGGACTGTTACCTGGAAGTGTAAGATGACAGAAACCTTTTCTTTCCCAAATTGCTACTGGTCATAAAAATTGTAGCAATAAAAACCTGAACTAGGAAAGCGTTTATATAATTAACTGTAAAGTAAAAGCAGCTTAGCTTGAGAAGAGCAGAAGGATACAGGTCTGTGGGGATCCGAGATTTTCTAAAAAAAAGAGAGGAAGACAGAGACAGACAGAAATATATATATGCTAGATAGAATGACATTGATCTATGTTCTGATATTTGTGTTGGGGAAAAATATAAACAATGCTATGAAATTTTTCACAGAGCAGACAAAAGCATGTAGTGTAAAAAAAAGTTTGATGAATGTTGTTGACAATACTGGATATTCAGGTATATAAATATATAATTAGATCCATATATTTCACCTTGTAGAAATGTCCCCACCAAATCCCTTCCTTCATGTCTCAGGAAGCCTGTAGAAGAGGAGATGGAAAGAGCCAAAAGAAACAAGGCCTTCTAAATGTGACAGGACTGAAGCGCATAGAAACTCACGGAGACTGGGGCAGCACCTACAAGGCCTGCAGGAGGCTGCACCAGATAGGGCCCTAAAGCCGAAAGGAAAAGAAGACACGTCCTCATCCCTAACCCAGAAGCTGTCTCCAATTGATAACCACCTGCAAAGGAAAATTCAATTTTCTCCAAGAGAGTCTCACTGTGGAAACAAACTACTCTTATTTATTTATTATTATTATTATTATTATTATTATTGGTTTTTCGAAGCAGGGTTTCTCTGGTTAGCCCTGGCTGTCCTGGACTCACTTTGCAGATCAGACTGGTCTTGAACTCACAGAAAAACCTGTGTCTACCTCCCTGAATGCTGGGATTACAAACATGCACTACTGCGCCCGGTGAAATAAACTTTTCTTAAGGGTCGGCTGCATGCCCAACAAATGGAACTTACTGGCATCTTGGGAGGATTGTTGTCTCCATAATATCATTTCAGCCTTTTCCTTTTTTTTTTTAAGTTTGATCTTTATTTTTTCTTTTTAATTTCTTTCCTTTTTTATTAACCTCATAAATCTCAGAGATTTTATGTATATTATATATATGTATATATGTATTTATATAATTGATAGATAATTACATTGATATATATTCTGACATTTATGTTGGAAAAAAAAAATCATGAACAGTGCTGTGACCTACTAAATGTTTGACCTACAAATGTTTGTATATATATATATATGTATATGTATATACATATATATATATATATATATATATATATATAGTAATAGCACAGGAACTATCCCAAGAATTAACAGAGAAGCATACATGAAATTAAAGTTTTTGCACCGTGAAGGAACACAGCAGAGCAAACAGACAGCCCAGAGAATGGGAGAGAATCTTTAACAGCTGAATTTTACCCGTGGGGCTAACATCCAGAATTTACAAGGCACTGCAAATTTTAAGCACAAAAGAAACAAAATTGCCAATCAACAATTGAAATGGCCCTTAACTTTTTTTCAAAAGTATTCAGAATCCTTAGTCATTAAAAAAAAAAAAATCACATTAAGCTACTTTGATATGACCACAAATGTTGGGGAGGATGTGGGAACAGAAGAATCATTATTCACTACCAGTGGGAGTAAAACTTGATACAGCTATTATGGGAATCAGTTTTGAGATTCTTCACACCCGTGCATGCACATGCACACACACACACACACACACACACACACACACACACAGCCCCAAACCATCATATCACCTTGCTATACCACTCATGGGCACAAATGCAAAGAACTCCATAGTTTACTTCAGGGATAACTGCACATCCATGTTTTTTGCTAATACGTTAGTAAGGAATGGAACCAATCTACATTGTCAACCAATTAATAGATAATGAAAAGGAATTTTACTCAGCTATGAAGGAACATGAAAGTTATTAGAGGTATGGATTTGGAAAGTGTAATATTTAGCAAGATGACCAAAATTCAAACAACACTAACAACAAAACTCTCCCTGTCTTTCCTCATATGCAGATCCTAGCCTATAATACACAGATGTGTTAACATAAACAGGGTACAGTCTGAAATTAATAAAGGAGACCAGAAAAAGGATAATGAGAGGGGATGACAATGGACATGATGCAAGCAAAATGACAAAAATCATGAAAAAGGATACACAGCTAGTTTTTTCTAGTTTCAACTCTGTCATTTTTTTTTCATGGTGATATGTGAATTCATATCTCTAGGTACCAGAGTACCAATAATTGTTTTTATACTCCACAGAATTCAACATGTGGTCTTTTTGTTGTTGTTATTTGAACCAGGAATTGTGAAAGTTGGTCTCTCTCTTTAATTTCATTGACTAGTTGTACAGTAGGAATTGACATGGTTAATTACAGAAGAAATTTGTCAAATTGGCTGACTTAGAAAAAGTGAATTAAAAGAATCATTTTGATCAGTGGGTTTTGGAACTTAAAAAAATTTCTCCCTTTTCTTCTATTCAAAGCTGTAGCTGTATCAACTCATTTTATAGTGTTATTTAATATGTAAACTGCTTTCTTATTTAAGTTTGCCTTTTAGAAAGAAACTAAATGTAAAGAATTAGAAAACAAAGAAACTTAGCTGTGTGAACTTGGCCAAACTTCTGGACCACAATATCCACATATATGGAAATGAATCTGAACTGTAACCATCTTGACCAGTAAGTGTGGTCTATAGCAGTGCCTTTATAGAAAACTTTTCTCTCAGGACCCATTTGTTACTTCTTTTGGCACTCCAAGCTGGAGTGACTTGTGGTCAGTGCTGAGAAAATTTGTCTGCAAAATAGCAGTCTCCCTACTTCTGTTTTTCTGGGCCAACCTTGGAGCCTCTGGCCATGCTGGTGCTGTGCGCTCTGTTATGCTGACCTCCTCCATCTAGTACCTCTGTGCCTGCGGTCAACCCCAAAGATTCCTGTTTTCCTTTTCTTCTATAAGCCAGGAGATTTTTTTTTTCCACTAAAGGCTGTTGTATCCTCAGCAACTGTTTCCTCCCACACCCCCCAAACCTTCTGTTTTTCAGGGGAGAGAACTTCCTGCTGCCTAAGTGAAGATCAAGCTTACTGCTACTATGTGCAACTGATGGATTCGCTGCCTCTACCAGTTTGCTGCTCCAATACCACTGGACCATGTGTCTCCTCAAAGGCACCTTGTCTTCAATTATAACTTCAGGGAATCATCCAGTTCTCAGAAAAGCTCATATTCCAAATGGGACACCTACTCAAATTCTTCCCCTGATGCTTCTGGATTATACCCAAATGCAGGAAGGCAGCTGAGCATCTTCTGAGACCTATTTAAAGGGTAATCTTACAGCACAAGAAAGACCAAAAGGAGGAACTGTTGCCTAGTCTCACACTCCAGACTAAGGCTTTGTGTATGTGTGTGTTTTAATTTTTTTTATTATCATTTATTACAATTTATTCAATTTGTATCCTGGCTGTGTTGCCCTCCCCTGTCTCCTCCCAATCCCACCTTCTCTCCCTCTTCTCCTCCTATGCCCCTTCCCTAGTCCACTGATAGGTGAGGTCCTCCTCCCCTTCTACTGGACCCTCGCCTATCAGGTCTCATCAGAACTGGCTGCACTGTCTTCTTCTGTGGCCTGGCAAGACTGCTCCCCACCTCAAGGGGAGGTGATCAGAGAGCCTGTCACTGAGTTCATGCCAGAGAAAGTCCCTACTCCCCTTATGAGGGAACCCACTTGGAGACTGAGTCTAGGGGCTACATCTGAGCTAGGGTTTTAGGTCCTCTCCATGCATGGTCCATGGTTGGGGTATCAGTCTCTGCACAACCCCCAGGGCTCAGTTTTTTGTTTGTTTGTTTGTTTGCTTTTGTTTTTTGGTTCTTATGGTCTCCTTTTGGAGCTCCTGTCCCCTCCAGGTTTTTCTATCTCCCCCTTCTTTCTATAAGATTCCCTGCACTCTGCCCAAAGTTAGGCTATGAGTCTCAGCATCTGCTTTGACACTTCGATCAGTAGACTCTTTCAGAGTCCATCTGTGGTAGGCTCCTATCCTGTTCCTTGTCTTCTGCTTCCAATGTCTATCACATTTGTCCTTCTGAATGAGGATTGAGCATATTCCTTAAGGTCCTCCTTATTGTTTAGCTTCTTTAGGAGTATAGATTTTAGTGTGTTTGTCCTATATTATATAGCTAATATCCACTTATGAGTGAGTCTATACCATGTATTCTTTTCTGCTTCTGGATTACCTCACTCAAGATGATCTTTTCAAGTTCCCTCCATTTGCCTGCAAATTTCAAGATTTCCATGTTTTTAAAATCTGAGTAGAACCCTCCTCCATTGCTGGTGAGAATGTAAATTTGTACATTGGAAATCAGTCTGGTGCTTTCTCAGAAAATTGGGAATAGTGCTATCTCAAGATCCAGCTATACCACTCCTAGGCATATATCCAAAAGAGGCTCAACTATACAACAAGGACATTTGTTCAACCATGTTCATAGCAGCTTTATTCCTAGTAGCCAGAAGCTGTAAACAAACTAGATGACCCTTAACGGAGGAATTGTGGTACATTTACCCAAAGGCTCTTTTTTTTTTCCATCTCCTAGTCTTCCCCTGATTCAAGCCTGATCCACCACAACCACCCATTCCCTAACTTTTATTTTTAATTTAAAAAACTTCTTTTTAAACTTTTTTTTTTTTTTCAATTCAGCCTTTTAAGGAAGGTAGCCCCAAACATTTCACTGAAAGTTCAGGTAAATTCCAACATCTAAATGAAATGCTAGAATAGCCAGGGTTGTTTTTTTCATAAATACCTTCTATGTTCTTTTTAATATGTTTCCTTATTTAACATTCATAGGTCCCAGAAAAGACATGGAAGTTGTTTTCTGTTCAGTGGAATTTAGACAGCATATCTTCACCATTCCATGCTGTGGAATGAGTCATTTGTGTTAAGTGCTCATTCTTTCCTCTGTCCGAGGTCTCTGTAATTTTACATGCTGACTCTGTATCAATCAAATTAGTTTGTCCTTGTTTGTTTTGAATTCGCATAAGCAATCTATCACTTTCAAACAAAATCTCAGGGAAGTCACAGAAAGGGATTAAGTTGTTACTGAAAATTTTGGAGAATCTTCTCTACTTACCTCCCCTCCTCCCAGTCACCACCACATGTTACCAGGGAAAGTGGGGTCTCTCTTGGGCTTCTCAGTCATTAATGAGACAATTTAAGAACAGATTCAAAAGGAAAGGTTGTGTCTTTGTGACTCAGGACTCAGAAAGGAGGCCTATTCAACACAACCTATCTAGCTCCATAGCAACAGCACAGAAGACATTCCCGGAGGAAAAGTTCATCTTCTCATTAAGGAGTAATTATTCTGTCCACCTCTTCAGCATGGTTGATGGCAGATCTGCCTTCCTGAGGAGTGGTACTTTATCCAAGTGGTCAGCCTGCCCAGCTGGAATAGTAGGTTTCTACCCTTGACAAGAAGAAAATCCTTTTCTCTTCATAGGCCTTTAAGGCTCCTGTAGTGTTTTCTAATCCTCTCCATTCTGGGCTCCTTAGTCCTGATTTTTAACCTCTGTGAGAGCAACTGAATTCCTCCTTTGCTTTCTCAAACTAGTCTAGAAGTGTACCTGTTGCTTGAGCTTCTTTCTTACTTAAGTTACATATTCCTTAGGACTGGGAAAGAGGCATCTAAACGTCCAATCTTGATAGAACAGTTTCTGTGTGTGAATACTTTGTCAACTCAACGTTTATAATTCAGGAACTTTGAGCATATGCAAAAAAGGGCTCTTATACTAATCAGAATTTCATAGGGTTGTTCTCTGCAGTTACATGTGGAGTGGGTTAATTATGAACCAGAGCCTGGGAAAGTTTAGCACACCGAGAAGATATCAGAAATATCTCAAATGAATATTAATGTTTTGAAATGTCTATGTAATTGAAATCAATTTAGATGTAAAATAATGTGAAGATGGTAATGCAATGGCAGAATCCCACAGATAAATATGTCAAAACACATCAGAATTTCTGAGGCTGCGGTGGAACCTGCATTGCAAGCAAGCTGCTAGCTAGGTATATCACGCTCCGTTTTCTTTTTTTTGTTTTCAAATTTTTTTTTGAGTTTTCTTAATTTGTCTCTCTAATGAGAAAATTTGGGGTCTGGAGCTGCTGATTTCTCTTGGAGACAATACTTTCATTTTTAGCTTCATTTAACATTGACTGACACACAGTTAGGCCCAGGTTTCTGCTTGCAAGTCTGTAGATAAACTTTCGTTTGTAAGTAATTTTTATCAGTCTTATGGCTACTGCATGTGGTCCTCTGTATGAGGTATCTAACACAGAGAAGGACAGTAGAATGGAGGTTGAAAGGGCCTGGAGAGAAGGGGAAAGAAGGAGCTAGTCTCTGGTGGATCTAAAATTTTGTGAATGGGTGCTGTGTGCACAGTGCCTACAGGAAATCACATTTGTTTTGCATTCAAAGATTATGTTCAAGTGTGGGTATCACTTTAAGTATTCTTACAACAAAATTTTTAAAAAGTACAAAAGTGTACTGGAAATTTTTGGGAGGACTCTTATGATAGTTTCAATGATCTAAACTCATGAAAACTGAATACACTAACTACATGGGATGTTTTTAAAGATGTAAGTTGTACCTTGTTGAAGCTGTTAAAATATGTAGGCAAAAAAGTAGGTCAGAATATATTTTTAATCTACTACAAAAGTCACTTAAAGAGGGAAAGGAAGAGTGACTGTCCCCATCTGACAGTTGAAGAATCAAGGTTCAGAGACATGAAATGAATTGATTTAGGGCATGTATAATTCTTTATAATGATATTGTGTTTAAGCATGTTCAGAGAGAGTGCAGATACATTAGACTCTCCAGACTTTGTGTTGCAAAGTTCTATCCGTTCTTTTTCATAAGATTTTCTGCCCATTAAAATATTTTCATTTCACAAGGCTCAGAGTTTATCCAGATTTAACTTTCTTCCAGAAGAAGCCTCTTCCCACCTGAAAATCAAGTAGTGTTTATATACATCCTCTTTGATCCTTGTATTATGCTTCCTTCACTGCTATATTTTATTAAATAATAGTTTTTACTTTACTAGTGCAACTTCTTTTACATGGTTCTAGGTTATATAAAGACATCATCAGATAAGTATATTATATATTTACTAGTTATTTCGAGTTTATTCCCTCTCAGTGATCTTTGCGCCCCTACAAGGTTTTGCTTCTATTTTTATGTCATACATTCTGTATCATTTTATAGCTATATTAAATCTAAGAGCCACAAATGAAAAAAAATACATGGGCTGGTTTAAATGAAAAGGCCTCTAGGCACAAATGTTGGAACACATAGTCACTGGTTGGTGGAACTGTTTGGGAAGGATTAGTATGTGTGGCCTTGTTGCGGGAGGTGTATCACTGGGAGTGAGCTTTGAGGTTTCAAAAGACTTAGACTGTCCCCAGTTTCTCCCTCTCTCTCTCCTCTGTCTTTCTCTCCACCTCTCTGTCCATTCTCCCTCTCTGTCTAGTGCTTGTTGTCTCAAATGTGAGCTATCAATTACTGCTCTATCACTGTGTCTGCCTGCCTGTTGCCTTGCTTTCTGCCATGATTGTCATGGACTTTAACACTTGAAACTGTAAGCTTCAAATGGACATTTTCTTCTATAAGTTGACTTGGTTATTGTGTCTTATCCTAACAATAGAAACTTAACTAAGATAACAAGTGATATTAGTCTTTCTGAGACTGGCTTAATTTGTTTGATGATTATCTTTTTATATTTTTATGCTTATTCTGTGTATACTTTCTTTTTGACAAATGTGGGAAATTAGCAAACTAAATACACAGGTTTACCACAAAGTTTTCCTACAGAAGCTACTCAAAAGGTGCTCATCAAGTTAAATATTTCCATTTTTCCTTTATGAGATGTTATTATTGAATGTATTCATTTACACATGATCAGTATTATTCTTTTGTCCCTGTCAAAACAGTGATGCTATAAACATGCTATAATTTAAAAATGAACAAATGGAGAAAAAACAACAACAAAGCACCTTATAGCTTTTATTAATTGCTTCTCTTAGGTGTGTGTAGCTCATCTCTCTTGTTGATTCTCAAGCCAGATGGGGGATGGTAGAGCATTGTCCGTACCCCAGATATTGCTCAGAGTACAAGTCAAGAGTTGGGCAGCTCCCTACCCAAATCAGGCTTGGGTCTACTCAATTCCATAGAGACAAAGTCTTTATCCATGTCATGAGAAAGTCAGTTAAGTTTCTGTTTCCCTGGCTTCCCAGTAGTTATGTGATCAGTAGCCTGCTAATATAGCTGATATGCTTAGAATGTCCCCGCTGCAACACTTCCTCCCTTGACCTTTTTGCCTCCCCTTTCTTCCTCTCCTCTGAACCAACCTATATAAACCACTTCCCTGCTCCCCATTGCAATAAAAGAACTGTCATCCAAAATAGTCTCCTGGGTTGTTCATACCCACCATCCTCATCCCACTCCAAACAAACCCTGTTCCCCAGCTCCTCTACACCCTGAGAGTCCTGGTGTACAATGCTAACTGGGGTCGGGGGACCCACACTCTCCTTCCTCAGTTTCTCATTCCAAGAGCTATGTCTGTGTTTCTCTTTTTGGATTTCTCACAGTCACCCAGAGGACAGGTGAACCACATCTACCTTCCCAATTGATCACACAAATTAAATAAGTTGACTGTAGGAAGCTCTTCTATGTTGCATCTTTAAATATCTCCCAACGGGCCTAGCCAGGAATAAGACAGAGGTAGGAGTAACAATAAAAGTCTTGTGAATTGAATTGATTGACTTAATTCTGAGTGAGTTTTCTTTCACGATTTCATTATATTCCCCACATGCCTTCTTTTCATGTTCTCTTGCAGCATTGCAAAGCACTTTAGATATATGTAGCAGTTTATTGACTTTGGCTTTATTTCCTGATCAAATTGGAAGACTTCAAACTAAACTGGGCTGTAAATCTGATATTGTTAACTTTTTTATTCCCAAAACCCAAACAAACAAACAAACAAACAAACACTACAGTATCTTCGTATTCTAAATAGGTCAGATATTTCAATTATTTCTAACAGTTTGATGAAAAATTTTAATTATGTGTAATCTGAGGAACTGCTTTTAACACCTAATAAAAACCAAGAAAAAGATTGACTTTCCAGCGTTTTTGTTTGGCCTTAGTGTGATAAAGTTTGGTGTATACTTCTTTATGGAAATGAAAGTGCACTGTTTTTAGTCAGCTGTGCTTCTAAGGTGAATGGGAGGGGTTTGATTTTTATGTTCTCTCTGCTCCAATTTTGATTTTGAGTTTATGTATGCAATACTTCTGCTGTCTGACATATAGTAGGCTCTCATTAAATGTTCATGGAACAAACGAGACTGTACTGATAAAAGCATTCATATACCCTTCTGTTTATTGCATTTAGTTATTGTTGATTTACAAATTTAAAATCAATCTACAAGGAGAAGATTATCTGAGAACTTTCTAAGTTAGGTTCATAAAATATTTGTTTTATAAAATTGATAGGCATTATCAAATAAAGGCAAAGCCCACAAGTGAGGCAATCTGGGAGAAATAAATAATAGTGCACTGTAAAAATGCAAGTTAAATAAAATTACAAAATTAAAAAAAACAACAGGACTTCTCTCACGGCTTTAATATATTAATATAGATCAGTACTTTCTAGTATAGTATACAGTATTATTCCAGCTGACTTAATCCCAATAATTAGTAAGGCTTTTAGTTTTGAGTGGCAGAAATACAGTTCAAAAGGCGATAGATTAAAAGCAGAATTGTAGCTGGTTTTCATTGATTGATTGATGTTAGGAAAGCATAGTTTTGGAGAAGTGCTCAAATGGTTCATCAAAATCTGATCCCTAAGAAAGTGAAAAGGGGAAATGAGGGGAAAAGAAGGAGGGAGGGCAGAAAGGAAGAAAAGAAAGGGGGAGATAGTGAGAAGAAAGAAAAGAATTCAGTAGAAAATTTGTACTAACATGTTAATGCTGAGTGAGTGGTCAGTCCAGGCAGCTTCACAAAATCATGGGTTGATATTTTTTTCTTTCTTTTTCTTATTTTACCTGTGTCCTTTTGGAGATCGAGACAGCGTGCAGATAGCACACTAAGTGTCATGTCTAGAAGTAGATTTTACCCAACACACAGGCTGATAATTTATCCTGTTGTTTGGGGGATGCTGGCAGAAGTCATGTAACTCTTGTCAGAGACAAATGACTTTAATACTCATGACGCAGCAAGCAGCATGAATGCCAGTCTGTGTGTCACCTCCCGCTGTGACCCATGTCTATGTGGATGGATGCCTCCCACGCAGAGGCTTGCATCACACCCAAAGGAACTGAGGGTGTTCATTTCTCTTATAACTGGAACTAAAGTGATAAGCAGATCTGCCCTTTGAATATAGGGTGATGTTTCCTTAGTTTTTAAGCTTGCTCAGTGAAATATGATCATGGTAAGAGGGCTTGTGTAAAGGACAGTCACGGCTTTTCAGTCCTAACACATCCAGCAAGAAATGTCTAATAAGAGCATGAGGGATACATGGAGCACCATGTCCTAATGTTTATCTTGAAAAGGTTGCTTTAATGCCTCTTGTCCATATCACAAAGCAGACAGATAATGGAGCTGGCAGGGCTTTGTAGCATTTCTAAGGCCATGTAAGCAATTGTCTACTTATAACAGGTAGGCTTGTTCAACTTCAGGAATCCTGTATGTGTACCTTGAGGATAATGGGGTTTATGGATAAAGGAAACTAACCTCTTTGCATCTACGATTCCAGAACGGAATGTCTTTTGTATGAGAAAAAAGAAATGAGATAACTTTGTCTTTCAGGGAAAACATTCAGTTATGCTCTCTTTTAATTTTCAGTTATTAAGAAATTGCTTAAAATCCCCTATGAAGAGCCTTTATGGAAATGAAGAGCCCAAAAGGTCTTCAGTGAGCCTTGTTCTAAAACTGGCCTTTCTGATTGTTTGGCAGTTTATCAAAAGCCACATTAATCCTTCTAAATAGTGCTTGATTGTTAAAAACCAGCCTCCTTGTTCCAGGCTTGTAGATTGCGCTATGCTTATTATTTTTCTTGACTTCCTGTACACAGGCCACGCGATTACCAAGCGATCATGTATAAACAAGAGGCTGTTTTATGCCGATAAATGGACTCCCACTGCCACACAAGGCCCCAGGAGTCTGCATTAACAACAAGCTGAAACACAGAAGAGAACATGGCATTCATTTTAACAACGGGCATTTATCACCAGTGACATTACCTGATATGGTTGATAATCTGAAGCATTATGACCTCTGAACAAAATCTGATTCATAAAGGCAAATAAGGATATAAACCTTGACAGCTAATAGAAATTGCCTGGGATACTTTGAATAGAATAATCTTATCTATATTCATCAACTAGCCAGCTCTCTCCTCCTATCCAAATGAGACAAGGTACATGCCCAACTCCCATTAAAGCTAATAGCAGCCTCAGAAGCAAATCCCTTGTTCCTCCACAGGAAAGGACATTAGCCCCTCTTTGTCCCAATATCCTGTAAGCTTGTGTCAGCTGGAGCTAATTGGTGGAAATCTGAGATACAAACAATTTGGAATTAATATTTAAAAATGATGGCCAAGGCAGCTGACAGTAGCAGTGACCGACTTAAAAGCAGCATTTGTTGGGTTGACACTATACTGTCACCACACCTGGACCAGGGAATCTGCTTGTGCTTTTTTCCACTTCTTTCATCAGCCTGTCTGGATAAATGTCACAGGAAGGCTGTGGGTAAGGAACATTGTCAAGGATTCATTCTTGCATGATGGAGTGGTCCTCTGAGACATAAAAAGTAAATTTAGCCATTTATCTATTTTGTGGAGTTTGGCAAATAGTTTGATACCTCTGCAACCTAAATTCATCATCAATCATATCAATTGTTCAGCTACATGTGGCAGCACATGCCTATATAAATGCCAATATTCAAGACACAGAGATGGGAGGATTACTGCCTATGAAGCCAGCCACAGCTCTATAGCAAGAACTTGCCTCAGGAAAAAAATAAATAAATAAAACAAACAAACAAAACCAAAAACAAATAGATAACCAACTAACCAGCCAACCTACTAATTGACCCCATCTTATACACACAAACAAATTTTTAAAAAATCTTCAAAATTTCCCATATTTTTCTCAGTGTTTTTTTTCTTGAAGATCAAACATATAATACAGTTATAACAATAAAGAATAAAAGCAATTTTCTCTTAGCTGCTTCTACTAGATTTGATTGAGAGACACTTGCTGAGAAAAAAAAACAAAATAAAACAAAATCCCCCAAAACTGAACTGCCCAGGACCAATGTTGTCTAGATCCAGGTTTCTTAAAAAAGGAAAAGAAATGATCCTTTATGGTAAAGGAGTGGATGGAGACTTTACTTGTTTATGAGGCATCTCTCAAATTGAGAGAAGGAAAACAAAACTCGAGTCCAAAATGGCAGAGGAAAATATGATGGGTTCCCCTGATTGACAGACACGTTGGAAAAGAGAAGTGGATGAAGGAGGTTTTCAGGTGATACTCAGGAATCTGATGCATGGCCTTCATTTGTCACTGTGACAAATTTAGGAAGTGCTGTGTCCTTCACTGAGCTATACAGGTGTGAACTACCTGGCAGATGTAGTCTAGGATCTGAGTGTTAATTGTAACCAGGTCAATTTGAGATCATACAGGATTCATATTGGTATACAGGACTCATACTGGTATATGCTTTCAAATAGTTTTGGTTGAGGCAACATTGGGAAAAGACATGGGAAATTCTAAGGAAGACCAAAGTGTAGACTTTCAAAGAAAATGATAACAGATAGGAAGGTTAAAATTAGTAAGAAGATAAGTGAAAAAAGTAGAGCAAAGAAAAGGGTAAGGAGATCCATTTTGTTGCAAGCACGTATGTGTGTGTAATGGGAGACATTTTGGGTATTTTAGAGGAAATCTGAGCCTTGAACCTTGCACTATTCTGTCACCACTGAGAGGCGGAGAGGGGAGGATGATGCGTGTCTCCTCACTTCACGTGAGGAAGAAACTCCTGTGTTTGGCTACTTTTCTCATCAAGAGAAACAACCTCAGGAAGGAAGGATTTCTTTTGGCTCACATTGCATGGCAGAAAGCGCATATGGACTAGCTCAAATGGCAGAGAGGTAGCAAAGAAGGAGAGAATGCTGGCACTCACTCACCTTCCCTTCAGTCACCTTTTGATTCTATCTGGGTTCCCAGCCCATGGATGATGACGCCCATATCCAGGGTGATTCTTGCCCGCCCAGCCAATGTTTTCTGAAAACACCCTCACAGACATGTTCAGAGGTGAGCCTCATCAGTTTTTTAGATGTTTCTAAATTCAGTCAAGATGTTGATGAAGATTAAACATCAGAGTTCTCCTCAGAGGCTGACTTGTGTTCACCATAGGTGGCAGTCCTCATGCTGGTACCTGAGAACCCGAGGTAGCCTGTGACAGAGAGAAGCTTATGCCTACAGAGAACTGCATCTGCAAAGTCTCAGCATCCTACTGAAATTAGGAAAAGAAATGCATGAGAATACTACCATATCTTGGATCTGGAGACACAGAACTGGTCTGGAATTATTTCAAGTACTGCACAAAGAAATGTCCTAAACTAGGAACAAAACATGATGTGTGAATCTGAGGGTGGTTCTAGAGAAGTAGAGATTTCATAGCAACCAGTTAAATGGGAGACACGACTGGGGTCATGGGGATGCCAGTCAGACAGGATGTGCACTGGGGTGTCTTAGTTATCTTATAAAACTGCTGTTATGAGAATATATATATATATATATATATATATATATATATATATGAAGCGAAGCTCACAATTCCAGAGGGTTAGTGTTCATGACCATCATGCGTGGCACTTGTCAGCAGGCAGGAGAGCATGATACTGCAGTAGAAGCTGTGAGCACACATCTTGATCCACAATTGTTGAGGGCTGGTCTGGTGCACTGTGTATTCAGATGCCGATTTCTGTGCCCAGATGTCTGGTTGCAGTCCAGACATGGACAGTGTCATGATCATTGATCAATGTTGTGTAAACATTGCTCCCTAATTATCTCTGATTGATTAATAAAGAACCTGAGTAGCCTTTGACTGGGCAGAGGAGATAGGAAGGCTGGTTGTCTTATCCAGTGAGGGGTCTCAGGTAGGGACCACAAGGTAGAAAGAGAAGAAGGAAGAAAAGGAAGAGAAAAGACATAGCCGTTAGGATGTGGCCATATGGACTGACCTGATGGAGCAGAATCAGCCTGGGTGGGACCAATACAGCAAGCAATTTGGGGCGTGTGGCTGGGAAATAGCCAGACTAGCATAGAGGGTTAGAGTAGATGACTATCTGCCCAGCTTCTGGTGCTTTAAAGAGTCTTGAATAAACTCAAGAGGTCTCTGTCTCATTATTTAGGATCTACAGTGGGTGACTAGAAAAGGCTTATCTTTTCAAGCAAGCATGATTTACAGAGAGCTAACTGGGAATGGTATGGGCTTTTGAAACCGCAAAGCCCACCTCAAGTGACGTACGAGTATGCTAACATATGAACTTCCTAAAGCATTCCCAGGAAACATTTTAGTTTTGATCACAAGCCAGGCATAGAATGAAGAAAGACAGCTTGGGAAAAGAATAGATATCATCCAGATGAGATGTTTACTTTTTCTTTAGTTATTAGGATACAGACCAGCAATTTTAGTAGAGGAAGAGAGCAGAGCTAGTTCCACCTTTTTTGCAGAAGACAGAAGGCTCTCTGGCGGCCCCTCTTTAATGAAGGGACACTCTTACAGAAACTCAGATTAATATGATTAAGACTGTCCTGTGACCCAAAATAACCAGTAGCTGTACATGATGTCAGAATAAACAGAAAATCGAGGGGCCAGCAATGGTCCCTAAACTTTGGTTTCTAGGGTGGCCGTAGCAGTAACATTTGGAACACATTAGAAGTGCAACTTGCCAAGCTCTGCCCAGCCTCTCTCATGAGAAGCTCTCTGGGCTAATTCTAAAAGAAAGAAAGAAAGAAAGAAAGAAAGAAAGAAAGAAAGAAAGAAAGAAAGAAAGAAAGAAAGAAAGAAAGAAAGAAACCTGGAGCTGACTGTGCTGTGTACAGACGTTTGAGAATCAAACCTTGACCCGGAGGATGGAGGAAAACTCTGGCTTTTCAGAAGCTTCATTTTCTATCCTGCTAATGATAAGATGCAGGAAAAGGACTGGAAGTGCAAATTAAACTTGGTGATAGTTGCTGGAGTTTGTAGAAATAAATAAAGCAACATATTTTCCGCTTTGTGTGTAGAATGAAGGCACGTGTACATGTACACATGTATGTGTTCATGTTTGCGTAAATAAGCATGGAGGACAGAGGTTAATGCAATGTGTCTGCCTCAACTGCTTTTCACTTTGTATGTTGAGGTCACTCGTTTGAACCAAGAGCTCATCAATTCCACTAGTCTCCCCTATCCAGCTTTCCCTAGGCAATCTCTGTCTCTGCTCTAAATGCTGGAATTACAAGTGGGTCAGCTATACCTGTCTGTCATGTGTGTGGGTGCTGATGATCCAAAGGCTAGCTTAAACTTGAGCAGCAAGTACTACACTCACTGAGCCATCCTCCCAAGCTCAAAGCAATACATTTTTTTTAAAATGTGTATTTGTGTGGATAGCTGTGAGCATTACATGTGTTTAGAAGTCAGAGAAGAAGTTACAGCTGTTAGTTCTCTCACGTGGATTCCGGGTATTGAACGCAGGTTCTCAAGCCCTTTCACCTGCCTTCTCACCGGACAGCCAAAGCAATATTTTAAAACTGTTATTTGGAGGCTCTTGAAACTGATTTCCTGCCAGTCAGTGACCTTCCTGGGTGGCGGCCTGCAGACTGTGGTCTTCAGCAGCAAACAGGAGCCATCCACACTCCTGTCACAATCACCTGACGGTTCATTTAAACTGATGGCTGACATTCAGGGCAGTCACAAATCTATACAATGGTGCTAGAACTTTCTTTTTATTCTTTATTCTTTATTTTTTATAGAAAAGAGGTGTTTTTTTCTTACAATGTATTATAGCTAGCTTCCCCCTCCCCCAGCTCTTTCTAACTCCTCTCCACACCTCCACCATCCCAAATCCACACACTTTCTTTCTCTCTCTCATTAGAAAAATATTAAAAAACAAATACAACAAAACAAAACAAAGCAAAAACAGGGATAGAGTTTGGTTCTTTTTCTTCTGTTGTTGGTTTTGTCCTAGTCTGTTTTTTTTTAAATCTTATTTAGTGTTATTATTATCATTCAGATGCTTTTGTTTGTTTGTTTTCTATAAAGAAACAGAAAGGGTGTGAATCCAGCTGAGAGGGGAGGTGAAGAGGATCTGGGAGGAGGAACCCACAGTACACTACTGCCTGCTGACGTGCCCCCGCCACCGTGCTCGTGAACTCTAACCCTCTGGAACTGCAGGGGAATGAAAAGATCTGTTTTCAATAAAACAAACAAACAGAAAAAGGTGTGGTGGGGGGGAGCTGCTCTCAATACAAACAGCATGTGACGAGATTCTGAATGTGGCAGTTTTGGGTGGTGTTTGCTTGTTCGCTCACAGTTACCTTGAGAATTTGGCATCCAGGCTCACAGTTATTTGTCTCATTTTTCTCTGAAGGCTTGTAGTTTTAGTGCTTTATTTTTTAAATCAATGATAATACACTTTTGGCTTGTATTAATTTAAAAATTTTTATTTTTAGAATTTATTTTTATCATTTTAAGCTGTGCATGTGGACACACGCACATGGGTACAAGTGCCATATTGCAGAATATTAGATCCCGTTGTGAACCCAGAGACTGTGAACTGTAAAAACCTATTTCTAATTGTAGCATGGCTCAGTTTTCGATTCAAGAGCTTTTTGTTTAGTGTAAGCAAATATTTGTGGTGTGGCTCCAGCCCTAGAACACACCTTTAAACCTAGAGTTTTCTGTAAACAGGATTAAATAAAGTTAAACCTAGGTCAGAAGGTAGAACAAGAAACCAGGTGACAGGGAGTAAACAGAAAGGAGGGACACTGAGTTGAGGACATAGTTCCTCCTGGGACATAATTGAAGAGAAAGGGCATTCTCCCTCTGGGACGTTGGCTGAGTAGGAAGGTCAGCTGGGTGTTCTTGCTGCCTCTCTGAACTAATAGGATTTCACCTCAGCGTCCGGCTCCTGAGTCTTCATTGATAAAATCGAACAGTTGGGATCTTCTTTTCTTTATAACAACAGTGCTAAGTGGAGGCTGGAAGTGTGAGGTCTCCTGATGCTTGAGTCACAGGTGGCTGTGATCTGGAGAGTTAGGAGCCAAGCTTAGGTCCTCTGGAAGATCAGCAAATGTTCTTAACCACTGAGATTTCCAGCCTAAGAAGAATAATACATTTTAAAGAAACTACAATCTCCCCCTCCCCCTGCCACACACAGGGCATTTTTTAAGTTTGATTATTGGATTCTTTTCTGATTTGTAGGTTTGGGATTTGGATGTTAGATAAAGGAAATGCTAGTATCCACAGTCTTTGATTCATCTCTAGCTTTTGCTGAAGAAAGGCTCTGTAACCATGTGGAGGCTTCCTGTCACTCAGCTTGTGGATTGAGAGGTGGACTAAGCAACAATCAGAACAGCATACCATGCTTTTCTTAGTGCCCATTTCCCTATGAAAGAATATATATATATATATATATATATATATATATATTATTGGACTGCAGTTGAAAGCATAATTAGATGTTACAGAGACTCTCAGAACTTTAAACCATTCTCTTTTCCCTTTTTAATGTGTCAACACAAACAAGTCTAATGTTTTATTTTGCTACTCCAGATGTCCATTGTGAATGTAAGTGATGAGCCAGTGGAGCCCAAGCTCCAGACAACCAATACTGGGAGTGAAAATGAATTGCACATCCTGCAGGTGCCTCTGCTATGGGAATCTTTTCACTCTGAGGACATTTAATAGAGAGGCAGCTGGTCAAAGAAAGCCTTCAGGCTATTTCAAAGTTTCTGTACAAAAACAAAACAGAATGCATCATAAAAAAAGTTTGCTTGAAAATGGAATTTTTGAAAATATGCTTATAAATACTCATTTTTGTTTAAATAATTCTAGTCTTTTTTCATGCCTCAAAAATACTATTTTTAAGAATTAGATAAAGTACAGTATTTGGAGTTATGATGGACAGAAGAACTTTCTATCTGGAATTGAACTTGTATTTGAGCTAACAAGAAAAATACAATGACTCTCCTATCCTGTCAATCATCACTGCACACAACCTGATTATTTTGAAATTATCAAGCTCTTTTCTAGCTTAGCATTTGTGCCAATGGCTTTCAAAGGACACATAATGAGAGCCATATATGGAGATGGCATTGGTGTCTGCCTGGGAAGAGAGTCCTTCATGTTTATACTTAGCATTTGAACTACATCCTACCATCTAATTTTCTCAATCAAGATTTGGGCGCCTCTATTGCTGAATCCAAATTGTCTATAGAAGTACTTATGGCTGCAGAATGTGGAATCAGAGAAAAGTATCCTTGGAGAGTCCCCCTCTCCTTTTCCTCAGATGCCCTGAAACAGTATCCTGCTTGTGTCTGCCCACTCTGCCCTGTGATGACTCAACTGGATCCCTCCTCTTCAAAGATCCTGCATTCTAAAATAATTTTCTTCATTCCAGCTCTCTGTTAAAATGCTGATTCTTTCAGCACAGCTGACCGCAGCAAGAGGGAAGCAAACAGATGGAGTTAATTCACTCTAAGATGAGGAAGTCTGCTTGCCTCCATGGGGGTATTTGCTTTATAAAAGCAATTGCTTGGGAAGCTCAGTTTATCTCTAAATTTCAGAGCCTAGGAAATGAAAAATTTTCACTATAGGAAAGATATTTGAACTTTTATCTTTTAATCCATATTTGTTGAGACAACAAATAAGATACACACATACATTTAACTTTATGTTAATTTTGTAACCAGAGAGGACTAAGGCTGTACTATAACTGAATGATTAACCATCTAAGGAGAAAAGGTTTAATTAGAGACTTGTCACTCCTTGAATTCACCAACAGGAGAGACTGATAGTAAGAAATGTCTTTCATATTATACATTGATTTATCTAATAAAGCTGGAAAACGTTCCTGAGACAAATGTCTTGATCATTATTTTATTCCTAGGTAGTTCTACCTAGAGAGAAGGAATATGATGTTCATGCAGCTTTTAGCGGTGTAACCACTTTAGTCATTACAAAATGCTAATCATAAAACAGCATGCCATACTGTGCTGGCAGCAGCCTTTACATGTCCTATATTCACAATGTCTCTGAAGTTAATTTTTGAAATTTTAATTTAAAATTTTCTTTTAGTGGTGTTTTGCCTGCATGTATGCTTACACACTGTGTACATACCTGGTGCCCACACAAGGTAGAAGAAGCCATCAGATTCCTTGAAACTAGAATTACAGATGATTAGATGTTGTTATATATGTATGTTATATATATGTATGATTTTGCCAATAAAACTCAGGATCCAGATGCTGAGGTGAAAGCCTGCTAGTTTAGAGAGACAGAGAAAGCACCCAGCTCCTGTCCCCTCCAGGTCTTTCTATCTTCTATCTTCTTCAAGAAGATTCCCTGCACAATGCCCAAAGTTTGGCTATGAGTCTCAGCATCTGCTTCAGTATCTGCTGGGTCTTTCAGAGGACTGTCCTGTCCTTTTCCCTGTCGTTTCTCACTTCGATGACTATACTGTTTGCCCTTCTGAATTAGGATTAAGCATCTTCTCTATGGTCTTTCTTGTTGTTCAGGTTCTTTAGGAGTATAGATTTTAGTATGTTTATCCTACATTATATGGCTAATATCCACTTATAAGTGAGTGTATACCATATGTATCTTTCTGCTTCTGGGTTACCTTACCCAGGATGATCATTTCTAGTTCCATCCATTTGCCTGAAATTTTCATGATTTCCTTGTTTTTAATAGGTGAGTAGTATTCCATTGTGTAAATATATCATACCACAATTAGAAAAGGATTTTACAGTTCACAGTTTTGGGTTTCACAATGGTATCAAATATCCTGCAACAGTTAGATGGTTATGAACCACCATGTGGGTGCCGGTACTTCTGGAAGAACAGCCAGGGCTTTCAAGCACTGAGCTATCTCTCTAACCTATCATGTTAGCTATAGCTCTTGATTAATTTGAGGGTCTACACTAAATTACTGACTTGTATCATCTAGGTTTTTTTGAGTACATGATGTCTCTAAGTGATGGAATGTATGTATTCTACCTAGTATTGCTGAGAATGTGTTATCCATTGTCAGGCAATGTATAATAGAACTTTCAGGCATATCAACATAGGATATGTTACTAGTTTCTCATAGGAATGTCTCAGTCTTATGTATGGAAAATAATTCTACTTCATAAGCATTCAGACTTGGTGCTAATGTAATTGAATTTAAATTTAACCTAGATGTGACAGGATAAACTTGTATTCACAATGTATAATTTACACTCTAGTCAGCGATTTCAATCAGGGGCTTAGGTAATGTTGATAAAGGAAGAAAGTATTGGAAAAACAACCACAACATGTCACGGAAGTTTGAGAACCATTTTTTCAGTAGTAGAGTATTTGGGTGAAATGTTAATAGCAATTAACTGAGCTAGAAAATCTCCCATTCATCTAGCTTTTCCCCTTTTCTGGTGTTCATGTGCTATTAAAGTTAATAAAATAAATGCTAGAAAGAAGATCCTATAAGGTTATTCACTTTTAAAATGTTGAGTTGTATTGATATAAGAATTAGAGCTCTCCTCGTGTGAAATTCTTCCGGCCTATAATTGTCCAACAGTTCAGAAGCTGTGTGATCTTGTCAAGTGTAATCTACGTCCACAGTGCTGGCCACTTTGGGTGTTCTGACAGCAGGCTGTCATTGACATTAGATGAGGGATGTACACCAAACAAGAGAGCTAAAATACAGGTGGAACCAAGTGCCAGCAGGTGCCGATTGGTGAGGTCAGGGAATGCACCCGTCTCCAAGTACCTGTAGCTGCACAGAGGACCACACAGCAGCTGGACGACCCTGAGTGAGGAGGCAGAATAAGCAGTTGAGTGGAAGACAGATAAGAAAGGTCCAAGGTAGCATTTATTCTGAGCTGCTCACCTGCCTCAGCTAGGAGGCTTCCCAGGTGAAGCAGAAGCTGCTCCAGGGAAGCAGAATGGAGCCCAAGAGTAGAGTTAAGAGGCACTTCAGAGGAACAGAGGAGAGCAGGAACTAGGATTGAAAAGACAGTTTGGAAGGACTCAATCAGTGTCAACATCCAGGAAAGCTGAGTTAAAACAGCATGGTGTGCATAAGTGGTCACAGGAAAATATAGAATGGAAACTTTCCTTTTTCTTTCTTTTTCCATCCCCCCTGCATATTTGTATTGCCTTGGTTATGTTTTTTAAAAAGCTCTCCCTCCTTCCCACCTAGCCTCAGGTTTTGGAGATTTGGCAGCAAGGCAGTCAAATTGCAGAGAGTAGAATTTGGAGGTGAGTAATTGCGAAAAAACCTTACTTGCTTATTAGGCAATAAATTATGCCCTGGGATTGTTGCCAGGAAGGACCACTCCATGGTGACCTCTAAACAAAAGGAAGTATTATTGAGCAGTCTTTGTATGAAATCTTAACTAATGAGGAGCATGTCAAAGCACTGCATGAGGCAGCGTTGGTGCACAGTCGCAGGGAGGGGTTGGGAGGCTGGCTCCCCCTGACATCTGTCTGGCAGAGAAACACTGTGTGGAACCTCTAGTTAATCACAAGCCTGTCCAGACCACTTCTCACTATAGCAAATCATCCTCCACTGAATTGTGATGCAGATTAGGGCGAAGAGCTGCCATGTTTAAAAGGTTCTGTCAAATGTAGTGGCAGTTGTCTACACTGAGAGTGTTCCTAAAACTGAATATAAAATTTTGAATAAAATATTGTGCTATAATTAGAGGGCTAACTATTGAAGTGAATGGCAAATATGCCTCTGTTTCTGGTAGAAATGCACAGACTAGGATTATTTATATTACTTTGTTAAAAAGCAGAGAGGGAGAAGAAGAAGAAAATGAGAAATATTAAATTAAAACTGTACATGTGTACATATATATCAGTTGAAATTATTAATTGGTGTCTGTGCTTAAAACACAAACAAGAAAGTGATCTCATAAAGGGAAAGCTCATTAATTATGAGTGCATTTGATAATCTTAATAAATACATACAGAGTAATTGCTAACACTGAATCCCATTTAGACGTTTAAGCTACATTTAGATATGATTGTTTCAGTTTTGGAAGGAAGAAAGGAAGAATTAATTTTCTAATGCAGTGGTTGGCAACTGGGGGTAGCTTTTCACCCTGGGGGAAGCTTGGTAATGTTTGTAGACATATCTGGTTTTCCCAGATAAAAAGAGAGAGGCTGTATCAGTTAAGTAGAGGTCAAGATTGCTGCTAATCATTTGAGAACTCACAGAAAGCTACCACAATTAATTTCAGCAAAATTTTCATAAGGCCAAAGGTTGGAAACTTTCTGTGAAGTATCACTATGTGTAGTGAAATCAGGACTGGAATGGCAGAGTCTTTGGTTCTCTTTATGTTGTGCTCATTGGCATAGTGACCTGTTTCTTCACTTCAGGTGCCTTTAAGATAGGAAAATCATTTGCACTAGAGAAAATTGTTTGTTCCTTATTATTCCTGTAGCATCCAATATAGGGTCGGTTTAAACTGTGAAATCTCGAAAGCCAGCACATATATTGGGATGAAGAAGGGAAATGGCTTTGAAGTCTTTGAAAGGCTGTTGTCTGTGTGTATTGTGGGATACGGGTTGATATTGGTTAGTAAGGTCTCTGAGGGAAGAATGACTTAGATGTAGTTTTAATCCAGATTAAAACCTTCCATCAAGGAGGGAAACTTTTTAAAGAAAAAAAAAAAACAGTATGTGAAAAAGAAAGTTAAACAAAGGGATAGTTTAAGACAGAACGTTTACAGGGAAGTGAAACAAAGGGTTGTTCTAAGAGGAGATGACCATAATCTGTTTTACTATATCTTATGAAAGTGGGAAATTGTAAGATCTGGAGAGGACAGGAACTCCACAAGGAGAGCAACAGAACCAAAAAATCTGAGCATAGAGGTCTTTCCTGAGACTGATACTCCAACCAAGGACCATGCATGGAGATAACCTAGAACCTGCACAGATGTAGCCCACAGCAGTTCAGTGTTCCAGTGGGTTCCATAGTAATGGGAACAGGGACTGTCTCTGACATGAACTGATTGGCCTGCTCTTTGATCACCTCCCCCTGAGAGGGGAGCAGCCTTACCAGGCCACAGAGGAAGACAATGCAGCCACTCCTGATGAGACCTAACAGACTAGGATCAGAAGGAAAGAAAAGAAGACCTCCCCTATCAGTGGACTTGGGGAGGGGCATTCGTGCAGAAGAGTGAGGAAGGGAAGGATTGGGAGGGGAGGAGGAAGGGAACTATAGGGGAGATACAAAGTGAATAAAGTGTAATTAATAAAGTTAATTTTTTTAAGAGTAGATGAAGCATTTCATCCTTCAGGGAATCTCATTGAGAGGAAGTAAAATACTCAAAATAGCTTTAGGAAGTCCCAAAAATCGATCAAATTCACTAGGCCCTTCCCTCCCAAAGAACATGGAAGAGCTAAAACCTGCTGAGAGATATTCTCATATAAGCTGAGCTGCCTAGAAAAGGTTCAGACAGAGCCACCTGGGAGAAACAGTGACCAGCTGACGTGCCTGGAAGAGGCTCAGATCAACTGAACCAATTGAAAAGACACTCTCCAACTGCTGAGGTGCCTGACAATTGTGCAGTGTGCTCCAGGCTTCCAGTTCTTGCGAACTGTCACCCATGCTGAGGAGACACTGGTGGTCAGGTTTCTTTGAGTCATTAATGCTCCTGTAAGAAGCATCTTCTCTATAGTCCTGTAAGAAACTAAAATAGAACTCACTGGCTCACTAGACTTTGGAGATATCCATACTTTGGTCATCAGTCTCCTCTGTGAATAGACATTTGCTATGTCTCCACAGGAATAAATCCGCACAGCACTGTGCTTCTGCTGCTTTCATTCAACTAGGGTGGTCTTTGGGGAGTACTGTTTGGCTGGAGATCAGTTCAAACGTAGAGTTCTTGTCTAGCATATGGGATGGGGATGAGGGCCTCTGCCTTCAACCCCCAGGAGGAAAGGGGAAAGGAGATTGGAACTTTATTTTTTGTTTTTACGTTTCAGCTTTGAGTAAATTCTACAGAAGAGATGATCCTAAGAAACAAAATTCTATTTTTAACCACAGGACGGTATATAAAGGGCAACTTTAACATTGTATAGCTTATTTATTAATGCCAGTTAGATCCTGCATTACAGTAAGCTTATTAGAAGTAGAAATCTTTGATTCAGCCTATCATGGACCCTAGCTACTTAGTACAGTTACTGGAAAATAACGTGTGGCCAGTAATGTTAAAAAGAAAAAGGAAAGGAGGAAACCAAATAAGTCTGTCATTTTTCCATTGCTGGACAAAACACCTAAGAAATCAGTTAAAAGGAGGAACGCTTTATTTGACCTTTGTTGGCTCACAGATTCAGACGTTTTAGTTCACAATCATTTGGATCCATTCGTTTTGAGTATATGACAAGGTTAGTAGCTTACAGTGAGGTCTACCTGGTGGACCTGTTGGGACGGAAAGAGAGAAATGACAGATCTAGGGTCTCCATATTGCTTTCAAGGCCCTCAATAATCTAATTCCCTTCCACTATGTCCAACCCCCTAAAGGCTAGACTACCTCTTGGCAGTCCATTGGCTGGGGACTAACTTTCAGAATATGGGCCTCTGGAGAGCATTCCAGATTCAAACTATTTAAGAGGGTAGGGAGGAAGAGCTGGATGTGTGGAGGGATGGCACATTTTCCTAAATCTTTGAATCTGAGGACTTTGGAAACTTACTCAGGCTGTCAATGCATTGCAACACATTTATGTACAGAAAACAGGTTAGATTGCATCTTAGCAGGGTTGAGGGGATTCCATCATGTTGGGTGTTTACTATTTTTCCAGAGAGACTGAATTTCTGTGGAATTCACTTAGAAACCAAGAAAGACTAGCTGAATGCTGAGCACTGAGTAGGGTTTAGGGATATTGGAATTTTAAGTAGGGTACATTTCAAGCCAGAATTGTTGCATCAGCAGGTGGTTGCTGTTGGTATGACTGCTTGGCAGATAGCATTACTTGATGGGTGAAATTTTCGGACCATCTCCAGCTTAGGAAATTTTCTATCAGTAGATGTTACTTTCTTGAGATTATTTTAGTAGTTCAAATTCAAAGGCAAAGAGAAGGTTTTTCACCTATCCATGAGCATTTAAAAATAATAATTTTACCATTCTCCTTTAGATGGGAGAGAATCTGGAAAGAAATTGGGAAAATGGAAGGTAGGTGGTGTGTTTTGAATTCGAGAAGTTGAATACCTGGGCTCCAGGTGGTGGTGATAAAAGAGATTGGTATAGGCTCAGGACTCCACGATCAAGTTCTCAACACAAAGGAGGTTTATTTGCCCCAGAGGGACAGAGGGCAGGGAATAAGAGACAAAGACAGGAGATAGAGGGTGAGGGAGAAGTGGCAGGGAACAAGGAAGAGGGGGTAGGGGTATTTGTCCCAGTGGGGACAAAGGACTGCCTCTAGATAAAGACAAGACAGGTGTAGCCCATAGGCAAATGGCAGTTTATAAAAGCAAAACAGGAAACCCCATGTTAAGAGGAGGTGTTTAATTTTAATTGGACATGTTAATTAGGTGAGCCAAAGGGGGCTTTTGATTGCTGGACTTTAATACTTAGTACAGTGACTGGAAAATAATGGGCAATAAGGGAACTGAACTTGGTGGAAAGCTTTTAGAAGTGCAATGTAACGGTTTTTAGCAAGGCAGAGGGAGTCAGGGATTGAAGGGCAAGGCTTGTCAGAGCCACATGCTTGAGCAGGCTAAGGTTCCTTTGGCACTGTTTGGATGGTGCTGTAGCATTGCTGGAGGAAGTGTGCCACCAAGACTGGACTTGGTTTTAGCTTCATCCTGCTCTGGTTTTCTTTTTCTGTTTAACCCCACCTCCTGCCCCTATGTGTGTGTGTGTGTGTGTGTGTGTGTGTGTGTGTGTGTATGATTTCTCAGCTTCCTGCTTCATCTACCCAAAAGTAGCTCCCTAAAAGTAGGTTTAAATAGAAAAAAGGGAACAAAGGAAGTCAGCGTAGGTGGCTTCCACCTCAGACAGTTAATGGTGAGAGAAAGGAGTGGGTTTCTAACTGTGGAAAGCTGAACAGCATGGATGGTAGGTGCCCCAAGCAGACTTTGTCTTCAGCTTCTCCTTGTTGTACCTGTGTAACCAGGGGGCCGGGGGGTGGCAAGGGGAAGAAGTTTGGCACATTTCTATATGCAAATCTACTCATTCTTCTGTAGTACCATATTTCAGCATCCATTCATTCAGAAGGATAGCTATTAAAGTGTGCTTTGTGAACTCCTGGGGGACCAAAAATGCTTTCAAAGGGTTTGAAGTCCCCTGGACCCCATAGCCCTGGAGAGGCCAAAAGAGAGAAACACCAAGCGCCAACTGTGGGCCCTGTGGTGGGTGCCAATATGAAGAGCAAATATGTTTTGGAGAGATGGGTAAAAGGGAGTATGCAGTGGAGAGATGGGCAGGAAAGTGAAGCCGAGAGGTTTATACACTGTGGAGAGAAGTGGACTGGGAAGATATGAGCAGTCTGTGCAACCATCTGCGGTAGTGGTGATGTTCAGGGCCAGGCTGCTGCCAAGGACCATATCTGGGTTCACAGCCATGCCATACCCAGGATCTGTGCTGATGGTTGTGGCCAAGTTTCCACTAGAGGCCATCTGGATGTCTTGTGCTGCCACTTGAGACCATGATGATATCTGGTCCACGCTACTGTCAGGGGCTATGTCTGGGTCCATGGTCCCACTGCAGCCATGTTCCGAGTTACCACCAACGACTATGCAGGTGTTACTGGTATAGGCTGTCACCTGAGACCATACCACCCCTTACATGACACCATACTCAAGACAGCTGACCCGACCCTTCCCCTGGGCAGCACAGTAGAGCTGGCTGTAGTGGCTCGGCACAGGTGAGCCAGTCCTGAGGGTGTGAACACAGGAAGGCTAGCCTCACCCCTTGCCTGATGTTCAGTGACATGGGCATGAGAATGCAACCCCCCTCCCCACCCCAAACTCCTGCCACCTGCGGCAGGCATGTGAGCTGGCCTGAGGGTGTGAGATAAGGAGAGAAAGACCCACACCTCACTGGCTATAGCACTCAGCATGTCCTGGAGGGGTGTGGTGGGGTGGTGGTGGGGAGAGCTGCCCCAATGGCATGAGAGCAGCAGAATTGGCCCTGGTGGCTCTGGCACAAAAGAACCCGTTGGCTAACCAACTCAGCTTTCACCCAGGCCCAGACCCAGACCCAAGCCTCTGAGTTGACCCCAACCTACACCCTATCTATCTGCTGGATCAGAACCAAAGCTGTAGGACCTCCATGGAACAGGGTAATAACAGGAGATCTGAGAGCAGTTCCAGTGAAGAGTCGGTATTTATAGTGTAGCACAAGCCAGGAGGCCCCAAACTAGACCAACGACTCATTGCAATGAGCACCTGCAAACAAAGCTGTGTGGACAAAAGGGTGTACTGTGTGTCATACTGCAGCTTTCGCAGGGAGATTTTTATTTTTCCTTTGGTGGGGAAAGGTTGCAAGGGTGGAGGGCAGATATGATGGGGAGTCCTGAGGGACTGGAGTCCATGATGTGAAATTCACAAGGAATCAAAAAAACATTATAAAAAAAGGGGTTGGAAGTTCAAAGATTTTTTTTTCTTTGTTTGTTTCTTTTTTTCTTTTTACAACACCAATGATATAACTTGCATGTTTTCACTCTTCATTTCTCACTAGGGTCCAGAAGAACTGTTCCAGGCTATGATATCAACTGACATGTAATGAATTGTGCTTCTAAATTCATGTGTGAATACCTTCTCTACTTACTTTACCTTTTTTCCTTTCTTTCCTCCATTATTTTATTTATTCACTTTACATCCTGATCACAGCCCCACCCCCTCTCCTCCCAGTCTTCCACCCCCACACACACACACCCATCCTCTCTTCTCCTCTTCAGAGAATGGGGAGGTCCTCCATGGATTCCAACCCATCCTGGCACATTAAGTCACTGCATACTATGCACATCCTTTCTCGCTGAGGCCAGACAAGGCAGCCCAGTTAGGGAATGGGATCCAAAGGCAGGCATCAGAGTCAGAGAGGGCCCTTGCTCCAGTTGTTGGGAGACCCACATGAAGACCAAGCTGCATATCTGCTACATAAGGGTCTTAGGAATAGCCCGTGAATGCTCTTTGATTGGTAGTTCAGCCTCTTTAAGCCACTATGGGCCCACATTAGTTGACTCTGTAGGTCTTCTTGTGGTGTCCTCTCTGGTTTCCTCAATTGTTCCACCAACTCTTCCATAGGATACCCTGAGCTTTATCTCATGTTTGGCAACTGTTTTCATCAGCTTCTGGGTGAAACTTCTCAGAGGAGATATGCTAGGCTCCTGTATGCAAGCATAGCAGAGTATCATCAATAGTGTCACAGATTGGTTCTCTCCCCTGGGATGGGTCTCTTTGATTAGTCATTCCTTCAATCTTTGCTCCAGCTTTGCCTCTACACTTCTTGTAGGCAGGACAAATTTTGTGTCAAAGGTTTTGTGGGTGGGTTGCTGTCCTTATCCCTCCACTGGAAGTTCTGCCTGGCTACCCCAGGTGGCCAATTCAGGCTCCATATCCCATGCTATTAGGAGTCCAAGCTAGGGTGATGCCATAGATTTCCTGAGGCCTCTCCTATCCCAGCTCTCTGGCAAGTCCCAGAGATGACCCCCACATTCAATTTCTGTTTTCTCACTTGGCCCTTACTTCCCCACTCTCCCTACTCTTAATCCCTTCCCCTCCCCTCTCCATCCTCTCTGCTATCCAGTTCCCTCCTCCTGCTCACCTCCAATGCCTATTTTATTTCCCCCTTTTTTTGTGAGGTTCAAGGATCTTCTCTTGAGCCCTCCTTGTTACTTAGCTTCTTTGGGTCTGTTGATTGTAGAGTTGTTGTCCAGTACTTTATGGCTGATATCTACTTATAAGTGAGTACATACCATACACATCTTTCTGGGTCTGGGTTTCCTTACTCTGGGTGATATTTTCTAGTTCCATTCATTTGTCTGCAAATTTCATGATGTCCTTGTTTTTAATAGCTGAGTAGTGTTCCATTGTATAAATGTACCACATTTTATTTATGTTTGGTTAAGGGATATCTAGGTTGTTTTCAATTTCTGGGTTTTACAAACAAAGCTGCTGTGAACATAGTTGATCAAGTGTCTCTGTGGTATGGTAGAAAATATTTTGGGTGTAATCCAAGGAATGGTATAGCTCGGTCTTGACCTAGCACTATTCCCAATTTTCTGAAAAAGTGCCAGAATGATTTCTAAAGTTGTTGTACAAGTTTTGACTCCCACCAGCAGTGGAGGAATGGTCTTCTTTCTCTACATCCTTGCCAGCATGTACTGTTGCTTGAGTTTTTTTTGGTCATAGCCATCCTGATGGCTATGGAATCTCAGAGTCATTTTGATTTGCATTTTGTGATGACTAAGGACGTTGAACATTTCTTTAAGTGTTTCTTGGACACTCAAGATTCCTCTGTTAAGAATTCTGTTTAACTCTGTACCCCACTTTTTAAATTTTTTTAATTTTTATTTTTATATTAATTACAGTTTATTCACTTTGTATCCCAGATGTAGCCTCCTCCCTCATTCTCTCCCAATCCCACCTTCTCTCCCTCATCTCCTCCCATGCCCCTCTCCAAGTCTACTGATAAGGGAGGTCTTCCTCCCCTTCCATCTGACCCTAGCTTATCAGGTCTCATCAGGACTGGCTGCATGTACCCTACTTTTTAATTGGGTTATTTGGTTTGTTGGTGTCTAATTTTTTGAGCTCTTTATGCATTTTGGATATTAGCCATCTGTCTGATGTAGGGTTGATGAAGATCTTTTCCATTCTTTTGGCTGCTGGTTTGTTCTATTGGCAGTGTCCTTTGCCTTATATAAGCTTTTCAGTTTCAGAGGTCCCATTTATTGATTGTTGATCTTGGAGCCTGAGATGTTTGTATTCTGTTCAGGAAGTTATCTCCTGTGCCAATGAGTTCAAAGCTATCCCCCACTTTCTCTGCTATGTGTAACTCTTATATTCCACCCAAATTCCTTGAGTCTTGAGTAAATGTTGTAAGGATGTGGAATGACCCATTTGGGGAGGTGCTTCTAAAACTGGCTAGGATACCTCACAAGTTGAGGTTCCTTGAGAACTCTGTTTTTTTGTTTTGTTTTGTTCTGCAAGTTTCCCTTTCCTTATTTCACTCTGCAGGGACATAGATCCCTCAAGCAAATGAAAAGAAAAATCTTGCTAGAATATTTCATATTGTCCAAAGACTTGACTAGAAAGTGAAATTACAACAGAACTAGCCTTTATCAATGCTATTGTGTTGTATCTTTAATCAGTTTTTATCAAAGAATGCAAGGCAATAGAAACTAGTTAAAGGGGCAATCAATGTGTATGGCCACTTGTAGGAAGGCCACAGAAATCCCTGATCTCTACTGAAGCAGGGGACAGATAGTACTTGTATCACTCTTATTAAGAATTGTACAACCCTGAGAAACTCGTGAAGTCTGTGAACCCCAATAGGACAGGTGTATCCCAGGCAAAAGGACCCCAAATGACTCCACTTTAGCATGACTCTTCTGACTATGTATGGGACACCTATCTTTTCCTAAGCAATTTAGAAAGCTCTGGATCCTGAATTACACTCTTGTTTACCATAAAAATAAACGTACACTGAGCAATCATGTAAGATATTCATATCTAAAAACATTTTTATTTGAAAGAGCCCACACAATTGAATTTTCATGAGTTGCAGAGATAATAAGACTACCCACCTATATTTTTTTGGAATAATTTAGATGATGGGTCTCTATTCTCCTTGGGAGAAACTAAAGTTTTGTACGTGAGGGGGCACTAATTTATTCAGAGAGAGATGTCTGCACATCAAATCCACAATAATTATAGAAATAATTACTTTTCCCAAGAAGCGCACTTATTTTCTCTCTTTCTCTCCATGTGGAACATGGACAGCTTGTTCTGTGCAATTGCAACCTCATATTTAATTTTTGGCCAACTTCATATTTTTTTTTCAACAGAGAAAGCTGAAAAATGCATGATTATGTTATTGTATACATGAAAGGTGCACTGACTACAAAGTAAGAGTGACATGAAGTTGGAAAAGATGCTTTTCTCTGTCTCCTAATTTGAAAATTGCTTTTGTTTTTGAGGTATGTGATTCAAAGCAGTAAAGTGAACATATCCCTAAGTTCTTGGCACATTATTATCATCAATTTTATAGAACCTCCTGATTGTTTTTATTGGTGCTTTTCTCTTCAGTGTTGATTTTCTTCGGAATTTCCTGTCTCTCTCTAACCCCCTCTAAAGTGTTCAGATGACTATATTAAAGTCCTTGCAATGTAGCATATTGCTTTAGTAAGGTTATTTTTCATTTATTGTAATAATACTATGTTTTGAAACTCATTTATGCCTTTGTCTTCCTGCTTTGTGACACTGAATCCTCTACAATCATACCCTGCCTTCTCTCCCTGACTATTTTCTAGCCCACTGCCTCCCATAATGCTTGACTGCTGAATCAGCTTCTGATGGAGGATGGCGCACATTGATCTACAGTCCTCAAGAATATCATGGGGACACCATATTTTAGACTACAACCTTAAGTCTTCTTTATCCTATGAAGACTGTCTAGATTTCATAAAACCAGACGCAAATGAGACATTCACAAGATGTTTACAGGGAATACTTTCATGCTGCTTTAAAATATTAAAAAATTCAAATGCCAAAAAGATTTCATTGTTCAAAGCACCATCAGCTGAGTTATTTCCAAGGCTTTGGATGTAGGAATATGTCTAGATTTATGCAGTGGGAGAGACTGCTTCAATTTCTGGCTCGAACTTGATCGATGCAGTAAGTCCTCAACACGGCAGAACATAATCTTCACCTCTCCCACTGTGCTCTAATTTATTAAAAGTAAATTCAAGATCTATATTGCTAAGTATCACCACTAGTGTAGGGTTAATTATATAAACTTCAAAACACGCTAGCTGTCTTCACAGATACATTAGTAGCTGGCATAGAATCTAATGGAAGAAAAAAAAATGTGCTCACAAGCTGACAGTTTCTGGGAGGCAGGAGTACATGGAAAATGTAGTTTAAACATCTCTTCCTTAGTTTAAACACTAATTGGTTAGTAGTTTGATCACAGGAATTGATACTGTTGACCTCATTAACTTTGTTGTATCATGACAGGTTAAAAACGCGGAGGGAAAACAAATGCATAAAATAAAAATCAACCTTTGAAAATATTCTGTTTTCTTGAAAGCTCAATTAGGAGAGAAATGTCAGTTTATTGCACAAGCTTTTTAGGGAGTAGTTTTGCTGCAAGCTGACATCCACTTTCAAGTACAAGTCTTGTACCTGACAGTTTTTCACAGTTTTTTTTTTTATAATGCTATCAGACTTGGGTGTCCTTTTTTTTCATAATTTTATTTTGTTTTAGTTGTTAACTAGTTTTTGGGATGAGGTAAATATGTTCATTGTGCTGCTTTAGCTTGGAATATGTATTTGTGTGTGTGTGTAATATGCTGTACATGTAATTGAAATTTTCTTTTTTCTTTTCTCTTTCTTACTTTAGGTGAAGCTGATATTTAAGACCTTTTTATGGTTTTGTTTTCTTGTTTTTATTTTGTGTCATTTTATTTGTTTTTTTTGCTCTTAGTGACAGTTCAGAAAAGGAAAGAAAAAGACATATTTCCTATAAACAGTGAAAAAGATATAGGTGTTTCATAGAATGATACATAAGAATGAGTTTATGATTACAGAGTTGCTATATGTTGGTCACCACCCCAGGAGGCATCTTATTCCCCTGCATAGGCCCATCTGCTTCACAGATTCTCTCCTTCCCTGTACATTATGCTTTTCCTTCTGTGGTCCAGTTCCCTGGCAGTCCCACATAGCTCCCACCTCATGGAGCCTTTATATCTACAATCCCTTCACCTCAGGCCACTGAAGCCATTGTAAAGGCTGACTACATTTTCCTCTTTTAATGACCTCTCCCGTTGTACTTGGAGCCTCTTGAATTTAATATAATTATTTATAATGCTTGATAGTGAGTGGAGAAGAAGCTCAGTTGGAAACATGGTTGTTACTTACGTATAAAGACCTGAATTTGGACCAAGGATCCAATTTTTAAAAAAAGCTAGACAATGGATATATTGCTCTTAATCTGTAAATTAAGACAGAAAAATTATGATTACTTCGTTTTCTAAATGGTTTTATGAGATAAGATTGCACTGTATCATCAAGATTGCCCTTGAATTAGGTGTCTTCCTGTCTCAGGTTCTCAAGTACTGAGATCACAAGTATATGCTGCCATACTCAGCTGGTAAAGTAATTTTCTTTATTTTATTGTACGTGTGAGGGTTTTGGTTGCATATATGTCTGTGTACCATTTGCATGCCTGGTGCCTGAGGAGGCCAGAAAAGGGTTCTGGATCTCCTAGTAATGGAGTTCCAAAGAGTTGTAATTGGCCATGTGTGTGCTGAGAATAAAATCAGTGTCCTCTGGGGAAAAAAAACAAAAAACAGTGTTCTTAACAACTTAGTCATCTCCCTAGTCCTCGAAATTAATTTTCTAAGCTTTCATTTTCCATCACAAATAAATAAAGGATCATTTGAAATTTAAGAATACATTTTAGAGAGAGGGAGGGTGGGATTGGGAGGGAATGAGGGAGCGGGATACAGTTGGGATACAGAGTTAATAAAATGTAACTAATAAGAAAAAAAATAAAAATTAAAAAAAAGAATACATTTTAGGATAGCTAACTACTAAGGAATTCCAGAATTCTTTATTGATAAAGGCTAGAAGACAGTTTCTTGAGATATTCTGATTTAGGTCTTCAGCTATGTTTCTAGGCTCACTTGGAGAAAGAAGTTAAACTTTGCATAGTCTAATGATCTTTAAAATTTTGACAAAAGGTAAGAAGGTTGAATTTTCAAGCCAATCCCCAATAAAGCTATCAAAGAAGAACTTCATCAGGAATGAGTGGTGTGGACTTCTCCTTTTGCTCTCTCTCTCCCCACAATAGTCCATGAGATCTGTCTACCATGTTGCTAAGCTGTGTGATATTAGCAATGACTGTGCCTGAGTACATCCAGGAAGGGACATTTGAGGCATGTAAGTATCTCATTAAAGCTAGAGTTTCCCCTCCAGTGTTTTTATAACACAGATGTATGATTGTTTTGTATTTTATATTTTCACATTTCAGCTCCTAGTTGTAAAACAGGATTTTAAAGATTTTGTACTTGGAGGTCTTGTCTGAAGAAGGAGAATATTGCTATCCATGCCCAAAGCGTATTATGGATATTATCAGTCACTGATAAAGCTACTTGTAAGGGCAGTACCTGACCATCTATTGTACGATTTATGTTATAAAATGTCCACATCCTCTGGTATCCTAAAGAGAGAGTCTCCAGCGTTGGTAGAGCTATACTGATCATTCTATTTATCTCAGAATTCCAGAGAAAGCTAACAGCCACTCACATCCACACAGTGCCTAATAAGCAGCTGGATATAAATAATACTCTATCCTTTTCCTTTCGGACCTTGAATTCCCTACCACTGTCTTTATGTTTGTTGGACCCTGCAGTTAAAGTAGAAGTCTGGCATTACTGGATAGGCCCTGATCTCGGTGATAAAATGGTGGACTCCCTTCCTCAACTCTCTTCCTGAGGACAGGAAGATTACAGGCCCCACCTTTTCCCATTCAGTGTGCGCCTGGAGATTTCTGGAAATACCCTTTACCATGATAATGAGAAGTTTTGGTACCTTAGCTTTCAACCAATGATCTTTATCCATACCTCTAACCACACTTGGAGCTCTTCTCCTATCCCCTATTGTCCACAGGATAATTAGGTAAAGTGTTTCCCTTCTTGTGATAAGCCTGTGATGTTGCATGTGAACGAAGTATCCCTGGCACTCCTAACCCCAGCAAATCAAATGCATTCACCCTCAAAACTTCTCTACTGCCCAAGCTTTGTAAATCCCTGTTTCACATGAAATAAAGGGGCCAGCACCATATTCCATAAAAGATCATCAGAAACTCATCATTTATTATGGGAAAGGGAGGACTCCCCTTCTCCCTGAAGGATTCACTACTGGACCCTTGGGTTTGACTGTCGCTCAGGCAGGAATGTGCTGCTGGCCAATGCGAACTTCTGCCATTCACCAGAGTGTCAGCATGGATCCCTGTCCCCATTATTTCTTGTGCTCTCTGCCCACTGCAGTGCAGGTCTCCTGAGAGCAAGCTGCCAGCTCTCAAAGCAGCAATTCTGTCTACCCAAACAAAACCGGGATCCTGCCTTAGAGCTCTGAGCCTCACAAAGCAGCTGTCTGACTGGACTGAGTCGCCTGAGCTCTGCATCCTGAAGCCTATGTGTATCCTGGCTACAACTGGATCAAGCCTGGCCATTCACCCTCACCATCTGCTGCTAGTGTGGCTTTACAAAAAGAGCTGTAACCTTTCGATGCTAGAGCAGTGGTTTTTAAAAGAGCAATAACACTTGTTGCAGAGAAAATCTTTTTCCCCACACCCCCTGGCCGAACTGGAGATCTCCTGACACAGAAGTCTCATTCTGTGTCCCGGCCTTCCTAGAAATGCAGAATGATAGAGGTTCAACTCAGAATGTGACTTCACAGGCATGGGTTTTGTTACTACTTTGCATTGTTTTGTGACAGAATCTCATACAGCCCAGGCTGGCCTCAAATTAATTTTGTAGTGAGGATGACCTTGAACTTTTGAACCTTTTCCCTCTACTTTCCAGGTACAGGGATTATAGGCTTATCCTATTATATCATACCTATTTTGTGCTGTGCTGGGTATAAAACCCAAAGCTTCATGCATACTAAAGCCAGCACTATACCAACTGAGCTGCATCCTCAGGTCTCTGGGCAAGGATTTTTAAAAAAGTAATTACAATTAAGTGAGGTCATGTAACCGGGCTCTAACCCAATCTGACTACTGTGCCTTTAAGGAAGAGAGACGTTAGAGAGATGCTTTCAGATAGAAGAGGCAGGCCCTGAAGGGACTTCCTAAGAAAACAAACCTGCAAGCACCTGATCTCGCACTTCTGGGAATGAGAATTAAGAGAAAATAAATTTCTGTTGTTTAAGGCACTCACTCTGTGGTATTTGCTTATGGCAGCTTCAGAAGATTAATATGAATTCTGAATGAGGGTTGTATTTCTTTTTTATTGTGGAAATAATCACTCATTCATAAAATCCTAACATTTGATTCAGAAAGTCATTAAATGTTAATGTTGGGAAATGACTGTTTAACATTTAAAATGATAGTGCCCTCCTTCCTCAGCACCGAAAAGGCAGGGGAGCAGTTTTCTGCTATTTCTCTGCATGTAGCTTTCTTTCCCCACCACAAATACTGCTCAGCAGTTTGCTACTTTTCACTGAGCCTGTAATCGCTTTATAATCTTTTAAAAAATAAATTAAGAAAACCTTAAACATTAAAAACCTAGGCAAGCCCTTTCTTTTTCTTGGGTTAATATATTGGTTCAATTCCTAGAAAGGATGCTTAATTTTCTATTCTTTAAGAGGCTATAAAATATTATCTCTTAAATAGATCCTGGGGCTTAACAGTAAAAACCCTTCATTCTTGTTAGCATGCAGGTTATAAATATTTAGAAGTATTCCATATCGCAGCTATTTATTTTGGAACATATTAATCTTGTCTAGTTCTTAAGTTCTTCTAAGACTTAATCATCTCTTCTTTAATCTATAATAACATATATTAATGGGGAATTTAGCAGTCTTATGTTTGGTTTTTCTCTTAGTTTTTTTTTTTTTTCTTAGCAAGTCTAAATACATCTGTCACTGTACTTTTACTCTTTTTTTTTCTGTCAGTGATGAATTCTAGCAGTACATATCTGAGCATGGTACATATAAATACAGACTATCAAAACATAATTCTCTGACTTATTTTCTGTTCCTTTTGCTTGCAGACCCACCAACCTTATCCTAGTAGTAGTTTACATAAGAGGAAAAGAATAGGTAGAGTTAGCAAAATCGAGCATCCTAGCAGCATCTGAATCCATTGCTCCACAGGCAGTTCTTCAGTCATCGGAGACTTTGACAGGCTTGGTCCACAAAAGAGAAATTTCACTCCTGGAGGGAGTCGTCGTTCTTGAAGGCAGGATGAGAATAGCTGGTAGACAGACATGAGGTTTATGACTTCATTTTGCTAAGCAGCAAACGTGAAGACCCATGGGGCATTTCAAAACACTTTACATTGGGCTGATAAGGTAGCTTCATTGGAAAAGTGGGTGCCAACTGAGCAGGAGGGCAGGAGTTTGGATCAGCAGCATAGGCCCAGGAGTGGAGTATATATTCTCATTGCTAGCTACGGACCAGGGAGAGTCAGTCTTCCTTTAATAGTGTAACCCAAAGTAGGTCTACCACACATCAGGGTAGGCCTCACTTCCAACAGTGATTCCTTGAGACAAAAAACAAACAAACAAAACAAACTGAATTCTTTGAGACAAAAACAAAACAAAATGAAACAACCTCTCAAAGTTAGGTGAGCTGTAGAGATGAGGGAAAGAAAAGATGAAGATTACGGGAGGAATATGGGTGGAAGTAGGGTGTTGGCCATCAATATGATCAATATACATTGAATGAAATTCTCAAAGTGTCAATAAACATATTATCTTAAAAGAAGATGAGTACAATAGTGTGTAAACCCAGGACTGGTGATGAAGATCCTGGGGACTACCCTGCCATCTAGTCCAGCTGAGTCAGTGAGATCCAGGGTCAGGAAAAGACCCCATTTAAAAAAAAATAAATGGAAAGCAATAGAGGAAAATACTTGATGTTAACCTCTGGCCTCTGTGCTCACAGGAACACATACACATTTACGCACACTGAGTAATAGCAATAATTATAAAACACCTAATTGCCTTGTCTTTTTTTTTTCCCCCCTTCTTAAAGAGATCTAGCAAGGGCTAAGAGAATTAAAGTCTTCAGGCTTTTTTTCTGTTATTCCCTCACATATGAAACATATCCATTATATTGCTAACTGATAAATTGATCCAATTTAATCAGCAAAATTAAATTTTGCCTGTAATCTAGGTGGGTCCTTAAAGATTCCTTTGTGAAAATTTCAGCTAATGAGCATTCTGCATAATAGTTTGTTTTACTAGATGATTATTTGCATGCTAATTTCTTCTTTTTCCTAAGAGAAAATAATTTTGCATAGAATCTTTCAAGATGATGTGACAGATGACCAATTAGGATGATAAGGTCTTAAATACCTAAAAGAAAACAAAAAAATGAAACTCAAGCCGTGATGAAGTCCTAATTTATCACCAAAGAACTATAATCTAAAAAACTATCATCAATTTAGTTTGTTGTTATTGCTGTTGCTATTATTTTTATTTTATTTTATTTATTATTTATTACAGTTTATTTACTTTGTATCATGGCTGTAGCCCTCTTCCTCAGCTCCTCAGAGTCCCACACTCCCTTCCTCTTCTCCCCTTATGTCCCTTACCTAGTGCACTGATAGGGGAGGTCCTCCTCCCCTTCCCTCTGACCCTAGCCTATCAGGTCTCATCAGGACTGTCTGCATTTTCTTCCTCTGTGGCCTGTTAAAGATGTTCCCCACTCAGGGGGAGATGATCAAAGAGCCAGATACTGAGTTCATGTCAGAGACTTTCCTTACTAGGAAACCCACTTGGAGTCTGAGCTGCCATGGGATACACCTGGGCAGGGGTTCCAGGTCCTCTTCATGCATAGTCCTTGGTTGGAGCATTGGTTTCTGCAGGCTCCCCTGGGCCCAGGTTTTTTGGCTTTTGGTGTTGTTGCTTTTTCTCCCAGGACATGCTTCTCATTAACTTTTCACCCTCCTGGTTCTGGCCCGACCTCCCAGGTTCTTAGCTGACTGCTATACTAATTATGTCCTGCTCCAACTTTGTTTATCTTACTGAATCCTGGTAAGAGGAAGGATCAAAACTTGCGGCCATGTCTCAGTCATATTTATATGAGTTTGCACAATGCTGTTTTGTGGTATAAGTTTTTTTTGTGTGTACACATATATGAGTATGCATGTGTGTATGTGCTTGACTTGGTATAGGTGCACGTGTTTGTGGCTGTAGGCACAACAGAGGATGATGTCATGTGTCCCATTCATTTGTTTTCTGCCTCATTCTCTCAGCGAACATGGAGTCAGGCTGGCATCCAGCAAGCCTAATTAACTGTGCATCTCCACCTTCCACCCCAGACCACATGGCTCTGGTTACAGGCAAGTGAGCATACAAACACACTCAACTTTTTAGATGGGTGTAGGAGTCTGAACTAAAATATCCTCCTCTGCATAGCAAGAGCTCGTAACCAATGAGCCATCTCTTCAGCCAGGTATGGCATCATTTCTATGGTGAGAGCTTGAAGTCAGGTATTTTCAGGGTAGATGGTTTATTAACATCTTGTTTGTATTACTTCGTTTGCATGCGATGATGAGATGTAGAGCTTGGAACGTGAATACCTACCCTGTCATTTGGTGACTGCTGAAGCTGACATCGCCTTTGCTGCTAGATGGTTTAGCTACTTCTTAAGTGCTGACCCTAGATCAGAACCAAAGGAAGGCTATATGAAGCCCTGCCCAAGCACTAATTCATTACATGGTAGTTTAAAAAAAGTTTTCAAGGAAAAAAAAGTTTTAAGGAAATCTGGACAAACGAAACAAAACTTGTAGGTTGAAAAATGACTGCAGTTTACTTGCAGGGCAAGATTAGTCTGTAATGGTTGCAATATGAGTAGAATTAAGAGAGGAGTGAAGTTGTTGAAGCCTATATAGTTTTAACTCTACTTTTGTCCGATAGTTAGAGGAGGGGAACATTAGTGCTCAGAACTGTAAAATGTCACCAAGTTAATCCCCTTTATCACCAGAAAGGGATCTTCCACCCTACCCTCTCCTCGTAATAGATTGGAGCACATCTCCATGCATGAAGCCTTTAGGAGCCTTCAAATACCTTTTCTGAGTTTTCAGAATTTACCATCGGTCTTTTAGATGAGGAGTATTTTCTGGACACAAAAGAAATGTTTAAATGCATTCTTGAGGAATTTTTACCATGGTTTTAAGAGACACAGTTGTTAGCAGAAATTGCAAGCCATGATGCCTTTGAGGATGGCAGTGGAAGCAGTTTCCACTCTGGCAAAGACTTATCTTACTCTTCTTATTTCCCTAATGCTTTTCAGTCTGCAGGTATTTGAATCCAGGTTTATGGTTTATCTGCCTTCAAGCCACAGCATACAAATGTTACGTGCATGATAAATCCAGCAAGTATTTCTATAAATGTCATGCTGCATGTAAAGTGACAAGGGTTTCAGTATGTTTTGGCATGAGATGAAGCATTAATTAAAGGACGTACAAACAAATGAGTTGAGGGAAAACATTTTTCTGTCAGGGTATTTGGGAAATGACCATAATGAACACTGTTGGCATTTTTGTGACCTATAAATGCTATATGGAGCTTTACCAAAAAACCTACTGAGGTCAGTGGCAGTGAAGATTAACTAATGGGTACTTAAACTCCCGGCAAAATGATTCATATTAAAACTTCAAAAGAACAAATCACTATTTACTGATGGAGAATAGATTACATGATTATTGCAAGCCACAGCATATGAGAAAGTAATATCATTCATAAAACACTGAACACAATGAATTCATTTATCCAGTTATTGTTTTTCATATCCATTCTTTTTCTAATTAGTAGAACAAGTGTTTATATTAAAAAGCCAGGATAATCAGATAAGAAAAAAGTCAATACTATATAGAATAGAACTGCAGTTTCAAACCATTTAAATTCTTTAATATCTAGTACATTCTTCCCCAAATGAAAGTTAGTGACCATTAGAACGTGATGGTCTTTCCCCTACTTTGAACTGTTCTTGGCAGAATTGGATAGGCTCTGAATATTTGAATACTTATAGGAGAACTTTCAATGGACAAATGGTAAAGTAAGCTGATTTGATTGCTTTGAATAATGACCCTTCAATTAATCTTTACTTTGTAGTTGAATGTAAGCAGTCTTCCCATATCACATCAAGTTCTTTAGGTACTCTGTGGTATTCAGCTTCAAAAAATCCCAAAATAAGAGAATAAAGACAAGTTAGTCTGTAGAGGAATTTTAATCAGCAACATGGCTACTCTGGCTGGAATACAGACACAGCCTTATTACACACCTGTAATCTCAAACAATGAAGGTAAAGTTAGTTTGTGGAAGAAAGCACTGATGTTTGAAAGTAGTGTCTAATTGAGAGGCAGAAAAAGGGGCTAATCAGAGAAAGAGAGAGGACAGTTTCACTAGGAGGGTTTTACAGAGAGAGGCTGAAGAGATAACAAGCTAGACACAAGTGAAGACAGAACAAGCCAGAGAATGAGAGGCAGCCAGAAGATTAGAACAGATTGTAAGAGTTAGTTTGAGGCAAAAGTAGCACAATTCAGTCAAAAGCTAAGAGAAGCCATTTTGAATCAGTCAGTAGGGAAAAGAGTTTGAGCCAACCAGTCAGAGTTCAGAAAGAGCTAAAAAGGGTAAGATTATTCAACAGTAAGTCTCAGAGCTGAAAACATTCTAGGCCTAGATTAGACTCTTTTGGAGGCTAGAAGCTTCTGGGTTTAGGCTTAGGCTAGCAGACAGAGGAGTAAGCCTTAGACATAATTACATCAGGTGAATAAAAATTATTTTAACATTATTGTCTACTCCATAGTCAATGGATCCTTTTCCTCTATTAATGGCTCTGGTTTTGTGTTTATGTGTGTGTATGTGCATTTGGGTGCATTTGTGTGCATTTGTGTGTGTGGTTTCTACATTCAGAATTGAGTATCTGAGATAACTGAGAATCAGTTCTCCTCCTAGGAATGATGTTAAGAATTGTGTTGGATGGTAATACAAGAATAAGAGAACGCTTACATTGTATTAAAACAAGAATGTGGTTTCAATTTGACTGTGGTAACTCAGTTTTCTGGAAATGAATTTCTCTATTTTTTAGAAGAAATAACTGTTTCCTGTGTCTATCTCTAGGGAGCAAAATCCTAAGTCCAGTTGTTCTATACTAAGGATCATGGTTTACTTGTCTTTGTCAGGAATTACAGTAAAAATTCCAATCTAATTTTGAGCAACCTGTTTGCCTTGTTTGTTCTATCCTGGCAGTGAATTCTCTCAGAGCCACAGATGGCAGGTATGTGTGTGCTATTTCCCATTTCCAACTGGGAGAAACTACCGAGTTTGTTTCCTCTGTCTAGACCTGTAATTCTCAACGTGTGGGTGGTGACCCCTTTGAGGGCAGAACAACCCTTCCATAGTGGTTGCATCTCAGATATTTACATTACAATTCATAACAGCAACAAAATTACAGGTATGAAGTAGCAGTGAAATTAATTTTATGGTTGAGGGTAGCCATGAAGAACTGTATTTAAGGGTCACAGTATAAAAAGGTTGAAAACCAATGGCCTAGACCCATTGTGGACCTGCATTTCCCAGGTCTTTATGTACAGGTAGTACAGAGAGTTGAGTTCCATCTGACAGAATTTAAATGACATACTACTTGCCAATTTCTCTTTTAGGCAATCAAGACTGGATAAATGTAGCCCCTAGGTTTTATTCACAGCAATGTGGAGAGAAAAAAAATGAAAACAATGTGTATTTTGTTATTATTATTATTGTTGTTATTATTATTATTATTATTATTATTATTATTATTATTATTTTGGCTATTTGCTGTTGAGCCATCCTCGAGTGCTTTTCCTGTCTCTTCATTTGTCTCTTTTTTCTCTCTATCTACCCTAGCTAAATGATGCTAAACTCATTGTAGAGACACATCTGAAGAGAAGCCGAACTGAAAAACAAGGCCTTTGTCTTCCTGAATGATCTCAGGAGGCAGAAGCACTGTTGTCAGTCAGCATTGAAGAACGGTCTATTAAGTCTCTGGAATTTTGAATGTTTTTAAAAGCAGGCAATCCACTTTAATTTATCTGGCTTGAGCTGTGGCTGCAGTAAAACTCCGAAATAGACATCAACAGCTTAAAACTTGGGTGGCAGAGTTCATGGAAGTAGATTTTGGAGACCGATGATAGGAAATTTGTACAATATGATGATGACAGTTGCAATAAAATGTTCACCAGTGTATTGTGAAGAATGCTCAGATGATCTACCTGAAAAAAAAGAAAGAAAGAAAAAAAGAAAATGTTGGCGTATACTAACTTATCTGAACTGGGGTTCACAAGATTAAGAACCTATATACGTGACAGTGTACATTGACCTATATTAATTAACTGAGTTTGGCATAGGTAAAGCACTGATCTATTTGCTAGTGAAATGGGTGGAAATTGAGTCTATAGACATGGTTCTCGAAAGCTCGGAGATCTGATTGTTTCTGTATCTGTAGCAACTGAAAATAGGACTTGATGACAAACATCATGAGGGCTTTTATGGACAAAAGAAGATCATTTTAAAATATATCATTCCATATGATAAGTATGTTAAGTGGATATTTTAAACAGCACACTCGTATCAGAGAAGTAGCCTTGCTAGCTAAGCTTGAATCTTTAAGAGCGTTGCTATTTTTTGAATAAACTATTGGCAAAAATTACAGATTGAATGTATAAGATTTGGGATATGTTTTTGTGAAAGCTCTTAATTATATTTGCTATATATCATATTACTTGGGAATAGGAAATTTAGAAGTCCGATAAAAGCAAAAAGGCCAAGACCAAATGCTTCAACTAAACCCTGTAAGAACAATTGACTCTTTAGCCACAGTAAGTAAAAGAAGATTTCTAAAATTTCTTCCTCCCGGGGGCAGAAATGCCCAGAATTTTATTTTTAGTAATTATAGAAGATTTGAGTATAGAAACAAACAAACAAACAACAATCCAACTGATACGAGCAGGCCCCAGAGGAATAATGAAAAGGTTGTGTCCTCTCTAGAGAACAGGTGTGGCTATACGATGTCTCTCTCCTGGGGTTTCAGAACTGCTACATGTACCAACAACTATTTCATGTCTCCAGCCTTCCCCTTCTCTGAATGAGAGTGTTCATTGAAGTCACCCAGTTTCCAGCACTATGTGCTCAGTGGAGGAAGCCCGATTTCTCTTCTTAATCTATTTATTGTCACCAGACCAGGAAAACCACATGAGCCACCAAAATATGACTCAGTATCACGAGGAATTCTTGACCTTTCAACTTGCTGCTGTCAGTGTATGGGACTTCTGAAGTGTATGCTGGGTAGGTCTATGAATGTATTGTATGTGGTGGGTGTCAAGTAAAAGAGATTATTATTTTTTTTTTCGCAAAGCAGGATTATAGCAGAGATAATGGTGTATTTCATTTTATTTTTCTTCTGGGATGTGCTGAAGGGTAGAATGTCTTAACCAGTTTGAAGTAGGCATGGCTCTAGATTCGCTAGGTTCCTGTGAGTGAAATGCAGGCAGAAGTGTTGCATATGCTTCTAGGTCCAGTCCATAAAAAATCACCTATGAACAATAACTTATTCTTTTTCTCTGACAGGGCATTCTTGAAATTTATGTGTTTAAGTTGGCAGCATCATAAAACTGAAGAAGTCAAGTTTGTGAAGCATAGCCTCCTCATCTCAAAACTGTTCTACTAGATCATAACAGAAACCACTGGTAGGACAAACTTGAGTTAAAACACACATTTTAAGGTGTTTTCCTCCTGGGAGTCAGTCCATCTTGAGGATTATACCCAATATTAAAACCTTAGTTGTAAAAAAAAAATAAATAAAGACATTACTCTTGAAATTTTATATTTTTATACAAATTTTGTATTTTTATAATACCTTTGCTTCATCTCTCTGATCTGTGCTTTAATAAGTGTGAATAATTCTGGTCTCTTTATACTGATTTTATAAACTACTGAACCATATAGACAGTTCATTAGGCAGTGGGAGGGACATCTAAGGTGAATGTGTTTGATTCGATGGGTGTTGGTGTGCCAGGGATGCTTGATTTACATGTAGTAGTATAGTGCCTCATTATACATGCAGTAGCCTGGTCCTACCACAAGAAGGAGAACACAGTACTTAATTATCCTCCAAGTACAACTGACAGTCACTGCTGAAGACTTAGTTGGTTGGGACATTTCTAGGAATTTCCAGATGCTTGCTGGAGCAGTTTTCTTATCAGAAAAGGGTCTGGCCTGTAATCTGCCCTGAGGGTTATGTGATGTTCCTTATAAGACCTGAGGTCACCCAGATCAGGGGAGACTTTTAGAACCCGGCTGAGGAAAGGGAGCCGATCATCACAGCAAATAAATGGCTCTTCAGAGATGACCAACTTCCACCTTATCCAGCAGAGCCTCACACTTTGTCATTATTTTCCAAAAGATTCCCAGAAACGCTTTTATTTCCGAGGAGATGAGAGATAAATCTCACATTCTGATGAAAGAGTGTAATAGCACACCAGATTGGTCACCTCTAGAGCACGTATCTTCTACTCTGTTTACTTACTTCTCCTTCTGATTGTGGTTTTCATTTTTATTCCACACTATGCTATGGAGTGAAAAATTTTCTCTGCTTCTTATTTTAGACGTGCTGTGAATATTTATGATCATGCTATTTTTATTTGAATATTCTTAGGCATTTGAGTGAGGCTATCGGAGAGGCTGGACATTACAGTGGGCCTGTTTGGAATCCTTCCCCTAAAGCTGATATAGCTCTCATTGGTGGCAACATCAAAACCACATAGTGTCAATTGGATTTGGTGAAATACTTAAAATATATTTTCTTGCTAACAATTGCCTCTTCATTTTAATTTTACAATTAGACCATTGTTTCATTTATGACGCCAACTTCTAAGGATCATAGAATCTTGGTTTGTGCTGATTTTGAAGACTGGAGTAGGGATCTATGCATACAGCTGCCAAATCGAAATCAACACTTGAAATATTACTTGGTTTGGCAAGATACATCCGGACGAAGGAAGTTACTGCAAGCCAAAAACGCATTTGCAATAGTAAATAGAGCCCAGATATTCATAACTGCTGTGGTTTTAAGTCAGTCAGCCTGTATTGGATGTCTGCCTTAACTCTTTGTCTAGATCTGCCACTGTTTGTGGTGAAACAGGAAAGGGGAAGGGTTGAACACTAAGCCATTACTTACAAATTTTATTGAAATATAAGTAGCACATGATGACTGGACAAGTCTGAATCTGCAATAGAACCTATAGTCATGTTCAACTCTCTAAGAAAGTCCAACAAATAAGCACAGGTTAGAACCCTTTGTTAGTGATAATAGCATTTATTTGTATTTCATATGTACTTGGAAGTACTCTAAACACTTCACATTCAATGCTGCATACAGTTTTCTTTAAATAAGAAAAGGACTGGTCATAATGCACATGGACATATGACATTTGGTCATAATCTTTCTTTTCCACAAATTCTTCTCAGACATTTGCCCAATCCCATTTCATGTTCTTTCTCTTTATTAAAAAAAAAAAAAACAAAAACAAACAACAAAAAAACAAGCAAACAAAACAAAAACAAAAATGGGAAAAACAGAACAACAAAACCACACACACACACACACACACACACACACACAGTCAAGTTAGTTTTGTGTTGGCCAATTATTTCCAAGTGTGCAACCAGCTCTGGGTGTGGCTAATATATTCAGTTTTACTCCCCTGAAGTGAATGGTTTTTCTTCCAACATTATTAATTACAAGCAGCTTCTTTATTTAAGGTGAGATATTCTTCCTACTTCCCGTTGTCTGTGCTAGGATTTTGTGTGGTTTGAATCTGTGTAGGTTTTGTATAAGCTTCCACAGTATCTGTGAGTTCACATGTGTATCAATCCTGTTCTGTCAGGAAAACACAATTTCTTAAAGTGATCCATCGTCTTTGTCTTTGCCTCTTCTTGTCTACAGATTCCTAAGCCTAGAGAGGTATACTGTAGACATCCCATTTAAGGTTGAGTGGTCCCAGAGTCCCTCACTCCCTAAACATTGTCCAGTTGTGGTCTCTGTGATAATTCCCATGTGCTACAAGAAGAAGCTTCTCTGGTGAGTGTTCAGTGACCTACTGATCTGCATCTCAGCCAAACGTCATCACTGTGGGATCCCTGGTAAAGGGCTGTTCACCAGTTGGTGGATGAGCCACAAAGGAATGGAGATGAGATTGGGAGAAATGGCTGAAGATGGTGTCCAGGAAGAACTTGGAGAACTTAGGCACACCTGAAAACTGAATCCCAAGGGATTTATCTCATTTCAGATGTAAAAACCAACACTTGGAATGGTTAAGAACTCAAGCTCACACTGTTGACTGACAAGGCAGGAATTCCAACTAGAGCCTCCTTGAGCTGGAAGTTCGGACTGGCAAGCACTTCCCCACACTACAGACATGATAGAAGTCCAGTTCAATCCCACAAACCTGAGGATAAATCAGTTCAGGCCAAGAAGTATGTGATCTTCCCAAAGTCACAGGGCAAATTAGTCATTTTAGTCATGCCCGTAAGTCCTGTGTTGAGATACTGAATCTTTCTTTGCATGTCATAGCATGACATTGATTTCTAACTCTCCTTAAAGGCCCTGCATTCCACCTAATCAATGAGCCCTAATCCAGATAATTAAATGATCCAGATATAATTCTGGAATTCACATTTCATTAGCGCCTGTGTTCTTTTAAAATTGTTGCTTAGTTAGAAGGAAAAAGAGTCTCTGTAACCTATGATTGCAACATCCTTGGTGTTCTGTTTCATCGTTTTATTTTCAAGATCAAGGAAATGCCGTCAGTGAAGCACGTAAGGTAGAACATCATGCGTGATTTAGGTAAAGCACACCGTGCCCATGTTCTTGTTGTACCTGTGACTGAGATCACCTTTTGTTCTCTGCTGCTCACAGTGTGAAGGACCAACAACCACAGGACATTTTCTCTCACCCAGCCAAAGTGGCTCTTTCCTTTTCTGGTTGAGCAGTCAGTAGCTTTGAGTGTTGTGGTTGGTGGATTTCTATATTGTGGGTAGCAGAAAAAAGTAAAGAACTGATCATAGTCGCAAGAAAATGGGCAGTAGAGCGAGCTTTTCTAACACACTTAATTGCTTTCTATGAGATGCTGCACTGAAGTGCTATCTGGTTTCCCCCAAGACCCAACCACAAGTGCATTAGAGCATGACAAAGCCCACCTCCACAGTGCCCTCGGGTGGTCTACCTCTAGTAATAAAATGTGTGTGTAAACCTTCCATTGCTTTTTAGTCTATGAACTCCTGAATTCTGGGAAGCCAGTCTTGAGAAAAATTTCCACATGTCACACAAGATTTCAGAATGAAGTTGTATGCTTCATAGCACAGAAATTACCTAGTATTTCTTTTTTTGTACTTGAACTCTCACATCTTTAACCTGAGGGGTACTTTTTGGAGAAGCCTTTCTTGAATTCCTTGTTGAGTGTCTCACACACACTGTGCTTCCTCTCATGAGAATATCCCAGGGTGGTCTGACCAGAGCCATCTTTTTAGTCTTCCTAACAATTTCTTTAATACATGGCCACCATTTTGGTGACAACTGATTGATTAATGGTTAGCATGTCATTACTGCTCCCCATGGGATCTCAACACCACCTTTCAGAGAAGCTCAAGGCACAGTTAAGACTGTCTGTCTGAGGATGTGGGCATCATATCTCATATTCTTATGTAATTTCAGGCACACTGGCCTCTAACCTTGGGGCTGGAATCCACATTAGATCACCCACTTTGTTCTCATTATCCGGACAATTCTGAAATCCACATATTGCTTGCCAAATACTGGTTTGATTTTAGAAAAAGAAAAAAAAAAAAAAAAAAAAAACATGGCCTTTCTCTTAAGCCATCTATGCCCTCTTTGTTACCAGTTGTTTTTCTCTGTCAGTTTCATTCAAGTCTCTCTGTGCATTATTGTCTTTGTCTCTCTTTATTTGGGGGCCATTTCATTTCTTGTCTCATTTGGCTATTTCTTCTGATCCTTTTAGTGAATTCTTTCTCGTGATCCACCATAATCAGTTCTAGGTTTGATTGATGATATCTATTTTCAGTTACAGCAAATTTTCAGTTTTAACTGTTATTTCTTCCTCAAATTATATAACAACAAATGAATCTTATCCATTTAAAACTTAGCATCAGGGATGTGCATTTAATATACAGTCTGCCTTTGGCTTAGAATACTTCTTAGAGTTAGAAGACTCATTAACCATCTCTTGTCTATGTGGCTTTAAGGTGCTGATCATAGCCAGTTTTTACCCAGACATTGAGAGAAGTTGGTATTTTAAAATTAATGTCACTTTTAATACTCTGCACACCAGTCAATGGACAAAAGGAAATGGTAAAAATAAATCCAAAGTGGGGATAGTCTTTTTATTAGATGCTCTTTACTGTTTTCTAAAAATATAGCCTTTTATTAAATTCTTAGGATGGTGATATGCTTAATTTATGAGGGAAGGAAGTAAAGAAAGGCAAGTCAGACATTGTGTTATTAAAAGGTTGGGCACAAAAGAACCCCACAGTTTTCATGTACTGATTTGAAAATGGTCCTGGGCTTTGTGGGTAAGTGGTGGGGTGTGAGGAGAGGAGCTCTGGGTTCCAGAGATGTCCATCTTCACTTGTTTCTAATTCACAAGTTCTCTTTCTTACCACTGCAACAAAACATCAGGGAGAAATTAAAAGGAAGAGTTTAATACAGTCTATGACTTCACAGGTATACTCATGACTTTTCATGATTCTTGACAAAAGCAGCATAAGGGTTTGTTTTGGCTTACAGATCCAGGGGATATAGTCCAGAGTAGGAGTAGAAGGCAGCTGGTCATATTGATTCCATTGTGAGGAAGCATTGAGTGACAAACGCTTGCTCTCATTTCACAGTTCACTTTATAATTAGGGTGTGTCTCCCAACTGCGATTAACTTAATCTATAGATAATGCCTCACAGGTTTGCCCAGAGGCTTGTCATTTCTGTGATGCTAGTCTCTGTCAAGTTGACAGTACTGAGCATCGTAGGGCTCATGCTTATGTGGTTCTATACCCCTGGGCAGAATGTCATGGCAATACTTCAAGTCCTAGCGAGAGCAATAAGACAACCAACTAAATGAGATCAAAGTATCATTATTCTCAAGAGATATGACAGTATGCATAAGTGACCCCCAAAATTCTGTCAGGGAACTCTGACAGCTGATAAACACCTGCAGCAAACTGACAGAATAAGAAATTAACAACAACAACAAAAAATCAGTAGCTTCCTGCATACAGAATGTTATGGCAGTAAGAGCCTGTGTCTCCCCGTAGGTTCTTCACACGTAGTACACAGGACATAGAGAGACAAGAGGGAAGAAGTGTGTATTAGTCAGGATTCTCTGGAGTAAAAGCGTTTATGGAATAAATTTTTCCATATAGAGAGGAGATTTCTTAGAATGAGTTAAAGGCTGCAGTCCAGTTTATCCAACAGTGGCTGGCTATGAACTGAAAGTCTAAGAATCCAGCACTTGCTCAGTCCATGAGGCTGGACACCTCAGTTATTCTTCAATAAACACTGGGATCCGGAAGAAGTGGGCTCTAATGTCAGTGAAGGAATGGACTTGCTAGCAAGAATTTTTTTTTTCTTCTTCCATATCCTTACATAGACTTTCAACAGAACATATAGCTCAGATTAAAGGTGTGCCTTAATGCCTTAAGATCTAGATTAAAGGCAAGTGTCTTCCCATTTCAGGATTTGGATTAAAGGCTGTCTTTTTCCAGCTCAAAAGATCGGGATTAGAGGTGTGTCTTTCCGTCAAAGATCTGGATTAGAAATAGATCGTCTTACTTCAAATTGAGCAAAAGCATGTGCCCTCCATTTTTGGATTTTAGTTGGTTTCAGATATACTCAAGTTGACAAACAATATTAGCCATTACAGGGGGCTATCCAGCAGAACCTTCAAAGGCACACCCCAAGGAACCACTTCCTCCAGCACAGATCTACTAGCTATTTAAGTCTCTGCCTCCATCCTAAATAGTGACACTAGCTGAGGACCAGACATTCAACACATGAGTTTGCCTCTTATTCACATTAAGTCCTCAGTCCCAGGCCTTGAGATCAAAGTATCCCTCCTTTAATTTTAAATATACCTCTGCCATTTTAGGTTGGTATTTGGAATTCATTTTCTTTCTCATGGGGTCATTACAGCATGGAGCTTAAGTTTCATAGCACTGTTCGGTCAGAACTTTGCTTCAGCTGCTTAGCTGACTCATTCTCCCTGGAGAAACTGCAAACTGAATCTTAAATACATAGCTCCCAGTCTGAACTCCTGGAGCCCAGCCCACGTGGAAGCTAAACGGAGACTTTATGCTTAGAAGTCTCAACGAAATCCTTACTCTCTTCTCTCTAAGCTCTCCACAAAATTGTGAACACTTTGACAACCCTTGCCGAAGCCAGCAGGAAGCCAGCAGGCACTGCTATTGAACTTTTGAACTCTGGAACTGCATCTATTTTCTTAGTTCTGTTTGTTGACTCTTCTTTGATCTCATCTTATTAGAAAGATAATGCTCTAACATTTTAGCATATTTAAAATAAACTGCTCTGACAATCCTCAGGGGGAACTCAGCTTAACTTTAGCCTTTTCCCAATCTCTAAAGCTCTTTACTGTGCGGTGGGTGTACTCACCTTCATGGAAATTGTCTGTTAAATAATTCTCCCTAACAGGGAGTTTACTTTTCTGAGTACACTTCAGGTGGGAATATTTATATTTCATTTCACCATTTGAGGGAGAACTCTGAGTGTCTTCGAAAGCTTACTCATAAAACTGAAGGACCAAAACAAGTGGAGAGCTGTGAGAGTCTGGCTGAGGACTGAGAGGTCCATTAGGGCAGAGCTCTCTGTTCAGAAAGAGTCTCAAATCGACATTGTTATTGTCTTAAAAGGAAAAACCAACGTGCAGTAACATACTTAAAATAAAGGGGTAAAAGATGGCCATCGAGCCAGAGTGGTGGTTCATTCCTCTGATGCTAGCCCAGGGGAAAAGCCAAGGAAGCAGGATGGGTATTCAAGGCCAGTTTCAGCTCCGGAGTCTGAGGGTGCTCAGTGAACCTGTCTCAGCAGAGGACAGCGATCATGTTCTGTAAACATTTTGCTCCCAAACCATGTCAGTGTAACACACTTGGAGTTAATGTTCATGAATCTGTATAGCACAGCACGGGTATATGAGCTGATTACACATTATGACCTGGTATAACATGTTAATTGATATTAATTTTTAATGTTATTAATTTAGAAAGCATCCTGAAATTATTTTGTTAGTATCAAAATACATTAACTTTATTTTTTCTTTTTAGTTATAAATTTATAATGCAAATATTAAAAAAGTAGCCATATTAGTGGGTGTTATTGGCACTAGTGAAATTGTTTCTCACCTTTGTCTTTCAAATGTGACCCAAATTTTCTTGTAGCTTCCTCTATTTTTTAAAATTTTATCTATCTATCTATCTATCTATCTATCTATCTATCTATCTATCTATCTATCTATCTATCTATCTGTCTATTGGTGTGTGTGTGTGTGTGTGTGTATGTGTGCGCCCAAGCATGCATATGTGTGCCATGGCACAGGTGTGGATGTCAGAGGACAACGTGTGAGAATCAGTTTTCTCCTTCCACTATTTGAATTCCAAAGATTGGGCCATGGTCACCCAAGGACATGAGAACAGACACCTTGATCCTTTGAGCCATCTTGCCAGCCTGTGTCTGCCTTCTCTCACCTCCTCACTTTATCTTCCTTGAGAAACGGCCTTGCACTGGTCAACGTGTTTTATACTGGCAGTTGCTGTCACTGGCTAAGGGATGCCAGTCATACGGTACAGCTCGACTGACTTGAGAGCTGTTATATCTCTTCTCTGAACAGATTTGAAAGAGGAAATAGATACCTTAGACCACGAGAAAATGAGCCCTAAGACCCCAGGAGCCGCTTTCCTCCATCACACATTCACTCATTTGCCAAATGTGAGCCTAATGTTTCTCAGGAGCTTCCGTGGCTTTTGTAAGCAATTCCTTTCACTTCGAAAGTGAATTTAAATTATTCAGCTTGTAGTCACATAGTCTTAACAGCTTTCTGTAACCTTAGAATGGAATTTCTTAAATATTTAGAGTTCTTAAAAAAATCCGAAGCAGCAAAGGGCAAACCAGATTATCCTAGAGTGTGGAATTTGTGAGCTTGGTGCCAAATACCATCTGAGGACTGCAACTTGCAAAAGCATCTGTAGTTCACATTCCTGTAGCATCTGAGGCCTGAAATCCCCGGAAGTTCGCCCCAGATCTCAGGAGTCGTTAAATGGGCTTGGAGTTTGTGGTAAAGAGAGACTGGGTACTCTGACCTCTGCTTTACATTCTTTATTTTTAAATTTTATTTATTTATTTTTGTTTGTTTTTTCCAGACAGGTTTTCTCTGTGTAGCCTTGGCTGTCCTGGACTTGCTTTGTAGACCAGGCTGGGCCTCGAACTCACAGAGAGCTGCCTGCCTCTGCCTCACAAAGTGATGGGATCACAGGCATGTGCCACCGTGCCTGGCTTGCTTTACGTTAAGTTGATTTAAAACGTAGATTAAAACTCAGAAAGGGTGAACTGAATAGTGTATAACCAAGTGATAAAAATGGGTTGCCTATTTCATTCCTGTTAAGAAGTGTCTCCAAAATACAAGTAAATTCTCAATCTGTGGCTCTCACCAGAGTTACTGTAGGAGGCAAAATACTCGGGAGAGAAGCCATCAAAACTACTCGTATCTCACAAAGCACAAGACAGCCAGCCACTCCACCCTTAAAGGATGCTGTAGCTCTGTGTATTCACTACAACAAGCCGAAAACGATGCTATTTACCACAGGTGGTGACAAAGAAATGTGTGCTGTAGCCGGTGCCTCTTTCTGACCATTTTGATCAGTTTTCCTCAATATTTTTTTCTCTATTTCTGACATGTGGGGTGGGGGCTGAATTTTAGCAAGCTTCCTCGTTAAGCTTTGCTTACAAATTTTGAAATTGGTCTAATATTTTAAATATATGGTACAATTAGATAGTCCCTAAACAACAGAGATAGTGTTTTCTGGGATCCTTGCCCTCCCCCCCCCTTTCGTTTTTAAATGTTTAAATGTCAAAGAAGCACTCTAGTTTTCATTTTCCTGAGAGATTCCGTATGTAACGCTTTTCCAGCTTTGCAGGGCTCACCATTTAAGAGTAGAAATGAAGGAAGGATTTACACACCACCTGTACAAGGACACACTCATCATCCGTGGTAATAACATCACTTTGCGTGCTGTACAAGGCTACATAAAAGAGTGAGCACTCCCGATCTGGGCATAATTTACAGATTACCTACTCCTGGGGTAAACACTGTTGGACGAGCCCGGCTACCCTAACGGGCTGCTCCCAGCTTGTCCCTTCCCCTTGGTAGTACCTCGAGGATAACAGACCTCTGGAGTGCATGGGGAGCTTACTGGCAATTGCCTGAGACGACACTGCCAGCTTTAATCATTCACTTTCCCCCCCCTGCAAAGACAGCAAAGAGAATCAGCTGGGCAAGGCCGAGGGGGCATGAAATTGTGTTAAGCAACATTCAGGACAATGACTAGATTTGCTGTTTTAAAGTAAGTGACTAAATGTCGTCTTCTCCCTCCCCCCCCCTTGAAATAGTAATTTTCCTGTGCTGTTGAGTGTAAAGGTGACCGCGCTATGGTGGGCTCTCAGCGGCTTGTAGTCGACAGCTAATCAGGTTGATTCATTTGGCGAGGTAGGCAGTGAGCTCAGTTATAAAACACAATTGACTTCTTACCTCACCTCGCTATAACACCACACATTTTTTTTTTTCCTTTTCCTGCTTTTTGAAGGAACAAAACAGTCACGCAAACTCTTCAGAAGAACGTAGGTACAAGGAGGTTTCGGTGTACCAGAAAAAACCACTCAGCCCTGGAACCGGAGCCTCTCTCCTCCCCTTCCTGAGTTTCTAGCACTGGTTCATAACGGATGCAGCTGCTGTTGCTAAGGCGAGTGGGGGTTTCTGCTAGAGGCCCATCCTGGCTTTACTGTAGTTCCACTCCGCTGCTGGCAGACTGTAAAATGCTCATTTACTTATTAGTAATTGCACCAGAGCAGATCAAAGAGTCACCGAAGGCTCAGCACTACCAACGTTCCCCACAGGATGGCATCCATCAGTTAAAAACAACATTTGCAGTTCAGCAGAACTCACGAAAATAAGAGATGGATTAAATTTTCTATTAGGTTTTACAATATTTAGGGTTTATTTTGATACACACTTTAACTTGATCATAGTGAGGGAGGAGAGAGGGGGTTTCCCAGGAGCTAGTACTGATGGAGTGATGGAGTCTGCCGTTTGTGCAAAGGGAGAAATGGGACTCAGGCTGAGGATGGAGATGCTGACCAATAAAGCTTAGCATCTAAGAGTCCCAGATCGACCAAAGACCATTGATTGAATTAATTTATTCTCTTCTGTTGGATGATTAGCAACCATCGGGAGATCAAACCAGAACAAGTGAAGCCTCATGCTAAATGAAAGAGGGAAACACAAGATGATGATTTCGGATTGAAATCTGGGGACTCCGATATTTCCAGTGTTTTATCCTTGTGGATAATAAAAGTACAGTATTTAGAGTTTTCCTACATGACCATGGACATTAATAGGCTACTCCTAGATGTTATTTTAGTTTAGGGAGAGGTTTCACAAAGAATGAGTAACGTATTCAGGCCAGGACTAGCAATAGCTAGTATGCTACTGAAAGAGAACATAACCAGAAGGAAGAGAGGCCAACCTTGAGTGGGGTTCATCAGGTATTCTATGAACATGAGCTTTTTAAGTATTACTTTTCATTGTTGTTATTTATTTTATTTTATTTTATTTATTTATTTTTTATTTACTGTTGCTGTTACAGGGCCTCTAACTGGCATGGAACTTGCCATTGAGCTAAGCTGACCGGCCAAAGATCCTAGGGGCCTCTGTCTCTGCAGCCACAGCATCGGTATTACAAGCACGTACCACTATACCTGGTTCTTTCAGGGAGGTGCTGGAGGTCGAACTCCATCGTCATGCTCCCACAGCAAGTATTCTACTGAGAGAGCCATCTCCCTAACCTCTAAAACAGCCAGGTTTTCTAAAGATGGTTTGTTCACTTTCAAAGGAAGAGAAGCATTAATTGTGCAATAAATACACTTGGCATTGCTTGTCAGATTGGGGGAAGCTGCACCACAGGTGATAGTGTCGTGGATGGAACCAGGTTTTGCACTCATCCTCAGCTTCCATTCACTGGTGTTTCCTTGAATATTGCTAAGTCCCACACAGTGAGTACCACTGTATTCTCTGGAGACCGTCTCCTTTTGTCTTGCTGCCCCTTTGTCCATCACATCTTTAAGGCTTTTTATGGCTAAACCTGTCAAGTACATTTACCCTTCAACTTTGAGAAGACACTGAAGTCCTCCTGGAAGAATTATCTTCACACTAAGGACAAGGAAATCACAGTTCATTTTCCCACTACCAACTACCAGTTCATTTCAACTGCTAAAGTGTCTGGGAGTTCCATTTTTGAGAGTGGGAAAGTAAGCTTTTCTGTATGTTCATCTGCCTGTGAGGTATCTAGAACACACTTCATAGAACACATGATGTTGTTTTCTCTAGATTGGCCTAACTTTCACAAACATAAGTATTTTATTCGTAAAAAGTCAAAACAGAGAGAAGGCAGCTATTAGCTATAACATGTTTGTGTCTTAAGAATCTTTAGTCCCAGTTACGGACACAGTGAACTGTATCTGGCCTGTCAATGAAGAATTTTTGGCAGACTTTGTGTAAAGCACTGGTCACTATCCAGAAATGTAGAAATGCTGGTGTACTAAGGCGTGGGATTCTGCATTATATCTTCCCCTTCCCCCAAACCCAGTGGTTTTTGGATGTAGAAGTCAGTTAAATCCTAAACAAACACAGGAGCCTTTTCTGTATCTGCAAACACATCCAATCTGGAAGATCTGATATGGCTGTGATAGCAGTATTTAAACTCAGCTACCCTACCTCAGGAAGCTTGGGTTAAGAATTGTAATAAGCATCCTATACATATGGGAATGTGCTAGCACAGTGTGTTTTAAATCACTTTGGAGGCCAGCATCAAAGGATGCTAAGAGTCAATATTGTTATGTACTATGAAAGCTAAATTTGTATTTTATGCTCAAAAAGTTTGCTACCACTGTTATGAAACCTGTGACAGCCAGGTTACCTAGCACATCTCTTAGGTGTGGTGATTTACAAAGAACAAAAATGTCATCATGCCACGGTGGCAATACCTTCATCTTTCTGAGTCCTAAGTTCTATGATGACATTCTATTCGGCAAAGAAAAGGGGAAAAAAAAATCCTAGTCTTCTCTTTTTTATATTAGCAGCATGTAAAACTGTAGGCGTGAAAGGACCTTGACATCTCTGTTAGTAAATAAACAGAGTGGTTACAATTGTTCTGACAAGAGGGTGTGGAGGGAGGACTGTGTTCTGGCAGGCCCTTCCTCTTTGTCACCCCTGCATGCTCTCCAACATGACAGGCCGATTGCAAAGGCCAGTGAAAACATCCATGTCTCTATCAGGTTGAGAGCTTTTGCTCAGCATCTATGAGGGTGACTTTCATGCTGGCAGGTGTCGAGTCACACAATATGAAATGTGGCAGCCATCCTGGGCTCAGCCATCACTTTCCTGTGAGAGCAGCTCTGACGAGGAAGTGGCCAGTCAGAAGCTGAAGACATTTGACCATCACAGGCAGCTTCTCTTTCTGACTGTGGTGTTACTCTTTAGACTAACTCGAGCCGTATGGAGAGGCAAGGGAGACACACTTCAGGTGTGCTCAGGAGACAAGCAGTCACTTCTCACTGGTGCCAGCAGGTTGTTCAAAATCAGAAACCCAACGTATCTTCACACACACACACACACACACACACACACACACACACACACACACGGAAGAGAGAGAGAGAGAGAGCATTGTCCTGCACCACTTGTTTCTCTGGCACATTTCTCGCTGTGACAGTAAACACACACTTGCTTAGTTTACAAGGTTCAGATCTAGGCCAACATTTTGAAGAGACCACCCGTGAATCATTGCCTCATACGACGTTACCCAGACACTAGTGCCTCCAAAAGCTGTAAGATCTGGCTCAGCTGGGAGAGTCTTCTAGCCTTTAGGTCTCACTTATAATTTATTGTATAAAGCCACATTATTATAGAAAAAAGTTTAGAAATTACAAAAGGGGAAACCAAATTATGAGTTTTTTTCTTTTACATGTATGTATATGTGCCACAGCCGGGCTCAGGCTTGGGCAGACTATATTGGAATCACCATAGCAAGTCACTGTGTCACTTCTTCACTCCACATATGTGAGTCGCAACAAACATGTGCTGGTATTCTTTTTTTCATAGAGTAAAAAAGCTGTAAGTACTAGAGAAAGAGTCCAAAGAGGTGGTTACCTCTATTTCTTTCCTAGAAACAGCTTTGTAATTGATAAAGTTCTGTGGCCTAATGTTTGTGTCACTTTTAAATCCATATGTTGAAACCCTGTTCCACAGAATGATGGGATTAATTAGCAAAGACTTTGATGGTGGTTAGATTAAAGAGCGGAGCTTCATGGATGAGGTTAATGTCAATTAAAAAGAGGTCCCGGGAAGCTGCCTGCCCCTTCTCACAGTCTGAAGATACCATGAGAAGGTGCTGTCTCAGAGGCACAGAAATCTCACCAGGCATTAAGGAACTGATGCTTTGACCATGGACATTTGAGTTCACAGAATTGTGAGAAATATGTTTATATTGTTGATCAGATCTCCAGTATAAACAGCACTATAAATAGCAGCCCAAACAGACTGAGATGTATGGGTAGACACCCTTAGTTTATACAGTTGTCCTAGGAAGAAGCAAAGTATTAATGCGTGCTGGATTGAAGCAGAATTTGTAGCATCCTTCTCAGTGGTCCCAAATTTGATGAAAATAATTATACACTTTCTCTTTTGAAAAGAGAGTAGATGAGAAGTATAGTGTTCTACTTCGCCTCAGTTTTCAATTTGACATAGCCTAGAGTCATCTGAGGAATCAGACTGGCCAGTGGCCATGTCTGTGGAGATCTATCTTTATTGATGATTGGCATGGGAGGGTGCAGTCCGCTGTGGTAGGCACCAGGTGGCCCTGGGCCATATAAGGAAGGCAACAAAGCAGTATTCTTCTATGGGTTTTACTGTGAGTTCCTCCTCAATTTCCTGCCTTGACTTACTTAAATGGTGCTGTTAGACATGAAAGGATAAAACAAATAACCCATCACCCCCCACCACCCAATAGCTTCTGGTGAGAATTTTTTAAGACAGCAACAAAGAGGAACTAGAACAAGTAGGGAAGAATGATCAGTGGCCGCTTGTTTGCAACAGTATTGAGTGTATGTTTTCTGTGGCCTTGCTCCAAGCAGCTATGTCCCAGTGTCCTTGCAGCGGTCATTCCAAACGGCTCCTGGTGAAGAAGCTGGGAGCTGCACTTAGGCTGAATTATCTTTATTTTTACCTCATTTATTTTTCCTAGGAAGTAGGCGGCACACATTATGCTTCATGCTAGCATTTACAGATTTGGGCTCATGCATCAGTTTGGATGTTATCTCCAAGGCATAATCCCTGAGATCAGGGAGCATGAGGCAGCATTATCCAGCAGCAATTATTTGCTCAAGCGTTTACGATTGTTTTCTCAGAAGGTGGCCTCTCAGTCTCTGAAGGAAACGACAAAACTGTTGATGAGATTTCAGTTCAGGGGCTTGGAGGTAACTTGAAGTCTAACTCTATTCACTGGCAGACACATTTTTAAGCTGAGACTCAAATGAGAGATTCCCCCGAGGTGGATTCTGACGCTTTGTTTAACAAAGCAAATGACGAGTCCAAATTATTCATTACCATATTCATAAGTAATCTATTTAGTAAGACAGTATGGAGATAATAATAAAAACAAATATTGAATGAGGCTCTTGCCATGTCAACCTTTTCAGCACTTACAGTTTGTCAGCTTATTGTTAGTCTGAAATAAATGGTTCAAAATTAGTGGGCCTACACTCTTCTGCTAAATGAGAAACTAAGTAATGAGGAGTATGGAGGAATATGTTCTTAGGCATCCTCGTAAAGCTTTCTGGAGGCGTAGAAAAATGCTGGATAAAGACAAAACAAACAAACAAACAAAAAAACATTGAAGTTTATTTTAAATGAGCTTGAATGTCCAAAATTTATTGTCTTCCTTAAACACAAAAATAATTTGTATCAAAATAGAAGTAGCTTACTAATAATATTATTGAGTGTGATCTTCTTCTCTTTTCTTTGTTTGTGGGCTCTCAGATGGGCTGGGCTGACTTTAGACTTGCTATTTAGACAATGCTAGCCTCAATTTCCGCATACTAATGCCATCACTGCCCGTGTTGTGAGATTACAGGGCTGCACTAGAGCACCTGGCTTCTCTGTACTAATTTGTCTAATACGTTTTCATTTCTGTTTCATCCTTTATTTTCAATCTTTCTTTTCCTTTTTTTTTTTTTTGGCATTCCTGTTGTCTTATGAAAGTGCAGTCAGAGTAGCTCGGCATGAAGGCCCATTGTAGGTGATCATCTGGCTGCAGCTGTCGTTATACCCTCAGATATATGAAGGGATTAATGCTTGTACAAACGCCATTCACGGCTGCCTCAGGAGAACAGTGAGCCCGTCTGTATCTGCACTGTTCTCCAAGCCTTTCAGCAGAGTATGAGTTCTAGGTATTGGGAAATCAACACAGGGAAAGATCATCTTCTTGTCTTTATTTGGCCTGTCTTAGAATCATCTCAGAAACAGCTGAACTTCCTTCTCCATTAGGGGCACTAAGAGATGCACTTGGTTCAGTTGTTTCCTGTGCTTTTTTTTTGTATGAAGTTGATAAGAAGAAAGACATGCTAACTTGTCATTATGAGAGAGTATATGATCCTCTGCTCTCATAGGGGTTTGAAAAACACCCAACAGCCAGGGAACTCATTTGGGTGGGTAGAAAAGTTGGAAAGGTATATTTAGATTTATTGGAAGGGGAGATGAGAGGGAGAGAAGGAGAGAGAGAGGTGAGGAGAGATATGGAACTAAAATATTCCCCTTTGATTAGAAAGTTAAAAAAACAAAAAACAACAACAAAAAAAAAAAACCAAAAAAGAGGCAACTTTACCATGATATTTTTGGGAGGTTCACTTTCAACTCATTTTTGCAGAAACATTCTTATCTAAACTTTACAGGATTCTCAAACCCAGGATCCACCTTTATTAGGAACAATGTTTGACTTTTCCATGCTTTTTTCAAAAAGGAAATCACACTTGAGTTGGTTTCAAAGAGCAGGCTCTGACAACCAATGGGGAATTTAAGACTCAGTACAGATATGCAGAGGACATCAGTATTTAAAGCTCTTCTTTTTTTTTGTTTGCTTTCATTTTAATAATACTTTTTAATTTAAAATTCATACAGTATATTCTGATTATGATTTTCTATCCCTCATTTCCTCTCAGATTTTTCCCTCCTCTCAACCCATCCAACTCCACATCTTCTTTTTCTCTCTCTTTAGAAAACAAACCAGAACAGCAAACACAAAAAAAAAAAATCAAAAAGCCCAGAAACACAGACACACACAGATACACAGACACACAGACACACACACACACACACACACACACACACACACAGACACCATAAAAACACAGTATCTGAAACTGTAATATACAACAAAAGACCAATAAGATAAAATATGCCCAAACACAGTAATATGAGACCAAAAAAAAAAAAAAAAATCTACTGAAACAGCAATGGGTTTGATTTGTGCTAGCCATCTACTGCTGTATATGGGCCTGCCTTTAAGTCTGATTTCTATATCCGATGAGACTTGGCTGGAGAAACCATTTTTTCTTTACAAGCAGTTGTCAATTGGAGATAACTTCTTGGTTAGGGATGGAGAGTCATGTCTACGTCACGCATTCAGCATTAGGACACTATCTGACCTGAGAACTTTGTAAAGAAACATCTATAACTTCCATTTCTAAACTTGTTTTTGTTCTTGTTGTTTTGTTTTTCCTCTTTTTGGCCTTCTTGACAGTGGCTTCTTTCCTTCAGAGACACACACTTATTCCATGTGTTTAAAAGGTGCCTTTTTGCTCATCAGTTTTGGTAAAAGGTAGAAATGATGGGCAGTTGAGGCCGGAAGGTGGGAGGATAAGATGTAAGCACAAACGGGTCCCTGCTGAGAGCCAGCTAGCAGCCCACCACACCACCAGCATCTGGCACTTCTTCATACCCATAAAACAATACTACTTTCAGCTAAATAATGAAAAGCTCACTTTTAAAAGCAATTCTATAAATTCACTACAAATAAACAAGAGCAATTGTCTGGCTGCCAATTACCATGAGAAAGCGCCCATTTGCTATTGAAAGCGCTTGCTTAGGTCATTTTGTTTTCTTCCTATGGCTGGTGTAAAAAGTTGGACACATTAAACCTGCATTGTGTTTGGGAACTCGCAAAAAAAATGCTTGTTTTTACAGCACTCTATTTCAATTCTCTTGATTGTTCAGCATAATTAAAATAAAGCCTTCAAACACAAACAGCTTGTCAAACACTTCTGGAAGTTTCTCCTGAGTCAGGCCTTCAGTGGGAAGAACACATTGTAAACACTATAGACACCCTTTGCTTGATGGAATATCTGCTGCAAGAAAGTTAATTTAAAATAAAACTTTAAGTAAATCTAGTCGTGCACTTCATAATTTGAATTCAGAACCTTCTATCCCAAATACAGTATGCCTACTTGCTTTGAATATTAACATCATTTTATTATTTTTAAAAATTCTCAAATTAAGGATTTGTGGTAATAATGAGGTAGGGATCAGAAATTAGAGTATATGTAGAAAATACTTTACATAGAAAACGCAGTGAAAAATAGAAAGGATGGTCAGCCTCATTAGTCTTAGAGCTGGAATTCATGAATGAGGAGATGGTCTGTGTATCCTCAACTGTCATTGTCAGATCCCAATTGCAGCTCTAGTAGGTGGTCCTGCCTTTGACTACTTCCTGTCTTGGTAGTCTATTAGTGACTTCTGTTAGCAGTACCACTGACTCCTGGTGTCCAAATCACTTTCTCATCTGAATCCTGCTTGTGCCTCACATACACTCTCTGAGAGATGTGATGATTTGTCCTCATGTAGTACCTATACTCAGGGAAGTCTTTACTGTACCAGACTTTAGAGTCATAACCCATTCCTCTTATAGTCAGTACTGTGACAAAATCATTCCAACCAATTTCATAGGAAAAATCTAAAACTACTTGATTTGAGAAGAATCTGGGGACCCACGACTGGGCAACAGGCAATTAATAGATTTTGGAGGGCTCAGCCCCAACTTAAATGTCTATATCACATCTCTCTCCTCACGGTTCAGGGATTGATGGAGAGGCAGATAATAACAGACAGAGGTAGTAGAAGATTTCAGGGAAACAGTGTTTCTAAGACATAACAAGGCAGACTGCACATGTGAACTCACAGTGATTATTATGACATATTCAAGGCTAATGCATGGAGGAGAGGAGGTGGGTACAGCAGCCCACCACTACTTGAGGAGCTATTGGCGTTTGATTGCTGCTGAAAGAAGGAAAATCAGTTTTATTTAGTAGCGTGATACCTGCTATATTGGCCACACTCTACTGCAGGCCTCACATGCATGATTAAGTAGTCAAAACGAAATGTAATCTATGTGCTGAGAAAGAGCGAGAAAATTAATTGTCTAGGTAGGTGAGTGAGGATCTGGGGATAGTTGGAGAGGGATATGAATAAGATAAAAACACATTGGAATGCTCAAATGGTTAATTAAAAACATTATGAAAATTAAAACGAATAGTCAAAAATCTGATATTCATAGGCCTTAGCAAGAGCAGTAGATAGATTAACCCAGGCAGATGGGAGTTTGGGAGCTAGCTAACTTTCTTCTCTTCATGTAAACTACAGCCTGTTGGATGTTTTTACCACACTAAGAGCAGGTCTTTTCCCTCAGTTACTGTCATATAAATAAATCAGTTTTCTCTGGAGAAGACTGAATAGTCATACCCATCATGGTGCCTCACTAATTCTAGGCATTTCTCAACCCAGTCAAGGTGACAATCATGACCAGTCACCAAAAGAATAACCTCATTTTTTCTTTCTTTTATTGAAAAAATACATATTTTTTTACTCATACAGCATACCCTGATTATGGTTTTCCCTTCCTCTACTTCTTCCACCATCAGGATCTGTAGCATTTCTCCATTATTAAGAAAAAAGTAGCTTTCAAAGGGATAACAATTACATAAAAGAAAACAAAACAAAAACTCACACACCAGACTAGAATAAAATAAAGGGAAGAAGGAAAATAAAAAAAAAAAAGGCCAAGAAAAGGCACAAAAAGCAGAGACACAGAGTCCCAGTTGTTTGCATTCTCAATAATCCAAAAACAAACAAGCAAACAAAAAAAAATGGAACCCATAATACATATCCAAAGAACTTCTATGGTAAAAACAGAGAAAAATATAAATAAAATAAAATAAAAATAAAAATGAGGGCTGGACAGATGGCTTAGAGGTAAAGGGCACTGGCAGCTCTTCCTGAGTTCAAGTCCCAGCAACCACATACTGGCTTATAACCATCTATAATGAGATCTAGTAACCTCTACTTGCATGCAGGGGTACATGCAGGAAGAACACTGTATACATAATAAATAAGTCTTTAAAATAATAAATAAAAATGAGATAAAACTGAAAAAAGAAAAAAAGAAAAATAAAAGCCTTGACATGCAAGTGGCTATCTGTTAGAAATAGGTTAGGTATATGCCCACTTCTTATAACTCTAGGACCCCATCTCGGTTCGGACCTGGGCAGGCCCTGTGCATGCTGCTTTCATCTCTGTGAGTTCACATGTGTGCCAAGCCTGCTGACTTAAAAGCCCTTGTTTTGTTTGTTTTTTTATTTGTTTTGTATTTCAATGTCCTCTATCTTCTGTGGCCTTTACACTCTGAGTCCTCTTCTGCAGGGTTCCCTGAGCCCTGAGGGAAGGAATTTGATGGAGATTTCTGTTTAAGGGTGTAGTGTTCCAAGATCTCTCACTCTATGCATAATGTCTGCTTGTAGGCCTCCGTATTTGTTTCTATCTACTGCAGAAGGAAGCTTGTTTGATGATGGCTGAGCAAGGCACTTATCTATGAGTATAGCAGAATGTCATTAGGAGTCATTTTATTGTTACTTTATTTTTATTTTTAGAATGGTAGTATTTGGTTTTACTGTAGGTCCCTGGGCTGTCTAGTCTCTGGTTCTTGGTCACTATTTTAAGTGACCAAATGAGTATGGGTTCCGTCTTGTGGAGGGGAGCTGGTGTCAAATCAGACATTGGTTGGTTACTCCCACAGTTTGTGACACTATTGCCTTAGCATATCTTGCATGCAGGACACTATTGTATATCAAAGGACTTGTAACTGGGTTGCTTTTTATGTTTCTTCCTTGATAGCATGCAAAGTACCTTGGTATTATAAATGCTTTACTGGAAGGCTAACTGTTCTCTATAGGCATTAGCTAGATTTTTCCATGTACAATGAGTTGTGTAGGTGTTGTCTTTAACAATGGGGGCTTGCTGTCAGTTTGTGGACAGCAATCTATGCTCTTGGCAATAGTCTGGGTTGTTTGGGGGTTCCCGTGGTACCCCTATGGCCGATAACTCTATTGTAACCCAATTCTGGTATTTTGAAGCTTCAAAATACCATGTCTTGGTAGCAAGACATGTCCAGTTGGGGCCAGGTCTCCCCCATTATTTGGTAATTTCGTTTAGATTGCCTTCAGATTTTGTATGTATTTTAGGAAGCTTCTACTGTATTAGGTTTTCATATTACTCTTCAAATGGTCCTTAATTTTCTTGGTTTATCGCCATGTTCCCATCCTTTTCACCCTCTTTCCTCCCCACCACTTGATCTCCCAGTTCCAGTCACCTGTAACTATTATTTTTTCCTAGGGAGATTATTTGCACCACACCATAGTCTTGGCAATATACCTAAACCCTGTAGTTCTGTGGATTATAACTTGGTTATTATTGACTTAACAGCTAATATCCCACATATAAATGAATAAGTACAGTATTTATCTTCTTGTGTCTCACTCAGAATGATTTTTTTAAGTTCCACCCATTTACCTGCAATTTTCATGATTTCATTTATTTTATACCAGAAACAGTAAATGTGCCATATTTTCCTCATTCATCCATCTGTTGGGGACATTTAGGTTGTTTCCCATTTCTTCCTTTTATGAATAAAGCAGCAATGAGCATGGTTGAGCATGTCTCTGTGGTAGGATGAACCATCTTTGGGTATATGCCCAAGAGTGGTATAGCCGGGTCTTAAGGTAGATCATTTCCCATCTCCCTGAGCAATCAACAACAATAATTTTCATAGTTGCTGTACAAGTTCCACAGTCCATTTCCTTGCCAGCAAGAGTTGTGTCTTGTGTTATTGATCTTACCCATTCCGACAGATGTAAGATGGAATCTCTAAGTTTCGGGTTGCATTTCCCTAATGGCTAAGGATGTTCAACACTTTCTAAGTGTTTCTCAGCCATTTTAGTTTCCCCTCTTGAGAGTTCTCTGTTTAGATTGGTACCCCATTTTAATTATTTTAATTGTTTTTTCCCTTAGGGTTTTTTTTTTTTTTTTTTTGGTTCTTTATATATTTCAGATATTAGCTCTTCATCAGATGTGTACTTGGGAAAGGATCTTTTTCCATTCTGTAGGCTGACACTTTGAATGATGGCATTCTTTGCTGTGCAGAAGCTACTCAGTTTCATGATTTTCCATTTAATTGTTGATATTAGTGCCAGTGTTAATGGTGTTCTGTACAGAAAGTCCTTTCCTTCATCAATGAGTTCAAGGCTATTCACCACTTTCTCTTTTATTATGTTTGGTGTATCTGGTTTTAAGATCTTTGATAAAACTGGATTTGAGTTTGGGCAGAGTGATAAGCATCAATCTATTTTTATTCTTCTACATCAGTTTGAGCAGCACCTTTTGTTGAAGATGCTGTCTTTTATCCAGTGCGCATTTATCTCTTCTTTATAGAAAATTAGGTGTCCATAGGTGTGTGGTTTTGTGTCTTTGTTTTTACTTTGATTCCATTGATAGACATGACTGTTCTTGTGATAATACCATGCTGTTTTTATTACTATAGCTCTGTAGTACAGTTTTAGTTTGTGGATGGTGAGACCTCCAGCTTTATTCAGGATTGTTTTACTTATATTATTATTTGTTTTGTTTTTTGACTGTCTGTTTTCATATGAAAGTGAACATTGTCTTTCAAGATCAGCAAAGAATTGAATTGGACTTTTGATAGGGATTGCATTGAATCTGTAGATTGTTCATGGTTGGATGGCCATGTTTACTGATGCCTATATTAATCCTATGAATTTATGACCATAGGAAGTTTTTTCATCTTCTGATTTCTTCTTCAATTTCTTTTTTCAATGCCTGACTGTTATTTTCATCATACAACTCTTGCTCTTGCTTACTTAGAGTTAGCCCAATATATTTTATATTACTCGTGGCTATGTTGAAAGGTGTCATTTCCAAGACTGCTTTCTCAGTCTGTTTTCATTTGCAAATCAGAAGGCTATAATTTTTTATGAGTTAATTTTGTACTCTGTTACTGTGCATTAAATATCTATCAGCTGTACATTTATGGCTTTGATTGACATATACCAAGGGGAATTTCTTTTTTAGTCCAGTCTACTTGGTGTTCTGTATGCCTTTTGTACCTTGATAGGCATCTCCTTCTTTAGGTTGTGGGAATTTTCTTTTATGAATTCGTTGATATTTTCTGTGCTTTTTCATAGATTTCATTAAAAAATTTATTTTTTTTCTTTGAAGACCTTTATCATACTTATAAAGCCTAAGATCCTTATCTTGGTTTTCATCTATGTTGCAATTCTCAGGGCCTATTATAGTAGAATTACTGGGCTGTAGTGGAGACATATTGTCCTCACTGTTATTGACTGTGTTTTTATGCTTGCATCTAGGTGTCTCTGTTTGGGAAGTTTGCAGTTTTAGGTGCTAATATTTGATCTTGTTGTTGTTGGGTGGGTGTTTTGTTCCCTGGTTTCTGTTGCTCTCTTTGGTTTTTATGAGTGTTCAATGTTTGTTTCCTGCCTGCTAGGGATTTCTTCTGGAATCCTGGTAGGTGTGACCACTGGCAGTTTTCAGTAATATATGTCCCTAGTTATTGGGAGCTGACAGGAATGGATATGGGCTTGGAGAGTGGGGCTGATGGGATTCACAGAAGGAGGCAAGAGGGAAAGCAACTTCTGCTTAGTCCTTTGAAAGTGGGTGTAGAGAGTATGGTGAGGCCAAAATAAGTAGTCTGCTACCGAGCAAGGAATGAGGCAGGGGATTGATTTGGAGTAGAGGAGGGAGAGTGAATATCCGAAGCTCACCTACATGCTTCAGTGGCCTACTTGCTTCTCTAGCAATGTTGGCTGGCAGATTCCTAGGGACTGCCTGCTGGGGTTAATGTGTGTGGAGGAAAGACTGGGGGATAGGATTGGAGGAGAAAAGGGAGCGCTGAGGATGTGCCGTTAGCTTACCTGTTTTCCTGGCCAGGCTCCACAAGTATCCTCTTACGACAATACCTACTCATCATTTCTCAATAACATTGAAGAACGCCATCAACAATTTGAAGGAAGATCTATTTCTTCTGGCACCATGGTTACTAAGGTCATCTGGCAGAGATCCTAGAGAAGTATTTGACAAAATTACCTACTGAGGGCTGTAGAAGGAACCAGTATAGAAATAGCAGGGGACATACAATTACGGATGCATTATTATTGTCTGATGTTACAATGTGATTAATGCAGAAGAGGGAAAATTTCAATTCTCCCACAAATGTATAATTAGCCACTTATTAGTAAAACTAAGTTAAAATATTCAGATATCTTGAAAAGATATGTTAATCTCTATTTCTCAGAGTTTCTGGCAGTGTATGATGTCAGAAACAGTTAATAATATCTTGATTGATGTAGGATATATAAACTAATTCCAAACAAAGGCAGGAGCAAGAAATGTTGGAAAGTGGTTAGTTAACAAATAATTGACTCAGTTGCTATTTTCAATTGATTAGGCCTGGAACCTAACTTCTTACGAATATTTTTTAAAAAGTTACTAGAGGGAAAAATAGAACAAAATCAATATTCAATTCAGTTGTCACAAATACTTTATTGCCTTTAGTTACTAATACCATCTATCTGGAAGAGGTGAGCAGACATCGCTGAAAGCTCCCATTTGCCAGTGACAGAAACTAGCCATAAAGCTGACTTTTCTATTTGTGGTTAGAGACTAAAATGCTGAAATAGACGATCATAAAATGTGCTTTGTTCCTAGAAAATCATGCGGTTATGTGACTTTTTACACATTACATTCCCCCACCCCTTCTCTCTTCAGGGATTTTTCTCAAATTTAATTCTCTTCTTACACTGAACAGATCTCAGTAAATTATAACACAATGTAGTCAGTTAGCAAGTTTATAAACCTAGGATTCATATATAACATCTTATTTTCCCCTACTTTCTATATTATACCTGATACTAAATCTTCTTGAATCTAGTCCCACGATATGCTTCAAGACACACCCTTTATATCCATCAGGACTGTTACCTTCTTATTACAATTCAGTGCCATCTCTTGGCCACACCACTGGCAATATCCTCTAAATTTATCCTCCTATAGTCTCTTGACCCTTTCTAAATCATTTTCATACAGAATATCCAGATTAATATATTTTAATAACTATTCTGATGCCACATTCTTTCTTAAAAAAGGTAAGCTAGAGAGATGACTGAATAGTTAAGAGCACATAGTATTCTTGCAGAGGACTGGAATTTTATTTCCGCACTCAATTATATATAGCTCCAGCTATTGGGAGATCTTGCAGCTCTGGTCTATATGGGCACCTACACACAAAAAAAATAAAAAGTGCTTAATATTTATTGCATAACTTGTGTGTATGACTGTGTCTATGTGTGGGTGCATGGTGTATCAGTGATTGCTAGTGCATGTTATAGGACAACTTGCCACAGCCTAGAACCATATGAGAAGAGAATCTCAACTGAAGAATGATCTAGATCAAGTTTGGCCTGTTGGTATGTCTGTGGGGCCTTGAATGTTATTTGGTATAAGAAGATTCAGCCCACTGAGGCTTGCACTCCTCCCTGCATAGAAATCCTAGACTGTATAAGATAGGAGGACGGTAACTAGAAAAATGGAAGTAGCATGGGTGCATTTATTTATTTCTGCCTTTGACTGTGGATGTCTTACGTTTCTGCCTCGATTTCCCTCAAGGATGGATGGTAACCTGGAATTATAAACTAAACAAATGCTTTCTCTGCAATGTTGCATTTTGGTTGGGGTATTTTATCACTGCAGCAGAAAAGAATATGGAACAGTTGCCACAAATTCTTCTAAGCTAATAGTTCCAAACTCCATGTTCCTAGACTCTAACGACTCTTTCACTGAACCAGGAAGAGATGGTGCATTGTAATCGTTACTATGACTGCACTTATTATATACCATCACTTGTATCACACCAATCCTTCTTAAGTAGTTCTCTGCTAAGCTTTTCATGAGTTCACCAGACTATATGTGAAATCATATTCCTGCTAGGAACCTGGCTGACAAAATAGATGGTAGGAAGGATAGATCAGAAAATAAATTCATGAACTAGATGCTTTCACACATTTGAGGAACTCGTGGATAAAGTGTTTATAGGGAAAACAGGGCATTAGTGATATGTGACTTAGAGAGTTCTTCCGATTACTCACATTTACCTTGTATGGCCTAGGCTCATGTGTGGTTAGTTAGAAGGCAAGAGCTGCGGAAGTAGTGTGTTATGCTTTTGGACCTGTGTTAATGAAAATGATTCTAATGATTACAAGTCAGCTGAATTTTTTGATGAATCTGGATATCATATGCTATGCTATAAAAGAGATAAATACAAGGTTATAGAAATACAACATTCAGAAAATAAATACATTTTTTTTGAGATAGACTTTCTCTGTGTAGTTATGGCTGTCCTGGAACAGTCTGGACAGTCTAGCTTCAAACTTCCACCTGCCTCTGCCTCCCAACTTCTGCAATTAAAGGTGTATTCCACCACATGGATAACAATATATATATATATATATATATATATATATATATATATATTTGTCCTGGACTCACTTTGTAGAGCAGGCTATACTTGAACTCACAGAGATCTACCTGCTTCTGCCTCCCCTGATTGCTTGGATTACAGGCCTGCCCCACTGCACTGGGCATAGAAAAATTTTTAAATGGAGCTTATCATTTCTTGCAGTTACAGAGCAGATATGACTGAAAAGCAAGGACAGGCCCTCAACAGTACAGATAAATAGTATCAAGTCATAGATAATTTCACTGAGATACAGAACCTTATCTTCTATGCCTACTTGGGGTTATCTTTGAATCCTAACTACACTTTTCAAATGGAACTTTTGATGACTACTAAAGTGAGGTGTTTCTCAAAGAAGTGCCAAATCTCTTTGTTTCTATGACTACCCACGATAGCCATGCTTGTAACAAAAGTGAGCTAGTAATGTGTAAAAAATGATTACATATGCTTCCTCTCTGGATGGATTTTAAAGGTACCACAATGGTTTCAGGATTACCTCATTTGGGACAAGCAAGAATCATGAGCATGTGCAGGAGTGATCACTGTGGTTATTAGGTCAAGAAGGATGAAAAACATCGATTAGAGATGAATGATATTATTCACCCATGAAGATTATATAATTTAATATCTTGTGTTAAGCTTTTAAGAATAATATAATCAATTAGACTGACTATTTCTAAACTTGTCATAAAAATGGAAATGGTGTAATGTCCTAGGCCTACAGAAGGACCTGATATGCCAAGAGAAAGAGGGAGTAATATTCAAGCCACTTACAACTACCAGATTTTCAGATACTCCTCTAACTGTATGACCAGAGAAACTCAACAACACTCAAATGCCTTTATGAAGGGTTATTTTTGTTTGGCAAAGCTCTGTGGCCTGTGGACTCTGTGGGCTACAAATCACGACTATGATCTTCTTTAACACACTGTTATTAATGACATATGCTGAATCCAGGTGCTGAGAACTTCAGGAAAACTAATCCTTATTCTGAACAAGAGAGCTGAAGGATAAAGAACAAACCCCATTTTCAATATCCTAATACCCTTGTATTAGCCAAATTCTTGGAAATTTAAAAAAAACATTATTTATTAGTTATTGATTTAAGGAATTTGTTATTTTCAGTGACAGTCATTTAAAAAATGCTTGTTTGCTACTTGCTTTTCAGCTTTTGAACTGTCTTAAAAGAAAGCCTATTTATATGTATATAACTAGGAATATATCACTATGATTTTAATATGAACTATCTCCCCCAGATGGTGTTGACATTTAGGGAGGTTGTGAAAATGTGTGGATAGAGGACCTGGCTGGCTGAGTTAGGTCACTGCACGTGAACCTTTGAAGTTATTGGTTCTGGTGTTGCTCTCTCAGATTCCTGATCTGTTGTGGTGTCAACAGGTCATCTTGTATGTTCCTCTCACTATAGATAGAGCCACAGTAGCTACTATGTCTTCCCCTCCAAGGAAGATTGTACATCTTATGCTGTGATATAAATTTCTCCTCCCTTAAGGTGTTCCTCGCAGTAGTGTACAAATTGAGCAGGACACATGCATATCTGTGGATATGATATAGCTCAATAGAGAAATATCGAATGGCAGAGAAACACCTAAAGAAATGCTCAACATCCTTAGGCATCAGGGAGATGCAAATCAAAATGACCGAGATTTTACCTTACTCCCATCAGAATGGCTAAGATAAATAATTCAAGTGACAATAGATGCTGGAGAGGATGTGGAGAAAGGGAAACACTCCTCCATTGCTGGTGGGAATGTAAAGTTTTATAACCATTTTGAAAATCAATCTGGCACTTTCTCAGAAAATAAGGAATAGTGCTTCCTCAAGATCTATCTATAACCACTCCTAGCATATATCCAAAAGATGCTCAAGTATACAACAAGGACATGTATTTACTCAACCATGTTAGTAGCAGCTTTATTGTAATAGCCAGAACCTGGAAACAATACAGATGTCCCTTAGCTGAGGAATGGATACAGAAATTGTGGTACATTTACACAATGGAATACTACTCAGCAATTAAAAACAAGGAAATCATGAAATTTATAGGCAAACAGTGGAAACTAGAAAAGATCATCCTGAGTGAGGTAACCCAGAAGCAGAAAAGCACACATGGTATATATTCACTTATAAGTGGATATTAGACATATAATATAGGATAAACATTCTAAAATCTGTACACCTAAAGAAGCTAAGCAAGAAGGAAGACCCTGGGTAAGATGATCAATCCTTACTCAGAAAGGCAAATGGGATGGACATCAGAAAAGGGAGAAAACAGGAAACAGGACAGGAGTCTACCATGATAGAGCTTTTGTACAGAAATCAAATCAAGGTTCAAAGAGGTCTGTGGATGCAGAAAGATAAACTTTGCTTTTGATAGTCTCTCCTTTTTTTAGATGTATATAATTTTATTTTTTAATATATTTTTTATTTATTATAATTCACTTGTATCCCAGCTGTGGTCCCACCCTCATCCCCTCCCAATCCTACCTTCCTTCGCTCCTTATCTCCTCCCATGCTCCTTCCCCAGTCCACTGATAGTCTCTTAAGAGATCTATTGATTAGCGAGTAGTTGGCTTGTTACTTTAGAGTGGTCTTTTTTCTTTCTGAAAAAAAAAATTATTACTACGTCTTTCAAAGACCCATTATTTATATTTACTGCCTTAGTAATTGCTTTAGTCAATTCTTTAAATACTCTGTGATATGTATTATTTTGATCTGATAATTGGATGGATTCCAGCTTTTAATGGAATCTTTGATGTGAAACTCTCTGGTTACCATGCTATTGCATAAATATGATGGCTCATATTGGAAATTAAACAAAAGATGCCTTTTATGTGATTTATTGGCTATTTTTTCCTAGTAAATAAAAGTAGATTTTTATATTATTTTTCAGGATTTTGGGGGAGAATATATATATATATTTAACAAAAACAGTATATACTGATATTATGAAAAAGATTAATAAAATTGAACAAATATATTAATGGTGGCCTTATTAAGATACTAGATTTAAGTTTATAGAAAAATATTCATTAGTTTTCAGAGTTAAGTATGAGCGAAAACAATGCAAAATGAAAGTGGGGCCTTTGATAAAAATTATATACTGGGTTCTTATATGGTAACTACCTCATATAGAAAACTCAGATCAGATTAATATCCAATCAGTTGGTATATACTTTCACAGATGAGGAGACTAAGCTTGAGAATGCTAATTAATGTTCCCATGGTAACAGTAGCTAAGACATAATTCAAATTCTGATAACATTCTCTGAATCCATAGAACATGTTAAACTGACTCCCACTTATGGGGTTTTGAGAGACTTGTAATTTCTTAAGACTAGAAGAACCAGGTCGGTCTTGCCAGATTCATATGCTGAAAGAAGTATAAAACTGAAGAATGAAGAAACTTAAAAGTCAGAACCTAATGGTTTCATTTAATTGATGAGGATCATGAGGCCCACAGAACAGAACACAGAATGCATGTAATGTTCTTTTACCTCCTTATTAACATGGCTCTTTATTTCTTAGCTTTCTTATTTGTAAAATGGAGACATTTCCATAAAGAGTCATAGAAAATTCAAAGAATATTCATGGCTCCAAATAAAACAGCTAATTTTTTGGTTATCAAAAGATAGTAAGTAGCATGGAATTCTGTTTCTGTGTGTCAAAAGTGCTGTCTCTAAAACATGGTTAGTCCTTCTTTCATAGTCTCCAGATGGATGCTCCAGGTTCCCCCAAAATATGACTTCAGTTATGTATGGGAAAGAGGAGAATGGGAAAGAGTTAGACTTCTCTGTTCCCTTTGCCATAAAAACAAGTCTTCAAGAAACTGTGGCACACTTTGATCAGTCACATTCACTAGAACTAGAGCAGTGGTGGTCAACATATCAGATATCCTACCTATCAGATATGTACATTTGGATTCATAACAGTAGCAAAAGTACAGTTATGAGGTAGCAATAAAATCATTTTATGGTTGGGGGGTCACCACAACTGTATTAAAGGGCTGTGGCATTAGGAAGGTTGAGAACCATGGAACCAGAGGAACTGCATAGTCCGAATACATTTTTAGTGTCCAGCTGTAAACAGATTGTTTTTGAGACACAGTGTTACCATCTAGGCCAGGCTGAGGTCTGAATCCTTCTGCCTCAGTCTCTTGAGCAGTAGGATTGCAGACATGCCCGCTGTAAACGGATCTTTGCTTACTCAACACTAGTAACCTGATTTCTACTAAATGTAAGCTACATTGAAACAGGAATTGCATACAGGTGGATGAAGATGGGGGAAAAAACCAACAGTGTACAGTGTGGTAATTACATGATTTTATTTGCTCACTACCGATTGTATTTCATTTACTTTTCAAGATGCCATTTGAGAAAGTGATTGTCTGCAAGTATCTTATATATCATTTGAACTAAGGGTTCACTATTTGAATGTTTATGGCTTGTAACTAGGTCATAAAAAAGTGAAGAAAGCCATAGATTGGTACACAACAGTGAGTGAATGTTGCTAACTTTCAAGCACCACAAAATATAGCAGTTTTAAAATGTGTTTTTATTGCAACAACCCTGGCTCATTCTTGTCTCTGTTGTGGAAGTGAGCAAATGGAGCCTGACAAATTGACTATGTTGCTAAATTTGCTTAGCTAAAAAGGTTAAGGCTGGCTTTGGGAATCTCCATTTTGTCTAACTGCAAACCACCTTCTCAAGCCCTATAAAATAGGTTTTAGTTTGTAACTGTATGTTAGGACTGTTTGGTACAACATCCCACCGAATGTGATGATTCTAGAGGTATATAGAATATGGCAACCTTACAAAGAGACTTGGCTGTTTCCCAGCTCAAAATGTCAGGATAGAGTCCCAGGTGATGGATAGCAAATGTTTGTAAGTTCAGGGCTTTCTGACATAGTTCCTCTACATGGCTGATGGTCTGGAATGGTCTGGAATTCATAAAAGACAGTTTAATACACCTAGGCTTCTTAAGCTTTTCTACTAGTGACCTTTATTCCCATGAGAAAAATTTACACATCTCTACATATGTAGGCATATAAAGTCAGTATAAAATTCAAACATACACTGATGAACAATCAAATTTATTTTAAAATACTTTGTTATGTAGATAATTGTAGTATTTATTAATCACAAATGCTAATGAGATGCATGTGCCCTTTGTTTTACATAAAAAATAGATCTTGAGGGCTGTGTCCCCCTTCCCCAAGATGACTCAGTGATTGTGAGCACTCGCTGAGGACTTGGTTTCAGTTCCTAAAGTCTAATTTGAGGTGATTGAATGTTCTCTTTCAGGCTTTGAATGGCTGAATGGCCACTCCATGTAAGTATGTGGTATACGTACACACATGCAGACGCATGTACATACACATGAAATGAATAAATTCCATCTTTGAAGACCTAAATACACAGGTGGGAAGTCCAGCTAATAGTGCTTTCCATGTGAGCATGACAACCTGTGTTTGATCCCAAAGCATCCATGTGCATTAGTTACTTTTCCTGTTGCTGCGATAGAATTCCCTGACGGAAAGCAACTTTGAGGAGAAAGGGTTTATTGTGGCTTACAGTTTCCGAGGGGATCCAGTGGATCAATGATAGGAAGACATGATTTCAGCAATATGAGTTTGGGCTGGCAGGCAGGAAGCAGAGTGCTGTTTTTTTAAGAGCATAAAGCTTGGTATCTGCTATAAAAACAGTGCAATTCACAACTTGCCAGTGTCATGGGTGGTCTGAGGTATTTCAAGCAACATTTGTTAGCATCATGGTGGGTACTTTGCAGAGGATTCTTTCTGTGTGTTCAGAACTCAGGCTGCAATGAAGTTGCACAAGGCAACATAGGTGAGTGCTTCAACAAACAAGCGATTCATTATGAGTTTGATTTAAATTACTTTTTTCATCATTGCATGTTCAAAAAACGTTTAGTCAAATTTATTTTATGGCCTTCATCTATTGAGGATGGTTGAGAGGCTGGGAAATAAGAGAATATGGCCTAGAAGCCACTTGTTCTGCCCTTGTCACTACTGCACAGCGTCACACACCCTTTAAAGCCATTGCAATGCAAATGAAACAGCAGAATATGACGTGAACCAACCAAACCAACGAAACACACCACATTGGCATCACGTTCATCTGCAGAGTGATGTTTCTACCAGTGGTGTGTTAGAACTTAATAACTAGCAGCTCTGTCGACCTAAGGAACAAAGCTGAAGCCTGGCCCTTGGAAGAAGACCAGATAGCTGTGTTAAACACTGACAGAAGACTCAGCGGTCACTTCTCGCAGAAAGGTGAAGAAATGGGAGCAAGTTTCCCCTTCGAATGTTGGCTTTGAAGGATTGTTTGAAAGCTCAAGCACTTCAGAGACAGTTACAAGGGTTTCAGAGGGACAGGTTGGCACAGTTCACTGAGTATAATGAAAATGTTTACCCAGTGTATACCAAAAGCACACATAAAGAACTCACATTACCTTACAGCAGAAAACAATGGTGGGAGAAATGTCTAAACAGTGTGAGAGCTTATTTCTAGTACAACTATGATAAATTTATAAAAGAAATTTTGTTCTTAGGGTATCAAGGTAAGATTAAAAACAACCCTCACACCTTTTATTAGCCTGTCTGCTTGGCTGTTTGGTTTTGGTTTGTGCTCACACGTGAGCCTATTCTCTCTAATGAGGAGGAAAAGTGACTTCATGGAACATTAATCTCAAAGAGAGGAGTAATTAGGCATTTCTGCATCTCTCTGGTTATCTTTGGTTAATAAATATTCCTTTCTGTAGCTTGAAGCTATGAAGACAAGCCATTGAATCACAATTTGTAACATTTAGAAATTTTTTTTTGCTATAAGACAAACACATACATAATGAACCTTTGTATTTTCTGGAATAATTCAAGTATTTAAAACTTTCCTACAGGCTTCTAAAAGAAACATTTTCAATAATGACATGTTTTCTTTACTCTAATGATAATAATTATAAGCAATAGCAATAACTAACATTTGTTGAATATAATCACTTTGTATTATTACTACAGTGAACTACAAGGCAGGTAACTTCTTAAAAATTACTTACAGCTCAGAGGTTCAGGTTTTTAGATGAGATAGACTCAGTTCTTTGGTCAGAGCTTGGTGGGTAACGATGACAAGGGGGTGTGTTAGAATGAGCAGTCACGTGACACTGGGGTGGGAGGAGAGAACATTCTGTGGGCCAAGCCTTTTAGTGAATTGTCATTGGAATTCAAGACCCAGACGACAGCATTGAGTTAGTTTTTAGTGCCTGACACATTTTACTAACCTAATTTTACTCTCTTTCAGAAAATTATAGAAGAGTTACTCTTATTATTTTTATTTCACATATGAGAAAAATATCCCCAGGAAGATAAATTATTTGCTCAGAGTCTCACAGTTGGGGCTAAGAATGAAGCTTAGTTGGTAGAGTGATTGCCTAACATGCTCAAGATTCTGGGTTTGATCCCCCAGCACTGCATAAACTTGTGTGCTTGAAATCTCAGAACTTGGTACATAGCTAGTTGGAAGCCAGTTTGTACTTCATGAGACCATTAGTTAACAGCTCATATGTGGAAAATAGTTCAGTCTCAACATACAACAATAATAATAATGATAAAGAAACAGGTTGACCAACAGTTATAGAATTTAAAGCTACAGTTTTAGAATTCTCAAAGAATGCTTAGTAAGATAATGACTTCATGATAAGTTGTCATAATTTTTGTTCTGTAAGTAGAGTATCTGCTACTCTGATCAATGGTGCTGATCGCTTGGTGCTACTGCAGGAGCAAGAAACTGTAACAGACAGGGCAGAGGGGGATGCTTTACATTGTTGGGACATTCCTTCACAGAGGCTTGGGACCCAGCCTCATCCATGTTTTTTTGTATTCTGACCAGGAGGTGAATAGCTTGGTTGCACTATCTGATCCTTGCACGATGCACTGGCCTCTGACCTAAAACAAATGAACCTCCCTTACTTAAATCACAGATGAGAGCATTGACAACATGAGGCAAAATGACCCTATTCTCTTCATGAGTAGGTCTGTCCTAGGCAGCTGGCTAACTCAGTTCATTTCCGGCAGGCATGCCGTCTGCAGGCTGTGTGAAACAGTACAGACTCTTCCGGGTGCTTGTGTTTTCTGTTTGCGTGACTCTTTGACACACTCCAGGCCTCTTGCTCAAGGATTACTACCTTGGAAGGGCATTCTCTGACTGCTCTCTCAAAATTACTGCCCCTCACCATAATTTCTGATTTCCTGTTCTACTCTGCTGTTCTTTTCCCCATTTTCCTCTTGGTTCTGCTTTTCCCTGGTGTTTTTTTTTTTTTTAATATAGCATTATATTATATTACATACCTATTCTCCCATATTATTATTATTATTATTATTATTATTATTATTATTTATTTATTAGTGTGTGTGTCCCATGGCACACGTGTGGAAGCCAGAGGCCAACTTTGTGGAATCAACTCTCTCCTCCACTCTACATGGGTTTCAGGGATTGAACTCTTATGCCCTGGGCTATAAAACAAATGGCTTCACCTGCTAAGTTATCTCACTGCTCACATTCAATATTCATGATCAGTTTTCTAAACAGCCAAATAAAAATCAACTTGAAATATTCAGGTTGTAGGAAGAGGCAACTTATTTTCAGAGGTTTTAGAGATGTAATTAAAGAACATTTTTAATACCTAACATCTATCACAATTTTCATTTAATTGTGATGTCTCCTTAGTTTCATGTACTTTATAACCCTTTATTTGCTTAATAGTATTCCTAATATAGGGCAGTTCCTTAGCAAAATGTCCTGTAATTTGTAGTTGTTTTTCCTTTGTTCCTAGTTTTGAGTTATATATATTGCAGGAGTATTATACAGCCTGGGTATTGTGTCTTTGTGTCATATTCTATCTAGAGGAACAGAATCTTGGTTTGTTCCACTGCTGTTGGTGCTTTCTTATATTCTTTGCCTCAGATGCAGCCACTGTGCTGAAAGCACCATTGGTTTTCTTTAAAATCTGGAAATAATGTGCTGGGTGAAACTGGCAGAGTGTGGGGAACCATTTGCTCCTTAAAATAAAAAAGCTGGTATTCTTTGTTAAGAAGAACCTTCCCCCTACCTTCTATGCATTTAATCCCTTCTCTCTCAATGCATCGTGTTATACTTTATTTGTTCCTTTTATCAAATGGCAAGATTGTTCCACATTTTGTCAGTAGGATCATTCTGTTTAGTTCTTACACTTTTGTTGCTATTTCCACTAATCCTTGAGTGCTTTTTGCTCTCTGACAGAATAAGAACCTCTAAACACTCTGGTGATTTTCCTCCTGCATACACCATTTTTTTTTTTCTGGAAACACTATTTTCCTCACAGGCAAAATGACATTTGGACATGAAGATATTGGCACTGGATGAACTCTTTAATGTTTATGTGGGCACCAGCAATTTCCACTTCTGTTCTGGCTGCCCCATACCCATTTCTCCACTCTTGGTTCTCAGTTTCCTAATTTGGGTTTTATATAACTAAAGCACATCCTCTCATTGAATTTCAAAGGCTGGTACCTAAAATTCTACATGCTTCCTAACAGTTGTCAAGGGTTGAGAATACCTCTCTTTTCATCTGACAGTATGAGAGCTCTTACATCCCATTCTGCATTCAGGCTTTTCTCAGTCACTTCTGTCTTTTGTCTGAGTTTTACAGATATTCCAAAGTACGTAAAATAAGTGGGAGATAATCAGTTAACCCCAATATCTGGAAGATAAAGCAAAGACTTAGCTACTTGTTTTACCATCCGTTCCATTTTGGATTTGAGAAACAGGTATTCAGTCCTTCCAAACAGCATGCACTTTGCAACATCCCTGGTGACTGGCGCCAATTCCATCTGGTTGAGTCTGATTATTTTGTTGCAACTGTTCAGACTTATAAACCCAATAATTAAAAGAACTTAGACATGTTAATACTTAGGTACCCTTTAACCACTTGCTTCTAAAGACCCGTAAGAGGTTTTTATAAGACATTGTTTCACTGCAGGGACTGTTACTGTTTCAGTGGGACATGTTATACATGAATATTCTTTAAAAGGGCTTCTCTCCCTTTTTCCTTTCTGAGCTTTCAGCCCTCCATTTACTAACAGAAGATTAGCTATAGTTTGTCTTAATTGTTCCACCTTTGACAATGGTGAAAATACAACAAAACAAATCCCAGCTTTGCTTTTCCCTCTAATGTTTCTGTCTGAAGATTAAGAGTGTCTGCAGCTTGTTCTAGAGTAATAATTTCTATTGGCTCAAGTCCATTAACTGCAGGAAAAACACCTGGCAAGGCGGTTGGTAGCAGCCTGTTCTTGTTAACCTTTCAGCCTGCACAATAACCATCAGCAGGCACCGAGTCAGGGCCTCTAATAAACTGGCATTAAAGCTGCTGACAGCTAATAACTTTTTATGGGTTTCCAGACCCAAATGAAAGAAAATGTTCTGATTAATTAAAATCAAAGAATTTTTAAATTCCACAATCCTAGAAATGGATACATTTTAGGCATCAAAAATGAAAGAAAGATCAGTGTGTCCTTTCAGAAGATATTTTCCACAAACAAAACAGACTTCCAAAATATATAAAGGTAACTATTTAAATCTGCTTTAATTTTTAGTTACTGCACTGTTTTTTTTTTGTTGTTGTTTTTTTAAAGGGAACGTTCCTAAGAAATTAAAAATCTAGCATGCTAGCTATAGATGGACAGCTTTAACTAAATTCTTTCAACATATAAAAGAATTTCTGCTAGTTAGTTATAGAAAACTTTTAATCTCCAATAATTGTAGGAAGAAGACCTCTCTGTGGGAAAAACACGTGGAGAAATATATGCATATTCACTTACTCTTTGTCTTGATTGTCTGGTAGAACACCAGTCTGTACGTGGACTGCATCTGTTCGGTGAACAGGTTCACTACTGGTTATGTGGAACCTGAGGTGAGGTTAAAATTTTCAGGAGAGAACAGGCATGGCACATAAACACAACCTTAGGTTTTCCATGACTTAGACATACTTTCTTTTATTAAATATTTTAAAATATTATTTAAATAATAAATTTTATAATATATATTAATATTTATTAAATATTATATATTTTTAAATATTATACTTTCTTTTTTAAAATATTTCTTTATTTTTAAATAATTTTATACATTCACTTGTATCCCAGCTGTAGCCCTCTCCCTCTTTCCCTCCCAATCCTCCCCTCCCTCCCTCATCTCCTCCCTGCCCCCCTTTCAAGTCCACCGAGAGGGGGTGTCCTCCTCTCCTTCCGTCTGGCCCAGGCTTATCAGGTATCTTCAGGATGGTTGCAATGTCCTTATCTGTGGTCTAGCAAGGCTGCTCCTCCCTCAGGGGGGAGGGGAACCTCATGAGTTCATGTCAGAAACAATTCCTGTCCCCCTTACTAGGGAACCCACTTGAATAATGAGCTCCCATGGGCTATGTCTGAGCAGGGATTGTAGGTTATATATATGCATGGTCCTTGGTTGGATAAACAGTCTCATAGAAGACCCCTGTGCTCAGATATATTTGGACCTTGTGGGGCTCCCTGTCCCCTCTAGGATATACTAATTCTTCCTTCCTTCATATGATTCCCTGTTGTGACCCGCGTAATCGTCTCGCCAGCAAGAACGTACGTGGACAACAGGATCCTTCTGCAGCAAGCTTTTTTGCAGTCAAGCGATGAAAGGAGGAAAACCCCGAGCCCTGAAGTGGCGCTGTTTATATAAGCCCTGCTCGCACCAGAGTGGTGTGAGATGACGTATCATTCCCTGATTGGCTGCTCACCCATGGTGTGAGATGACGTATCATCCCCTGATTGGCTGCTCACCCATCACCCCATATGACGCCCCGGGCTGGGCTCGTGACTTGGCGCGCTATTGCCGAATGGTCATGCGCTCTAGGACTTGTTTACCAGTTTTGAGCGCGGAAGCCAGCGCCATGGCGACCAAACCCCGGCTCTCCACATCTCCCCCTTTTTTATTTTGTTTGAACAGTAAGCTTCCTACTGTCAATACAGCATTATACCAGAAAGCCAAAGTCTGAGCCTGGTGGAAGGCAATGCTTCAGCCGTTGCCCGTCATTGGAGCAACCTCCTCACTGTGAGGCTGTCCTGTCTTAGGTCGGTGAAGACTTATTTGCACTCTTCCGTCACTGACTTTCCAGATCGTTTGGCAAGAGAAAAATTGTGATTTACACCCATCCCCGTGCAATGGGAAACAGATCCCCAGGGAGTGCAAGGGCTGTAAATCCAGATTGTGGCATGTGCCTGCAAAGACAGAGGCAACCTTGTCAAACATTAATTTTTCAGCATGGATAACCAAATATTGAGGGAGGTGGCTTGCTCCAGAGCGGCTAGCACCTGTGCGATCACCACCTTGTCACATTTTTGTTGGGTTTTGAGTTTGCAGAACAACCAGAGGACAAATATTAAACCACAGCACAGGGCAGCGCCAAACATCCCAATGCCCACCCATTCCTTAAAATAAGAAAAGGCGGAAGAAACCCAGGATAATAAGCCATCTGTGAACGATAAATCCACTCGAGTAGAATTAATGGTCACCACCGCCGCCCTTAGCTCTTCAAGTAGTTGCAGGTATATTTGTTGAAAGATCATCTTCAGCTGCCGCGAGCTTTCGCGTGAGGCACTCCGGTACCCAGAATGGATTGTTTTCTTCCTGTGGGAAAACACAGACAGCTCCCCTGGATCTTATTAAGATAGGATCCGGGCCTTTCCATTAACCAGTCAAGACATCCTTCCATTTGACCATTTCCTTAGGCCTATCAGGCTCTACAGGGCACAGCTTGCAGCCGGTGTTAAGGCTCTGAGTGAAGAAATATGAGCATCCCCTTCCAAAATATCAAATAGGGGTTTTAATTCAGCAGAAGGAATCTTTAAAAACGGCCTAAGCCAATTTATAACACCTAATAATTTTTAAAAATCATTTAAGGTAGTCAAAGTGGATCAAGGACCTCAACATAAAACCAGATACCCTAAATCAATTGGAAAAAAAAGTCGGGAACAGCCTAGAACTCATTGGCACAGGAGACAACTTCCTGAACAGAACACCAACAGCACAGGCTCTAAGAGCAACAATCAATAAATGGGACCTCATGAAACTGAAAAGTTTCTGTAAAGCAAAGGATACCGTCATCAAAACAAAACGACTGCCTACAGATTGGGAAAGAATCTTCACTAACCCTTTATCTGACAGAGGACTAATATCCAGTATATACAAAGAACTAAAGAAGCTGAAAAGCAGCAATTCAAGTAATCCAATTAAAAAATGGGGAACAGAGCTAAACAGAGAATTCTCGACAGAGGCATATCGAATGGCAGAAAAACACTTAAAGAAATGCTCATCCTCATTAGCCATCAGGGAAATGCAAATCAAAACGACCCTGAGATATCACCTTACACCCATCAGAATGGCCAAGATGAAAAACTCAAGCGATAACACATGCTGGAGAGGTTGTGGAGAAAGGGGAACCCTGCTCCACTGCTGGTGGGAATGTAAACTGGTACAACCACTCTGGAAAGCTATCTGGCGCTTTCTAAGACAAATAGGAATAGTGCTTCCTCCAGACCCAGCTATACCACTGCTAGGTATATACTCAAAGTTTGTTCAAGTACACAAAAAGGACACTTGCTCAACCATGTTTATAGCAGCTCTATTTGTAATAACCAGAACCTGGAAACAACCCAGATGTCCATCAACGGTGGAATGGGTACAGAAATTGTGGTATTTTTATACAATGGAATACTACTCAGCAATCAAAAAGGAGGAAATCATGAAATTTGCAGGCAAATGGTGGGATCTAGAAAAGATCATTCTGAGTGAAATATCCCAGAAGGAGAAAGACAAACATGGGATATACTCACTTATATAGACCTATAAGATATGATAAACATAATGAAATCTATACACCTAAAAAAGATAATCAATTGAGCGGACATGGGGTAAGATGATCAATCCTCATTTAGAAAGACAGATGGGATGTGCATTGAACGTATGACAAGAGTCTACTGAGTGCATCTGAAAGACTCTAACTAGCAGTGTTTTCAAAGCAAAGACTCATGACCAAACCTTTGGCAGAGTACAGGGAATCATAAGAAAGAAGGGGAGTTAGTCTGATGGGGAAAGGATAGGAGCTCCACAAGGACCAAATATATCTGGGCACAGGGTCTTTTCTGAGACTGACATTCAACCAAGGACCATGTATGGATATAGCCTAGAACCTCCACTCAGATGTAGCCTGTGGTAGCTCAGTAACCAATTGGTTTCCCAAAGTGAGGGGAACAGGGACTATTTCTAACAGGAACTCGATGACTGGCTCTTTGGTCTCCCCACCCCCGAAGGGAGGAGCAGTCCTGTTAGGCCACAGAGGAGGGCTTTGCAGCCAGTCCTGAAGATACCTGATAAAACAGGATCAGATGAATGGGGAGGAGGTCCCCCCCATCAGTGGACTTGGAAAGGGGCACGGTGGAGATGAGGGAGGGAGGGAGGGAGGGACTGGGAGGGAACGAGGGATTGGGACACGGCTGGGATACAGAGTTAATAAAATGTAACTGATAAAAAAAATAAAATTAAAAAAAAATCATTTAAGGTATGTAAATGGTCCCTGCAAATTTCTATTTTTTGAGGAACTATTTTGTCCAGGTAAATGACCGTTCCCAAAAAGGAACCTACCTCTGAAATCTAGACCTTTTCAGTGGCAATATGCAATCCCCATTGCTGCAGGGTTTTTTGCAACAAAGGATATGCATCTTGCAAAATGGCTAAGTCCTCATGGCACAAGAGAATATCATCCATATAATGAATCAGCAACAAGGAAGGAAATTGCTGTCTAAATGGTTCAAGAGCCATCTGCACATACAATTGACACATGGTGGGGCTATTAGCCATGCCTTGAGGTAAAACCCTCCATTGATATCTTTTATCTGGTTTATGATGATTAACAGAGGGTAATGTAAAGGCAAATCTTTGTCTGTCTTGTGGGCACAATGGAATGGAGAAAAAACAATCCCTGATATCTATTATTATAATTCTCCATTGCTTAGGCAGGGCTGAAAGCAGATGCAAGCCTCGTTGCACTGTTCCAAATAATCACATCTGTGCATTAATAGCCCTCAAATCATGGAGAAGTCTCCATTTTCCTGATTTCTTTTTTATAACAAAAATGGAATCATGGAGAGGCAGAGGGCTCCAAATGACCAACCTGAGTTTGTTCTTCCACTAATTGAGTGGCAGCCTCTAACTTTTCAGAGGAAAGGGGCCATTGAGGAACCCATACGGCCTCCTCTGTGAGCCAGGATATGGGCATAGAACCCTCAATGGTGGCTAATGAAAACTCAAGCCCTGTCTTCCTTTATTATTTTCTTGTGAAATTAGGTCTATTCTCCCTTGTTCTTTCTTGCCAAGACCTTTTCCTTCCTTATACCCCATCCTTTTCATAATATCAACCGCTTGTTGAGAATACTCATTGGTCAATGCCAATCCTAAATCCTGCAAAATATCTCTTCCCCAGAGATTGACAGGGAGAGGAAGAACATATGGTATGAAGCTTCCTGTTTGACCTTCTGGTGCCTGCCACATCAAAGAAGGTGAACTAACCACAGGGCCGGCCTCATATCCCAACCCTTGTAAGGAGTGGGATGATTGTGTAACAGGCCACGCCTTAGGCCACCAGGTGGAAGAGATAATGCTTTTATCAGCCCCTGTGTCCAAAATACCAGTAAAACTTTTCCTTTCTATTTGTAGTTGTAGAGTAGGTCTAGTTTTAAGATCAACTACCAGATGAGCAAAATCTGTTCCTGTGGAACCAAGCCCTCTTGCGCCTCTTGGTGTTTCGGTAGATGGAAAACAGTCATGAAGGCTTGGGAGGAGGACCAATTGAGCAATCCTATCTCCAGGAGAAATAGAAAATATGCCTTGAGGGCAGGAACAAAGCAACTGGAGCTGTCCTGTAAAATCTTGATCTAATACTCCACGATGGACCATAAGTCCTTTTAGAGTAGAGAGGAGCGACCCAAAATAAGACCGACACTTCCTTCAGGCAGGGGGCCTTCAAACTCCACTGGGACAGGTCGCACCCCCATGTGTGGCATTAATAAGAATTGGGAGGTAGAACGGAGGTCCAACCCTGCTGATCCTCTTGTTGCTCTACAGCTGGGTAAACCCTCCTGTTGCCTACCTGTGTCCCATATCTTTTGGGGCCCTGAGACCTGGGGCCCTGATGCCTGTTTTTTGGAACATTTTTATCCCTCTCCTCAGAGGGGGTGTCATGCTGTATAAGTTTTCCCTGAATATCTCTGACTGAGCGGCATTCATTAGCCCAGTGATTGCCTTTTCTACACTTAGGGCAAAGTCCAGGAACTTTCTTTTGCGCAGACATACGACAGTCTCTTTTTAAATGACCCATTTTGCCGCAATTAAAACAAACTTTATTGTTTCCAGAACTTGGGCGGTTCTTGCTCTGTAATATGGCTGCCGCCAGGTTGGCATTGGTAAGCGGGCCTCCGAGTCCTCGGCAAACTTTTATCCAATCTGTTAGTCCTTTGCTCCTTCTGGGGGTAATGACTGCCTTGCATTCTTGCGAAGCATTCTCATACACCAGTTGCTCTATCATTGGTCGGACCCTTTCCGGGTCTCCAAATATTCTGCCTGCTGCGTCTGTCATTCTGGCCACAAATTCTGGGAATGACTCCTGAGGACCATGGATAATTTTTGTTAAATGGCTTTTGGTCCCACCCTTCTTTGAAAGGGCCTTCCATGCTTTAATTGCAGTGGCAGAAATCTGGCCGTACGCTCCCCAATCATAATTTGTCTGTCACTGAACATGTGGACCTTGTCCTGTTAGTAGGTCAAAGGTCCAATTTTGTTGATTGTCCTCAGCATTAACATTAGCCCTAGCCTGGGAATGACAGGCATCATGCCATAAAGCTTTCTATTCCAAATACACTCCCATATTGGGGAGGGCAGCTTTTACTACAGTCTGCCAATCATTTGGGGTCATTGCTGTAGAGCCCAGCCTCTCAAGCTGCATGATTGTAAAATTAGCATCCACCCCGTACTTGTTAACTGATTCTGCCAGTTCTTTGACTAGGGGGTAGTCTATAGGCGCGTAGACACGGCCTCCCTCCACGTCTTCGAATACTGGAAAAGTCTGAAAAATTTTATGTCTATCTTTTGTTGAAAAGAAGGAGTCAGGGCAGTATCTCCTGATGTAGGGAGGAGGAGGAGCACTAGGGACAACAGGTCAGCCAACCGAGAAAGTGCACGCTTCCTGTTTCTCAGTAGTGGCCGCTCATCCAGGTGGTATCGTTCTTCCTCATAGCGGGCTGCTTCCTCCTCTAGATCTGACTCCTCGGAGGGACTTAACTCCTCCAACTCAGAATTGCCAATTTCTAAAGCCTCTAGTTCTTTTGTCAGATAGAGAGGCTCCTTTTTAGATTTTTTCTTCTCCTTATCATGTTTCTCTCCCAGGGTGTCCTTTCCCTTGCCTTTCGCTCCCGCAGCTTTACCGTCCGTGGAAGGGTCTTTATCCTTAGGGACATCTTTAGAGACATCCTTTTCCTTTTTTGTAAGAGCTCTTAACCTTTTATCCCGTTCTGTTTCTGACATGCTGTCTTGTATCTCCTCCAACACTTCCTGACCAGCCTTAATAGAGGAACGACAGTTTTCATCTTCCAAGCAAGATTTAACCAAAAGCCACAGTGATCTAGTACTTGCTCTTAGCTTTCCGTTAATCTCTTCCCTTTTGAGATCGCCCTCAAGCTTGTACAAAACCAAAAGAAAAAGGACGAGGGCAACAGTCACATCAGGGAAAGCAATAAGGGCTCCTGTTAGCTGAGGTGAAAGATGAGATAAATCAAGACCAAACATACCTCTCAGAACTTACCTCGATGCTGCAGTTCTGAATCCTCCCCGCGAACAGGGGGTCTCCTCGGCACCAGCAATGGCAGGCTCCCGGCATCCCGGGTTTCGGCACCAGATGTTGCTATCCGCGTAATCGTCTCGCCAGCAAGAATGTACGCGGACAACAGGATCCTTCTACAGCAAGCTTTATTGCAGTCAAGCGATGAAAGGAGGAAGACCCCAAGCCCTGAAGTGGTGCTGTTTATATAAGCCCTGCTCGCACCAGAGTGGTGTGAGATGATGTATCATTCCCTGATTGGCTGCTCACCCATCACCCCATATGACGCCCCGGGCTGGGCTCGTGACTTGGCGCGCTATTGCCGAATGGTCATGCGCTCTAGGACTTGTTTACCAGTTTTGAGGGTGGAAGCCAGCGCCATGGCGACCAAACCCTGGCTCTCCACAATTCCCTATACTCTACCGAAGGCTTGGTTATGGGTCTCAGCATCTGCTTTGAAACACTGCTAGGTAGAGTCTTTCAGGTGCCTTCTGTGGTAGGCTATTGTCCTGTTACTTGTTTTCTCCTATTTCCAATGTCCATCCCCTTTGTCTTTCTAGATGAGGATTGATCATCTTACCCCTGGACCTCTTTCTTATTTATCTTCTTTAGGTGTACATAATTTAGTATGCTTATCCTATCTTATGGGTCTATACAAGTGAGTGTATACCATGTGTGTCTTCTGCTTTTGGGATACCTCACTCAGGATGATTATTTCTAGATCCCACCATTTGCCTGCAAAATTCACGATTTCCTTGTTTTTGATTGCTGAGTAGTATTCCATTGTGTAAAAGTACCACACTTTCTGTATCCATTCCTCCGTTGATGGACATCTGCGTTGTTTCCAGGTTTTGGCTATTATGAATAAAGCTGCTACAAACATGGTTGAGCAAATGTCCTTGTTGTGTACTTGAACATCTTTTGGGTATATGCTTAGGAGTGGAATAGCTGGGTCTTGAGATAGCACTATTCTTAATTGTCTGAGAAAGCACCAGATTGATTTCCATAGTGGTTGTACCAGTTGACATTACCACCAGCAATGGAGGAGGGTTTCCCTTTCTCCACAGCCTCTCCAGCATGCATTATCTCTTGAGTTTTGATCTGAGCCATTCTGATGGGTGTAAGGTGAAATCTCAGGGTCATTTTGATTTGCATCTCTCTGATGGCTAGGGAGGTTGAACATCTCCTTATGTATTTCTCTGCCATTCTATATTCTTCTACAGAGAATTCTCTGGTTAGCTCCATACCCCATTTTTTAATTGGGTTACTTGAATTATTGCCTTTTAACTTTTTTAGTTCTTTATATATTCCAGATGTCAGCCCTCTGTCGGATATAGGGTTGGTGGAGATCCTTTCCCAATCTGTAGGCTGTCATTTTGTTCTAACGACAGTGCCTTTTACTTTACAGAAGCTTTTCAGTTTCATGAGGTCCCATTTATTGATTGTTGCTCTTAGGGCCTGTGCTGGTGGTGTTCTGTTCAGGAAGTTGTCTCCTGTGCCAATGAGTTCTACGGTGTTCCCCACTTTTTCTTCTAACCAATTTAGAGTATCTGGTTTTATGTTGAGGTCTTTGATCCACTTGGACTTTAGTTTTGTGCAGGTTGATAAATAAGGATCTATTTTCATTTTTCTGCATGTAGACATCCAGTTGGACCAGCACCATTTGTTAAAGATGCTGTCTTTTTTCCATTGAGTGGTTTTGACTTCTTTGTCAAAAATCAAGTATTCATAGGTGTGTGGGTTTATTTCTGGGTCTTCTATTCGATTTCATTGATCCACCTTTCTGTTTCTTTGCCAGTGCCAAGCAGTTTCTGTTATTACTGCTCTGTAGTACAACTTGAGATCAGTGATGGATATACCTCCAGAGGATCTATTGTTGTACAGGATTGTTTTGTAAATTCTGGGTGTTTTGTTTCTCCATATGAAGTTGAGAATTTTTCTTTCAAGGTATGTAAAGAATTGTGTTGGTATTTTGATGGGAACTGCACTGAGTCTGTGCTTTTGGCAGGACAGATATACTTTCTTTGTGAGTCAGAAAGCCAATGATTTTGTCCTTAGAGGCTTCACTAGCAAAAAGAAGGCAGGTATGTGGAGGGAAGCAACTTACGAGAATGTTCAAGCTGAGGAAATCAAAGTCAAGAACATTATCGTAGTCCCCAATGTTAGTCTTCACAGACCACTCAGGTGACCATGATGTTCATAGTGTGACGAGCTTAGCAAGCTGATGTCTCCTTTTGTGATCTCTGTGGATGAAATCAGGTATGACGCAGAGCATAGTGCTGAGTGTCATACTTTTATGCCAGTAGCAATATTGTGGTGATCCATACATTGGGACTTATATTTTAATGTTTCAGAGTTTCTGGAACACCCAGTAGTCCTGAAGGACATTTCTTATCTAGATGAACAATGTGCTCATTTAGATAGACTCTTGTCTTGGAGTGATAATGGTAATGTTTTGGTTCTTTATTACAAAGCTTCTGCTCAGTGTCATTTTATGAGCTTTAGGCAGTTCAGAATGCCATGTCTCCATCCACAGCCAGCAACATATCACAGATCCCATTCCTTTGACCAAAAGTGCTGTAACATAATAGATTAAAAGGAATTAAAGAAGGGATAAAACTAGTTTTGTGAAAGTATCCATGATTTAGCAGAGGGAAATAGTTTTCCCTTGATGGGTCTCAAGAAGACGTTTCTACCTCCATCTTCAGCTCCTTTCATATCGTGTCTCAAATTAGAGAGAAAAGCAACTGTGATGTGCTGTCCTTCCCTAATATTAATTTCACCGGAGACCACAAGAAATGGGTGCCAGAAGCTGATCCCAAGAGAGGGGTCAAATTTTATGACAAGTATAAAACACAACAAGATATTATGACAGCCTAAGCCCCATGAGACAAATTGTGAAATAGTACATAGTGATAATTTTCATTATGACAAAATGCTAAAGGGATAACAGACATGTTTGATTCACAGTTCCAAAGAGTTTCAGTCTACCACGATAGGAAGGCGTAATGAAACAGTCCAGTTCATGGCAGTGGGAGCGTGAGATGAGTTCATACCAAAGAGTACCCAGAATCAGAGAGCTGTGGCAGGAATCAGGAGCTGGTATAAACTTCAAAGGCCCAGCCTAGGTCACACCACCAGTTAGCTCTCACCGTTTGGAGTTCTTCAGGTGCTGAAGATACTGCTGCCAACTGGGGATTAAACATTTAAAACATGATCCTGTAGGAGACTGTCTGAGAGTCATACTATAACCATCTTTCTCTGTGTGTGTGTGAGAGAGAGAAAGAGAGAGAGAGTATGTGTTGTTCCCATTCTTTTTCCCATTTGCAAGTCAATTGGTGATCACATTTAGATTTTGGCTGAGTTGTCAGCCTCATTCAGGTTATTCACTTTGGTCCAATGTTTCTCTGAACTGTCCCCAAGGTCTACAAAACAGTGGCAAACCTCATTTGTTAATAATGAAGTATGAACATATTACTGTTGTGGACATGTTGAGTGTCTCAGATATTCGGAAAATAATTCTTTGTCTTGGTGATGTCTAAATTCTTAATAGAAATAGTTATTTAAATAGCCACTTTTTTTGACATGTGTACTAGAGATTCATACCACAGGAAAAAAGCAACAAATCAAGTAATCCAATTAAAAAATGGGGAACAGAGCTTAACACAGAATTCTCGATAGAAGAATATAGAATGGCAGAGAAACACTTAAAGAAACGTTCAACCTCATTAGCCATTAGGGAAATGCAAATCAAAACGACCCTGAGATTTCACCTTACACCCATCAGAATGGCCAAGATGAAAAACTCAAGTGATAACACATGCTGGAGAGGTTGTGGAGAAAGGGGAACCCTCCTCCACTGCTGGTGGGAATGTCAACTTGTACAACTACTCTGGAAATCAATCTGGCACTTTCTCAGACAACTAGGAATAGCGCTTCCTCAAGATCTAGCTATACTAACTCCTAGGCCTATATCCAAAAGAGGCTCAAGTATACAATAAGGACATTTGTTTAACCATGTTTGTAGCGGCTTTATTTGTAATAGCCAGAAGCTGGAAACAACCCAGATGCCCCTCAACTGAAGAATGGATGCAGAAATTGTGGTATATCTACACAATGGAATATTACTCAGCAATGAAAAACAAGGAAGTCATGAAATTTGCAGGTAAATGGTGGGAACTGGAAAGGATCATCCTGAGTTAAGTATCCCAGAAGCAGAAAGACACACACAGTATACACTCACTCATATAGACATATAATATAGGATAAACCTACTACAATCTGTACACCTAGAGAAACTAATTAAGAGGGAGGACTCTGGCTAAAATGCTCAATCCCCATCCCGAAAGGCAAAGAGGATGGACATCAGAAGAAGGAGAAAACAGGAAATAAGTTAAGAGCCTCCCACAGAGGGCCTCTGAAAGGCTCTGCCCTGCAGACTATCAAAGCAGATGTTGAAACTTAAGCCCAAACTTTGGGCAGAATGCAGGGAATCTTCTGAAAACAGTGGGAAATAATAGTGAGATCTGAAGAGGACAGGAGGTCCACAAGGAGAGCAACGGAACCAAAAAATTTGAACACAGGGGTCTTTCCTGAGATTCATACTCCAAGTACCATGGATGGAGATAACCTAGAATCCCTGCACAGATGTAGCCCAATGCAGTGCAGTGTCCAAGTGGGTTCCATAGTAATGCGAACAGGGACTGCCTCTGACATGAACTGATTGGCCTGTTCTTTGATCACCTCCTCTTGAGGGGGGAGCAGCCTTACCAGGCCATAGAAGATGACAATGCAGCCACTCCTGATCAGATCTGATAGAGTAGGATCAGAAGGAAGGAGAGGAAGGCCTCCCCTATCAGTGGACTTGGGGAGGGGCATGTGAGGAAAAGGGGGAGGGAAGGTGGGATTGGGAGGGAGGAAGGAGGGATTTATGGGGAGATACAAAGTGAATAAAGTGTAATTGATAAAAATTAAAATAAAAAATAACTTATTAAAAAACTTAAAAAAGAGATCATGTGAGTATATGGTGTGTTGTATATGGTTTTACATCTGCTTTTGTAATTTGCATCACTTTCTCTATATAAATCAGAAGAGATGGGAAATATATGAACTAGTAGCAGTTGAAAATGCACATAGCTTTATACACCATTTAAAATTGTGCTTAATTGTTTGTTAACTTTAGCATTGCGTCTAGCTTGCTAAGAATTATAATTTTGTTATGAGAGTTGTAGAGCAATGGCTCAGGTATGAGAGTTCCAGTGAACTAGGCTTGACATACAAAGTTAATAAATTGTAATAATATATAAAAGTTATGACCCAATTACAGATATGAAAGCAAATTGCTATCCCTTTATTCTTTTTGCATGAGTTCTAATTGTTCTAACTGTATGAGTGCTTTATTTTAAATACAGTTCTTGTGCCTCCATGACTGATCCCAAAAGTCAAGCCTTAAATAAACGTCTGTCAGAGAAAACACACGCACACACACATACACATGCGCATGCATGCCAACCAAAGAGATAAGAAGAGGGGAGGGGCTAGAATGACTTCTGGAGCAGAGTGCTCTTACTGAGGTGAACAGAAACGGAAGCAGTCGAGGAATTTCTATGGTTCATGATCTTAAGAGGCTGAAAGGATCTGTGAACTCTTATCAAACAGTAACAAAGGTAAGGATTGGATGTCTGCATAGGTGGAGAACTTCACACAGCAGGTAATTTTGCTCTGGCCAGGGCCTAGTTGGTAATTATTTTAGGGCTAGCCTTGCAAAACTCATGGATCCTTTCTGTGCAACAATTTGCCTCAGTGGGTCCTGGATCCTGATTGGCATGCGGTTTCCCCACAGAGTGATCTTCTCTTCCAAGACATTGGCAATTACTTGGGGAGAATAATTAGTCTTTTATCAAATAAAAAGTTTATCATTATATTTGTCCTTCCTGTAATCCAAAGCAACTAAAGAAAGGAGGATTTATAGGAGCAACAACAACAACAACAACAAGGGTAGAGTGGGCAAAATGGAGTCAGCAAGAGAAAACAAAAATAAACAAACAAACAAACAAAAAAACAGTTAGCCATTCTAGCCACGCCTGGGCTCTCATTTAATTTTACTTATTTTATGTAACATTCATATAATTTATGAAAACTCCCTCTCTCACTGTTTATTTCAGTGTTAGTGGGATCTCTTGTTTTTACTTAGTGATTAAAATATTTTTGAAAATAATATCACAATCTCAATTTAAAAATAATGATGGTGAAACTAATATGCATATTAAGTATGTATTTCCTAAGAATTAAATAGCTTGTGACATAAAACAAACTTAACTAATGTAACTTGAAACCCATGGTCCTAAAAGCAAAGCTAAGATTCTAACCACTACTTGTACCTATTTTCCATGTTTCAAATATATGTTTGAAAGTTATGGTTCTTTATTTGTTTAAAAATAATTGTTGAGTTTTCTATACAGTCTTTCAGTCATTTGAATCGGATTTCTTTCTTCTCTACCCTCAAGGTTAAATGGTCCAATTCAGTGGTGCCAGCATCCCTCCTGGTAAAGGAGACATGGCAAGGTAATGTCTGGGTGTTCAGAGTTCACCTTGAAGCTATGTGATATTAAATCAGTTTGACTTAGGGGTGTTTTTCACCCCAAGGTCCCTTTTATTCTGTCATACCATTTGCTGTCAAGCTAAATGATGCATTTAAATAGAATGACCAAAGATAATGACTGTAACAAAAGAGAGGCCAGTACAATTGCTGTTGTAATGTCATTCTGATCTGGATGACCCTGTTATGTTGAAGTTATGATATAAAGAATGTCACGTTATGGTAACCTACTGACGTGTTTCAGCCCAACGATGGACTTTCTAGTGAAATGGCATTTTCAAAAATGTGTCTAATGGATATTTTTTTCAGAACAGGTGTAGCAGTGACTGTAATACTAATAAGAACAATTACATCAAGTTCATTACAAAATAGAAGATATTAAAATCTGTTTTTCATGGCGGTATCTATCATGGCAAAACATTTAGGAGTATAGAATTAAGGCCAGGGGGCTGGAGAGATGGCTCAGAGGTTAAGAGCACTGGCTGCTCTTCCAAAGGTCCTGAGTTCAATTCCCAGCAACCACATGGTGGCTCACAACCATCTACAATGAGATCTGGTGCCCTCTTCTGGTGTGCAGGCAGAACACTGTATATGTAATAACGAAATAAATCTTAAAAAAAAAAAAAAAAAGACTTGAGGTTTAAAAAAAAAGAATTAAGGCCAGAAAATTGACTTGGCCTTACTACACAGAAAGAGCAAGCCACAAGACAATGTTTTCCAAAGTTTCAATTGCAGTTTTCTTCCAGACGAAAACAATTGCACAACTTCCAGAATACATAACAATCTAGTGTAAGCATCTCTTTTCTTTCTTTCTCCTTCTTTTTTCCTTCTTCCTCCTCTCTCTTTCTTTTCTGTTTCTTCTTCCCCTTTTTTTCTTCCTATAGTATAAAACCGCAAAGACCAGGATCATCTGGTTTAATTACACAGAGGTGACTCTTATGCTCTTTTTGTGCCTCATGTTTCAGTTATATGGTCCTAATAGCCACAGGTAGTTGACAATTGATCTCCAGGAACAATAGATAGTGCTATACGTCTTCTTTCTGTCATGGTTCTGTGCACTGTTTCTCTTGGTTCATAGACCATAGGGAGAGAAAAATGGCTTTTCTGGAAAACTATTCAGTGACATGCTACATATTTTCTTATTTTTAAGAAAAATTCCCCATAATCTCCCTCTGCCATCTTCACTCCCTTTTTTAAATTTATAATATGACCATAAGATTCTAGTTAATTGATTATCCTGAAACTAGAGCTTGACTGTGTAATTTTTGTATGCACTGTGTTTTTTCTTTTGCAAGTACAACAGTTCTTCATTAAATGACTGGTTCAATACGTGTCTGGTGGGTAGAGAGAACCTTGGTGTATCTGAGATAGAATTGTAGAGGCATCCTGAGATAGACCATAGTTTAGATAGCTTGTTAACCTCTTCACTTCCATCAAAAGGCATTAAATAACTACCTTGCATGTCCCTTTGTCAACTATTTATAATTTTCATATTAAGGAATATGCATCTATGTCAATTTTGAATTTCCTTTTAGTTTCAATTGTAGTTCTTTATTATTTATTTAATTTATTTTGACAATAATTATTGAGTGTGTTCTTTGAGAGCATCACACATGTAGAAAGTGCATTCTGATTGCTGCAACTTCATCCTTTTCCTACATCTCTTTCCCAAATTTGTGTCTCTTTTTTTCTCATGAGACAAATTGAGTAATTTCACCAGCATAGGTTTGGAAGTATTCCTTAGTGCCTGGTTAGATCCTCATTGCCACAGGTGGGCACAAGTAAAGACAATGAGTGGTCCTCTTCCATCAGTAGCCAATACTTCAGCAAGGAGGATTGACTCCTTCATTGATTCATGATTGACTATTGACAGGACCAGTCTAATACAGACCACAGCTATTGTCAGTTCACTAGGGCATTGGCTGCGCAATGCCTAGAAGATAGTGTTTCACAGCTCTTTCCCCAAATTTTGGCTCACATATTCCTTTTGCCCCTCTTACATGACAAGTACTGAGCTTTAGATAGTTATTTTTTTTATGGGAAATGGGAAAATAACTTTGATGTATTAGCAATAGAATTTAGAAAAAGCCTGTAAGAAAAATCTCGATATATAGGGCATTTGAAGATGTGGATTATATATTTAAGTAGTGATGAGTGAATTACAGCTACATTTCAGAAAGCAAATGTAAATACTTGCATTTCCTGCTATTCAGTGACTTATCCTATTGAACTGATGGCATTCTCAGTCTTGCTTAAAAAAAATAAAGGAAACTTCATCTCAACTCTCTCTTATAATTTTTGGTATAGACACTATAGAGAAGCCAACAGAGGCTTCTCTATTTTCTGAACTCCTTTTTTCTTCCTTATACCTAACCCTGTTTGACTCTCCTCCTGTCTCTTTAAGCTCTGAGTTTTGCCCTCTTTTTTTATTTTCTGTAGTTCAGTATTTCTGCAAGTATGATTGTTGCGTAATATTTTCCTCTGAAATTGAAACATTCCTTCCTACATGAAAGCTCTTTAAACAGGGAGGTAAGCAACTCAAAATATCTCCAGGAAGCTTCCCAAACTGACTAGTTTTGCTGGGCCTCTCCTGGTTTTAAACAATAAAGTTGCTGAGAGTCACTCTCAGACAAGTGATGTTGCAAAGTAGACTGTGAGACCAGTGCAGCTGCCTGGGAGAAGCGAAAAATGAGCTGGGCTGCCTGGAAGAGGTTTAGACCAGAGTCACTAGGAAGTGACTATAACCTGTTGAACCATCTGCAAGCTGTGTAATGTACTTCAGGTTCCTAGCTTTTGTGAGGTGTTACCTGTGCTGTTGTAGGCTTTTGAAGAGGAATTTTTAAAAATATTTTTATTTTAATTTTTATTAATTACACCTTATTTACTTTGTATCCCCTCATAAACCCCTTCTTCTTTCCCTCCCAATACCACCTTCCCTGCCCCTTGAAGAGGAATTTTAATCCAGCAACATGGCTACTCTGGCAAAGGAGCTCATCCAGAGACCTATGTCTGTGTGATCTGACTGGAAAACAGACATGCCCTTAGTACATTCCTTTATCTTTCTGGCTGGAATACATACCCAGGTTCAATGTTTCACTTACCCCCACATACCCTTAATCTCTCTGGCTGGGATATAGACAAAATACACTTTGAATATCTCTGGCCGGAATTTAATACACATATTTAGTCCCAAACAGTAGTGTCTAATTGAGGGGTGACAAACTTATAAATCAGAGAAAGATTTGACAGAAAGAGACAGAGATAGATACACCCAACTCTCTCCAGAGCAGACAAGAAAGAGAAGCTACTTAAGAGGAGGACAGAGAGAGAGAGAGTGGAAGATTGTGGAGACAGTACAGTAGGCCTTGGGGGTACAGTAGAGTTCAGTGCAGCGCAGTGCAGTTCACTTTAATGCAGTTCAGTTTGTGCAGTTCAGTTTGTGGAGTGCAAAGGCAATTGTTCCAAGCAGAACAATTCAGTGAGAAGTGGAGAGAAGCCAGTTTGAATCAGGTAGGTTGGAGAGAAGTTTTCAGCCACAACAGCTAAGGTGAAGCAGCCAGCCAGAGTTCAGAAAGAACTAGAAAGGGTGAGCTTATTCAACAGTAAGTCCAAGGTGCTGACATCATTCTAGGCCTAGGTTAGCAGACAGAAGTTGGAAGCTGAGGCCTTCAAGGTCTGGGATTGCAGAAGTATTATGCTAGAAGCTTCTAGGCCTAGACCTAGGAATAGTTAGGTAGAAATGCTCTATGTTCAGCCCAAGCCATGGGTCAGTAAAGCTTGGTTATGGCTTTCTCAACTGAGGAAATAAAAACAACATTTTAGGCTTTGTTGACCTAGCTGTCTTTGCGTCATTCTTATCCTCACCCAACTCCTGTAAGTAACCACAATAAAACCCATTGGTTCACCAGTTTCGACTTTGGTGGTATATGTACTTCAGTCAGTTACTGGCTTTTTTTTTCTTTTCAATTTTTATTTTTATTAATTACAATTTATTCATTTTATATCTCCCCTGTAGCTCCCTCCCTCCCCCCCTTCCCAATCTTTCCCTCCTTCCACCTTCTCCACACATGCCTCTCCCGCAGTCCACTGATGGGGAGGTCTTCCTCTCCTTCCTTCTGATCCTAGTCTATCAGGTCTCATCAGAACTGGCTGCATTGTCTTCCTCTGTGTCCTGGTTAGGTTGTTGCACCCTCAGGGGGAGATGATCAAAAAGCAGGCCAATCAGTTCATGCCAGAGACAGTTCCTCTTCCCATTACTATGGAACCCACTTGGACACTGAACTACAATGGGCTACATCTGTACAGGGGTTCTAAGTTATATCCATGAATGGTCTTTGATTGGAGTATCAGTTTCTGCAAAGACCCCTGTGCCCAGATTTTTTTAATCTGTTGCTCTCTTTGTGGAGCTGCTGTCTTCTCCAGGTCTTATTATTTCACACTTCTTCTTTTTTTTTTTTTTTTTTCAATGCAGTTTATTCAGGAAACTTGAACAATCATTGGACCCTGGGGAAAGCCAGCCCACAGTTTATATAGCCTCTGGGTAGCCAACCCCAGCGTGCCACGTGGGCAATGCAGATAGGTCCACATACATGGAAGCAAGCCAGATCCTCAGCCTTAGCCAAATGTGGAGTTGTTCGTGACAGAGAGCACTCACCATCGGGAAAGTGGAAGGCGGAAACCAGCTCCATCTTTAAGGCATAGCATTCCGCAGCTCTCTACAGTCCCCCCTTTTTGTTTTAGACGCATCAGGCAAGAGTAGAGGTCTGATCTCTGATATTAGAAATAAACTGGGACTTTGTACCAATGTTCATTTAGGTGTCATCCACCCAAAGAGCATCAGACCCGTCAGATACCTTTTTCTCAGAGGCGGGACCTGGGGCATCAACCCGCATGCAATCAGACTTGCTCTTCTCTGGGTCGAAAGCGGCTGACCCTGAGTGCAGTGCTTAGCCTCGCATCCTGAGCATAACATTTTAGCTTTTTATGGTAGCCAACCATGTTTGGGGAGACTGTCCTGCTTCAATGGCTGTAAAGGCCTGAATGATCATGGCTGCATTATGCTGTTGTGAGACTCTAATCTTGCATATATACCACAGGCAAACCAAGGAGACCAACACCAGAAGGCCTGCTAACGCTCCCATGCCCGCCCATTCCTTCAGATGATTCATGGCTGCAGCAATCCATGGTGATAATCCTGTGGCTAGTCCTGCGTCCACTCTGGTAGACTTTACTGTGATAATGGCCACTCTCAGCTGCTCCATTGTAGTATCGAATTCACTTGGGGAGTGTCATACATGCAGAGGGAGGAGGGAGGGTGGGATTGGGAGGGGAGGAGGGAGGGGTTTATAGGGGGATGCAGAATGAATAAAGTTTAATTGAGGAAAAATTTAAAAAAGGGAAAAAATAATTTAAGAACCTTAAATGACTTTCAAAAGTGGAGGAAAACATGGAGTTAGTCAATTTACATGGAGCATGTCTCGCCCCTGGGGACAATGGTCTCCTGAACCTACTCAGACCTCAGACACCACCACTGCTAGTTCTAGAACTGATGCAAGATGTTCCAACGAGGGGGTTAAGGCTTCTCATAATATTTCCTATAAGCCCACACCTGTTTGTTTATATCCCCCATTTTTATTCATTATTAGCCAGATAGAGCCAAGTAATTGTGGTGATGATACTTGTTTTTTTGCCCAATGCAGGAATGCTAGTGAATTTAGGTATGCCCCGGTTACTCACATGCCTTGCTGGGTGCCTGTGCCCGTTGATGCCCCTTATGCTATGACTCTCTTCAGACAGAAAAGGGATCTTGGAACTACAGCCGCCATTGTTACTGCCATCTCATTGGCGGCTGTTGGAGCTACCACTGTGGCATTAGCCATGAGTCATACTGTGCAGACTGCTCAGACCCTGAATAATCTTTTAGCCAATGTAGCTCATGCCTTAGATGTACAAAAAGGAATTAATGCTCAACTAAAAGGAGGCTTGATGGTGTTCAATCAGAGGATTGACCTCATGCAGGAGCAAATTGATACCCTATGGCAAATCGCTCAACCTGGCTATCAATGAAAGTATGCTGGACTTTGTGTCACTAGCATACAACATGAGAATTTTTCCTGTGCTGCAAATCTGTCTAAACAGTTACAGGCTTTCTATCTGAGGTGATTAGGCACGTGTATTGTTTCTCCCCAAGAAAAGTCTTATCATACAACAGTGATGCTGGGCAGTGACCTGCAGATATAACCACCATCATGTTAGTCCTGTTAAAACATCAAGTCCAAATCACTTGTGAGGAAATCTAGAGCAATCTAGAATTCTAGTGCCAAAACTACAAAGAAATATGATGGGGGCACTCCAGAACCTGCCTTGGAGCAAGGTTTACTTGTGAGTCCTATACTCACCAAGTTTCAGATCCGACTATTGGAGTTCATCTATAACCCAGTCAAAAATGCCGAAGTTCTGCCTAATCCCCCCTTAATTCCCAGTCCTACATTAAACTTCTGGCTGCCATTGTTTGTTCTTCCTAGGTTTCAGGTTTACCTATTACATTGGAGAGTTCTCAACATTGCACAATTTCTGGGACCCATTCTTCCTGCTTTAATCTTTCTATGGTTGCCATTAACTGCATTTATACTTTGCAAGAACAAGAAACTGAGAGCTAGTTGTTGCATTCATTTATTCACACACTCATGTTTATTATGTCTTCTGAAATAATAAATTTAGTTCCCTCTAGCATGAGTTTTTAAAATAAATTAGTTTTTATTAATTACAGTTTATTCACTTTGTATCCCAGCTGTAGCTCTTTTCCTTGTCCCCTCCCAATCATACCCTCCCTCCCTCATCTCTTTCCATATCCCTCCCCAAGTCCACTGATGGGGGAGGGTCTTCCTCCCCTTCTCTCTGACCCTAGCCTATCAGTTCTCATCAGGACTGGCTGCAATGTCTTCCTCTGTGGCCTGGCAATGCTGCTCCCCCATCAGGGGGAGGTGATCAAAGAGCCAGCCACTGAGTTCATGTCAGGGACAGTCCCTGTTCCCTTTACTAGAGAACCCACTTTGATACTGAACTGCCATGGGCTACATCTGTGCCCAAATGTCCCTCAACTGAGGAATGGATACAGAAATTATGGTATATTTACACAATGGAATAAAACCCAGAAATTAAAAACAAGGAAATCGTGAAATTTGCAGGCAAATGGTGGGAACTAGAAAAGATCATCCTCAGTGAGGTATCCCAGATGCAGAAAGACAAACAGGGTATATATTCACTTATAAGTGGATATGAGATATATAATATAGGATAAACATACTAAAATCTGTATACCTAAAGAAGTTAAGCAAGAAGGAAGACCCTGGGTAAGATGATCAATCTTCACTCAGAAAGACAAAGGTATGGACATTGGGAGAAGGAGAAAACAGGAAACAGGACAAGAACCTACCACAGAGGGCCTCTGAAAGACTACCCAGCAGTGTATCAAAGCAGGTGCTGAGATTCATAACCAAACTTTGGGCAAAGTACAGGGAATCTTATGAAAGAAGAGGGAGAGAGTAAGACCTGGAGAGGACAGGCACTCCACAAGGAGAGCAATAGAACAAAAATATCTTGGCACAGGGGCCTTTTCTGAGACTGATACTCCAACTAGGGACCATTCATGGATATATCCTAGAACCCCTACAGAGATGTAGCATGAGTTTTTAACTGGCCTTGTTCTTTGAACCCCACAATCTCTCATTTAAAGTATTACAGGTGTGATTTTTTAAATGTTTCCTATGTATCTATTAATTCGAAATCATTCCTATGCAAAGCTATTAATTCAATCCTTTCAGTTGATAAAAGCTTTCAGTAACTCTTATTTCCCGTGAGTGTAAAATATAAACACCACAGTGTGGATTACAATACTGCTTATGATCTGATCCTTGTCTAGCCAATTTATAAGATTCCCTGCACTCTGCCCAAAGTTTGGCTATGAGTCTCAGCATCTGCTTTGATACACTGCTGGGTAGAGTCTTTCAAAGCCCTCTCTGGTAGCCTCTTGTCCCGTTTCCTGATTTCTCTTTCTTCCAATATCCATCCCCTTTGCCTTTCTGAGTGAGGATTGATCATCTTATCCAGAGTCCTCGTGCTTGCTTAGCTTTTTTAGGTGTGCATAGATTTTAGTATGTTTACCCTATATTATATGCCTAATGTCCACCTTTAAGTGAGTATATACTGTGTGGGTTTTTCTGCTTCTGGGGTAACTCACCCTTGATTCTGAGCCTTTAACATAGAAGACTTTTTCCCTGTCAGCTCTTCTATACCCTCCTTAAACTATCACATCCACTTGACACTTTTGTCTTTATGGAATACCTTTTCTCTTCACCTCTCATTATAGGCACCATAAAATAGCAAATTTTCAAAAAAAAAAGCAATAAAGAATAGATCTAGCCATCAAAGTGATAACATTTTATTTTTATTATTATTATTATTATTATTATTATTATTATTATTATTTGACCTGACCCTCGGGCTAGTCGAACAGAGTCCACCTGAAAGAGGGAGTGGAAATTGGGGGACAGAGACTCGAAGAATGGAGACAAGACAGATTCCTGATCAAGTCTCAGTTTACTGAATGTGCAAACAACGTTTATAAAGCAAAGGGTACAAGCAAATGTTTTTCACAGTAGCAACACATTTGTGCCTCCTGGCAAGGCATGCAGGAATTCACTCAAGGTCACACAAAGTTTGCTGTCTGGTTCCCAAGGTTGCAAGGAGCTTGCTATCTACTTCTCAGGCTCAGAGCACCCCTCCTGCAGAGACCGCCAAAGACAGTCTCTGAGAAATGGAACTATGGATAAGACCCACATCTGCCAAAGCCAGGAGGCAGAATTCCAATTACCAGACTCCTTCGATTATTTTCATCGTGTTTTCCAAAATTGGGCCAAATAGCCACCTGTAGCTGCAAGGGAGGCTAAGAATGAAAGCATTGTACCAAATAAATATGATATCAAGAACAGTTCAAACAGGTCATGATTCATCACTTAGGAAAGACAAATTGCAACTGAGAATAAAATTGAGATGATATTACCATGAAACAGGAGGGACTGGCCCAAGGGTGGGTGATCAGAGGCACTCATCAGGCTTTCCTTCTTGATTGACAGCACATACAATTGTCTAGCTAGTCTGTTCCTTAGTCCAGGTGCTCTCCTGTTGCACAGGGCTATTTCTCTTGTAAGAAGCAGAGGCCACAAGTTCTCCTGGTCAAGGTTAACCTGTCTGCATGTTGAGCTTGCTGCCTCTTAAGGGAGCCTCTTGCTGCTTGGCATGCTGCTTGTTCCTGGACCTGCTTAGAAGGATTAATTTGGCTAGTGCTCCAGAGAATTTGGAAAGTAAACAACTGTTTCTCTTTTGTCAATATGGCAATTAAGAACAGGGAGATTAAAGAAAGAGAAGCAAATGCTGCTTTTATTTCTACAGTAGACTGATAGGCTTGGTGATTTACTGAATAGGTAATGAGTACCAGAGAAAAATGTTGGATTAACAAAGCCAGCTCAGGGATGCAGTCTTCTCTGTGCTCAGCTTCTTCCCACATCCCAAGTATACAAACATGGCATAGACAGAAAGCTTGTAATTTAGAGACGGGCTTTTTTTTTTTTTTTTTTTTTTTCATTAACTGTGGCATAAAAATCATTTTATGTCAGGGATGAAAATGTGCATGAAAATTTGGCTTCCAGTAAAGGAGCATTTTTGCAGCCAGGGCTATATTCTTTTTTAGTTTATTATGGATGAAGAAACTGTAAATACATATTTCCTACTCAATTACTTAATGGCAGTATTGGTCATTAACAGGAAGTCATATTTGTACACAGTGAGAACTTGTTCCAACTCTGCTAACAATTTACCTGTTAGCATTCTTTTCGTATCTCTTCATAGTTTGGGGACTGTTTCTTTACTTTTTCAAGAGGCGGGATAATGCTTTGTGCTCCAAGGACTCATGGAGGGCCCTGTCTTATACTTCAAGGAGCTAGAGAACTATCACCACGGAATATGCCCCTTTTATATGCTGATTACTTCCATCTGAGAGTACTTGAGGAGCAGCAAATGTCTGGAGTTCCCTTATCTGCAAAAGATAGATCCTCCAAAACAGAATTCAATTGTCGTGCTCTCCTCCAGGGGGTCCTGTCAACTAAGGAAGATTACCTCACAGGAGCAGAGTCATCATCCATAGGTATGCTGTCAGAGAACAGTGCCTGCTCTGATGAGCTCTTTTGGGACAGGTTTTATTACCTGAGAGATTGTATCTGCATAAGTAAATGATTTGTACTCTTTGCAAATTTTCATCCATCCTTCCTAGAATAGAAACAGTGTTAATTTCTGAGTGATAACAATAAACACCTTGTTCTTACTAGAGAAAGAAAAACCAACAAAAAATAAAAAAAAAAAACAAAGAAAATGCTTCATTTTAAGGGTTTTGGATGTCCTAAGTGGTAGGACACTTGTGTAGTGCACAAAAACCTCTGGGTTTAATTCCAGCATGGCAAGCAGATCCCACATAGCAAGTAACACTTCAGTGATCTGGCTCCTGTTCAAGTCATATTTGAGCACTCGCTCATGATAAAAAACAGATCCTTCCATACCATATGTCCATTGTCAAGATACTTTTGGGACTCAATTATTGGACCTTAAAAAATAATTTTTCTCTCCTCTACTTGCTCAATTTGGAATCCAACATATGATAGATATCCAATGACCACTTACAGATTGGAAGACAGCATTAGGAATCGAGTGATCAAAGTATGTGGAAGTATTATAAATCACCACTTTATTTATAAGCAGGGAAGTACCATTGAAGGTGTTCTCTCTCTCTAGCTGAGAGCTCCGGGTGATTTACAGGTAAAGGTTTGTGTGATGCCCACATCCTAGTTAACGTACATGATCCAGTTTTTTAGAAAATCTGGTGGGTGAGAGAACCTAAAGAGGAAAAGGATGTTTTATCAGGGATTTAGTGTCTTAGAAATGCTTGAAACAGACAGAGAACATACTAGTGGTTACTGTAGATTCTGGTAGCTCTTTAGCTGCAACAACCAAATTTGATTGATGGCAGGATGCTGCGGTAAGGACTGGACTATTACTAAGAGGTCTTCTGTTGATTAAATGGTTAGTGATAAGCCATGGTAAATTAATTAGTATCCACAACAGTATACAATGACTGTAAACAAGGGCGGTGCTTTCATGCAGAAGAGATAGTCTGTAATCAGAAGTGTACACCAATATCTGAGCAACAGACTCACCTTACTGTCTGTTCTCTTTCTTTCAGTGCTGTAGTCTTTTTATTAAACTGTTGTGAGATTGGCTGCCCCAGGATACAAAAAGAACACAGAAGGAACACCAGGACAGACAGATTCTTGACGTTATAGCTCCTAACTATGATTTTGTTATTTTCCATAAAAAAACTAATATTTGTCTGAAAGCTGAAGAATGCTTGAAAAAATATTCAAAGGGTAAGTGCACCTGCACACACGCACAAATACACACTTAAAACACACATGTGCACGCACACACACACACACACACACACACAAAGCAAAGAAAATCCTACATTGTTTGCAGGAAGTGAACAGTGAACCATGATTTTTATTTTTGAGTTGAGGGAGTGAATTTACATTTATGTGATGGGGATTTATGCTTACAGGATCCTGAAGACAGGCCATGGCTGCACACCCATGAAGAGCTGAAAGATGTTTTCGTACACTGGCAAGTACCAGCTCTGGCTTTGGTTTGTATCATATGACTTAAAAAAATAACTATATCATCAAACTATATCAAATAAAGAAAAACAATCCCTCATAATCCTATCAGCTCAGTAGCATATTTCAGTACTTATCCTGCTATTTTCTATGCATATTGATATATGCTTATATGTATTTATATCTGTACTTGTACCTATATTCACACCTGTACTTGCATCTCTACATCTGTAGCTCTAGATAGATATGGTTCTAAAAGAAGTGCATCTTAGGGCATTCTGGGAGTACAATGACAAGCAAACAGGGGGAAATTCACAGCCAATATTTATAGCAAAACTGGGTCACAAGCTATTCCTTTAAGTCCTAAAATATAAACAACTGGGAACAAGGTATCAACCATCACGTCGCCTCTGTAGCAACATCTTACTGTAAAGAAGGAAACAGTAAGGTGGCTGAATCATTTGAACACACAAAATACCCAAGAAGGGCGTCGAAAAAGCAGCAGGAGGACGGCAAAGATAAAGTGTTTTCTCTAGTTCGTACAGTGCATGGTGTCATGGTGTCAGAGTCACAGTCAGGATCAAGAAGTTGGTGGTCTCCAGAATCTACAACATATAAAGATTCTATAGTATGTACAAATTCTTTGAGAAATTTTATACCAAAAAATTTTTGGTCATATTCATCCTCTCCCACACATCCAGCCAGATTCACCACCACTTCCCGACCCAACCCATCCTTTTAATTCTTTCCTCTTCAAGGCCAGTTCATGCTGCCCAAATGTTCTTGGATGGGTGGCCTTCCACTGAAGTCTGGCCAAATTAGCAGGAGCTACAGGCTCAGAGAAAATTGATTCTCCATCTAGCAGTTAACAATTGCTCATGTCTAGGTGGCTAAGGGTGAGACTCAGTTCAGTGTGGGATACGGTGTGGTATGGGCTTGCACACATTTTTTTTTTTTTTTTCATGCTCTCAGAACCTCTGTGAGTGAGTATGTTCAGCTGATCCACTGTGGTCAGAAGACACTGTTTTCTTATAGTCATTTTGGTTCTTAAAGTCTTTCTGCCCTTGCTTCTGCAATGATCTGTGAGTCTTTGAAGGAGGAGGCATAGTGCATATGTTCCATTTAGGGCTGAGCACTTTTAATCCTCTCAATTCTTACCTCTTCCTATCCAATTTTGAGAAATCTTTTTTTTTTCTTTCTGTTTTTCTTCTTTCGTCATTGAGCAGCTTGTGTGGTTCTTCTAGGCTTGGGATTCATGGTTTTGATAGAAACTATAAGATTCTTCCTGAGAAAGGTTTCCTAGTTTATTCACCCACAAGTTGACAGATAATTATTCTTCAAATTGCCACCCATGCTTTTAAGTTCATGTTTTGGTCATAAGTCCAAACTAGATGATATTTCTGGAGACATATGCTCTTTTTTCAACACAATTTTGAGGAAAAATTTACCTTTTGACATTCAATTTATCCATATTTTTAATTACTCTGTTTAGGAAATAAAACACTAATTTTATTAATTCACATTGTAATTACAAACATTACCCTCCACAGCAATTTCAAAATATTTAGCATTTCCTCAAATCCACAAGGAGAGCTAGAAGCGTATTTGTTCTGATGAACTTGTTCACAATGCCTATTCACTTGTTTCTGCTGTAAAGAGCAAACACATAGATACAAGTCTAGTTTTGGTTTAGTCATTTTCCTGGGAAGTACTGACTAAATTTTAGGACAGAAAAGTTTTCCTTAAAATCATGTGTGGCACATACTTAAAGTGTGTCTCATTAACTGCTGTGGGATGGGAGATTTCTGAAGTACAGAGCCTGATACTGAGGTCCCCCACTGCAGCTGTGGAGGGTGTGGTGGAGACTCACTAAGTTGACTCTCAAGCTCCTGAATGCTGAATTTCACTCAGCCTAATTGGAACAAAGGGATCCAATGAAGCAGCTGGGAATGCGTACAGTGTGATTGTCAAAGGACGTTTTAGTTTCTAAGAGTCTGAGCTCAAAGTCTTTTAAATATTTTCAGGTAGAAGATACTATTTTTTTTCCTAATATCTATCTATCTATCTATCTATCTATCTATCTATCTATCTAGTCCCAGACAGCAGCACTTGCTATTTTATTTGCTAGGGTAAAATCATGGCTGAGTATCCAAGGCTATATTTACTCTTTGTTTTCATTTATCAATATATTTGTCCATGTAGTGTTTTGAACTTAATACAATGTTATCTATATTTATAAAATTCTTCCAATACCTCAAATTGTTCTTCTTTGTCTAACTATTTTCTTCTGTTTCATCATATTTATCCTGTGTATTAAGCTAACTTGAAGGATAGTTCATGAATGTGTTTTAATAGGTAGGCAGATTTTGCTTTCTAACTTCATTTGAATGTGATCACCTGTCCCACCTTCTTCACTGTAATGAACCATATCCCCTGTAACTGTCTTAAAAGAAATACATTATTCCTACATTAAGTTGTAACTTAATGCAGCCTTGCCTGGCCACAGAGGAAGATGATGCAGCCAGCCTTCATGAAACCTGATAAGCCAGGGTCTGAGGGAAGGGGGGAAGGACCTCCCCTATCAGTGCACTAGGAAAAGGGTATAGGGGAAGAAGGGCTAGGGGTGGGTAGAATTAGGAGGAGACAAGGGAGGGGTCTGCAGTAGGGATACAAAGTGAATAAATTACAATAAATAAATACATAAAGAAAATTAAATTAAAGAAAAGAATATCAGTATGGAGAATAGAGGCTGATGCTGTCTTATATTGATCATGTGATGTGTAGGCCTTTACTTGTTTACACATGTGTATATTTGTGTGTGTGCGTACATTCTGTATGTTTGTGTATACTTGTATATTTATGTGTGTGTACATGTGTAAATGTACATAGACACAAACATAAATTTACATAAACAGAACTTGGCAGCATTGTCTACATGGTATTACTTTTTTTTTTTTTAGAATGCATGAGATGTGCAGGAATGAGGGGTCATGCAATCTTGTACCAAAGTTTCTGATTACTGCTGAAGCCAGCAAATCTGTGACAGATTTGCATGCTCTGCGAGGATGACTTGAAAGGCTTTTTTTCGATGAACCTGAGACAGAGGAACTCAGCAATGGAAGCTCTAGGATGTTGGAGCTCCAAAACCATGGGGACATTCACCAAGGTAAGCTGCAGACACAGAGTTTATCTGGCCTGGAGAGAGCTGAAGGCACCAGAGCTAGAAGACTAGGATTACCCTAGCACTTGGGGCTTGTAGTAATACAATTAGATTCCCAGATGCTAAAGGTAGAGTTGAAGGATTTGGTATTTGTTTTCTGTCTTGTCTTTCCCTGCTACACCCCCATTCCTTTCATTTGGAATGATAATGCTTATTCTGTGCCAGTATGTGTTGGAAGTTATATGATTTGTTTTTTATTTTACAAGGCCTTCCAATTAAGAACTTGTCTTGACTCTTGGAAGAAGCAAGGTTTTCGAGCATTGGGAATATTAAGGATACTATGAAGACTGTCAAACTTGACTAACAGTATTTTTCATTATAATATGGTTATGATTGGTTTTATTGGTTCTTCTTTTTGATGTTTGAAGTCTTTCCTTCTTTCTCTCTCTTTCTTGTTTTAATTTCAATTTATTCACTTTGTATCCCAGCTGTAGCTCCCACCCTAGTGTCCTCCCAACCCAACCCTCCTTCCTTCTTCTCCTTCCTTGCCCCTCCTCCAGTCCACTGATAGGGGAGGTCCTCCTCCCCTTCCATTTGATTCTAGCCTATCATGTCTCATCAGGACTGGCTAAATTGACTTGCTCTGTGGCCTGGCAAGGCTACCTTCCCCCCCGTCAGGGGGCTGTGATCAAAGGGCAGGCCAATCAGTTCATGCCAGGGACAGCCCTCGTTCTCCTTACTAGGGAACCCACTTGGACACTGGGCTGCCATCTGTGCAGTGGTTCTAGGTTATCTCCATTTATGGTCCTTGGTTGGAGTATCATCCTCAGAAAATACCCCTGTGCCCTGATTTTTTTAGCTCTGTTGCTCTCCTTGTGGAGCTCCTGTCCCCTCCAGGTCATTCATCTCCCCCTTCTTTCATAAGGTGCTTTGCACTCTTCCCAAAGTTTGGCTATGTGTCTCAGCATCTGCTTCGATACCCTGCTGGATAGTTTTTCAGAGGCCCTCTGTGGTATGCTCCTGTCCTGTTCCCTGTTTTCTTGCTCTACCAATGTCCATCCTATTTGCCTTTATGAATGAGGATTGATCATCTTACCCAGGGTCCTCCTTCTTGATTTAGGTACAGATTTTCATATGTTTATCCTATATTAAATGTCTAATATCCTCTTTTAAGTGAATATATACCATGTGTGTCTTTCTGCTTCTGATACCTCACTCAGGATAATCTTTTCCTGCAAATTTCATGTTTTGTTTATTGTTTTTGGTGACTAGTATTAAATTGTGTAAATGTAGGACAATTCTGTTTCCATTCCTCAGTTGAGGGACATCTGTTTTGTTTTCAGATTCTAGCTATTATGAATAAAGCTGCTGTGAACATGGTTCTTTGTAATGTTCTCTTTGTTTCTAATTTATTGATTTCAACCCTCAGTTTGATTATTTCCTGCCATCTACTCCTCTTAGGAGTGTTTGCCTTTTTTTTTAAAGAGCTTTCTGGTGAGCTGTTAAGGGACTAGTATCTCTCTCTTGTATAGTTTGAGGCTTGTTTTGTGACCAACTATATGGTTGATGTATTCATGTGGGTTCCTTAGTAAAGGAGTGAGGGCTGTCTCTGCTGTGGACTCTGTTCCCTGCTTTTTGATCACTTTCCTCTGGCTGGACTGACTCACCAGGCCACAGGAGAAGAGGATGTGCTCAGTCCTGATGCAACTTAATGTTTTTGGGTGTGTTGATGAGGAGGGAACCCCTTTTATGAGGAGTAGGGGAGAAGATAGGGGAAAGAGGCTGGGACAGAAGGAGAAAAAGGAGGGGGTTACATTTGGGATGTAAAGTGATAAAATAAGTTAAAAAAATATATAATATGGCCATGAGCCTACTGGGGACAGGTGTGTGATGTTGTAGCTTGAATTTGAAATATCTTTTATAGACTTGTGAATTTGATCTTTAGGTATCCAGCTTGTGGTGCTATTGAATGTTGGGGGTCTCTCTAGAGGTTGTGGGTCCCTGGGAATGGGCCTTGAGGTTTTTTTTTTTTTTTTTTTTTTTCAATGCAGTTTATTCAGGAACCTTGAACAATCCTCGGACCCTGGGGAAAGCCAGCCCACAGCTTAAATAGCCTCTGGGTAGCCAACCCAGGCGTGCCACGTGGGCAATGCAGATAGGTCCACATACATGGAAGCAAGCCAGATCCTCAGCCTTAGCCAAATGTGGAATTGTTCGTGACAGAGAGCACTCACCATCGGGAAGGTGGAAGGTGGAAGGCGGAAACCAGCTCCATCTTTAAGACATAGCATTCCGCAGCTCTCTACAGTTCCCCCTTTTTGTTTTAGACGCATCAGGCAAGAGTACAGGTCTGATCTCTGATATTAGAAATAAATTGGGACTTTGTACCGATGTTCATTTAGGTGTCATCCACCCAAAGAGCATCAGACCCGTCAGATACCTTTTTCTCAGAGGCAGAACCTGGGGCATCAACCCGCATGCAATCAGACATGCTCTTCTCTGGGTCCAAAGCGGCTGACCCTGAGTGCAGTGCTTAGCCTCACATCCTGAGCGTAACATTTTAGCTGTTTATGGTATCCAACCATGCTTGGGGAGAATGTCCTGCTTCAATGGCTGTAAAGGTTAAATGACTTTCAAAAGTGGAGGAAAACATGGAGTTAGTCAATTGGCATGGAGCACGTCTCGCCCCTGGGGGCAATGGTCTCCTGAACCTACTCAGACCTCAGACACCACCACTGCTAGTTCTAGAACTGACGCAGGATGTTCCAACGAGGGGGTTAAGGCTTCTCATAATATTTCCTATACGCCCACACCTGTTTGTCTATATCCCCCATTTTTATTCATTATTAGCCAGATAGAGCCAAGTAATTTTGGTAATGATACTTGCTTTTTTGCCCAATGCTGGAATGCTAGTAAAGTTAGGTATGCCCTGGTTACTCGCATGCCTCACTGCGTGCCTGTGCCCGTTGATGCCCCTCACGCTATGACTCTTTTCAGACAGAAAAGGGATCTTGGAACTACAGCCACCATTGTTACTACCATCTCATGGGCCTTGAGTTTTTTATGCCAGTCTCATTCTCAGTCCATTCAATGCTTCTTCTCTGTGGATGAAATGTCATAGGTGGCTTCCTGTCCTCCTGCCACATTTTCCTTAAAGGACTGTATCCTTTGTTAATGTAAGCCAAAAAAAAAAAAATCCTTTTCTTTCCATTAAAAAAATACAGTCAGGAATTTCTGGAACTCTCTGACCGACAACTTGAAGGAAAGTATCCCAAAATTGTTACGGGCTATTTTTTTTTCTTTGATAACCAATGGTTTCTAGGAAAGGCATTATCCTTTCATGTAGAATAACTCCAATTACATTTTTCACCTCAAATTATTCCTCTTTTTCATTTCATTACTCTGGCATCTTTTATTCCCTGCTTAAACTCTTTCTCTTCTCTCCCTAAGGGTCCCTTTTTGATTTATTGGCTTCTAAAAGATATTCCAGGCTAACCCTATAGATCTAAAGATTTGAGGGTAAGAGCCTCATATGAAAAAGAGTACATCTTACTTTTCTTTTTGAGTCTGGGTTATATCACTTAGTATGTTTTCTGGTTCCATCAGTTTTCACAAATTTCAAGAATACATTTTTTCCTTTATGATGAATAAAATTATATTGTATAAACATGCTACATATCTATTATACATTTATCAGCTGATTGACATCTAAGATGTATTGTAGGTGAGATTAATATTTACTCTTGATATTCATTTAGTAAAGTTGCTGTTTATCCTAAACAGCTGTATAACCAAATCACCACACAGAGACTGGGTTTATTTAGTTAACCTAGAATACAATGCTGGGCAATAGTTACTCCCTCATAAACCTCCAAGTCCTCATAGTTTCCTAAAAGTTAGATTTCCCACATTATACTTGCTTTTAGTGATATATTATGTCCAGTCCATCTCCACATAGTTCCAAGATCTGTTCTCCAGCTCTCTCTCCTCTTTCTCCTCCTATTCTTTTCCTGTCCTCTGGCTCCTCCCCTCTCCCTGCTTCCTTTCTCTTGCTCAACATTGTGGCTAGTTGCTTTATTTTGTCATGTTTACACAAAGTTGAGACAGGTAATGCTTAGAATAAATATCACATTGCAATGTCCTGTCCGGATTGAAACCAGAGAGTCGGGGAGAGAAATCAACATTTGAATGAACAAGCGTAAAGGGTGTACATTCCAAAAGAACATTATACCAACAAGGATGTATCCATTTCTTACTTATTGTGAATGGATCCACAGTAAACATGAATGAGAAAGTATCTCTCTGCTGGTATATAGAATACTTTGGATATACAGGCAGGATTGTTGGGTATCATCATTGCTCCTTCTTGCTGACCAAAACTTAATGTTAAGACTCTAATTTTTGAAGACACTACATATTTTGGTCACAGGGCATGGGAAAAAATTGAACCTATATTGATGTGGAAACCTTTTACCTACTGGCTAGCTTTCATGGTGCTAGAAATTACTATGCAGGTTGCTGGAGGAGAAAAGTCATTATTAGTATTAACCAACTGTGAACCTTGTGAGCTATAGTAATGATAAGTCTTAGCCTTGTGATATATTTCCATTGGTATAATAGTGGCATGGATGTTCTTGAGGCAATGAATCTTTTTATGATAGAATTAAACTCTACTTCACAAAAGAGAATGAAGATCTTGTACTGCAAGCCTGGCCAAGAACCTGTGGCTGAGAAAGTTACACACCCTAGGAAAGAAAATTCTACCACTTTTTTTTCTAAGTAGACCTGGCCTCAAACTGCTTTCTAAATACTTGTCCTTATATTCATAGATTTATATAGCTCATATTCTTCATTAGAGAAGGTTTGTTTTGTAGTGGTTAGTGTTTAATAAAAGATAACTAGTTAGGATGACTGTGGAGTGCTCAGCCCCAAATGGTATACCTCTACCATTCTTCCAATCAAGGCTCATAGAACATCATGGAGGAAGGTGTAGAAATATTGTAAGATCCAGTAAATGGGGCTGGCCACTGGGTAATAGTGTGTTCTGGGCATGAGAGGGACATGGCACTTATAAACTCATAGTCCTGTGGCTGCCTACACAAGTCCTGAACAAGGTAAGTTTTGTCAATATTTCAGCATAGATGAAGGAAAGTCTTATGAGGCCCCAACCGCAGCTGAAGATCACTGGTGACTGATGGCTTATGGATGATGGAGAATCAATTTTCTTCACAGGTGTGGCCTCACATAGTTGGGTTTGCAAAACTCCGGTGGATGGCCCTATACAGTACATAAATAGAAAATATTAATTGGAGTTGGAGTGTTCTAAAACAGAAAAAAATATGATATGAAATTGGGAGGGGGATGAGAGAGAATTCTTGGAGCAGTTGAAGGGGGGAAGGTAGCATATGGATAAGATCAAAATATGTTGTACATTTGTATGAAATTCTCAAAGAATACATTAAATTTAAAACAAAACCAATTTCTTGTCATTCTTTACAACTAAATTGCTTTTTCTTAAAAATAAACAAACAAACATCAGCGAGGATGTTCCAGTGATAACTTATTCCAGATCATCAGTTTGTATAAAACAACAACAGAACTAAAATTGGCTAAGCCATGACATTCCAATGTTCAGAAAACATGTGTCACCAACAACTTTCGCACCTACTCAAAATGTAAATTATCTTGCACTGCTGTTCATATAAAACACAAAAGTAATCTCCTGATTCATTATGGGTTACAAAGCAATATGGACCCTCTAGAGTTATATGTGGAAAAGACATAGTGTGGTTTGTATAGCTGGGTTTCGGGAAACATGGATATAATTCTGACAAATTGATACATGTTTTAATATTGTTGAATTACTTCTTTACACATAACATACGTATTTGTTTTTTAGTAGTAAGATGCTACAGACTTAATACTATTTGAGAAAATGGATGGTATTAATTTACCAAAGAGCTTTAAGATAATGAGATTCTGATTACCAGAATTAATTTTAGTTACAGTATAGATCACCTGTCTTTGTGACCTATTTTCAAACATGCCATGTCGAAGAACTTTAAAGATTTTTCTGAGCCTTGTGACATACTCTACACTCCTAACTTGTAGTTGGGTTATTTCTTCTACTGTCTTTGTCATTTTTATTTTATTAATTTCTGTCTCTGCCTCTCCGCTGTGTGTGTATGTGTGTGTGCATGTGTGTATATGAGTACATGTGTGATATGTATGCATGTGGAAGCTGGATGCCACCTTTGCTGGCTGTATATATTATTATTATTTTTTTGAGACAGTGTCTCTCAGTTGGCCAGGGATGTTCTAATTATGTTAGTCTGACAGGACAATAAGTCCTAGGGATCAATCTGGTTCCCACCTCCTAAATTCTGGGATTACAAGTGTATGCCACCATGCTTACATGAGTTCTGGCAATCAAACACAAGTTCATGTGCTTGCATAGTGTATTAGTAAAGGTACACTAAAGGAATATAACTGATAGACAATATATATATATGTGTGTATATATATATAATATTATATACTATGTTATATATATATACATATATGTATATATATATATGTGTAACACATATGAGAATTTATTAGACTGACTTACAGGATGTGGTTCAGATCCTCCAATAATGACTATCAGGATGAAAAAACAAAGAATATGGTAGTTATTCAGTTCATTGATGTTTCAGCAATTCCATTTTTGCACTAGAATCCTGAGAGTTGCTGGTCTTCAGTCTACATTGAAATTCAGAAGAAATCAGATTTAATACCAGCTGCAACAACAGGATAGATAACTTGTCAGCAAGAGTGGGGGGAAGCAGGTAAAAATCAGTTTCCTTTTTCCAAGCCCTTTAATATACTTTTATATTACCAGAAGGTATGACCCAAACTTAGGGTGAGTCTTTTTCCTCCAAATAATCTGATTAAGAAAATATGCTACAAGAGTATTCAGAAGCTTGGGTTTTAGTTGATTCAGTTTGTAGTAAAATCTAAGGTCTGAATATTTTTATCTCTCACATGTTGGAATTTAACCCTTAAACTGATAGGATTAATCCTTTAGGAGGTAATTGGGTTATCAGGGCCGAGTCCTCATTAGGGGATAGGTGTCTTTACAAAAGAAGTTTATGAGCTAGAGAAATGAGTCTGCAGTTGTTATGTCCAGTTCTATAGACCCTCAAAGGGTTGAGAAACTGTTTCAAGTTCTTTGTTAGACTTCCCAAGGTTGTTATTTAAAATTCCTGATAAACTTTAAAATGTTTCATATCCTTAAGCATTTAAATATTCTCCAAAACCTGTTTTTGCAACATCAAAGTAAAGCACTCTTTTTAGGAGTGAAATCACAAAGCATAACCATAATTTTAAAAGTCAAAACTGAATTTTAAAACCAAATTTTACCAGTGCAAACAATCCAGTCCCTAAAACCAATACCAATTTAAAATGAGACTTGTCTTCTTAGTCTAAAAGGAAATAGGATGATAAACAAAATTCATTTTGACTAAAAGGTTCTATAATCTTTCTTTTCCCTGACCCACACCATGTGGCAATCTCAAGATGGCAGAGTCACATCATATTGCATGGCAAGCCACATGGTTGCTATTTGAAAACATCTGTGCCTTTATAGATCTCATAAACACATATGCACACATATATGTTTTTAAAAAGTTTGAATTTAACCTTTAAACATATGCAATAACTTTTAATCTATAACCTCTATAACCATGACATACAGAACATATTAACCATCTAAGATCATTCAGAAACAAACATGCAATGGCCTTACGTACATTTAAACAGGGACAAAACTTTCCTTTCTCGACCCAGCTGTAATTTCAAGCACATTGTATCATCAACCTGTGTGGGCTTGCTCACCTGCCCCACCATGATGAAGGTGTGCTCCCTGGGTCCAGGGATTTGGAGAGCGCTGCTTGCCTGGGGGCTGTAACACTCAGGGCAGGATGGTCTAGTGCCATGGGTGATGCAGGACCCTCCAGCCACCTTCCCCAACTGGGCTTTCCCAGCCTTTTCAGAGCTGGTTGCTACATGCCACCAGAGCACTGTGATTCCACTGCAGCAGGATGGGGGAGGCACCAGTGGAAGGGCCGGAAGAAACAGGGATTAGAGGAAGTCTATCCTATACCATCAGTCACATTCCAACAGACACAAGAAACAGAACAGACAGGACAAATATGCAGGGAAACACGTTTCCTCAACAGGAAAGGCACAACATCTGACCTGAAGAGCTTTCTAAAACAGAAAAACAGACACAGACTGAGTGGTCATGTAGTCGTATTTCAACTGAAGCTCAGGCCCACGGACCTTTAGATTCCCGCTCTGGTTTTTCTGTCACAGAAGCTCCAGAGCAGTGGGTGGTTCTGAACTACCTCTCCATGGTGGGATTCTATCCACCAAAAAACTGATGAAGCCAGGGACCTCCCCTTGACCCCTTTGGCTGTGATTCTCAAGTGTGTCTACTCCTAGCCACATCTTGCCATTTGTACAGACACCTCAAGGCTTTTCAGAACCGAAAGTAAACACAGACACTGCACAGAGATACTTAGACATGACACTTACCGATGGCATAAGACCCTATGGGTCAGGGTCCTAGAGTCGTGGTAATTCCAGACAAGCCCTCAAATGTCATGCCCAGTTCTTAAGACCCCTAAAGAGCACCCGGAATCGACTCTGCTGCAAATACATGAGGGTTTATTGCATACGTACTCGAGGCTGAGCCACAAAAATTTCCTACTGAAGCAGGAAAGGAATGTGGTCTAGGGAAAGCAAGTTTTTTTTTTTTTTTTAATTTTAAAATTTTTAAATTTTTTTAAATTTTAATTTTTATTAATTACACTTTATTCACTTTGTATCCCCCCATTAACCCTTCCTACCTTCTCTCCCAGACCCACCCTCCCTTCCCTTTCTCCATGCATGCCCCTCCGCAAGTCTTCTTCTCTTTCCTTCTGATCCTAGTCTATCAGGTCTCATCAGAAGTGGCTGCATTGTCTTCCTCTGTGGCCTGGAAAGGCTGCTCCCCCCTTGGGGAGAAGTGATTAAAGAGCTAGCCAATCAGTTCATGTCAGAGACAGTCCTGGGAACAGGGTTTTTAAAGGAAAAAAAAATGCATATATCCAAAAGATGCTCAAGTACACAACAAGGACATTTGTTTAGCCATGTTCACAGCAGCTTTATTCATAATAGCCAGAACCTGGAAACAACCCAGATGTCCCTCAGCTGAGGAATGGATACAGAAATTGTGGTATGTTTACACAATGGACTACTATTCAGCAATTAAAAACAAAGAAATCCTGAAATCTGCAGGCTAATGGTGGGATCTAGAAAAGATCATCCTGAGTGAGGTATCCCAGAAGCAGAAAGACAAACATGGTATATACTCACTTAGAAGTGGGCACTAGACCTAAAAGATAGGATAAACATACTAAAATCTGTACACCCAAAGAAACTAAACAAAAAAGTAAGATGATTAATCCTCACTTAGAAAGACAAATGGGATGGACATTGGAAGTAAGAGAAAACAGGAAACAGGACAGGGACCTACCATAGAGTGCCCCTGAAAGACTCTACCTAGTAGTGAATCAAAGCATATGCTGAGACTCATAACCAAACTTTGGGCAGAGTGCAGGGAATCATATAAAAGAAGGGGAAGTTAGTAAGACCTGGAAAGGACAGGAGCTCCACAAGGACCAAATGTATCTGGGCACAGGGGTCTTTTCTGAGACTGATTCTCCAACCAAGGATCATGTTTGGATATAACCTAGAACCCCTGCTCAGAGGTAGTCCATGGCAGCTCAGTCTCCAAGTGGGTACCTAGTAAGGTGAACAGGGACTGTCTCTGACATGAACTCAGTGGTGGGCTCTTTGACCCCCCTCCCCAGGGAGGAACAGCCTTGCTAGGCCACTGGCTACAATGCAGCCAGTCCTGATGAGACCTGATAGGCTAGGATCAGTTAGAAGGGGAGGAGGACTGCCTCTATCAGTCTTAGAGAGGACTTAGAGAGGAACAGGGAGGAGATTAGGGAGAAAGGGTGGGTTTGGGAGGGAAGGAGGGAGGGGGCTACAACTGGAATACAAGGTAAATAAACTATAATTAATATAAAAAACAAAAATTTAAAAAATGCAAGCAGGGAATTACATGCCTTGGCCATACATGATTGGGTAAGGGAAATTGACTTTTGAAATGATTGGTTTACTTTAGGCACCAAGACCACAAACTGTTCTGGCCTGGCCATCTGGGCTGGTTTCCTAGCAACTGTATCTGTAGTGGGCTGGAAAAGAATGAAGTAAGGCTGGTTCTCCCCACCCTCACCTCCCCACAGGCTGCTGGACATGTCTCCGCCTGACTTCATTAGGCGTGTGCTTTAAGCTTTAAACCTATATCCAACATTCTTTGCTCCCTCACAGTTAGGAGCACCTGCTCTTGAAGAGGACCAGGAGCCATGTGGCATCTAACAACCTCCTGTGACTACAGTTCTCATCTCTGTGGGCTCCAGAATATATGTGCTTCACAAAAATGTACACAGGCGAGCACTCAAAAAATAAATGAATAAACAAGTAAATAAATAAACCGATAAACTAAAAATCTTTAGAAGACCTGGTTGGTGTTTTTCTCTTACCAGAGGCACACATACATAAGTGTCATAGATTTTACTTCTGAAATGGCATACATTCTCAATTTCTCATTTCCCCCTGAAGTCCCTACTCCTGTTTCTTGTAACCTTTCCAGATCCACAGAAGGTTAAATCCTGATGTCCATATTTCTGAAAGTCTTTTTAAATTATCTTGTAAATATAATTAATCTGATAAAGGATAGCTTTGGTTCACATACTCAAAGCCTGCCAATGGGAGAGGTATTTTCTTCAATGCCTAATTTTTCCTGGGAAAGAGGATATGCTTTCTTGTCATTCTCTTTTATTTCACTTTTCTACAAGTACTTGACACATGTTTATCAAACTCAGTGTGCATCCAATCCATGAGATGACTCACTCTTCTCAGAGGAAGGGCTTTTTAGTTTATTTTAGTTTGGTGTTGTTCACTGCCTCATGTCCCTCTACTTAGCCATATGTTTTTTTAGAAAACATATCTCAAAGGTCATCTCCTTGAGACATTACTTATATGATTTTTATATTGTTTTTGCATTTATAAACATATGTATGCATGTCATTCAGAGTACTTAAACTTTTATTTATAGTTTCTGAAAGAGAAAGTAAGATATTTGAAGACAAGGTTTGTGTTTTGTTTTATTTTATATCTCCTATAAACCCTGTAAAACATTGACACGGGGTAAATGTTTCATAAAATTTATTTTAATTAAATTATTTGAAATAGATGAGGCAGTTTGAATTCATAATTACATTTTTATTTCATAAATATTTCATGTAAACTGAAACAGCTTAGATTCTCTTTGTAGCCTTTTCAGAAATGTTTGTACATATTGAAAATACCAGATCCTTCTCTATTATTAATAGAACATTAGCACTCAAGTCATCTTGTTTGAAATAAAAAGAAAAATGCTAAGTAGCTATGACTATAAAAAAGATTAAATTTTACAGATAAAGAAAATCCTAAATTAGTAAAATTGAGTGGGTGAGGGGTGGAGTAGGGGTGGCAGGGTGGGTGTGTTTCTGCCATTGAGTTGGGTTCTTTGCATGGTATGATGCTTGAGACTTCTTTTGTGTTCTTAATGAAGTGTCAACAGCTTTAGCTGGTCTCCACCCTTGAACAGGAAAAAGAACTAATGTTGTTAAGAAATGAGTGTGACTGAAGCTTTAGGCAGAAGTGAAAACTGCGTGCTGAACCCTTCACAATCCCTACGATATGACCACACACCAGGCGATGTGGGTGCAGAACTGAAAGTCACATATTTTTGACATACAATCAGCTGAAAATCTTGTGGGAGAAAAGGGAAGATTAGTGAGTACTAACCAAACAATGAAATAAATAATCAAGGAATTTATGGAGTCAAAAATGATAGGATTTCAACAGTGCAGGGAAGGAAAGATTTTTCACACTGAGTAGTATTTTTCACTTTCCTGTTTTGTTTTCACTATCACCATTCCAAAGAGTCTTTAAAGACATTTTAAAAACATTTTAAGGATTAAGTTCCACTGCTAACAAGTGCAAATAACACAGGCATACTGACTGTCACTTCACATGCTGTGGACTTTTAGAGAATCATAAACCCATTAAATTCTTTCACCTTGTAGCCATGTTGAACCTCCTGACATCCCACACAATGTTGTCATTTACAAAGTTCATGCTGAAGACTGTGTGACCAAGTTACAAAAACATCAAAACAAATTATTAGGATGTTTTAAGCTTAGAGGTTTGTGTTAGTCTGTTGCATTTTGAGTGTCTGACATAGGTAGATCTTGTGGTATAATTTTATCCCTTCTCCTGCTAATTCTCATAACAATAACATTAATTGTGTTCAACTACCCTCATATTTGATGTGCCTTTATTTTTAATTCTTTTAATTTGATCACTACTAAGGGATGGAGGAAGAGAATGTAGAAAGAGAGAGCTGGACATTCCCACAGCTCACTGACTGTAGAGAGGCTGAGCTGGTGAAAACTTGAAACCTTCACCCCATATTCTTTTTTTATATTAAGTTTTTTTGTTTAATTTTATTTTTTTTCTTATAAGTTACATTTTATTAACTCTGTATCCCAGCCGTGCCCTGATCCCTCATTCCCTTCCAGTCCCTCCCTCCCTCCCTCATCTCCACTGTGCCCCTTTCCAAGTCCACTGATGGGGGGACCTCCTCCCTATTCATCTGATCCTGTTTTATCAGGTATCTTCAGGACTGGCTGCAAAGCCCTCCTCTGTGGCCTAACAGGACTGCTCGGCCCTTGGGGGTGGGGAGGCCAAAGAGCCAGTCATTGAGTTCCTGTTAGAAATAGTCCTTGTTCTCCTCACTTTGGGAAACCAATTGGTTACTGAGCTACCACAGGCTACATCTGAGCGGAGGTTCTAGGTTATATCCATACATGGTCCTTGGTTGAATGTCAGTCTCAGAAAAGACCCTGTGCCCAGATATATTTGGTCCTTGTGGAGCTCCTATCCTTTCCCCATCAGACTAACTCCCCTTCTTTCTTATGATTCCCTGTACTCTGCCAAAGGTTTGGTTATGAGTCTTTGCTTTGAAAACACTGCTAGTTAGAGTCTTTCAGATGCACTCAGTAGACTCCTGTCATATGTTCAATGCACATCCCATCTGTCTTTTTAAACGAGGATTGATCATCTTACCCCATGTCCGCTCTCTTGATTTATCTTTCTTAGGTGTATAGATTTCATTATGTTTATCATATCTTATAGGTCTATATAAGTGAGTATATCCCATGTTTGTCTTTCTCCTTCTGGGATATTTCACTCAGAATGATCTTTTCTAGATCCCACCATTTGCCTGCAAATTTCATGATTTCCTCCTTTTTGATTGCTGAGTAGTATTCCATTGTGTAAAAATACCACAATTTCTGTACTCATTCCTACGTTGATGGACATCTGGGTTGTTTCCAGGTTCTGGCTATTACAAATAAAGCTGCTATAAACATGGTTGAGCAAGTATCCCTTTTGTGTACTTGAGTAAACTTTGGGTATATACCTAGCAGTGGTATAGCTGGGTCTTGAGGAAGCACTATTCCTAATTTTCTTAGAAAGCGCCAGATAGCTTTCCATAGTGGTTGTACCAGTTTACATTCCCACCAGCAGTGGAGGAGGGTTCCCCTTTCTCCACAACCTCTCCAGCATGTGTTGTCACTTGAGTTTTTCATCTTGGCCATTCTGATGGGTATAAGGTGATATCTCAGGGTCGCTTTGATTTGCATTTCCCTGATAGCTAATGAGGATGAGCATTTCTTTAAGTGTTTCTCTGCCATTCCATATTTCTCTGTCGAGAATTCTCTGTTTAGCTCTGTTCCCCATTTTTTAATTGGGTTACTTGGTTTGCTGTTTTTCAGCTTCTTTAGTTCTTTGTATATACTGGATATTAGTCCTCTGTCAGATAAAGGGTTAGTGAAGATTCTTTCCCAATCTGTAGGCAGTCGTTTTGTTTTGATGACGGTGTCCTTTGCTTTACAGAAACTTTTCAGTTTTATGAGGTCCCATTTATTGATTGTTGCTCTTAGAGCCTGTGCTGTTGGTGTTCTGTTCAGGAAGTTGTCTCCTGTGCCAATGAGTTCTAGGCTGTTCCCCACTTTTTCTTCTAAGAGATTTAGAGTATCTGGTTTTATGCTGAGGTCTTTGATCCACTTGGACTTTAGTTTTGTGCAGGGTGATAAATATAGATCTATTTTCATTTTTCTGCATGTGGACATCCAGTTGGACCAGCACCATTTGTTGAAGATGCTATCTTTTTTCCATTGAATGGATTTGGCTTCTTTGTAAAAAATTGAGTATTCATAGGTGTGTGGGTTTATTTCTGGGTCTTCTATGCAGTTCCATTGATCCTCCTTTCTGTTTTTATGTCAATACCATGCAGTTTTTATTACTATTGCTCTGTAGTACAACTTGAGATCATCACCCCTATATTCTAATCTCATTAGCGCAGGATGGTTCTCGGCAGGTTGCAGAAAGGTAAACTTGAACACCAATCCTGCAATAAAAACCTTTACCTACAATCTTTCCTGGCTGAATGGTATGTTGTGGCAAGTGGGTGCAGAGCTTGTGGGAATGGCCAAACAATGTTTGGCTTGACTTGTGGCCAATACCAGGTGAGGTAGCCCAGGCACTACACTTCCTGGATATCCAGGAAAAAGTTACTGGATAGCCCAGAGACTGAGGGTACAACCAATCACAACAGGAAAAAAAATAAATGAAATGATTACCAATGATATTCTTCTATACTCATAAATATATTGTTCACTCCTTATTAGAAAGGCTTCCTCCAGCAGCATATGGGAGCAGGTGCAGAGACTTACAGCTAGACATTATGAAGACAGAGTAGGAAACTTGTTGGTATAATGTTCTTTTGGAATGTATACAATTTACCCTTGTTCATTTAAATGCTGATTTCTCTACCCGACCATATGGTTTCAATCTGGACATTGCATTGTGATGCTTATTCTAAGAATCACGTGTCTCAAGTTTGTGTAAACATGCCACCATTTGTTTTCTGTAATTGTCAATTAAGCAACCAGCCAGTGATGTGCAATGAAGAGAATAGGGTGGGATATCCTGATCTGGAGGGGAGAAAAGAAAGGAGAAGTAGGAGAGCAGAGATTGGGCAGGAGGGACTTCGAACCATGAGAAGAGATGAACCTGACCTAAGATAGGACTAAAAGCAAGTATATCTGCTGAAATCTGAATGGTAGGAAACTATGCAGGCTTGGAGGTTTAAGATGGAGTAACTATTGCCCAGCATTGTGCTCTAGGTTATTGAATAAATCCTAGTCTCTGTGTAGTGATTTGGGTAGACAGCTGGTTTAGGAATAATCACTGCTTAACTAAAAGATAGGAAATATTTATATTCAACAACAGAAACTAGAGGTCATTATCTCCACTTTGGGATCCAGGAACTGTGCAGAAGAGTGGAGAGGAGCGGGGCTTTAGGAGTAAGAGGGGATGGAGGACACCAGGAGAATATGGCCCACTGAATCAACTAAGCAGGGCTCATGTAGGCTCGCATGAGCTCATAGAGATGAACAAACACCAGTCTGCATCAGGTCCTCTTGTTTCTATATGTTATAGCTGTTAGCTTGGTGTTTTTTTGAGTTTATAATGATGGGAGATAGTGTTTCTCTGACTCTTTTGTCTGTTCTTGAGACCCTTTTTCTCCTATTGGGTTGCCTTATCTAGCCTCGATATGAAGGCTTTTGCTTTGACTTACTGTATCTTGTTTTGTCCTGACATTCCTTGGAGTCATCCTCTTTTGTGAAGCAGAAAAGGAAGGGGAGTGGATCTGAGGAATAAGAAAGTTGGGGGAAGCTAGGAGAAGTGGAGGGAGGGAAAACTGGTTAGGATGTATTGTATGAGAGAAACATCTATCTTCAGTACATTTTATTTGAAAAGTTAGAATCAGTTTTTTGCAGTTGGCTGAGATTCTTGTGGTAACATTAAAGGATAGATTATTGGCGATCACAGTATAAGAATGTTTAACTCCCACTCTGGGAGTGCAACACTTACTGCCATCACAGAGGACCCAGACTTCCTCCAGTTTGCATGGTGATGCCAACTCTAGAATGTGGCCCTTGTCTAAGCTGGGTAGCAGAACTTAGAAGTAGAGGGACAATCGTGGCACAGCTACTCTTTACCAGTTGGTTTCCACAGGGTTGTGATATCCTGCTCTCGTTCAGTGCGCACCAGCCTAGGCTTAGTCACATGCTCTTACCGGCTTACACTGGAGAATACGTGAGGCCATCTTTATCTTATTGCCCCTGTTTCCAATTAAAATGTCAGAATGACAATCTGAATGTTAGGGTCAACTGTTAATTCTGTTACTCCTCAGTGAAAATTCTTGCTTTAAAGACATTATTTTTTGTTAATAAATTATAATGTACTAAATGAAAATAAAGTTCAGTAAAAATGATTCAAGGTCTAATAACAAATTAGACTCATGTTTTCCCCCTATATAGTTTCTTTTTATTTTTTATTTTAAAAAGTTGTATTTATTTTTATCTTATGCCCAGGCGTTTCACCTGCATCTTTGTAACTTCACCACCTGAGGGCAGTGCCTGTAAAAGCCCAAAGGGAGTTGGAGCTGGTTTCCAGTTGCCACATGAAAGCTCCAAACTGCATCCCAGTCCTCTGCAGGAGCAACAAAGCCCTCCTAGCTGAGCCATTTCTCTCCCCTGACCCTGTACACATTATATCTAGGTGTGATTTCTATGTTGTTAGAATAAGTAGTTCAGTAATATAGTTCCTTTCTCATCCAGTGTCGTAAAGTGCTTTTCCTTGTTATTATAGAACTTCATTATTTATCATTAAATATAGAATAGACATTTTGCATGTATTATTTTGTTGCTGTTGTTGCTTAGGTTAATTTTTTGACCTGTCTGCCCACACAGAAAAGGATGGCTTCGTGAAAGAGTTATGATTACTTTACGGCTTTTGAAGCACAATGAACATGATGTTCTAAATGAAGTTAAATCACTCTAGAACTCCAATTGTCCATGCATAGAAACAAAAAGGCTCCTGTGGTTTAAAGCCAGGTACCACGTTTCCTTGTCATTGTTTTTCAGAAAAAGTCATGTACATAATTTTGAACATTTGATTTTAAAATCTGTCTGAAGTGAATTACTATAAAATTTATCAAAATCTAGAAAATGAGTTCCACCAACATTTCTCCCTTCCTACTCTCTTTCAAAAGGAAAATAAGATGAATGGTTAAAGTATACACAAAATATAGACAAAATATAAATGTTAGAACAGACACTGCTCAGTCAAGGAAAGATTTATTTTAATGATTTATCCTCTGAATAGTTTCATCTTGAATAATACAGACACACCCAGACACCCAAATACCCAGTCTCTCTTTCTTTCTCTCTCACTCTCCTTCTCTTACTTTCTCTTTGGACCTCCAGGTTCTGTTTGCTGTAATTGTGTGGTTCAATCTATTAGAAACTCGCCGTACGTTTCTCTGCCTACACTCTGCTGGAGGAATCACAATTTCACAGTTTTGTTCCTAGCCCTGCTTTGCAGGGCTGCTGTCATAATGAGTTTCTGGCTCTGGACATGCAGTCAGAAATCCCAAACATTGGCTTCTCAATGGGGGAGCAGAGAAACACTAGAGGAAACAGCAATTAGATCTCTCTCTCTCTCTCTCTCTCTCTCTCTCTCTCTCTCTCTATTTATTTATGTGTGGGTGTGTGTATGTATGTATTAATACAAAAGCTCTAGAATTTTTTCCTGTACTCGTATGTATGTTACTGAAATAGTTTATTTCTTTCCGGCCCATGAATTTTTTTTCTTCTTCAAGAAGATGAGTACAAATTTGTACAAGCTGAACTTTAAGGGAGCAACTTAGAAATGAGGGTAACTAGAATAAGGAAAATTATCAAAACTGTGATTTTAGTCAGCCATTACATTTATGATGCAAAGACATAGTATGAATAATATTTTTGAATTTTAAATGTATTAATAAGAAATAAGAAAATAAGCCAATTTGAGGACTAGGAGACTATATGCAGACTAATAAGGCATATTCAATTTACATGTTGTTACATTTAACAACAAGAAGAAAAACATGTTTATGGGTCAAACAGACTAATAGGGCATATTCAATTTACATGGTGTTATATTTAACAACAACAAGAAAAATATGTTTATGGGTCAAACATCAGACACTCTGAGTAGTCACCCTCTACAGACGGATTGCTCATGCATGTGAGATATCAGACCCCTCACTTTTACTCTTTTCCCACAGAGGTGTAGCATGTACAGATGCAGTGGAGTTGAAGGCAGTAACTGGCACCCTGCTGTTCCTTCCTTTATTCATTCTTTGTCTCTGGGCAGATTTCTCAAGCCAGAGGAAAGTGATTTTGGCACTGTGTTCCACTGTGTAGACAGCTTTTGAATTTAATTGTGCTAAAGTTGATACTGTAGTATATAGCTTCTGTTTTTGCTTTTCTGGTAGGCGTTACCATTTTTGGTACATAGTACATGTGAATAAAGACACATTCACTCAAAGACTTCTCCCTTTTGACACTTCGGTTTTATTATGGCTAAATTTTGTACAGTGCTGGAAGAGTTCATGATTGTTCTTATTATCTTGTGGTCCTAGAAATAAAACCTATGGCCTTGAACATGCTAAATTCTTTACCATTAAAACAATCCCCTCTAGTCACTAGTGTTTTGGAAATATTTTTATTTGTGCGCCAATATGGAGTGGGCTCACACACTATGAACAGCTTCCTGGCTTTAATATGAGCTACTAACTCTCACCTGCTTAGTCGCCACTAGTTTCAGAAGAAGAACTTAAATCCGAAGGACACTGGACCTTTTTTTGCCAAACACTATTGCCGTGTTCTGGGAAAGTCAAAACCATGTGTGATCATGGGTACTGTACCCATGGGAAATAGTGGAGAAAGTACTGCCTCAAGTTATTGTCCAGAAATGGGGAAGCAGTTGATGTTCACTTAAAGCAAAAGTTCCCAAGTACTGTTTCTTCAAGAAGAGAAGTGAGAGATATTTCAATGTAAAGCATCTCTCTGGCAAACTCAAGGCTGTGGGCCTGATTCCCAGTCTGAGAATCAGAATGGGAGAAATAAAGAAGGGGAGAGTTGGGATAGATAATTTAATAATTTCCATTTTCCTACTTTCATTTGTTTGAGATGTGAGAGTTCAAAAAGTAAGTTGAAATTACCTTTTGAGACAAAACAACAACAACAACAACAACAACAACAACAAAAAACATGGCCCTTTTTATCATAGTACAGATAGAAATATGAGCCCTCAGCAAGCGGTATTTGCAATTGATACTGTGGTTGCAAAAGGAATTTTCTTTAGTGGAGTATAACAGGGCATATCTACCAAATTCCAGGGCAGGCCCCATAGACAGGAGTAGTAGGCCAGCACAAAATGGACTTGCGTGTATGTGTGTGTGAGTATATGTGTGTGCATATTAGTTCTTTTTAATATTTTTTCTTTTTAAATATCTATATGTACTAGTATATCTCAATCCGTCTCTATCTATTGCTCTATCTCTATCTTCTATCTATCTATCTATCTATCTATCTATCTATCTATCTATCTATCTACTTATCTATGTTGGTGGGGAGGATCAAGGAAAAGTTGGGAGATGGAAAATAATGTGATCAAAATATATCCATGGGGTCCCTCAAAATTCTCCACCCTTGTCTGTATACAACCTTCCCAATCTGAATATTTTCAGTGTAAATAGAGTGGACTCCACTTCTGGGTTTAGGTTGCGTTATATGACAAAGTGGAAGGCTGCGCTGACTGGATTACGGTTGCAAATATCCTGACTTTGAGAGGATTGCAAGCACGGTTACCCTGCGAAGGCCTGATCAAATCATAAGAACATTAAAAGATACCTAAAACTCTCTATGTTAGTCATTCGAAGCAGCAGAGATGTTCAAATTGTCATTATATTGACGGGGCAAGATGTCAGGCAGCAAGATGGCTTCTAGAAGCTTCAATATTGCATAAATGACATCCAGAAATACAGCAAGGACCTCTGTTGTATAACTATAAGACACTAAATTCTGCCAACTCAGACAAGAACTCAGCATGGCCTCATGTACTGATTCTACTGTTACGGCCTCGCCAATAACTCAGCTAACATCCAGACTCATAAAAACTGTCAGATAATATTCTTAACAACTTAAACATACCCCATATTTTCTTGTTCCTCTCATGAAAAGCCACACATTGTTTTTTTCTTTAAAGTTGACTATTTCTGTTGGGGATGTCTTCATTCCATACTGTGTCTTTAACCTACTTTGTAGTCATGGCTCTAGAGCAGTTTTGCTTTGCTTAGCCCAAGCCCTCATCTATCTTGTGTGCTTCTTCAGGCATCACCATGGCTACATCAAGAAGAGGATCTGTAAGTACCTCTTGAATTCACCGTTTCTCATTCGCTGAAGACTAGCTTGCCTTTACTAGTATACATGTACTTTCTTGGCATGTTTGCATATAACGTTTTCATTGCTAAGCACAATACACACTGTTTTGTTATTGCTCTAGGCCTGTCTGTAGTATTAGCAATTTTTCTTCCAAAACACTTTTTTTTTTTTTTTTTTTTTTTTTTTTTTTTTTAGTTTGGCCACATTTTCCTCTTTCTTCAATGACTTCTCTTTTTGTACTGAATGTGACTTACAATAGGCTTCATCCCTGACCTCTTTTTTCTTTCTTTTTAGTGCACATATTGTTCCTGAAAAAATAATGTCTGTCCTCTTCATTTCATTTGCCATATACTTATAGTAATAATCAGTCTAACTTCAATTATTTTTCATTTATTTTAAATGTACATGTCCAGTAGCTTAAGAATGTTTCTGTTTTGGGGTCCAACAGTCATTCTCTCACACATAAGGATCAACTAACATCTTGCTGGATTTCATTTTTTTTTCATTTTAGTGGTTATCACCATCATTATCTACCTATTTAGTATAGTCTAAGTAACTTGATAACTATATTAGCTATAGTTCTCAAAATGATGAGAACTGATAGTGTATATATGCAATAGATTCCACATATATATACATATATATTCCATACACATATTGTATATATATATATATATATACATATGTATATCTATCTATCTATCTATCTATCTATCTATCTATCCATCTGTACCTTATTAGAATGTATAAGTTGTGATCTACATAGTCCAACAATGGTTGTCTCTTGACTAAAAGGCCAAGGATTTGGTACATAATGAGTCCACAACACTTGTCACAGAAGTCCCAACCTTGTACTGGAGACCCAGGGGATTCTCAGAGATCTACTGGTCTTCAGTTCACTTTGGTATGGAAAGAAGTTGCTTCCAATAGCATCAAAGGAATGCCTTAGCAACAGGAGAGATGAACTTGCCAGTGAGAGAGAGGTGAGGGCAAGTATGCAAAAAGCAAAAGCTTTCTTTTCCCAAGTCATTTTATGTGGGCTGCCACCAGAAGGTTTGGCCCAGAGTTAGGGTGGGTCTTCCAACTTCGAAGGATCCAGTCAATAAAATTCCTCATAGGCATGCCCAGCTACTTGCATTTAAATTGATTCCAGATGTAGCCAACAACCAAAATTAGCCATTACAGTGTCTTACATTAATCTCCTGTTTTACTTGACCTTTATCACTGACAATCATTTATCACATTCTGCTCTGTCTTAGTATGTCTGTTCACATTTCTTCTTTTTCATCAGAAGCCTCTGGTATTTCTCCACATTTCACAATTCTGCCCAAAGTTATTTCTCTTTTTTAATCTAGATAATTTGTTTCCTTGCATTGAACCTGAAGTAATTTTAGAATACAAGTATTTGATTCTATCACATTCCTACTTGAAAAATCTAATGAATTCCTCCCCCCCTTTTTGCCTGTGTAAAAATTCCTAAATCTAGCAGGACACATCAACCCTGTGTTTCTCAGAATTGCTCCAATGCCTGTCTCTTCTTACTTTTAGAACTCTTATTCTCACTCTAGCCATGGCTCTTTTAGCATTCTAATTAGAACTACACAAATCCTGGCCTACACATCTTCCCACCACTTCTTCTGCCTAGACAGCACATAGCACTTCTCTCTCCCTCTCTTCCTCCCTCCCTCCCTTCCTTTCTTTTTTCCTTCCTTTCCTCCTCTTCCTCCCCTCATTTTCTTCCTTTTTAAAGAAAGTCCACTTATTCCTGACTATTAGCTTGATTCCACCTTTGATCTGTTAAATCTGTCTCATGTGTTCTTCTATCCGGGTCCACTGCAATCTCTGGTTCTGTGATCCTACACTGAGTTGGAGCAGAGTGAGTTTTCTCTGTTTTACATGATAACATCTGCCAGGGTGTGTTCACTTCCTTTTTCAGACCATTAATTCCAGCACAATGCTTGATGGTACAAAAATAGTTTAGAAAAAAGTATCATTAGGTCAATAAGATATACTAACAATGTAAAAGGTACAGTTTTACTCATGTTGAATAAATACATGCCTCATATAGTAAAGCTTTTAGCACTTCCTAAAACAACACAGACCACTGTGCACCCAACTCTTTGTAAAACTGACACTATGTAGCCAAATTCAGTTCAGACATCTTTCCTAAAGAACCTTGAATTCTTACCTAGTCTGTTTTTGTATCTCAAATCCAATATGGTCTTTAAACATTACTAGGTGTGTGTGTGTGTGTGTGTACACATATGTGTCCTGCCTTGAGAACATAAAAATAGAGCCTAGGACACACATGTGGAGGTTAGATGACAAATTGGAAATTTTTGTCTTCTACTTTGTGAATTCTTGGGATTGAACAACTCAGGTTGTCAGGCTTAGAGTCAAGCACTTTTCCAGCCATCTTGCTGCTTACAGAATGAAATAGGCCTGAACACTATTTAATTAAGATAAAATATATTAAGATGGTTTTGTTGTCCCAGACTTTAATTTATCAGAGTTCCATTTTAGTTAGCTTTTTCTTTTAAACATTTTGCCCTCTGCAGTTTCCCCAATGTCTTTTTGGCGACATAACAATGAATAGATTTCTTCCCTCGTGTTAAAGAATTCTTCTTTTTATTTTCCCTGCGGTTATGCAGAGTGATGTTCAATTAACTAAACTGACTAGAATCTTGACTCATTTTTGAAAATTTCAAAGTTCTAAATTGCACACCTCTGCATAGGATTTTTGAAATTTTGATTTACTTCCAGATTTTGCTGAGAGCAAGAAAACACATTACACTTTCTGAGTTCATTTGAAGAAGAGAAAGTCTGTTCAAAGGAATTGCTTTAAGTATCTTTTCCTCCCCAAAACATATTAACCTACTGAATGTGCCTGTATACAAAGCAGCAAACCTCTGAGCTCTGCCATAGTCCCTCCTTCCCTGTAGTGGTGTGGATGGAGAATGTAGGACAGATTCAGCAGGATGTCTACATGATATGCTTATAGGGCGTTATCACCAGCTGTTATTCCCAAAATGCATCCCATTTCTTGCTTCTGTCAGGAGATGTTTGCATAAAATTCTAACCTGGATATATTTAATCTTTCCATTTGTAGGAGAAGGCTGCTCAGTTTGGAACATGTTGATCTGTTGAAATGTTTCTGTTGAAAGCTGCATGCCTTTGAGAAGTCGCATGCATTAGGCTCTATTTTTATGTTCTCATGACAGCTTCTACACTTTCCCGATCATACAGCATCTAAGTTTTTACTGAAGCAGGTAATTACCGGCGATGACTTAACATCTGAAATGTGGTGTCAAGTAACAGCACATGGAACCAGTGTCAGAAAGGAAAGATTGGCATTCTAGAGACAGTCAACTGAGACAAGTCAGAGACTCATATGCTCTGTCAAACACTTTCTTCATAACTATAAACAAAAGGAACTCATTTACAAGCATTACTTATTTACTTTTTTAAGATGGTCTGCATCAAAGATGTAAAGGGGATATCTTTGTTTGCAATGAAGACTGTTTCTTATGGACAATGACCTTTAATTTGTTGCCTGTATTGCTCAGTTTGTTCCTTTGGAGCAGGGCATCATCTATAGAAGGAAGCATCCAGGCCCTGTATCCATGTATAGTTGAAGATGAGCTAAATAGACTGTGGAGGTACCAGGTGAGAGGTTATTAAAACATATATTCCTGGCTTAGACTAAATAGAGTGTTAGACCTAGTAAGCCAAGAATTAAATAAAATACCTTAAGTTTCTTGGAGCAGAGTCCTTGGATAAGACTAAATTTGAAAGACCCTATTGTAAAACTCTATAAAACTATTGAAAAACATTTTTTTTGTTTTATTTATGTATTACTTATTACAATTTATTCACTTTGTATCCTGGCTGTAGCCATCTCCCCGGAGTCCCACCTACTCTCCCTCTTCTTCCCCTATGTACCTTCCCTAGTCCACTGATAGTGGGGAGGACCTCCTTCCCTTCTATCTAACCCTAGCTTATCAGGTCTCATCAGGACTAGCTGCATCATCTTCCTTTCTGGCTTGTCAAAGCTACACACTTCAGAGGGAGGCAATCAAAGAACCAGCCACTGAGTTCCTGTCAGAGACAGCCCCTGCTCCCCTTACTAGAAAACACGCTTGGAGACTGAAATGGCCATGGCTACATCTGAACAGGGAGTCTAGACCCTCTCCATGCATGGTCCTTGGTTGTAGTATAGGTTTCTGTAGGGCCCCCTAGACCCAGGATGTTTGGCTCTGTTGTTTTCCCAGTGGAGCTCTTGTCTTCTCCTGGTCTTTCTATCTCCCCCTTCTTCCATAAGATTCCCTGCATTCTGCCCAAAGTTTGGCTATGAGTATCACCATCTGCTTTGATACCATGATGCATAGAGTCTTCAGAAAATTAGGGATAGTGCTACCTCAAGATGCAGCTATCCCAATCCTGGGCATATAGCTAAAAGATACTCAACCATACAACAAGGACATTTGCTCAACTATGTTCATAGCAGCTTTATTTGTAATAGCCAGAATCTGGAAACAACCTAGATGTCCCTCAACTGAAGAATGGATACAGAAATTGTGGTACATCTACACAGTGAAATACTACTTAGCAATTAAAAACAAGGAAATCGTGAAATTTGCATGCAAATGGTGGGAACTAGAAAAGATCCTGCGTGAGGTATCCCAGATGCAGAAAGACACACAGGATATAGGTATTCACTTATAAGTGGATATTAGCCATATTATCTAGGATAAACATACTAAAATCTATAGTCCTAATGAAGCTAAACAAAAGGAGGACCCGAGGGAAGAGACTTAATCCTCATTCAGAAGGGCAAACAGGATAGAGATCAGAAGTAGGAGAAGATAGGGAAAAACACTTCCTAATTTTTTTTCTCCAAGTAGAACTTGAACTCTAAATCAGCTAGATTAAAGCAACCTCTTGGAACATGATAGAATGATATAATCTCACATCTATCCCATCATTCTAAAGTTAGACTTTGCATTTAGATGAGATTTTTAGGAAAATTAATATAGCAAACTCTAGATTTAGGCAAAACTGAGTAATTCATTAGACTCACTACTAGGGGAAAAATGGAGGATAGAACCCAGACAAGGAAATTTTGCATAGAAGAATGGATAGTATTAGAAAATGATGATGGAGAGAAGCTGTTTGTTGGCATGGTGTAGGGATGACAATTATTACAACGAGCAGGGGACGTTTAGCAATAAATGTAGAGCCTTTTGCTCAAAATGGAAGGGAATTTAAATGGTAATCAGTTGTTTAAAAACATTTTGTAATTCAGTCAAGCCTTAGATTTGCACAAAGTACTTTTGATAAATTATGATGACCTATCCATCACATTTTAATATTTGATGATTAAAATAGTTTCTGAGTTTTGAAAAATATCTACAGGTTGGCATAGTCACAGTCACTCAATAATTCAAGAAAAAAAGATATCCAGTGCCTCTCAGGTATCATGATCTGTAGGTCTGGCTATAAATCTTGAAGAAGATTAAAGTTTCCAGCAAAATGTAAGAGCAATATTCTCTGAATGAATTCAGTCTGGTGAAATGAGCTTGGTTATTTTAAGCCTCTATCAAGCAGAATAAATTTTATTAAAATAAATTAAATCATCTAACCTAATGGATATATTTCTAGTCACTTAGCAAGCTAACTCTTACAAGCTGAATACTGAAAGTTGTGTATTTAATTGATAAAAGTGCATTTATTGCATTAGGGATACGTAAAGCTATCCTGTAATGTCACCACCACACTGAGTTATGTCTCATTAATTCCAAGAAGACACTGTATAAGTTTTATGCTAATTTTGACAAATTAATTTCTTAGACTTTTAATTTGGGTTTATCAATCCTCTTGCAAAGTAACCGTTTAGCCTCACAAATGTTATATTTATAATAATTAATTATAATTCTTAGATAACTAGTGAGTAAAAATTGCTAGGCAGATTTTTATTTTATTTAAAACACATGTTCTTTTTAATGAAGAAAATAACATTCTAGAGGAATATCTGTTGGGCTTTGTGAATGTAGCTGATTTTCCTAATGTTCCCATGGGACAGTGAATATGGCCATTTGGCCAAATTTGACTTTTCTAGAAACTCCTTCCAAGGGTTGGATTCATTCTTTGTAAAAGCTTCATGAAAGCATCCTCCCTCCTCACTCTCCCACCTCTCCCAAAAAAACTGCCACCATCAGTTATGTGCTTTCTCCTTCAAGAATGCTAAGTAGTAAACTCATTTGACTTTTGGCATTACATGTAATGAATTGAAAAAATAAAAATATGTGAAAAACAGCAGTTCAGGTCTAGTTTTGCCTTACTAATTAAGACAGTATTCTTGCTGATCAATGAAGAGTGCTAACAATGCATAATTATTTGTTTATGATGTGTTTTACTTTTCTAAATTTCCACAAGGAGAAGGTTCATCTAGGCTTCACATTAAATTGTCACCTCCTGAGACTGTGGTTTACCAGGATTGGAATGGGGTACTGGAATTTGTGTTGTTGTCATGGACTTAGTTGGGTTCCATCACTAAGCATAGTTGTGGTGCCTTGTTCTTACTAATAGGCAGAGAAAAAATATCTAGGAACATTTGGGCACAAAGTATAAATCAACACTCTCAACTGCAGTTGTTCCTTAGGAATCTTCGTGTGTGTGTGTGTGTGTGTGTGTGTGTGTGTGTGTGTGTGTGTAGATCTGTGTCTGTCTTCATACACACAAAGTATGGATCAATACTCTCGCCTGTAGTTGTTCCTTAGGAATCCTCAGGTGTGTATGTGTACATCTGTGTCTGTCTTCATACACATGTATATATGTTGTACATGCAAGTAAACTCTAGAGGAAACTTTGGGTCATTTCTCAGAAGCGCTTCTGAAAATTACCCTTCTTGAGACATGTTCTCTCAATGACTGGACCTCAGGAGACAGATTAGGTTGTCTGGCTCACAGGCCCCAGAGATCTGCCAGGCTCTGCCTCCTTAGTGCTGGGATTATGAGTCTGCCTCACCATGCCTGGTATTTTTTTATGTGGGTTCTTGGAATTGAACTCACATCCTTGTGTTTACAAGACAAGCACTTTACTTACTGTACTAGACTGGCAGCCCAGAAATCCTCTAATAAGAATCTCTAGGACACAGTTCCAGACCAAATACATCAGCGTCTCTATGATGACACTCATGTGGCCATAGTTGTATTACACTACCAGCAAGAAACAGTAAAAATCCATCACTTATGAATTGTAACCTCTAATGTTTCTAATCAGTAGGTATAGAGTGGAGCCCTTAAATTTTATTTGTTTTAAGTTTTAGGTGGACCTGATGGTGTAGGCTGAGAACTCCTTTTGGGAGTGAATGTTCTGGGGAAGGTAAAGGTGAAATTTATTAACTGGAAGTATTTTATGATGATACTGGGCTGAGCCCAGGACTGGGTAAGTTGTTTGATTAAACACATCATGAGTAGGGTGACATCTTGACCTCATTCTTGTTCTGGGCAAGTTCCCCTGGTTGCATGGGTCACCTGCCCCACAATTCCAGATTTGAAACACACACACATACACAACTTATGAAGAGATACAAACTTGTGAATATCTATAAGTCAACACTGTGGTGTTAATTAATGAGTAGTTTAAGACACTTTAGTTAGAGAAACAAGCTTTAGTTTCCATGAAACTATAAAAATTTCCTTGACTATATGCTAAACACTCGCTGTTCAGCAGTGAACAAAGAATTGTTTCTATTGGGACTGTGCTTAAGTTGTAGTGAGTCAAGTGAGAATAAGCACACATATAACAATGAGTGAGATGACATTTTGGGGGAAAATAAAGTAGAAAATGGGAACAGAATACAATGAGAATGGTAGATGTGTGTGACAGAGTGATATGAGAAACATTTGCTCATGTAAAACCATCAAAGACATCTTCTTAGATAATTTGATAACTGAACAGAAATTTAGAATCCATGAAATGTGGAGGAAAGGATAGTATAATATAAAGGAACCTAGTGTTAGGTTCCTTATGTAAAATGAAACTCTGCTGCCCATCCCGTCTACAGCCTAGTGCTACTTTCTCCTCATATCTGAAGGGACCAAGAGGAAAACACTGCCTCAGCATTGGTTAATGGTAGGACAGATATGGCCTGTAGCTGGCAAACTAGAGAACATGCTTCTTGGTAACAAAATTACTGTACACTGTAAGTAGTTATCTGCAGTTGATCTATATCAATGTGTTGGTGTGTATTCTATTCCAAGCTTTATCTTTTGAGAGGAAATACTGAGTGAAATATATATAATCTATGAACTGAAGCACTTTCTATCAGTTTGTCTCATCAAGGTGCCTCTGTTGGTCCACAAATACATTTTGCTTCTGTTGTTGTACACGTAAAAACAAAAGCACATAACATTACATGGCTCTATCACACTCTTCATGAATCTCTGTGTTGTGTTCCTCTTGAAAATTGGAATGAGAAGTTAAAATACATCTGATTTACAACAGATATAAGAAACAGGTTTTGTTGTTTGTTTTTGAATCAGTCATTATACAGCCAAGATTGGCTGGAAACTTGTGATTCTCCTGTTTTAGCTTCTCTGGTATATAGATTATGGCATATTCCATGACTCCTGCTCAGAAACATTTCAAAAGCTTGGTTTAGTCAAATAGATATATTAAAATGAAAGAAAGTAAAGTACAAACACTAACATTTTTCTTTTGTTTGAGCTCCTTGTATTGGGCCAGGATGACATTTTCACAGGCTAATAGTGGAAAACATTGCACAAGACACTATTACAACAGTTAGATTTGGGCATACTGTCTAAACTCCTTTGAGGGTGGGTCATAGTTTTATGCTTGTCTTAGTCACTCATTATTGCTATGAAGAGACACTATGATCATGGCAGTTCTTATAAAAGAAAGCATGTAAGTGGGGCTTATTTGCAGTTTCAGAGGCTTAGTCCATTATCATCATGGTAGGGAGCATGGTGGCATGTAGGCAGAAGTGGTGCTATAGAAGTAACTAACAAGCAGAGAAAGAGAGACAGAGACAGAGACAGAGATGGAGACAGACACAGTGAGAGAGAAAGACAGAGAAAGACAGACAGAGACAGAGAGAGAGAGAGAGAGAGAGAGAGAGAGAGAGAGAGAGAGAACTTACCCTAGCATGGGCTTTTGAAACCTCAAAATTCTCTTACAGTGGCACACTTCCTCCAACAAGGCCAAGCCTACTCTAACAAGGCCACACCTCCTAACCCTTCTAATCCTATGAAAGAGTTTCACTCCCTCATAATTAATCATTCAAATATGTAAGCCAATGAGGGGATTGTAAGCATTGTTATTCAAACGAGCACAATGTTATAAAGCCAAATTAGGCATAGGCCTTCACTAAGCTGTAAAGCAGTCTGAAATCTTTCCCTGGCAGATTCAATGACATCATCACAGGAATGGAGCATAGGGGAGAAACCACAAACCGGGTACAACTATTGTTCTATGGCAAGCATGAGTTTCCGCCCAGGAAACAGTGCTGCTGCTGAGGGGAAATGGCTTAAAACAGGTACTGAAAAGAAAGGTGAGATGAGATCAGTTTGGAAGGGCACTGAGAAAGAATGTGATTATGCCATTCTCAGGAGAGATTAGGGCAAGAAAATATTGTTCTGAGCTCTTGCTCAGACCTCTTCATGACGAATGGCTGAGGTTAAGAGAAGGTGGGTGAAATGCTTTGTGTGAGAGAAGGAAAACTGACACCTGCTGAGTTTTTCCTAAAAAACCCTACTTCATAATTTGCACAAAAGAAATGATGCCATGTTTGCTGTCTCTCTAATCAACTTACTTAAAACTGGAGCTACAGTTTGGCTCAGGTGCTAGAGCCTCTACTTACCAATCTGAGCTTTTTAAAAATACTACAATTAAATGTAGAGGGAGGAAATTATCCATGCTTACATGTGTTCTAAATGAAGAGAACTGTACAGGTTAAATTGTTTGCCAGAGTGAAATTGATTAAGAAATGAATTAAACTATCCAGGAAATAAAGAATAATATGTTTCAGAAGGGAAGATAGTAAGTGCCCACAGAACGTCTAGAAGCTCAATCACTGTCAGTGTCCATGTGCCAGGAATTCCGAGGAATTTTAGGAACATCTCACAGCTAGGCCAAGTGGTAATATGGAGACCAACCGCCATAATGAATACAACCTGCTAACGTCTGCTTCTGGCTGGGTTTGAGTAAATGTGCCATACTTACACTTGCTTCCCACCATAAGCAAGTAGGAAACCAGACACAATATGTGAAACAGGTGTTACAGGCATCGAACAGATGGCAACACGGTACTGTCATCCAAAAGAAGAAACCAAGCAAGACGAGGTATGAGACTTTTTTTTCCCTTTCTGCCTGGAGGCACTTTATGAAAAACATCCAAGGAATGTGGGGGTGGGGAATTTGCACCCATGTAGAATACAGTACTCTGGTTGAATTTCAGAGTAAGCCTAGTGATGAACCTTATTTGTTAAAGAGTTAGGCGTAACACCAAGTGAATAAATTATTAAAGAATAACAGCAAAAAAGAGGCATAAGGGAGCCAAGAAATCAGAGGAGAAGTTTTCTCTAAGTGTTACATATTTGATGGACCTTTCTCTGTGCTTAAGCTTTTGCAGGACCTGCAGGGGCCTAAGGCTGTTTATAAATAGTTGGTACTAACTTTTCCTAATAGGAGCTGGGGTTTGATTTCGAGCTTTGCTGCACACATAGGGATATGTGGTCTTAATGGAGAATGTATTTCTAATGAGGTTTTGAATTCACCTCTCCTGCTGAGTTCCAGGTTATATCATATATTCAGACAATTTTAATTACTTTGGGTTTCAGATTTTACTAATAGTGGTGATGCTAAGTTCCAAGTGAGAATAAGTTTATCTAGGACAGATTATATTTTTAGTATCTATACTGCCATGCTCTTCCTCAGCAGCATCATCCATCATCATCATTGTTATCATCATTGTCATTGTGTGTTCTACTTAGGAGCCCTGGAAAATATCTCCAAATTGCCCCTCTCTTCTCTCTACTGCTAGATGGAGCTTTCCCATACACACCATTATATGGGATTGGATCGCATTTTGCTTACTCTCAAAGCCTGACCTCTACTTCCATGGAGCTCCCATTTTCACATGCACAGGTCTATTTTAGCCATCATAATTTGGGAGTGTCAGTCCTCCTGAGTCCATTGTTTATTTTTCAGTTGTTTCTGAATGTAAATAAGGGATGGACTTAGTTTATTAGTTTTTAAAAAACTCGACTGTTGTTAAAAATCATGTTTACATGTCATGCATACATAATGGCATATCAGAGGTGAAGCAACGGTCCTTTAAAGACAATGGCTAGACTCTTTGGAATCATACACTGAGGGCTTTTTATGTTCTAATTTAAAATACATGCCAGAGAGGTTTACAATAAAATAGAAATCCAGGTTAATTGTACAACAAATGTAATTTCTGGGCCTTACACTATGACAGTAGTTGCCTCTTAATGTGTAGATGGAATCTTGGGGGTGGTTGAAGTGTGAGTGGCTGTGTTTTATGATTAGAGGTTTTACACTCATAACTAGAGGTGGTCTTATTGGCAATAAAAAAAATACATATTGGTTCCTTTGCCAAACTGTGGTGTTATTTCATGCTGTAGATAATTGATGGTTTGAAAGAACAGTGATCAAGGAAAAGTTTATGCAATGAGGTCCGTTTACCCATTTTTCTTTTATTGATATCATATGAATATTAATTTCAGTACCGAGTATTTGGAGTTCTATATAAATGCGTCAAGATTTTATATTAATGTCCAAAATCAAAAGAGGAGTATTTTAATTTAATTAAGGAGTCACAATACAATATTTATAATCACAAACATGTATGTTTCCATAACACACAAATATTTTCTATAATGAGTATAGTTTAAAGCTTTTACTACCATAAAGTCTTTAAATACATAAAGACGTGTTTCAAAATGTCTTAGTAATAGATATTTAAAAAGGGGGTTTATAGCTGATGAATTGACAATATGGGATGTTCAGTTTACGGACACCCCATTGTCAACTGGGATTTCTTGGTATATTTATTTTTCAAAAAATTTCAGATAGAAATATTTTTAGGATACTGTATAAAAGGGTATAGCAAGCTGTTATTTTTCTCTTCTTTTTAAATAGTTTTTTTTCCCTTTTCATGTTTTATGCTGATTCTCTGACCAATAGCTTTATTTTTTTATTTAAGTGTGAAAAATTCTATACATGCATATCATGAATTTCATTTTCTTTATTGGATATTGAAGAGTTTATATAATTAATATGGACACTGTACACAGAGTAAAAGAACAAGTGTATTTTTTGTATAGTTCTAATATGTAAATATGGCTAATGCTAGAAGCAGAAAGTGTGGCAGATGGATCCTAGCGTTTAACTGCTCATCACAAAATCACTAAATGCCCCAAACTGTTATAACCTAAAACCTCCTTGGAAATGTGATTAGCATTCCTTCACAGTCTGAAGTGATAGTGGAAAATGAAATTTGTGGTGCTAGTTCTTTGTGGAAATACTGTTTCTTCCTCAGCAGCAATGTTGCGTCATTTGTAATGGCATAAGAACTCATAATAAAAGCAAAAAATAATTTATATAAAATATTTCAATCTACATTGCAAAATCTTGGACAAAACTATGTCTTTTGACACTAAAAAAGTCAAGAAATGGTAGCTTTATGGATATCTTATTGATTTTATGGTTTATATAAATTAGTAACTAGCAGACTTCAACTTTTCTGCATTGTTTCTCTAGTATCTTGAAACATGAGTATGTTTTATATTACTCATATCCCATATTGCAAATTTTAACTTTTGTTTTTTTCTTTTCAATTAAAACTTATGTGTGTCTGTGTGAGGGTATGAGCACATGAGTGTAGGTGCCTGATTGTGAAGGTTAGAGGAGAGTATCTAGTCCCTGGAAATGAAGTTGTGGTGGTAAGAGTCTCCTCAAATGCATGCTCAGATCAGAAACTGGGTCCTCTGAAGGAACAGCAAGTACTCTTAACCACCGAGCCATTCCTTTTGAAAAATAAGAATAATGAAGCTGGCTAGAGACTTGGATTAAAGATCTCTTTTCTCTACTCTCCCCTAACTTCTTGCTGAAATCATCACTCATCCTTCATGGCGTTTCATCATCATCCACTTTTAAGAATAAAGGACTTTTTTGAGCAGGGGAGTATTGCTTTCTCTTTACTAGGAAACCTGAGATTTTACAAGGGAAGGCACAGTGGCTTTATAAGAAGCAAATGAAGCTCAGGATGTTTTTCTCTGCCAAGTCCTTTGGTTTTCTTATTTCAATTTTATTTCAGCAAAAGCATGGATACCATGCTTTCGCTGTGAAAGAGTCAGTAATGATGTTAGCCCTGGGAGACTCTCAGGCAACCAAAAATAGGCCTGAGATGTTGGTAGCACTGAATTCTGTCAGCACTGAGTCCTAGGAAGAGTGGTTGTAACTATATATTTCACTCAGCTATTTTATTCCTTCAGATGTATTCTAGAACACATACATATGTGAGAAAAATGTCTATGTAGTTTTATGTTACAGTTACAGTGTTTTTGGCAGTAGTCTTTATAGCATCACAAAGTTAGGATTCTTATATTGGCAATCGTCTTCAAGTTCCATAAAGTATTTTATTGTATATATTTAATATATCTTACATAATTATAAATTATGATCATAGCTTATATGATCTTTCACACTTTACAAACGCACGTTGTCAGTATGTCAGTATTTATAACTGTTTGTGTATGAAATGTGTTGGGAGGGGCATATGCCATGGCGTGTCTGTGGAGGTCAGAGGGCAACTTGTTGGCATCCATTCTCTCCTTCCAACATGTGGCTTCTGGGGATTGAACTCACAATATCAGAGTTGGCAGCAGGCACCTTCACTCGCTGAGTGATGTCCTGGACTTCTCACATATTTTCTAATATCTGAATATATAGGGTAAATTATGACTTTAAAAATAGCTATATTTTTATTACATTTAGTTAAAATTCAAATTGGCAAATAAAGGCCTAAAAGGGCTCTATGAGCCTACCACAGAGGGCCTCTGAAAGATTCTACTCCGCAGGTTATCAAAGCAGATGCTAAGATTAGTAAGCAAACTTTGGGCAGAGTGCAGGGAATCTCATGAAAGAAGGGGGAGATTAAAGACCTGGAGAGGACAGGAGCACCACAAGGAGAGCAACAGAAGCAAAAAATCTGGCCACAAGGGTCTTTTTCTGAGACCGATACTCCAACCAAGGACCATGTATGGAGATAACCTAGAATCCCTGCACAGATGTAGCCCATAAACTCCTTATCCAAGTGGTAAGGGGAACAGGGACTGTCTCTGACATGAACTGATTGGATGGCTCTTTGCTCTCCTCCCCCTGAGGGGGGATGGCTTCACTTCAGAACACAGAAGAAGATAATGCAGCCAGTCCTGATGAGACGTGATAGGCTAGGGGCAGATGGAAGGGGAGGAGGATCTCCAGTATTAGTGGACTCTGGGAAAGGCAAAGGAGAAGAAGAAGGAGGGAGGGTGGATTAGGAAGGGATGAGGGAGGAGGCTATAGTTGGATACAAAGTGAATAAATTAAAATTAATAGAAAAATAAAAAAATAAAAAGGGACCCTATGACCTTTTTATCAAGACAAATTTTGATTATTAAATCCAGGTCTCTTGATTTCAACGGACAGTTTTAATGCAGTGCCGTCCCCAAGCTCTCTGTTTAACAAGCTCTGCTTTCAGCAACTTCACAATGATAGCGAACAAAATTACCATTCAGTTTTCTGTTACAACTGTGAAATCGATGTATAAAAGTACAAAGGCAAATGATTTCTCATGGTAATATACTGCATGTATCTTTTTAAAATGAAATTTTTATCCAGATCTGATTATGAAGAATGTATACTCACACTCCAGCAATGATAAAAATGCATTGTTTGTAGAAAATTGTTATTAAATTAAATTGTTCAGACTTGAGTTGTAAATCAATTTTATTTAACTAAAGACCCATCACACCGACTGAAATCACATCAGCAATAATAGAAGGAAAGACTGGCAAGCTACATTGTCGGCATCAACTTCAGGAAGGTCAAGAGACCAACCTTGAATTAATATGAGGAAACCTTCATAACTTAAGAGACTCCAGAAAACGCCTAAGTCGCCTGGCGATCCTAACTGTGATGAAAATCATGCACAGAACAGGGCATTATTGTAAATCTTTGTCTACATGACAGATTTACATTTCCTTACTTCCATAAAACTCACCATTAATGGCACAACACCTATTAAGCTGAGATATTTCTAGGTGTAGTACGTCATGGTATTTTCCTGTACAGTTTACATTATTCTTGGCATTTCACTGCCTGTCTCATGAGATGGCCAAGAAAGAAAATATAGTAACTTGCACTCACACCTCAAGGACAAAAATGCCGTGTCTTACCACAGGATACGTTAAGAAACTGAGAACCAAATATTGAGAATAATAAAGATGAAAAATAAGGCATATGAAAAACCAAAAGGCTTAGGGGGGGGAAATAGTTTCTTTCTTGAAATAACATTTTAACATGTTATCAAATCCATCAAACTCCAAGGCTGTAAGGTGTTTCATAGGTGGTCAAGGAACATTTATAAAGGCGCATTCTTAGAGTTGAGAATGTCAAAAATGCAGTCTTGGACATAAACCCAGTGCTAGAATTTACACTTCCTCTGGAACTTCTGTATGGATGTCTTGGGCTCTCAAAACACCTCAGCACAGTACTACTGCAGTGCTTTGTGGAAACCAGAGGGCTTGCAGTAGAGAGGCTATTGAAGTATTTGGGCAACCTTCTGAGCAATGTCTGCACGGCAAAAACCTGGGCTAATTTAATTCTTTTCAGCATGTGACCGGAGAGGAAACTAATTACAACTTATTTTTTTGCAATTTTTATCAAAAATATTTCATATAATATATTCTGATGACACTTTCCCCTCCCACAATTCTTTCCACCTTCTCTGATGTCCCTCCTCATAAATGTTATGCTTTTTTACTTTCTTTCTAAAGACAAACAAAAAAGAAAACACATACACAGAGCCACACACACACACACACACACACACACACACACACAAACAAACACACCATGAAACTATAGAAGCTTTGTACATTCTCCGATAAAAGAAACAAAGTTATAGTGGCAAGCAAGTTTAAACTTTGACTTATTGTCATGATGGTTTTTAGGTATATTGTAAGATAAAACATTCTACAAAGTAAAGTCCAGGTATCTTGCATTGACTCAAAAGGAGTATGAAAGACACATTTCTGCATTTCAGAGCTGACAGCAACTAGCGCTATTTTTCTTAGCAGAAGTTCTGATTGCGTGTGTTGGACCTGTCAACAGACTAAGCCAAGGTCATACAGATATCCAGCAGTCGAGCACACTTCAGAAACAGATGTTCCCATTTTCCTCTGAAGAATTCTCTGAATTCATTAAGAAACAATCGTGTTTCTTGGGTATCTGGCTTTAGGAAGAGAACAGAAAATGTTGTACCTTAGCTTTTGCTTTTTTGTACTTTGGCCAAAGAGAAGCACAGAAGATGAGTTATTGAAAATGCAAGGAAAATTTCAGAAAGAGAAGTTGTACTTCTTTTCTAAGTAGTATGTGTTATGTTGTGATCCTCTATTTTGCTTGATGCAGCATCCTTTTTTTTTTTTTTTCTTTTTTTTTTTTTCAATGCAGTTTATTCAGGAACATTGAACAATCCTCGGACCCCGGGGAAAGCCAGCCCACAGCTTAAATAGCCTCTGGGTAGCCAACCCAGGCGTGCCACGGGGGCAATGCAGATAGGTCCACATACATAGAAGCAAGCCAGATCCTCGGCCTTAGCCAAATGTGGAGTTGTTCGTGACAGAGAGCACTCACCATCGGGAAGGTGGAAGGCGGAAACCAGCTCCATCTTTAAGGCATAGCATTCCGCAGCTCTCTACAGTTCCCCCTTTTTGTTTTAGATGCATCAGGCAAGAGTAGAGGTCTGATCTCTGATATTAGAAATAAATTGGGACTTTGTACAGATGTTCATTTAGGTGTCATCCACCCAAAGAGCATCAGACCCGTCCGATACCTTTTTCTCAGAGGCGGGACCTGGGGCATCAACCCGCATGCAATCAGACATGCTCTTCTCTGGGTCCAAAGCGGCTGACCCTGAGTGCAGTGCTTAGCCTCGCATCCTGAGCGTATCATTTTAGCTTTTTATGGTATCCAACCATGCTTGGGGAGAATGTCCTGCTTCAATGGCTGTAAAGGCCTGAATGATCATGGCTGCATCACACTGTTGTGAGACTCTAATCTTGCATATATACCACAGGCAAACCAAGGAGACCAACACCAGAAGGCCTGCTAACACTCCCATGCCCACCCATTCCTTCAGATGATTCATGGCTGCAGCAATCCATGTTGATAATCCTGTGGCATCCTTTTCATTTTATATTTGCAATAAAAGCCTGTGCAGGAAAGCCTCATGTGTGACAATATGGTCATTACACAACATTTTGGATATATGGTGTTTATTGATGTTACAGCCCATTGGAAATAGTTGTATAGATCATGTGGAAGAACTCTATTATAATGGCTAATAATGGTTTCCCATAATAGTAGCTTAGGAAATATTTGTTATTTGCTATGCTGCTCTTGCAAACTCTCTCTCTCTCTCTCTCTCTCTCTCTCTCTCTGTGTGTGTGTGTGTGTGTGGTGTGATCCTGTGTCTAAGGTAATCCAGTCTAGACCATGAATTGCCTAAAAAATTAATATGCTGAAGTGCTCCATGCACATCACTTATTTATAGGTTTTTACATAAAATAATTTTCTAGTGGCTGTGTTGCAGGCATACTATTGCTGCAGAGCAGAGCAAGAGAGATCTTATAATCACAACAATTAGCAAGCAGTGTGTGCTCCCTTCTGATTTACAGGAAAACTGCAGGAGCATTCAGAGAAACTGCTGATGCTTCAAATTCCAGTTAAATCATATCAAATCCACTCTACAGAGACTCTTTGGCTGTGCTGGACAGAATATCCTGTTACAGATCAAACGTATGTTTACCTTTCAAATGCATATGTCAAATCCTGATAGCACAAATCCTGATAGAAGTGTATTTGAAGATAAGACCTTCATGAAAATAATTATGGTTAATGGAGGCTGTACAGGAGGGATCCCTTCCCATTGGATAAATGTCCTTATAAAAAGAGATATCTGTGAACTCTCTCACTGATCATGTGAAGACAACCAGAAGATAATGATCTGAAAAACCTTCCACCAGAAAATAACCATGTCACATGTTGATCTTGAACTATAAAGCGTTCTAGTGATTAATTCATGTCAAGATCTATGGTATTAATGCTAAAGTACCCATAATTAATATGTTTACCCTTTAAAGTAAAAATACATTGATAAAATCTGAAAATTATAAAAGCCTATTATATTTAAGTTTTAAAAATGACAGATTTTTCTCTTTTTACTTTTATCTTTTTTAAATTAAATTTTTATTTTTTATATTAATTACATTTTCTTCACTTTGTATCCCAGCTGTATCCCCCTCCTTCATTCCCTTTCAATACCATCCTCCCTCATCTCCTCCCATACCCCTCTCCAAGTCCACTGATAGGGGAGGTTCTCCTCCCCTTCCATCTGACCTTATCTTATCATGTGTCATCAGGACTGGCTGAAATGTCCTCCACTGTGGCCTGGCAAGGCTGCTCCCTCTTCAGGGTGGTGGCGGTGGTAGTCAAAGAGCCAGCCACTGAGTTCATGTCAGAGACAGTCCCTGTTCCCCTTACTATGGTACCCACTTGGATACTGAGCTGCCATGGGTTATATCTGAGCAATGATCCTGTACAACAACAGATCATCTGGAGGTATCTCCATCCCTGATCTCAAGCTATATTACAGAGCAATATTAACAAAAACTGCATGCTATCAGCATAGAAACAATGGTGGATCAATGGAACCGAATAGAAGACCCAGAAACAAATCCACACACCTACGGATACTTGATTTTTGACAAAGAAGCCAAAACCATACAATGGAAAAAAGACAGCATCTTCAACAAATGGTGCTGGTCCAACTGGATGTCTAAATGCAAATAGATCCATATGTATCACCCTGTGCAAAACTAAAGTCCAAATGGATCGAAGACCTCAACATAAAATCAGACATACTAAATCAGTTAGAAGAAAAAGTGAGGAAAAGCCTAGAACTCATTGGCACAGGAGACAATTTCCTGAAGAGAACACCAACAGCACGGACTCTAAGATCAACAATCAAGAAATGGGACCTCATGAAATTGAAAAGCTTTTGTAAAGCAAAGGACATTGTCATCAGAACAAAACAACAGCCTACAAACTGGGAAAGGATCTTCACCAACCCTATATCTGACAGAGGGCTAATATCCAGAATATATAAAGAATTAAAGAAGTTAAAAAGCAACGAATCAAGTAATCCAATAAAAAAAATGGAGTACAGAGCTAAACAGAGGAATATAGAATGGCAGAGAACACTTAAAGAAATAATCAATGTCCTTAGTTATCAGGGAGATTTAAATCAATACTTTTATCTTTTTGGTTCTTAACTAATCCCTTCCTATATAGTAAAAGATGAAAATGTCCATGATAAATTAGATACAACAAACACAAACTTGTACAAAGAAATGCCTTATACTTGTTCGAGGAACCCATGCTTATTATAGTCCAACCGAAAAGAAGTGTGAAATTTAAACCACATTCAGGTCTTCAGAGGCCAACCATGTTATGTGAATTTTCTATTCTCATGGTGATTTGCTTTAGTGTTCTCCCTCCATCCATCCCTTTCCCTCTTGCTCCCTCCTCCCTACTTCCTTCCCCCACCCTCTCTTTCTCTCTTGAGACAAGGTTTCCTTGTGTAGCCTTGACTGTCCTGGAATTTCTTTGTAGACCAAGCTGGCCTTGAACTCACAGATATCTGCCTGCCTTTGCCTCCCTAACTGTTGGGATCAAAGATGTGGACCACCATGGCCTGGCTCAGTTTTATCTCTTGACCAACCACATTAATCCAAAGGGCTTCAAAAACAGCCATCACTTCATTGAGAACCCTTCAGAGGCAGAACTGTTGAGTTTTTCCAAGATGAGGAGTTGTGTTTTCATAGCAGAAAACCCTAATTTAAGTTGGAAATATGTTGGAAAATGTCATTTCCTTTGCAACCCAAACAAATTAAGAGAAAGGGAAATATCATTTAGAATTCATAGCTTGTGAAATTTTGAGAGTTATAGGAATTTGGCAAAACCTAAAATATTGCTTGGCATTTATAAGACAAGTATTTTGGGAGTCTAAACTAAACTTGTGGCTAGATATATACTGAGAATGTGCTAATTTGGCACTGTGTATGTTTCTTGCTGTAATTATTGTCCTACGAACTAAGCACTTGTCCTGTATATAACTAGCTGCTGTGTCAAGTAAGACTCCGTGTGTGTGTGTACGTGTGTGTATTTCCACAATGACACGTTTTATTGAGTAACAATAAATTCACAAGTTCCACAGTTTCATTGGCTGCAATTTACCAAGAGTCCCAGAGGCTGGCTGTGAAAAAATGAGGGTTTTTATTTTCTTTAAATCTAACTTACTAGTATCAAGTATCAATTCACATACTACACTTTACACATGTGCGCACACTTAGGTTGCAGAATGCCTACAGTGGCATCAAAGAGGCTTCAGCATAATTTCAAATTCAAAGAGGCCATCCTGCAGGCAGGCGGAATCCTAACAGAAATGCTACATATTTTAAAACCACGATCAGTCCCCTGGAATGAGCTACCTCAAGTGCTTATAAAGCTAAACACATAAAACAAGAGCTGTCCCAGGAGCAGAGGGACACACACGGTATATACTCACTCATATAGACATATAACATAGGATAAACCTACTAAAACCTGTACATCTAAAGAAACTAATTAAGAAAGAGGACCCTGACTAAAATGCTCAATCCCCATCCCGAAAGGCAAAGAGGATAGACTTCAGAAGAAGAAGAAAACAGGAAACAACCTAGGAACCTGCCACAGAGGGCCTCTGAAAGGCTCTGCCCTGCAGACTATCAAAGCAGACACTGAGACTTATGGCCAACTGTTGGGCAAAGTGCAGAGAATCTTATGTAAGAAGTGGGAAATAGTAAGATCTGGAGAGGACAGGAACTCCACAAGGAGAGCAACAGAACCAGAAAATTTGAACACAGGGGTCTTCCCAGAGACTCATACTCCAACCAAGTACCATGCATTGAGATAACCCAGAACCCCTGCACAGATGTAGCCCAGGGCAGTTCAGAGTCCAAGTGGGTTACATAGTAATGGGAAGAGGGACTGCCTCTGACTTAATCTGATTGGCCTGTTCTTTGATCACCTCCCCTTGAGGGGAGAGCAGCCTTACCAGGCCACAGAAGATGACAATGCAGCCATTCCTGATGTGATCTGATAAACTAAGATCAGAAGGAAGGAGAGGAGGACCTCCCCTATCAGTGGACTTGGGGAGGGGCATGCTCGAAGAAGGAGGAGGGAGAGTGGGACCAGAAGGGGAGGAGGGAGGGGCTTATGGGAGGATACAAAGTGAATAAACTGTAATTAATAAAAAAATAAAAATTAAAAAAATAAAAATAAAAAATAAATATTCGATGATAAAAAAATTTACTTGGGAGATAGATAATGTCACTACTGTGCTATATAGTATGTCCTAATTGAAGCAGAAAAGGGAGTGTCCTGGAAGTTAAAAGGCAGGAAAACCACTACAAAACTCTTTTTTAATTCTGTAGATGACATAGATTTCAATGTTACATTTTGTCACTTGATGCCACTATTGTGTTTAATCATATACCTGTACTGTACTAGTTGGATGGCCAGACCTTGATGGTGGGTCAATGTTTAAAGAAATCTTTGCAAGTTAACAAGAGCATTGTGGATGTAGTTTGGAGAAACATGTTTGGGGAATTATGTTTGGAGAAACATGGAGGTAGAAGTAGTTACTGAGGTAGTACAAGTCCATCATTTGAAGCCAAAGTTAGAAACTTAAATTATTTTGCATACAGCATTTGAATTCTAGACCTATAGAAGAATCTTAGCTACTGTCATTCCTTATTTATCCTGTGGATGTTTAGTAAATAAGCTGTGGTACTTATAACATCAATTACAGTACTTTTAGCTTCTTCTTTCATAAAAGAGGACAGGCGGTAGGGAAAGGAATACTGAGACCTGATTTGGTTAAATCAGGGCTATTACATGGCAGTCTGACTTCATAGGTGTTATAAGAAATAAAAAATAATGGAAATCATATAGGCTAGTTCTAATATCTATTGTTTAGGAGGAAATGCATACAATTTTAGAGTCTTTTTTGGAGAATTACTTTGAATATAATCATTCCTAGCATACAGTAGAAGTATTTATAAAATAAACAAATGAACAAATACATGCTAAATAAGTATCTAGATATGTACATGAAAAAAACATGGCTGCAGGTAACAATATATGCAGTGCTGAGTAAGTGAGGAATGGAAGATGCAGAATTTATTAATCCTCCCTCTCTGTCAAAAGAAATAGATGGACTAGATGGCTTATACATGAAATAAATTTTGTCACAGTTCTAAGTACCTGAAGCCAAACACCATGGTGCCATCAGCGCTGGTTTCCTGCACAGTTTTCTTCTTGGCTTGCAAATTGTTCCTTACTGAGTCCTCAGGCTCTCTCTGTTGATCCAAGAAACAACAACCTCAACTGTGTCTTCTTCCCATAGTCCTTTTAGATTAGGATATCATCCCATGACAGTTCAATGCCCCCAGTCAATGTATTCTCTCCAAACACAGATGCCTAGTGAATTTGAACTGGATATACGAACCTAGAGAGAGACACAATCCGGTCCATGAAAGATGGGAAGTTTTTTTTTTTAACTTTTATTAATTACACTTTATTCATTTTGTATCCCCCCATACGCCTCTCCCTCCTCCCCTCCTGGTCCCACCCTCCCCCCCTTTCTGCATGCATGCCCCTCCCCAAGTCCACTGATAGGGGAGGTCCTCCTCTCCTTCTTTCTGATCTTAGTCTATCAGTTGTCATCAGGAGTGGCTGCATTGTCAGGGTTCTAGGTTATCTCCATGAATAGTCCTTGGTTGGAGTATGAGTCTCTGGGAAGTTCCCTGTGTTCAAATTTTCTTGTTCTGTTGCTCTCCTTGTGGAGTTCCTGTCCTCTCCATTTCTTTGAAGTTTTAAAGACTGTCAGTTGTACCCTTTGAGCAACTCTTGTCTAGTACTCACATATGCATACATTCACATATTTTACCTTAATGATTACTATTAAAACTACAAAAAATCTCATTTGATCAGACACCTGCAAGATGGACCACTTGAGAAATGTTAAGATGATCAAATGCGTTCTAATCTCTCAAATCTCTTCTTTTTAAATTCTTCTATATTTACCAGCCAAAAACAAACAGGCTCAAGCCATTGTCACTTATATTTAGTATTTGTAAACTAGAACCCATTTTGTAGTTTGTTTGAATTCAACTGTAATGTTGTTGATTCAAAGGAAGAAGGGCTCAGTAAGCTTGCATTCTCAGCTGGTTTGGCGTATTTATTTGTCATCTAATTGAAGCTAAAGGTAAAATTTATTTGGAGAGGCCTGTTAGAGGCAGGCCCTGTTTTAGAAGCCCAGCACTACAAAACAATGTTGTGTTTCTCTTTTAGGTGAATGACCTGGAAGAATTATTAGAATTCCCAGTGCCTTTGGCATAGTGCTCACAGTCCTCTCTTTAATTTCAATATTAATAAAAAAGCAAATAACTCTATGCCCAGAAGGGCTTGAGATGTGGAGTCTCACAGATTTCTTTGGCTGTGTGCTTCTATTATTGTTCACACAGAAAACGCAACATTCCTTAACATAAATATATTTTTGTTAACAGGTTACATTAAATTCTACCACCACATCTGAACAGGAGGCTTTCAAGCATCATATCAAAATACGAAAATATACTAGTAGAAACTGGCTAAAAACATTGCTTTAAGTGATTTATTTGGTTCATTTAGAAGAACTTTAAATGTTAGATTTGTATGTGCTTTGATTTTGAGGTTTCCTTGTCATTTGTGTACTTTACTGAGTTTTAATTTTATCGAAAAACATCTCAGACTAATGATTATTATTCTACAACAAACTGAAGTAGCCACATTATTTCTAATCTAATAATGCATGACCTGTATATGAGATATATGTAGGTGTTTGGAAAGCACATGCACTTTGGGGTGCATGAGAAAAGTGCCAAAACTGTTATTAGGAACTGAGAAATGTCCTTCAGCACTGTAATAGATTCAGTTTCTTCTATGTGTTCTTTCCATTCTTGTTTTTCTTCCCCCCTCCACTGACCATGGTAAAAATGACTGCTTTTCCGTGTCGCTCCTGTGACTTTCCACTAAGCATCTAAACTGAACATATTTCCCTGAACAACTCTCAAGTCATTTTCTTCTAAAAGTGTTTATTGTGTTTCTTTCACCCAGAACACATAAAAGGAATATTCAGGAATAGCTCCAGACTTATATTTGTGCTATTTTAAAGCAAAATTTAAATAATTGCAGTAAGTAGACTTACCATTTGCAACTCAATAACATGCACGTTATTTTCTTCTGGTGTTTGAAGAAGGTACTGATGGTAGCTAAATACGAAACCGCACAACTCCCTCATACACAGATATCTTTCCTCGTGTTTATTTTTCTCCATCATGTCATACTTTATATTCATTAAAACTCAAGTTATCACTTTTTTTTTGCAAGACTGTCTGAATAATTTTAGAAATTAAAATTCTAAGTAAGCAATGTTTGGAAATGGAAATATTTGAAACCAAGGAAAATTTTATTATGTTTCTTCTTTTAACTTTTTAAAAAATATTCCTTATTTTTAAAAATCTCCTTTTGTGATCATTGAGTGGTTTCTCAGATGAACACAGGAACACACATAGTTTTAGAGGCACTGTTGCCTTTTATTTTAGTAGTTTTTAAAAAAAATCATACAGAACAGTGTTCGATCAGTTCTCTGCTTTCACCTCTTTGCTCTGAGATTTCAGTTACAGAGACAGGCCATGGGCTGCAACTAGATGAACATAGTATACTTTTCAGAAAGTACTCTACTAATTCTGAATGAGGGTCCTGTCCTGGCTGTAGTGAAAGGCTAATTGTGCTTTGATATGCACAAAACTAAGACAAAACATTAGAGCGATAGTACTGGTTAAGTTACAAAGATGTGAAACAAGTATTATTTCAAAACTGTCCTGGAAGCTGTATCCATGTGATTTCATCATCAAGATTGCATATAAGGAAAGATTGATGGGAAGGAAAGTGGTCCCACTTATAAAAGATAGAAGTGTAGCTCTCAGGTACTGGCCTCAGAGGTTCAGGCTCACATAATTGCTTCTTGTGACATCTAATATCAGTGTGTGGAGGTTCCAATCTTTTAGATTCCTTCATAAGGAAATATTTTTCGAGAGTAAAGATTAAAGAGAAAATTTCACTGAAGTTTTTATTTAGAAAAATCCTAATTGGAGTCTCTTACTAGAAAACTACAGCCATGGATCTTGTTTTGAAAAAATTCCCGTGCCAGAAGAATGAACTACCAAGATCAGTGGCTCGTGGAAGAGGCAGGCCTTTATAACTGGCAGTTTAGGTGAAACACAAATCCCTAGTCACTGTGTGAGGGGTGGTCGTGGTGGTAGTGCTGCTGCTGGTGGTGGTGGTGGTGGTGGTGTGTGTGTGTGTGTGTGTTGTGTTGCTTTGGTGGTTTTAACAGACAGTAAGTGTGATGAATGTCCAGAAAACTCCTGTGTCTGTGGTAACTACAAATCTCCTAAATTCATAATTTAAAAAGACACATATATATTCAATGGTTTCTTTTATGGTCATATCTTTGCCTTCCCTTGTCTATATAAGTATCAATCAAAACTAAATCCAGATCTATACCTGGACTTTGGGAAGATTCTCAAATCGGATTTGTCTTTTGTCATGATGCAGATGACAGATATGCTCATGAGGAACTGAAAACCTCCTACACTTCCATCCAGGTAATACAGTAGACCTTCTCATAGTGTTAGACATTCTCAGAGCATTAAATGATTTTTTTTTCCTTTTCTCAGTGGTCCTGAGTGTCATTGGCTAGTATGCACCTGGGCTGTGTCCACTAGATGTCAGTAACACTCTCCCAACTATCTGACAACTGAAAAAAAATGTCTCCATCCTTTTCTTCATTGCAGATGTTCCTTGAGGACCACATCTGCCAAGGGGAAGGACTACTGAGATAAGGAAGTTGTGAATCAAAACAGCTGTCAAGGTACAGCATCCCTGCATTGTCACTGGAGTGAGTTGGTGCAGCTCTTTGGATTTGGATTTTGACATTAGCATGAAGAAGTTTTCCAGCATTGGCTAACATACTTATGAAATCTCACTTACTACAAATTGACATGGAGACAGGAATAAGTCATGAAGTTATTTTGATTGCTTCATGAGCCCTTAGCATAGGGACTGTGCATAATGAATGCATTTTCCATTAATGTTATCACTGATTTGGGACCCAACTAGAACATTACTGTTCTCCTACACATTGGCTTACTTTCTTGGTCAGATATTTTGATGTCTTGTTTCTGACCATAGTAAAAACTGACTTCCAAAATTTGCTGTAGGTGTTCCTGAAGAGGTATTAATGAGGTGTTACCAATTGAAGGATATCCTACATGTGGAGACCATTGTGTCATAACCATGTGGATTGTTTGTAGTAACACAATCATGAACTATTGTTACTGAGCATGAGAAGCGTCTTTCAATAAACCATTTCTTCCATCTATTTTTCTTCCCTTCTTTCCTTCCTCCCTGCTCCTCTTTCTTCATCTGTTTTCCTTTGTTCTATTTTCATCATTCTCTTCCTCTTCCTTTTTATGTTTTTCTATTCTTTGCTTCCCACTCCACATACAGTTGCCTATAAATTGTATGATGTGATTTTATTAGAAATAAATAATATCATAGTCCATGGGCAAGGATCTCTGTATGTGGATGCCTCCTTAGCAGTTCCTCTATCAACAGGTCTTACATTTTCTCTTTCTGTGATGTCTCAGCGCAATTTCTTTGGGCTGAACCAGTGCATAGAGCATGACTAAGCTATGGGCTAGAGCAGTGAGGCCAAGCTTCTTTTTTGATGCTCAGCACGTGTGTTCCCTTTGATTGTCAATGGATCAAACAAGTAATAATGGAAAGAAGGAGGAGTGGATGCATTCAATATGGCCACTTTGGAAATAGGGACAGAGAGATCCTATTGTTTCCTCAAGTAAATCTGCTTGGTTGTGGTATGAAGTCAAGGCTGAACTAAAAGTGAAGAGGTCTGCATAAGTTTGCATAAGCAGTTCTGGTCAGGGTGTAGTCTTCCCAATTATTAACTTTCTGTTTCAGGAAAGGTGGCCTAAAAGTTATTAATATTTTTCCAGGATGTCAGATCTAGACTGTGGGTAAAACCAAGCTTCAGCCTTTTTGCTCACCCAATGTGAGATTCCAGGAAAAGTTCACATTTCTTGGAGATCCTTGTTTCAAAAGAGAGGCTAGTGTCAGACCAACAGAGATAGTTAAATGTTTGGCACACATGAGACCACAAGGCCAACTTTCAGTACTACTATCTTAAAAAGCAAGCAAGCAAGCAAGCAAGCAAACAAACAAACAAACAGACAAACACCTTTACAAAATAAATCAACCGGGAAGAGCTAGATATTTTTAATTTTTGTAATGAACTAATGTTATAGTAGTTTTCCCCACCAATCTTTTTCTGCTCCCTCTCTACTCTTTGTTTTTCATTCTTCCTTCCTTCCCGCCTTCCTTCCTCCTTCCTTTTCCTCCTTCCTTCCTCCTTTCTTCCTCCTTTCTTTCTTTTTTCTTCCTTCCTTCTTTCTTTCCTTTCTTTCTCTCTTTCTTTTCTTTTTTTTTCTTTTTCTCATTCTCATTCATCAAAGATCCTGGAACTCAGCAATACATTACATTTAATGTTCTACAAGGCTGATTAACTGACTAATAATGTAGAGTTTGGGATGTTGTGGGTCCAGAGCCAAATAGTTTGTTGATATCTCTGTGTATCGACTAACATGCTTGGGACTATTAGACATGTGGTTTTAGAGTTTAACAGACTTCCAACTTCTACTGCGTCTGAAGCCCATAAAAGAGATAGCCTTACTTTTCCATGACCCTTCAACCTGATGTACTCACCAGTGTACTCGAAAGATGAGATTATTTGTACATTCATTATTATATATAATGTTACTATATAATAGTATTAAACTGCAGCTGCATAGAAATTGGGGTGATCTTATTCTGTGTTCTCAGACATGGATACTCATTTGGGTTGAGAATAAGAGGTGGGTAATATGTTTTTGGATTCACCATTCATTCATTCATCCATTCATTCATTAGTTTCTGTTTTAGTTTTTTTCTTTTTCTCTGCATTCTTTGCAGGGATTTCAATATATATCCAGATTGGCCTAAAACTGACTTTCTTTTTCTTCAGCCTGTTGAGGACAAGCATTATAGGAAGTACTACCAGAGTCTCCCAGCTTAAATGTAGCTTTTTGTGGTCTTTCTTGAAAAAAAAATGTTGATAATTTCACGTCTTGTTTGCTTAGTAATGACCATAATAACTTAACAATTAATTGATAGTGCAGATATCGCCACCCTGTATGTGTGTGTGCCACTTTTAACACTAGAAGTAAGAAGCATGTTATTTTCCACAAAAATCATCTTTTAATATTGAGGAATACAGTAGGATTTCAGCAATGCTAACAAAAGATTTGTGACAGAAACAAAAATGTTTGTAGTTCATGTTGCTATGCAGCAACTCAAACTCTCATTTATGAATGTGTACAGCAGCAAATCCTGCGGTAGGTAAAGAGAAGCCCCATAGCTGGATATGCGGCATGATCTAGACTTGATAACGATAAATTATCAAATGATAAGTTCACCTGTCATTCACCAATGACAGATATTATCATGTGGTCCCCATTTCTCCTTCAAGCTCAACAGGTGGGTCATTGTTTAGATTGTAATTATGTCTGGATCTTATTGTGTCCATACTGAAATTGTGTATGGGCTCTAAAAATACACTAAAGCTCAGGGTCTGGCCTAGGTGACTTGTAGCCACATTTCTGAAGATGTCATCTAGACCACAAAGGTGGAGCTTTATCAAGCTTCATGGGCAATGTATAACATAGGCAGGAAAACTGCTTTTCTCTATATGTCATACAGGAATAAGAAAATAGAGTGCTTTCCTTTTTGATGGTGGCTCTGATTTTGCTTTTCTGTAATAATACAGCCTCAGCATAGGTGAAATCCCTGGGTTCCAAATGATACTTACTGCTTGGTGTAGAGAGTGAATGTCAAGCACCCTAACCTTTGCCTACATGGAATACTTATGCACAGGGAGAATTAGGAGACTATTGTATAGTTAAGCACTTGGACCATAAAACAGAAGTACACCTAGAGAATCGGTAACTCACATCTGACTATTTTCTGTTTTGAATGGTGGTATTAGACTTATATGTTTGTGTTTACAGATTAGGAAAAAAAAAACTTTTTTTTTTTTTTTTTTTTTTTACTGAATTCTTGCTGCAAGGTTACATTCAAGTGTCACAGTATTAAAATGTTGTTGGAGATGGTACATCTTGAAGATGAAGGTTGCTAAATGTAGTTAAAGTTTAGGGTGAATTAAATATCAAAAATAGGTCTCCAAATGAGGGGCTGTCTTACTAAGTTTTTCTTATAGAATGGTGGTTGTTATGGTGACCGAAAGGACATTGATCCGATATTCAATTATCTGTTTTACCATGTGCTTGTCAGGCTGAAGAGATATCTCTGTGGTTAAAATACTTGCTATGGGAGGTTCAGGAGTTTCAGTCCACATAGCAAATGGCCATGACGGTGTAAACTCGTAGTCCCAACATTCAGTACATGCAGATGGCTGGATTCCTTGGGCTTATCAGCCAGCTAGGTTAGGGAGACCTCAGGTCCCAAAGAGAGATCCTGTGTCAAAATATGAGGTATATGGCTCCTGAGGTTGATAACTGAGATGACAACTGAGATTGACCTCTGGCGTGCTCGCACGCATGCACACACACGCACGCGCACACGCACGCACACACACACACACACACACACACACACACACACACACACACACACACACACACACACACACACACACACACACACACACACAATCATGCATGCCCACACCCTTCCAGCCACTAAAACTGTATTCATGCTTTCCAAGTGACAGACAATGTGCTAGGCATTTTGGGGGAAGTCAAATCAAAGGAGTTGTTATGATAATAGATGTGGAATTTGTAGGTGAAAAATACTGAAAAGATACTTCATAAGAGACAAAATGCTGATTAGATGGTTGAATAAAACTATATTAGAATTCTCCAAATTAGAACCATTATCTATGCACTTGACTTGAGAAACAACAAAAATGAGTATAAAAGATATTCCTGGCAATTACACAGCCTCTGATATCCATGAATCATAGTTTTGAAGTCTCTGCTTTTAATTTAAAAAATTTACATGTGCTTGTTTTCCCTGAAGGTATGTCTGCACTTCATGTGTAGCCTGTTACTCACAGAGGCCAGTAAATGATACTGGATTTCCTGAGACTAGAGTTCCAAATTCCTGTGAGCCATCTTGTAAGTGCTGGGAATTGAATCCTGGTTCTTTGGAAGAACAGCCAGTGCTCTTAAATGCTGAGCTATCTCATCCACTTTTTAATTGCTTCTAGATCCTAAACTTTGTCTTATGCAACTTTGTCAGCATTGTGTTTTTCCTGATTCCTCATTTTCTACTTTCCTTGAATAACACATGTCTCTTTCTGGACAGAGATTATAAACACAAAACTAGAAATGTTTTATATATATATATATATATATATATATAAAATTTCAAGCAATTTTGAAATCAATGTAAGTTGACTTTTGTTAGTTCATCTCAATATTGATCCCTGATTCTCATGACCCTTAAACTATTTTGTTAATTTACTGGATTTTAGATATACTTTGTCCTTGAACTTTGGACATTTGAAAAGCCTGCACATTGCTTTTCACAATTGAACATTTATATATTGAAGACTAAAACTAATAATAGTGATTTAATTTTAATATGGTGTTAAGAAGCTGTTCATTGATATTCAAATCATTCCTTAACCCATTATACTTTTTCTCCCTAGGAGTATTTGACAATGTCTTGAGGTGTTTTTGTTTGTTTTTTTTGTTTGTTTGTGTGTGTGTATGTATGTATGTATGATGTATGTATGTATGTCTTCGTGCATGTATGTATGTATGTGTTTGTGACTAGAAAATGCTCCTGGTATCCAGTGGGTAAAAATAAGGGATGTTATTAAACATCCTTTAATGCACAGCATTCTTCCTTAACAATGATCCCCAATATTAGCAGTGCATAGCTGAGAAACTTAGCCTTAAAATAATTCCACATAAGACCAGTGCATTGTTGAATTTTTAATGTGTGCTTGAAAGCCATGGTTTTATAATTTTTATCTAGGGAAAAGATAATTTAAAAGTGTTTATGCTTTGGGCCTTTTTTTCCTTTCCCCATTAATGTATTGCTTCTAAAGCTCTAAATTGAGCAGATTAAGTGATTTCCTTTCTAAGATGTTCAACTACCTGTAACCACAGGTTCTTCTCATAAGTGCAAGAGCAAGCTGTCTTCTCAGTAAGTTATGCCACATTCTGTTAGGAAGAAAACGAATACCCTGCAGACAAACTATGTTCTCATTTCAAATGAATTCTACATTTAAAGGCTGTTCAACCATTTTTCTTAGTATGTTTTTTTTCTGTACAAATCAGAATTCTGTTCCTGTGTTCACCAAATAGTTTTACCATTATTACCTGTGCCTGATTTGTTTGTCCATAAGGGAATGTGGATGGATATGAACACACTTTCCAGCCTTCTCTGGACCTTCATTGACTGTATTATGCCTCTGTATACTTGTGTATAGTTTTTGTACTTGATATTGTTTTTAGATTTCACTAGTACCTAAATTAATGCCTTTCAAGGAGTATTGTGGTATTGTGTAAGATACTTAGTTATATCTCTACTTTTGTAAGGAAAACATTGCATTGTTGAATATCTTCGAAAATATTGTTTTATATTCAAGTACATGCTCTTATATCTTATCATTTGTTCTGCCTGTGAAATTGATGAAGGGCAATGAAACCTTTTCCTTCTAGAAGGCTTTTCTGGCTCACCACGTGTCAAGTCTTGTCCTCTCGTCCCAAGTATGCTCCATAGTTAATCTTCTCCTAGGCTGTTTCACAGTAGCGATCTGTTTACTGTGTGCTGTTGAAAATAAAAAGGTGGGTATTGGGCTATATATTAGTATTTATTATTTGCTCTCTAATTATTGCATCAGTATTATTTAACCTATTAACACAAATAATAAGACACAGATACCTGTTAAATTTTATAATTGCTTTATTTACCTTGGGCCAAGCAGATATTTCATCTACACAGTCTCAATAACCTCGCCATCCATCTTTCAGGCCCCAACCAATACCATCTGCCTTAATCATTCCTATCTGGGCTACCTTCCATTCGTTATCCCAAGATATTTGCTTGTATTCTTCATCTGGGCCTTTTTATGCTATTATTGGAGTCCTTCCTTCCAGTCCATGTGGTTTCTTCTCCATACTAACCCATCGTGGAGTCCTCCTTCTTCCTCTCTTCTCATCCATGTCTTTCCAGTGATTCTTTTGAACCCAACATCCAGGAACCTCAGCCATACCTACTTCAGTTAGCCCTGCCCAGGTACAGGCCATTTAATCAACCAATAAGGTATAATATCTTAGGCAGGTTTACAGACCACAGGTGTATCTGGGGGGAACCAGATCTTGAGGGCTGGCAACCATCATCAAAATAAAGCATCAAAACAACCCCCAGTAACTGTGTCTCAGAACTGATTATAAATTGTTTCCTTTTTTCTGGGTTGGACACATTTTCTGCCGAAAGTAAAACATCAGCTTTCAGTGGTCTAGAATAGAAAGTGATAGTCTCTTAAATTCAGGGACTCACCACATTCAAGACAAGAAAGATTTGGAGGTTAAGACTGACCCTGATTGAATGCCCCAGCCTGCTAGCTGAACTCTATCTACATGAACTGAGATTCATGGCTTGGTGCTATTGCAAGCCCTGTTTGTTGTGTGCACGTGTGCACACATGTCTTGGTTTAGCATTCCTTTAGTACTTTACCAGCTGGGTGATGAAGCACACCCTACTCATCTATCTCCAGTCTCTCTCTCTGCATTCCTAAAACAATCTCACATATTTTTGCATAGCTACCCACTAGCCTACCTACATGCATAAGTGAAGTGGACAGACCTGAAGCTTCAGGATCCATGTTGTGGACTAAGAATATTGTCAGAGAATCCTTTCCAGAGAACAGTTCAGCCATCCCTAAGTAAACTGGAAACATTTGGAATGCCTTACGGGGCTTGTTGGTTATGAATTCAGGGATTTCACCCAATGAAATGAGGATAGGCTTCTTCCCTGTATTCACTGTACAGGAACCAGCGAGCAAGCACCCTGCTGCCTTAGCTGCTGGCAGTCATCTCCTATAGCAGAGGCAGGCTTTCTAATAATAGAACTGAGCAGAGCACAGGGAAGCGTTGAGAGACAGCAGAGACACTGCTCCTGGGGTTGCACCAAGGCTCCTGAACTTCTCCTGCCTTTTCATGTGCACTGTGGAGCACGTAAGAAAATATCTGTGTGTATTTTTAAGCCTGTTGCAGCAATGCTTTTATTTCTCTTTAGCTCATGCAACAGAGAGATAGAGATCCCAAACCTCTTCATTCTTTTTTGTTTTTATTAAATATCATTTCTATGGGGTGGCTTTGGCTTAAACTTTAAGGCTGTAATCACCCAAAATACACTAAGTTCTTTGATCTCTCGCTGAACCCCAAAATATCATTTAGATTTCTCCTACTCCAGGCGTTGCTTACAATGGTCTTTTAGTTCTTAATTTTCTCCAAGTGACTTATCAAGACTGTTTTAAAACAAATTCCCTCCTCTTAGAGAAATCCCAGTTCCAGTTGTTAAGGCTGTAAAATGTTTTCATTTTCTCAGCCCTTCCAGTCCTTGAGGATGTCAGTTATATACTACTTGAGGGAACAAAGGAGTTTGGGAGCTCACACCCATGATGGCATGCTTTCAAACACTGGCATTACTAAGTGACCTTGGGTAAGGAATATAATTTTCTCCATCTTTCCTTCATTGTGGAACTGGGCAGGCAGAGAATGACACACAGGCAAGCTGCAGCACCTAAATTTTTAGTCTTAGTGGAATAAAATCACACTTATTCAACTGTGTTCTCTACAAGATCAGGAGAATAGCTCCATGTGCAGAGACTGCAAGGCTCACAAAGCCTAAACGAGTTGTTACTTATCTCTTTACCATGAATATTTGACCACTCCTGATCTGGAAGGTAGGGCTAATAAAAAGAGCTCTTTGGATTGCTGGGGGCTTTAAAAGAGATACTACACAGATACTAATCAGGCCAAGCTGCATCTAGGAACCTGTGGTGGATGTGACATACAATGCTGTGGTTCTTAATGACAATGATGCTGAGGCAGAGGTCAGGGGGGGCATGTCAGAAGCCAGTGGAACCAATCAATATCCTCACCACTTACTGCAGTTGAAGACAGTGATTGCCTGGAGGACATGATGTAGATTCACCGTAGGGTGGAGAAAGGAATATTTATGTCTGAAGCGCGTCTTCCAGGTGGGCGTAAATATAAACTAAGGCTGAATGGATCTGTGCCACCGCATTGCGATGGAGACACTCTAAGTCTCATTGTTGAAGGAGATGAAATAAATGTTATTTTAAAAATCATGATGCATTGGTATTTTTAATCCAATAATAACAACAACTGTGTACACAGTTGCATTCGAGAAGCGTGCATCACTAGTGTGTGGCTAGACAGGGGAACAATTAATAGAGCTCTCATTTCCCCTAAGAGGTTTATTTGTCATGTCAAAGTTACGCTGGTCTGGTGCAACACAGATGGTGTTGTGACAGCGCAAAATGATGAGTGCCACATTGTTCCTCTAATGATCTTTTCAGTGCCATTCATCTTCCTGCACCACCTTGAATGTCTGCAATGTTCCTGATTTGAGGGTGCAGGCACCTAGTAGGAGAACTCAAGGAAGAATCTGCTTCTCTGTTTTTTTTTTTTTTTTTTTTGAGTGTTTTCTTGAGTGTTCTAGCCTGTGTAACCAGGGGCAATAACACAGATAATAATTTCTTCAAGATGAAAAAGGGACCATGGTTCCATACTGAAGAAAATTTGTTATATGAGTTTAATTGTGTCTATGACAGTGTGCTCCATGTGACAATAAAGGCTGTTATTACAAATATCACACTTAGATTGAGATTATTTTTTATCCATTTCTTTTTTATTTTAATTATCATGTGTATGTGCATGATATGTATGTATGTATGCATGCATCCATGTGTGTTCACATGTGAATCATAGTGAAAGCATGTGAAATCAATTGAAAATTTTGTGGAATCAGTTCTCTCCTTCCATCTCATGTGAGTTATAAAAATCAAACTCAGATCCCTAGACTTTTTGCCTGCTGACCCATTTCTCTGTTTTTCTTCTTTCTAATTTATTTTTCAAAAGTTTTTGTTCAAATCTGTAATGGATGTTGAAATAAACTCTTCTCCATAAAACACTTTCTTAATTACTTTTGAAAGGTTATGAAATCAATAAATCAATGTCGAAAACAAACAGAGAAAAAAACAGTTCACAATGAACAATATAATGTTTAAAACCTGATCTTATAATACTATACTGTTTGAAAAGGCTGACAAAAATTGATGAAAATGAAACTTTAGGAATATAAGAAATTTACTGTGCTCTTAAATTCACTGTGTGACTTCCTAATTTTAAAATATTTCTATTATTTTTGCTTGTTTAGATAATGAAGTAATAGTCACATCCACGTTTCTACCATCTCTTTGAAGAACACTATCTTGAGAGTAATGGTATCTTTAAAAGTAATTTAGTTTCTATCTCCCCCTTCTTTCATAAAATTCCTTGAACTCTGCCCAAAGTTTGGTTATGAGTCTCAGCAACTGCTTCAGTACCGGGACAGGAGCTCCACAAGGAGACCAACAGAACCAAAATGTCTGGGCCCAGGGCTCTTTGCTGAGACTGATACTCCAACCAAGGATCATACATGGAGATAACCAAGAACCCGTGCACAGATGTAGCCTGTGGCAGTTCAGTCTCCAAGTGGGTACCCTAGTAATGGGAGCAGGGACTGTCTCTGACATAAACTCAGTGGCTGGCTCTTTGATCATCTCTTCCTGGGGGGAGCAACCTTGCCAGGCCATAGAGAAAGAAAATGCAGCCAGTCCTGATGAGACCTAATAGGCTAGGGTCAGATGGAAGGGGAGGAGGACCTCCCCTATCAGTGGACTGGAGGAGAGGCATGGGAAGACAAGAGAGAGGGAGGGTGGGATTAGGAGGGGATGAGGGAGGCGGATACAGCTAGGATACAAAGTGAATAAATTGTAATAAGAATAATTAATTAATTAAAAATAAAGAGGCGTATCACCAAAAAAGGTAACTTAGTTTTAACTTAGAAATTTTGACATGTCTAGAATATCTACATTACTCATTAAAACATTCAAAATATATGCCAGCTTTAACCTCCAGATTGAGCACATGCTTAAAATTTAAAACAATATTTTAAATGGGCAATTAAAACGTATCCATATTGGTGATAATTGTGACAACTGCAGTATTTCACTTAAGTCAATAGTTGGCTTGTCATAGTTGCCTTGAGCCACACATCACAACTCTGATCTTGTCAACTTTTAAACTGTGTTATGGACTAAAGTAGATATCTTAAGATTACAAGTTTGGGGGCAGAACATAGGGAGTGGTAAGAAAGAGTGGGGGAATAGAAGGACCCAGAGCAGACAGAAGCTCCATAAGAAGACCAATAGAGCCAACGAATCTGTGCTCACTGGGGCCTGCAGAGACTGATGTACCAAGCAAGGAAAATGCATGAAGAGGAGCTAGGAACCCTGCTCAGATGTAGCTAATAGGCAGCTCAGTTCCCATGGGGATCTCCTAGTAAGGGGAACAGGGGCAGTCTCTGACATTGACTCTGTTGCATCCCTTTGATCACTTCTCCCTGGTGGTGGTGGTGGGATGGGGCTTGCCAAGCCACAGAGAAAGAGGATGCAGGCAGTCCTGTTGAGACTTGATAGGCTGGAGTCAGATGGTAGGGGAGGAGGGCTCCCCCTTTCTGAGGACTAGGGGAGGGGAATAAGGAGAGAAGTGGGAGGGAGGGTGCAGCTGGGAGGAGAGTGGGGGGGTTATAATCGGGATGTAAAACTGAATAGATTAAAAAAAATTAATAAATTTTAAATCTTTGTAAATGCCTTAGATTTTTATGTCATTATGTATTTAGGTCAGATTTCTTCTGTGTGTATGAAGCCCTTATATTTAGATCCAGGACCCTGTAGTTCCCAATTCTCTCTGGTTACTTTGCACCCTAGAAAGCATATTCTGGGAGAGCATTTGGATGTGAGTTATATGCGCTTAGTGACTTTTGTTTTGAATTTATTCCTTTCTACAACCAGGAACTAAGAAAACAAAGGAGAACAAATCAAATGTTCTGTGGGGGAAAACTCTGATGGCATAAAAATAGTTCTGTTTTGCTTTTGTCTTCAACAATAAAAATTGCTGTATTTTGATTCTGAAATGATGGCTTCGAGATTTTGAAGACGTTGAACACGTCTGTGAGATGTGAACGAGCTGTGTGCAGGTCTTGCAGTCATCTTTTGGGTGTTACCAGTGTCAAGAAGTCATGTTTTCCGTCTCATATCTTATTTTGGATGTGCTGAACACATTCGTCCTTCACTGTGAGCACACTTCAGTGAGAAAAAAAGACTTACCTATTTATTACCTTTTTTATACAATGCCCTGAAATATTTTGATATTACTAGATGAAATAGAAGAATAATGAAAGATTGTATCAGTTTGTAGTACTGACTGTGATAGTGTGGCCATGGCCTTGACTATCTCCTGGACATTATTGGGACTGACACCAAGACACAGCCCATTTTAGTTTGTTGTTTTGTTTTTTTTTAAGTGTGCAGTAATATTTTTCTTTTTAAGAAACAGAAATGAGGCTATGTTAAAATTAATCTGTCTATGAACTGATTGGCCTGCTCTTTAGTCACCTCCTCCTGAGGGGGAGCAGCCTTACCAGGCCATAGTAGAGGACAATGCAGCCACTTTTGATGTGAACTGATGGACTAAGATCAGAAAGGAGAGGAGAACCTCCCCTATCAGTGGACTTGGGGAGTGGCATGCATGCAGAGGGAGGAGGGAGGGTGGGATTGGGAGGGGAGGGAGGGGCTTATGGGGGGATGCAGAATGAATAAAGTGTAATTGATGAAAAATTTAAAAAAAAAAGGGAAAAAATAATTTAAGAACCTTAAATGACTTTCAAAAGTGGAGGAAAACATGGAGTTAGTCAATTTACATGGAGCATGTCTCGCCCCTGGGGTAATGGTCTCCTGAACCTACTCAGACCTCGGACACCACCACTGCTAGTTCTAGAACTGATGCAGGATGTTCCAACGAGGGGGTTAAGGCTTCTCATAATATTTCCTATAAGCCCACACCTGTTTGTTTATATCCCCCATTTTTATTCATTATTAGCCAGATAGAGCCAAGTAATTGTGGTAATGATACTTGCTTTTTTGCCCAATGCTGTAATGCTAGTAAATTTACTAGCTGGTTACTCGTATGCCTCGCTGGGTACCTGTGCCCGTTGATGCCCTCACGCTATGACTCTCTTCAGACAGAAAAGGGATCTTGGAATTACAGCTGCCATTGTTACTGCCATCTCATTGGCGGCAGTTGGAGCTACCACCACGGCATTAGCCATGAGTCATACTGGGCAGACTGCTCAGACCCTGAATAACCTTTTAGCCAATGTAGCTCATGCCTTAGATGTACAAAAAGGAATTAATGCTCAACTAAAAGGAGGTTTGATGGTGTTCAATCAGAGGATTGACCTTGTGCAGGAGCAAATTGATACCTTATGCCAAATCGCTCAACTTGGCTGTCAATGAACGTATGCTGGACTTTGAGTCACTAGCATACAACATGAGAATTTTCCCTGTGCTGCAAATCTGCCTAAACAATTGTCTAGCTATATTTTAGGTAATTGGACTGGAGAATTCGATACTACGATGGAGCAGCTGAGGGTGGCCATTGTCATGGTAAATTCTACCAGAGTGGACACAGGACTAGCCACAGGATTATCATCATGGATTGCTGCAGCCATGAATCATCTGAAGGAATGGGCGGGCATGGGAGCGTTAGCAGGCCTTCTGGTGTTGGTCACCTTGGTTTGCCTGTGGTATATATGCAAGATTAGAGTCTCACAACAGCGTAATGCAGCCATGACCATTCAGGCCTTTACAGCCATTGAAGCAGGACAGTCTCCCCAAGCATGGTTGGCTACCATAAAAAGCCAAAATGTTACACTCAGGATGCGAGGCTAAGCACTGCACTCAGGGTCAGCCGCTTTGGACCCAGAGAAGAGCATGTCTGATTGCATGCGGGTTGATGCCCCAGGTCCCGCCTCTGAGAAAAAGGTATCAGACGGGTCTGATGCTCTTTGGGTGGATGACACCTAAATGAACATCAGTACAAAGTCCCAATTTATTTCTAATATCAGATATCAGACCTCTACTCTTGCCTGATGCGTCCAAAACAAAAAGGGGGAACTGTAGAGAGCTGCGTAATGCCGCGCCTGAAAGATGGAGCTGGTTTCCGCCTTCCACCTTCCCGATGGTGAGTGCTCTCTGTCACAAACAACTCCACATTTGGCTAAGGATCTGGCTGAGGATCTGACTTGCTTCCATGTATGTGGACCTATCTGCATTGCCCACCGTGGCATGCTGAGGTTGGCTACCCAGAGGCTATTTAAAGTGGGCTGGCTTTACCCAGGGTCAGATGATTGTTCAAGGTTCCTGAATAAATTGCATTGAAAAAAAAAAAAAAAAAAGAAGACCTCCCCTATCAGTGGACTTGGGGAGGGGCATGCATGCAGAGGGTAGAGGAAGGGAGGGATTGGGATGGGAGGAGGGAGGGAACCACAGGGGAGATACAAAGTGAATAAAGTGTAATTAATAAAGAATTTAAAAAAATAGGGAAAATTACTTAAAAAAATAAAAAATACAAGTAAAATAAAAAAGAAACAAACTGTAAAAAGAAAAAAAATTAATCTGTCTACATTTTATTGTTTGCTACAAAATAAAAATATTCTTACTCCCTTCAGCACATTACCAGTAATAAATGCACCAAAAAGATAACATACATGTGTTCCTTATACTACACGTAGCAAAATTCTTACTTTCCTGCTTTGCAGATGCATGATCTTATCTGTGGACAAAAGAAATATGTTTACAGTGTTGTAGCTTTCCCTCCATGCATACTGTGGATGTTCATGTAGACATTTGGTCTGAGACCGCAAGTGGGCATTTGCTATTCTCTGTCTCGTTGGACATAGCTGTCAGTGTAGATTCCTTGGACCTGGTGGTAGCATAGAAAGCTCTTTCCTTCTAGCGCTGGATTGTATATGATTGAGAAATAAACTTTCAGCTTGTTGATTCATTTTATTTATTTACCTCTCTTACAGGCAATCAACTTTACTCTAATTAATATAAACATATCTCCTAAAAGAAAATTACATCTGTGATAATAAATCTGGCTGTATCTATACCCATAATCAGAGAGATTGCTTAATATGTGTGAGCCGAAGGTTTTTAATCTGTAAAGTATAAGTAGGTGATAAACACCTGCTTCACATGGCTATAGCGAGGATTAAATGGCAGGAATTATGTGAAACATTTTGAATAAATTTCAAATCCATTGGTAAATAATATATTTTAACTGTTAAGTGAGTTAAATTTACTGTTTTGTTACTACAAATACGAGTTAATCATTAATTTATTACTGCTATGAATGTAGATTATATTTATTATGTGAGGCTCAGATAACATAATTATTGCATTAAAACCCAGGTGATGTTTGGATCTGTTAGCCTGATGCTAATGTGTCCGATAGCTGTCATCCTACCTGTTAGTTTGTTCTTTAGTGGTTCCTTCTCGCTTCTAGCTGAGTTACAGTCTTCATGTGCTTTACTTAGTGAAGTTCTTACAGATTACCTTTATTTGTGTGGGTTAGGGGCACACGGTGTAGTGAGCATGAGGCAGCCAGAAGCCAACTTGCAGGAACTGGCTCTCTGATACTCAACGCAACCTGGGAATGAAACTCAGATTGTCAGTCAGGACAGTGAGAACCTCTACCCAATGAATGGTATCTTTGGATCGTTCCATATGCTTTAGCATTAAAGAAAATACTTTTATTTGTTGATTGGCATATTACACTGATTGATGTCCATAGATTATTTTATTATTTTTATTCAGCTTTCATTTTAGTTATGAAGGAAAAAAGGAGATTTCTTTTCTCCACATTACATGTTTTTACCCTTGGTGGAAGCAGAAGAAATTAATCATTTTAATATTATAATTTGGCTGGGCATGGTGATGTATGCTTGTAATTTCAGCAGTCAGGGAGGCAGAGACAGGTGGATCATTGTGAGTTTGAGGCCAGCCTGGTTTACAAAGTGAGTCCAAGAAACAGAAAAACCCTGTTTTGAAAAACCCTGAAAAAAAATTAATGACCAGTACTGGACTGTGTGTTAGTCAATGTTGAATAAATTTTGGTGATATTTGGGTTTCTATATTAGAGTGTCTTTCTTGAGGAAGACGTAATTGTTGTTTCTGGAAAACTAGTAACTACTAGCATTCTCTTTCTTTCTTTGTTTCTTTTTCTTTCTTTCTTCCTTTTACTATTAATGGTACTTTAATATTTTTCCACTAAAAATACAAAATGTAGCTTACAATATTGCTAGTGAAAATTCAACAAGCAACAGATTTTTTTAAAAAGACTTGTTGACAACAGTATAATTCTTCCGTTTTTCTCACCTCAAATTCCACACTCGATATGAGTTGTGACGGTTTAAAATATTTAAATGATCATGATTCAGTTCTTATAATAGCAACACTATGTATACACAATTAGATCTTTGGCTATAAAGGCTTTCAGGCTTGTTGCTGCAAGCATGCTTGCTCCTTTTCCCTGTTTTTCAATCTCCATGTTCTGTGCATGTTCACGGAGCTAGCTACCTTAAGTCACCTTAGCTTTACAACACTGCTTTTTGCTTCGAGTATAGCTCAAGACTTGAAAATCAACCAATGCTTCCTGGGGAAAAGCATGTTAAATAACATGCTTATTACCATTCTTCTTTGCGTGTGAAACTTGCCCTTCACAGTTTTTTGTTATAGTAGCTCTCCAGTGCTTTAAATAAAAACTTCAAAATGTTAGTTGCCTTTCTTGAGTTTTGTCCATGGGAGCGCTGATATGGAAGCATCTGTCATGGATGCTATGCACAGAAGGCCAGCTCATTCAATTCTTCAGGAGACTACTCACCTGCTGCCAAACACCTCTGGCCTTCATTTCAAGCCCTTACTTGATTTTTCTCTACCCACCTTCTTCTAACATGTACACATAGACTTTAACCTTTTTAATCTTTTATTTTTTCTTGTTTTTGGTTTTCGAGGCAGGGTTTCTCTGTATAAGAGTACAGTACAGCGTTCCAAAAGTCCTGGAACTCCCTTTGTAGACCAGGCTGGTCTTGAACTCACAGAGATTCACCTACCTCTGCCTCCTGAGTGCTGGGATTAGAGGTGTGTACCACCACATCGTGACTAGTCCTTAATTGTATCCCCTCAGTTTTGTTTACTCATCTCAGAAAAACTGTTCATACTTACTATTTCATAAGGAAATTATGCCTTCAGCTCAAATTGCTGCGGTTAATGATAATACTGGCAAAATGTCCACATTTCTTTATTGGAGTATGGAATTAACACTGCCCTGCCAACTTCTGAGCCCAGTGTTGCACACACATCGCCAGTCCTGACTTGCCATTCCTACTGAACTTTCATTTCAAAGCCCTTGGTGCTTTTCCTCATCACCAGCTCTTCTCAAGTCCATCTCTACCCATCAGCACTTTCACTAATTGGAATAACATGTTAGAAAGATATAACTTTCTTTTTTGAAAATTTTTTATTTATTGTTTATTGCAATTTATTCACTTTGTGTCCTGGCTGTGGCCCTCCCCCTCCTCTCCTTCCAATCCCTTCCTCCCTTTCTCTTCTCCTCCTATGCCCCTCTGCTAGTCCACTGATTGGGGAGGTCCTTCTCCCCTTCTAACTGGTCTCATCAAGGCTGGCTGCATCATCTTCCTCTGTGGTCTGGAAAGGCTGTACCCTCCAGGGGGAGGTGATCAGAGAGACTACCACTGAGTTCATGCCAGATTACAGCCCTTGTTCCATTTACTAGGTAACCCACTTGAATCTGTGCATCTGAGTAGGGTTTTTTTTTGTTGTTGTTGTTGTTGTTGCTTTTTTATTTTTTATTAACTACATTTTATTCATTTTATATCCCCCCCTAAGCCCCTCCTTCCTCCCCTCCCAATCCCACACTCCCTCCACTTTCTGCATGCATGCCCCTCCCCAAGTCCATTGACAGGGGAGGTTCTCCTCTCCTTCTTTCTGATCTTAGTCTATCAGTTCTCATCAAAAGTGGCTACATTGTCCTCTTCTGTGGCCTGGTAAGGCTGCTCCCCCCTCAGGGGGAGGTGATCAAAGAGCAGGCCAATCAGATTATGTCAGAGGCAGTCCCTCTTCTCATTACTATGTAACCCACTTGGACACTGAACTGCCATGGGCTACATCTGTGCACGGGTTCTAGGTTATCTCCATGAATAGTCCTTGGTTGGAGTATGAGTCTCTGGGAAGTTCCCTGAGTTCAAATTTTCTTGTTCTGTTGCAGGGTTTTTATTAAGGAAAAAAAACCAAAATATTCCTTGATGTCCATATGAATTTACTCATCTTTCTCTTATGAACGTGTTTGAGTTAAGGTACTTACAAGTGATCGCTTGTCATATGACTCAAGGTCTTATTTTACACTTTCCTGAACATACCTGCATCTGTAATTGATTACCTGATATGGAATGCTAATTACTGTTTAAGAGGAAAGTACTGATATTTCTACAGTGACCTTGTGTTCATCTTCTATATGTGTAATTTAGTAACTTTTCCAGTTTCAAACTGTTTTCCTTTTGTCCCAGGCCTAAAACATTTTAATATATTTTGTTGTGGAAGGACAAAGTGTATATTTACAAATAATAAGCCAGTATAGGGAACATGTTTCAGCAACTGTAAAACAAGTGATGTTCTGGGAGCTTTGAGGATAAAATGGTTATTTTTTACAATTATTAAGAGGAGAAAGGGCCACTCAAATAATCATGACAGGTGGCTTGGCAGCTAGGCTGCTGTGAGCCACTTGGGAATTTGAGCATTGGACACATGGAGAAGCAAGTTGATGAATTCCATTTCAGTTCATTGATGTAGTTGGGTGTAGACCCCAATCTCTCATAAACTCTGAATTGCTTGTGGTTCTGTATCCTTGGTGGTTTATTTATTTTTGCCTTTTCATGTTCTGCTTTAGGAAATGTATAAAGCAAATCCTATCAGTGAGAGGAAATTTGGTTCTTTGAAGAGAGAAAACAACTTCTGATATATGAGCCAATTGATTTAGTGAGGGTCATGCCTAGAATTAAAAGTTTTACATAGTGTTTCCACAGGAATTGAGAAGCTCATCTGTCAGGGAAGGTGTCTTACACTGTTTCCTTGTCAAAGCCTTCTGCACCCCAGTGCATATCCTCATGCTGTGATTTTCTCCTCTTTCTTTCATGTGTTAATGAAAGAATCCAGGATGGCTATTCATCATGGCTCCATTTATTTCTCATTCTTAGTTCTTATTATGGAGAACATCATTGGAAAGACATCATACTTTCATAGATGACTAATCCCTGATGAAGATAGATCGCCTATTGCTTCGTAAGTAACATCTGGCATCAAAGATAATTCCATTGACTCAAAATCTCATAACATGTAACATCATTAAATTGAAGAAAAGACTGTCATTCTTTTTGCTTATAATGATGCATTTCTACTGAAAAGTCACATAAAGGTACTTTATACTTTTCCCTAGAGATCTATGAAGTGGAAAACATGGCTTTGAAGATGTCCCAGCAGTTTTCTGTCTGTGAACGATGAAGGCAGAGGTGCAAATCTGAGGCATAGAGCATGTTTCTCAGAGTGGCTTCTAATTGTCTAGTACTCATTTGGCTGATCTATAACCACATGTACCAAAAGAAGAAACGATTGATTTCTAATGAAAAATATGTTTCCGTAGACACATGGTCCATAAACATTATCACATTCTCTCCAGATAATAAACTTAAGTGGGAAAAAAAAATCTCATAAAGAATTACATCATTGATAGATTTGAATTGATGAGAAAGCTTTACTGTTTTCTGGGAATAAATCAAGAAATCATTATTTTTTATAGAATCTGTAATGATGTCATGTCAATGCTGGGAACTCTTTCAAGTTTATAGTAGGTAATTGTTACTTTAACAATAAGCGATCATTTCAGATTAATTGAAAAAATACTCTAAGTTATATTAGCTAGTAGTGAAAAAATAAAATAATGGAGTGAGAGTTTCTTTAAAGACAGTATTGTTTAAGTTAGGGATGCAATTATGGAATTAAATGTTTTCAAGGATTCAGCTTATACTAATATTGAGTACTATATTGTTTTGAGAAGTACTTTCTCTATAACCTTTCCTATGCTCCAATAGAAAAATTATCTCTACATTATTTTTTATGGGAAAACACTATCTTGAGGAATTAAAGTAATAGTAAGATGAAGAGGTTAGCATAAGCTAAAATACTTTTATTTGTGTTAAGTCTGTGAGTGTATAAATGGAAAAACATCTATAAAATGCATATAGTTGTTAAAAAACATCTGATATTTTTTATTCAGAATAATTTAAACTTGTGATTTATCTTCCTCTGAGCAATAAATGAGAACTCCTCAGAAAGAGGGAAACAGATGAATTCATGACATCATTCATTTTTATGACTATCACATTGAATTTTGATTAGATTATCAGCTAGTATTTACTGTATTTTAAAAATAAAGTATTATAGAAGAGTTATCTACACAAATACACATTTTCATTTACTAAAGCATTTAAGTTTAAGATTTTGGTTACTTTGACTGAAAAATAAAACCAAAATTAAACAAACAAACAGCCCAAACTCTTCACATGTTGAGGTAAGCAGGCAAAGTCCAAAGTTTTCTCTGCACAGCAGCAAGAAAATTATTTTGAAACTTTTTTTTTGAGTTTAAAATATAAGCATGATGTGGAATCCCTGTTTAGGTGTATAAAAACCTGGTGATAGTCTTGGAAGAGATGGGAATTCACAATTTAAAAAATAATTAATTAGTTTATTAATTCATTTTATATCCTGGTCTTAGCCCCATCCCTCCTCACCTCCCAGGACCACCCTCCCTTCCTCTGCCCCCTTACCTCTGCCCTATTCCTCAGAAGAGGGGAGCCCCCCTTCCCATCCACTCTAGCTCATTAAATCCTATTACAACTGAGCTGTCCTCATCCCCTGTGGCCTGGCAAGGCCGTCCCTCCAGAGAGAAGTAACTGAATAGCTGGCAAGAGAGTCCAAGTCAGAGAGAGTTTCCATTTCCTTTATTAGGGGACCCATATGAGAAAGAGGACACCCTCTAACTAGACAAGTGTCTTAGTAGAGGAAGGGGAACACCAACCCAGACACAAAAACTTTGACTCGCAGTGCCTACAAGATGTGCAGGGATAAAGCTAGAGCAGATATAAGAGAGACTGAGGCAATGCCCAACCAATGCCTGACCCAACCCAAGAAGCACCCCATGGGAGAAAACCAGTCTTTGACACTGTTAAGAATACTCTGCTATGCTTGCAGACAAAGTTGTCCTCTGAAAAGCTCCATCCAGCAGTGCCTCAAAATAGATACTGAGACTCCTAGCCAAACACTGGGAGAGATGTAGGGATCCTTGCGGAAATGGGCAGAAGGAGAAGAAAAAGACCTAGAGGTGTTGGTAGCATCACAAGAAGATCAACAGTGCCAATTAACCAGGGCCAAGAGGGGCCTTCTGAGATTGAAGCACCAACCAAAGACCTTGCATGGACTGGATCTACCTGATGGGCTCCTTGGGAATTCACATTTTTGAAAGCTTGACTGCCTGGATATGTCAGTGACCTATGTACAATGCTTTAGAATGGCTTGCACAGTAGTATAATTTATCTCGGAGGATCCTGGGGGACAGAGAAACTAAGGAAACTATTCAAAGTTATAAAGAAAGTGCATGCTGAAAGTCTGCTTCCAGCACATAAGCACTGGGCCTGGAGAGATGGTTTAGCGGTTTTAAAAGCACTTGCTGTTCTTGCAAGTGACCTACTTTGGATTCCCAGCACTCACATGGGGAATTGCATACCTATCAGTTTCCTGTGACTCCAGTTCCAGTGAATCTGACTCCATCTTCTGGTTTCCATGAGCAACTACCCACATGTGTTGTATATACAGATAAGCAGACGCTCTCTCTCTCTCTCTCTCTCTCTCTCTCATACACACACACACACACACATACTTTATATATATTACATTATATATGCATAAAATAAAAAAAATTTGAAGACCAGATTATTTTTATTATTAAGTGACATAAATTTTCGTTCAATACTGAAAGTGTTAGAAAAGCCATCCTTTTTAGAAAATATGAATTAACATTTAATAGAAGACTTACAGTCAGCTTTAATTAACTTTTATGAGAAAGGAAAGCCTGTGTAGAGTTAACATACCTCTGTTAAATAAGAGAAGGAAATATTAAAGAGAATGAATGCTAGGCATGTGTCTGGTCAGAACTGTGGTGGAACTGACCTTGCGTGCTGCCTGCCTGCAAAGTCACAAGTTAGTCTGCTTTTATATGCATATGAGCACCACCTCCATACACACGCCACCAACAATACAAGATTTCTTAGTTAGAAAAAACATTGTGAACGTTTACAATGCTAGGGCTCAAACCCGTGGTTTTGCCCATGTTGAACAAGAACTGCCACAGAGTAGAGCCATAGCTCTCTTTTGCCTACAGCAAAAAGTAGCCAAAGAGGACCAGAGCACCACATATGTAATGCAGGTTCCAAAGGGAGACAACGGGGACTATGTTTAACACCATATGCAGTGACTTGTACCAGAAAAGGAGCACTCCAAATATTGGAGGCTCTGCATTCTTGTGCTTATCAGTTGGTGATACTACATCCCCCGTTCTGGAGAGAAATTATTCATTATCTTGCAACACAACTTGGTATCTTCTAGGCCAATGAAGGAAGGTATTTCTAGGTTCATCACCCTGCTCTGAAAAGGAGAGCAAATGCTTTTAATCTTTACAGCCACTAAATGTCTCCACTTCTCTCTAGAGGCTCACTGCCAATTGCTAGCTTCTCTGTGTAAGTATGATCTTTGTTTGGAACTTGGAAAGTTTAAAGAAATTAAAGACATTTATAGAAATTTGTATCAATAATAATTCTTTTGTCTAGATAAGCCACTGCCATAATCAGTGGTTTGAACTCCAGATCATATACTTGGTAACAACTCATGCTATATTATTTTCTTTGTTTTGGTGAGCCTCTTAGCCCTTAGAAAGCTGCACTTACAAGTATTCCATTTGACATTACGACTTAGACAACAGAAAGAAGAGATTCATGTGTGAGATAGGAAGAAGAAAGAGGAAGCTGAATGCTTCACTTCATACTCTGAAGTGCTTCCATGGAACCTTTGAGGAGATGTCCTGAGGTTTCTCTGACCTTGGGAGACCATTTGCCTCTGTGTGCCTTGTAGTGCAATGATACTTGGCAGAGCATGTGTGTCACAGTGGTTCATGTATTTTGTTGCCTCAGTTCTCTTTTATCCACCACTCTTTTCTTTTATTCTTGCTTACATTCCCCTACATGAAGCACTTCCCTTTTGATATTGGCTTTAGAATTTGGTTTTTAAGGACTTATCTCTGAAACAGAAGTGTTTTGCAACTTTAAGATCACTCACATCAGTATTACCTTACATGGTCTTTGTTTTAAAATAATATTTTATAAAAATCAAAGGAGCATTGTAAGCAAAGTTTATTAAATAAGCTTATGAAGCACTCATGTAGCAAACTTATTTGCCAATCTTCTGCCCTTCTGCCTCTTCACTGCCAATTTAATCACAGAAGTAATCATTTTCATCTCTTTAGTAGCAGTTTTATTTACTTCAGCACTCCTTCTTATTGGAATTCAGTTTTAAAAACACTAATTTCAGTCAGTGCCTGTTTACTCCTTATCTAGGGATTAGCATTTTTAAGTGTTTTAGGCTTATTCTTCTTGTTCACTCAATTTACTTATTTATTTTTCCTTTGGATAATAACTTTCATTTTTAAAAATTTCCCCAGCTTCTTATATACTCAAATTCTAAAATCTCCAAATTTCCCATCACAACCTATGAAATAACCATATTTTAAACAACTCAATGTAGTAAGTGATCTATCATTGCTACACAAATCCACTCTCCCGAACTTCTACTTATTTCTTCTTATCTGGAGTACTCGATCTCTAGGGCTCATGTACAAATGTCATTCTGACATTTCCTTCAATCATGTCTGATTTCTTAAATCTTTTCTTTTTCTGTTTACTTGTGTGTGTGTGACTGTGTGCATATATGGGTGCATATGTGTGTGCACATGGTTTGCAGTTGCCCACTGAGTCCAAAAGAGAGCTTCAGCTCGAGCTACAGGCAGTTGTAAGCCTTCCAAAAGTGGGTGCTGGGGACTGGAGTCTAGCCCTCTGGAACAATGAAATGTAGTTCTAGCCACTGAGACATTTGTTCAGGCTTTTATTCTTTGAATCTATTTTTCTTTCTATTTCTTGCTTTTAGCATCCGCCTTTTAAAGAAGCACCTTATATAGATTTTTCTAAAAGAAGAAAAGTTGACAATGTTGAAGCCTTTTAAGACAGATCAACTGATAGCATTCATCTAGATTAGAGGTTGGCTACCGAAAAGTCACTGAGATTTTGCTCCAATTACTTTGATTTCCACTAAGCCAGTAAACACCAGTGGAGAAATATACAGGCTTTAAATATAAAGTTGGAAGGAAAAATGTTTATTGCCAGATTGTTTGCAATGTTTCATGGTCAATGCACCCTACACATGCTGTGCTAACCTTGGGGTCATAGATGCTATGAACCACATGCTTGCTGCTTTTGATTCCATTAGCTTGGTATGATGGGTCATGTCAACATTCAAGGGTCAACTCACTGCTTTCTTGTTTTATATATTACTGGAGCGTTTGGTCATGGCTAACCACTCTGGCTTGGCAAAAATGTTTCCATTTTTTTTTCTCTGTGCTTCACAGATAGTTTGTCTGCATGGGGTTTACAGATTTAGAGTAACATTTCATTGTAATTTTCCAAGCTTTGTCCACTTCTCTGTTGGCATCTAGCTTTGCTGGTCTGTCGAAAGGTGCCAGTCTTAGTTTTCTTCACTACTGTGTTAATTTTCTCTCTTGTTCTTTCTATTAAAGAAATGTGTCTTTTCCCCGACCCCACTGAGTTATTTTATTGGTGAGAATCCTTTAGTCCATTCTTTCTTCACTACATTAATATCAATGTCAGGGCTAGAAATCAAATAATCCAATTAAAAAATAAGGTACAGAGCTAAACAGAGAATTCTCAATAGAGAAATATCGAATGACAGAGAAACACTTAAAGAAATGTTCAACGTCCTTAGTCATCAGGGAAATGCAAATCAAAACAACCCTGAGATTTCACCTAACACCCATTAGAATGGTTAAGATAAAAAACTCAAGTGACAACGACAACACATGCTGGAGAGGTTGTGGAGAAAGGGGAACGCTCCTCCATTGCTGGTGGGAATGTAAACTTGTAAAACCACTTTGGAAATTAATCTGGCACTTTCTCAATTAGGAATAGTGCTTCCTCAAGATCCAGCTATACCATTCCTAGGCATATATCCAAAAGATGCTCAAGTACACAACAAGGACATTTGCTCAACCATGTTTATAGCAGCTTTATTTGTAATAGCCAGAACCTGGAAACAACCCAGATGTCCATCAAAGGAGGAATGGATACAGAAATTGTGGTATTTTTACACAATGGAATACTACTTAGCAATTAAAAACAAGGAAATCATGAAATTTGCAGGCAAATGGTGGGACCTAGAAATGATCATCCTGAGTGAGCTATCCCAGAAGCAGAAAGACACACATGGTATATACTCATTTATATAGACCTATAAGATAGGATAAACATACAGAAATCTATGACCTGGGTTAAGATGATACCTGATAAACCAGGGTCAGATGAAAGGGGAGGAGGGCCTCCCCTATCAATGGACTTGGAAAGGGGCAGGGATGAGGTGAGGGAGGCAGGTATACAGCTGGGATACAAAGTTAATAAACTGTAACTAATGTTAAAAAATAAAAGAAAAAAGAAAAAACATTAAAAAGAAAAAAATTAGTATATGTTTTTTCAAAGTCATAAAATATGCTGGATTTCTTGCATACTTCTGTTATACAAGCATTCACAGGAAAAAAAAAAGAAGGAAATCAGGTTTTTTTGCAGCAATATGTTTGCTTATATAAGACCTGTATAATGAAAACCCAGTCACATGATGTGAATAGTGAAAACCATGCTACTTTAGCCACCCTTATAACACATGCTTTGTGAATTTTTCAATAAAGAAAAGTTACTTTGAATCTAAAAAAAAATTAAAATTAAAAGAAAAAAGAAACCTGACTAAAAACAAAGAGATAGAAAAAAAAAACTTTTCTCCATGTCATCTTCTCCTCTAGGCCGTTTGTTATGCTGGGGTTATTTCTGTTAAAGCTACTTAGCGACCACCTGTAACTACAAAATATTTATATCATATTATTTAAGTCCTAGTTAATCATTGTGATGCAATTTTTGTCCTTGTTCCTCCATAAAGAAATTAGGTACAACCTGACGTCCCACATACTTCATCTTCAACCTCTTGAACGTTGAAAACAACAGTTCTTGTCAAAATAGTTAGACAAGATGACTATTTCTGTCGTCGTACTTAAAAACAAAAACAAAACAACTTCTTTTATTTTAATTTCTTTTATCTTTTTCTCCATACTCCACCCCAATGCCTTCCCACACCCAAACAGCAGGTAGGAGAGAGAAAGGCTTAGTGGCAGAGGGGACACAGTTCTCTTAGCTGCTTCCTGCTGGTTAGGGTCATTGGGTTCCTTGGAGCCAGTCCAACCTTCATTTCAGGAGATCTCCAACTTCCTGTCTCACTGCATTAACAGCAATCAGGAGCTGCAAGGCGGAAGCAGGAGCAGCCTTGTTCTTTCTTGGAGTCTCTATACACTCTGGGCTCTGGCATTTATTCTCTCTCCAGAGTCCCCTGATTTAAATTATCTGCAGCTGGCAAAGAACTTCTCTCAGAGTGCGCATGAGGCAAATAGTCTGCTGCTGTGGACTGTCTGAATCAGTCTCACATCCCACACCTGGGACCAAAACAAAAACATGTTCATATTTCATGCCACGGCTGTGGACGAACCTTTGTGACATCTATGCAGATATGGTGGCAGCTATCCCTGAAGTTCTGGTTACAGAAAATGATCTCTAAATCCCTTGCTCTGTGCAGTGCTTTGCAGTCAACAAAGGGAATTTCTATCTATCCCATCTGCAGCATTCATTTATATTTTTCTTCATCTGCATTGTAAAGCTTTATGAACCCACGCTGTAATACAACAGGGTAGTTCACAGCCTATTGCTATTGCTGCGATCAGTCTTCTGAGACGCCTGCATGGACATGATTCTGCAGGTAATGTGCTGTTTCGGTTCTGCTTGAGGCTTCATCGCTTTTTTCCCACTCCAGCAACAGCTGTGTTTTATTGTTGTCATTTGGAATAATAAAAAGGAGAACACTGATATTCCTTCAGTATTTCCGTTCCAATAACTAACTGGGATAAGTGTAAAAGAGTGTCCTTATGTTTTCAAAATAACAGCAAAGCTGATAGTATTTTAGCACATTTTTATAAATTGTGAGCATATTCACAAATTGGGCATTTTCTGCGAACTAACCGCAATCTGAATGTTCTACGTCAAATTTCATTTGCGTTTGTTTTTGGTAGATTAATTTTCATAAACAGATGTCTCTGTAACAAAATGGGAAAGCAAACAACACAAAGAAAAATTTTTAGCTTGAGAGAGGTAAGGTTATTCAGTTCAGAAGTTGACAACTATCACGTCTCTATCAAATCTGTCATTTGTGTGCTTTTATAAATAAAGGAACTGTCTCTGACATCAACTCAGTGGCTGACTCTATGATCACCTCCTTCTGAGGAAGGGGACAGCTTTGCCAGGCCACAGAGAAAGACAATGAAGCCAGTCCTGATGAGACCTGATAAGCTAGGGTCAGATAGAATGGGAGGAGGACGTCCCTATCAGTGGACTTGGAGAGGGGCATGGGAGGGGAAGATGGAGGGAGGGTGGGATTGGGAGGAAATGAGGGAAGGGGACACAGTCCATGTACAAAGTGAATAAATTGTAATAAATAATAAATAAATAAGGAAAAAGATAAATAAAATTTTACTGTCACACAGCTATTGCCTTCCATTTATTTGTTGTCTAGTCACATGCAGGTTTCATGAGTAAAGAGGACTAATTGTGACATACTCTATATGCATCCATCCCAAAGTCTAAAAAATGAATGATTTAACCTTTTAATAAAAAATTACTGACCCCTCATCTAAAGGAAACATTTCTGACTTTAATAGAATTTTTTGAAAGTTTTTGAAAAAGTATAGATATCTGGACTTCAGACTTTATTTTAACTGAGCTGGGTGCTGTCAACATAATTTGATTGTGCACGGACTAAAATTCACCATCAACATTCTACAATACATTTGATTACTCACAAAGTACATTACCTTTTTATCAAAGGGAGAAGTCCGTGAAAGAAAGTCAGACTTGTCACATCAGACATGACCTCAGGTTGAAAACAAATGCATGTAGCACAACAAAAATGACTTTCATCTTTTCTTGTTTGGCCAAATGAATGATATGCCATGACTTGAAATGATTTTATAGAATTTAAAAGCCTTGTAAATTTTATTTATTGTGTTTCAGAGGAAGAAAAGATCACTTGGAGCTGACATTTCAGTGTATACATCACAGATATCTACTTTGAATTGTGCCTGAATGCTTTAAACATAGGCATGACTAAATATTTCAGAAAAAAAGGTCTTGTATTGATCACTTTCTGGAAATTATAGTTTTTTTTTCTACAAATGTTTCTATAAATCTGTTTCTACAAATCTGTTCTACAAATGGGTTTACGAATTGGGGTTTATCTATTGTAACTTGCTTTATGTCTTTGTTTCATGAAAATTCTGTGATCCCTTCTATTATAAGCACTGTCCAGAATTGAGTTTAGTATATTGAAACATAAACCTGGTCCTTGATGTACAGGGGATTTCTATGCAGTGATCATATAACATGATATATATTGTAAGGAATAAGTGTATAAGAGAATTAACTTAGCCTTATATGCTCTGAAGTCCTTTTCAGCCTGAATGTATTCTATTTGGGGAAAATTACAAAGTTTAGTGTGGTCTGGAGGAAAATGATGAGAAGAATGGCAACAAGTTTAGAGAGTGTAGCATGAAGTACTATATGGATGGCCTGGTGGATGTGAATGAGGAGAATAGTTAGGAATAAGATTCAAAGACAATTTTCATACCATGTTGAGGGCCATGGACTTCCGTAACATACTGAAATGCCCTAAAGGAATCTTGAATTTTGCATGACATGATCAGTGGAAAAATTTTGTGTTGCTATATGGGGAAACAATTTAAGATGAAGCAAGCCTTAGGATAAGAGCTCCAGTTTTGTGTCTGGTACTAACTTCTAGAAACTGTCTGAAAGAAGTAATCCCGTAAATGGAGAAAAAGAAGTAAAAATACGAGTTTCAAAGATAATTTGAAGGTACAATAGGTACACACCTAGGAGATTGCTTGCATATTGGCTGTAAAGAGAGAATTTAGGATGATGGAAAGACTGGTTTTGCCTTGGATCAGGGTAAATCATTTAGAGTGCCAGACACTGACCTACAGCACTTGCTACTTTATATCTTCCTTACCTCAATTATGCTACTAAAATACCATAAAAGTGTCTAGCTCTATTGAGACCACCAATACAAAGTCAATTTGCTTCGTGACCCTTGAGGAAAGGGTTGATTTTGAGAATTTCATTTTGTGAATGCCTGTGGGCTCACAATGAAATGAGCTGTGACACATTCAAAACCATCTTAATATTGTAAAACGTTGAAGGCAAGGACATTTGCATACCTCTGTTTGACAGTCTCAGAGAGGAACTCCTTTCACCTTAAAGGTCCATTCATCCTTTCAGTGATCACATTTAACGTATGACTCATATTCATTCGACTGCTATACTTGGAGCATTTAAAGGATCCATGGACCATTTGCTTCTTTTAGAGATTGTTAGCAATGCTATCTTGGGGATTTATGCTTCCTTTACCATGTTTCGTGAACTGTGAGGTAGGTCTTTGCTATTCATTTATCCTAGTCTGGGAAAAGCAAAAGCAGAAATAAGGGAAAATAGTGGATAGAGCAATGTTTGTATTTATCGTCTGCACATTGAACATTGGCAAAACATTATTCTGAATTCAAATGATAAATATTCAGCAGCTTGTGTATTAGCTATAAAATTACCAAGTGAAAAGAATAGGTTTTATCTGCATTCATATTGATTCCTGGCTAGTCATACATCATCTTTATTGAAAACAGCACATAGCTGGCTATGAAAGCGGTGTGTTCTTGTGCTGCCATGCTATGCTAACTTGTAGCACTCTGATTCTACACATTGTAAAAATTTCTTTCTCACATTCACAGCCAAACATCAAGTGGACCTGGATAAGAGGATGGAAACAAGCTAAAATTAGCTAGCCTATTTAAAAAATGTAATTTCTTCCTTCCTGTGCTATATTTTCAACCAGACTGGATAGCCCCTGGTAATATCACAAATTACTTCCTCTCCATATGTTAATTTCTTTCTTACTTTTCAAGCAGAGTAAATGTTTGATCTGTGGTTAAAGTTTTCATTGTATTCCCTTTTCTACCAGTTCCCACACTGAATTATCTAAAAACCACTTTTTCTGTGTTATCTTATGTAAATGACGAGCCATTTTCCCTTTACAATGTCCCTTCTCTCATCTCCAAACCTGTCCCTTTTGCAAAATCGTTGCTTTTTTTATGATTTTGGTAAGTTTTTCACATATAACCCTAGAAACACTTTTTTTTTCCTTGCAGGAAAGTCTTGTGGAATCAAGTTCATGTATCCTCACTGTATTCTTTTGTGCAAAATATGGAAAAGAATTCCTTTCTTAGGTTGTTTAGAGAAACATGAATGGTACTTTTTATTTTGAGACTAATTGAGGGACAAACATGTCCACCAATTAAGAACAGAACAAAAGATTTATTGAAAGAGAATGCTTTAGGGAGTTACTGGAAATATTTATATTGAAAATCACATGTGTGAGGTAGAGCTTTTGAGAAGTGTTTAGATCACAAGGGCTGAGTGTATCCCATCAATAGAGTAATCCAGTCATTGATGCAAAATTGGAGTATACTGTTGGTTAGGGTGGACTTGTGATAGGTGGGACCTGGAGGCGATAGAAGGTCAGTGGGGGTGTGTCTGTGAAGGGCATCTTCCGGGCACCTTTCTCTAGCTCACTTTCTAGCTTTCACTGTGCCTCTTAGTAAAGACAAGAGTGTTTCTTCCACTATGCCTTTTCTGCATGATGTTTCCTTTTTTTCTGTTTCTTTTTGTTTGTTTGTTTTATTTTATCTGTCTTACCATACATCCAGCCCCAAAGGAATAAATCCACCAGACCAGGGACTAAACATTTCTGAAAATGTGAACCCAACCAAGCCTTTCCTCTCCTAAATTGTTATTCTCAGGCTTTTGTCACAGTGACATGATTAACATGCCTCCTAAAGTCCAAGGAGTCATTTGCCTACAGAAGTAATCCTGTTCTGCATGACTGATGTTGAACAAGTCCCAAACCTTTGACATTTGGACCAGAAAATAGAGAAAAAGGTCTACTTTTTTGGCTGATTATTAAGCTGCATATTTCATATATTACTCCTATTGTATTTCTGTATTTCTGGCCCTATCCTGGTAAATGCAGCTCAGCTGCTGGCTGGGAAGTTTAGATTTCTCTGCAGTAGAAGATTTTTCTACTGTAGTTCACAATTGCAGGAATTTCTTGAAATGTTTTCTCTGGTCCTCTTGGCTATATGAAGCCTCAAAGATGGAATCCCAGGATGACTCTCATTATCTTGACTCTTTTGAGTTTGAGAATCTGTCTCTAGTACTCATTTTATTTTTCTTATTTGGCTATGCAGAAATTGAGGAAAGTTTTAAGTTGGTCCTAGCAGCGGTACTAAAAACAGTGTTCTCTCTAAGGACAGACTGTATCTCAGAGAACTTAGATTCTGTTGAGATTCTAACTCTACTGATTATTTTCAAAGAATCTTTAATTAGAGAGAGAGGGCAGTACCATTGCATACATTTCCTACTGTAAAATCAAGTAGAATAATTCACTGAAATTAAATGGAACCTTCAGGAAGAATAAAACACAGAGGCAAGGTGTCATTCCTAAGATCACAGAATGGCCCCACCTTTAGTTTATTTTACTAGGTCTGCAGTAGAAATTGACTACTTTAAATACACCAAATTGTATTTGGTGAAATATTATTTTAATCACTTCCTCTGTAACCTATTTTAGCCTCAAACTCAATAGATAATCCAGGTAATCCTCCTGTGTCAGTTGCCAGAGTGCCAGAATCACCAGCATGTGTCAACACCATTAGTTCTGGGTAGTGTTTGAATTCCTATTAACATCATTAAAGTGTTTTGATCTTCAGGGGTGCCTTGCTTTGACAATAATGCAAGATGCCTCTGGATTTTTTAAAATTATTTTTTATATTAATTATAGTTAATTCACATTGTATCCCAGCTGTAGCCCCCTCTCTCATTCCCTCCCAATCCCATCTTCCCTCCCTCATCTTCTCCCTGCCCCTCTACAAGCTGAGGCTCATGACCAAACTTTGGGCAGAGTGTAGGGAACCTTATGAAAGAAGGGGGAGATAGTAAGACCTGGAGAAAATAGGAGCTCCGCAAAGAGAGCAACAGAACCAAAATAGCTGAGCTCAGGGTCTTTTCTGAGACTGATACTCCAACCAAGGACCATTCATGGATATAACCTAGAAACCCTGTTCAGATATAGCCCATGGCAACTCAGTCTCCAAGTGGGTTCCCTAGTAAGAGGAACAGGGACTGTCTCTGACATGAACTCAGTGGCTGGATTTTTAATATATACCAGAGAAGCAAACTTCATTCCATGAGAGAAGACAATACTTTAATCATTGCTAAATGCTCTAGTAAAACAGTGTGGGAAGCTCCAGAGCACATAGTCTATAAAGTAACTGTGTGTCTTCTGTGGAAACTAAGGGGAAAGTCAGAGGTAGAGTGGAGTCGTAATGTAGGGTGAGGCACTTTCCATATAAACATGGAAATAATAATGAGAGGATAGAGAACGATGATTAAGGGTCTGAAAACCACATTCAAGAAACTGTCAATAATCATTTATTCAACTCAAATAACTATCTTTTAGCAGTGCTACGATTGAGTACGTGGACTCATGCATGACAGCAAGCGTTCTACCAGCTGATGTACAACTAATGTTGTTGGGAAAATTCTCACCACTCCTCTTATCTCTTGGTATGTGAGGGACTTGCTCATGCTTAGTGGGTTCTTCATTGTTACAATCACTTGGCTTCTCTTTTTAATCTCAACTTTCTAGTGAGCCTGGTGATGAGAAGGAATTTGTGGATAAATGTACTTGCACATTTTCAAACTTCCTTGGATGAGTACAAACAGGCTGAAAACATGCCTATATCCATTTTTCCCCAGGCTTTTTGGAAACTTTGTATGGAAATGCGTAAGCTGAATGTTTTACAGCTAATTTCCTGAAGAACAGAACACCTATAAGTTGAGAGGTCATAGCAGAGGAAAGGAGGTGTCTGCGTCAGCCTTGTGGCCCTGTGTACTTCCAGCTTCCCGACATTCTATCAAAGTGTGTAAACTCTCTCTGAGGTTTGGACTCAGCACTATCCCTGCTAATTTCAGAAAATCATACAACCCATATCTCTCCACTCATGATTCCCTACCCCTAATAAGTCATATATATTCCTCAATTTTAATGAAGACAATGGCTGGAAGAGCTGAACACCATGGGAAACTCAGCATTTGCTCCCTTAGTGATTTCTCTAGTCACCGATAAAAACAGAATGAAATAATGCATCTTCACTATTTCCAAAGAATATCAACAAAAGCTGCAGGTTGCCCATTGTGGAAATGCCACAGTGGGAAATGTGTAACTCAGATTGCCCGGTTGTAGGCACTGGGGAAGACAGTCTTCTTGCTTTCTGCTTGACATCACCTTCCTGCCAACTTTCACTCCAACATTAAATGGGCTCAGATCAGTCTCTCAGTCCTTGTCTGATGAAATTTCTATGTCTCCTTCATAGATCATGTAGCTACTGAATGCCAAATTTTCCATTTGTGCTGTAATTCCAAACAAAATGAGGGTATGTAAGCATAAAGTTAATGTGTAATTCAAATGCTGACTTCCCTATCCCCCCCCCAACCTGGTTGTAATTCATATTGTGAGAGTCTCCTGTCTCAAAGTTGTATAAACACTGCTTCCTAATTGTTCCCTCTATGCCAATAAAGCAGCTTATAGCCAATCACTGAGCAGGGAAGAGGATAGTGCTGGACTTGCTGCTCCTGTCTCAAAGTTGTATAAACACTGCTTCCTAATTGTTCCCTATATGCCAATAAAGCAGCTTACAGCCAATCACTGAGCAGGGAAGAGGATAGGGCTGGACTTGCTGCCAGCCAGGGGAGGAGGAGTTAGAAGAGAAAGGAGGGGATTCTGCCATGAGCATCTGTCCAGGAGGGACCAGGAGAGTGAGCTCAACAAGAAGTACAAGTGTCCCTGAACATATGCAGGGAGGAAGCCAAATTAGCTTAGAGAGTTAAGAATAGAGTTAACACTGCTCAGTTCTTGTACTACAAAGCTTGTTAAAATAACATAATAGCATCTTGATTATTTGTGCGACAGCCAGGTTAAAAGAGAAACTGAGAAACAAACACAGTTTTATAAAAATAACTTTAACAGGTATATTAAGAAGCATATGTTTCAAACTACAATATTTGCTTCAGAATCAGGCATATAAGTTGTTAACCTTCATGTAGGTTCCTGATCCTCCTTTCACTAACACATTCATTTTCTTTTCTCTCTATTTGATTTCTTTTTTAATTATTATCATTAATTACAATTTATTCAATTTGTATCCAGCTGTGGCCCCCACCCTCATCTCTTCCCAATCCCATCCTCCCTCCCTTTTGTCCCCCTATGCCCTTCCCCTAGTGCTCTGATAGGGGAGGTCCGCCTCCTCTTCTGAATGTATGTACACTTGTATGTGTTCATGTCCACATGTGTGTTTCGATGCTCATGAAGCACAGGAGAAAGATTCATAACTATTGAGACCAGAGTTACAGTGTGGGTACAGTGTGGGAGTCAAATCGAACTCAGATCTTCTGGCAGAGCAGCAAGCATGCCTAACTGCAAAGCCATCTCCAGCCTCATATTTCTTTTTTCTATAAATACACCTCTCATCTGCTCTCTCAACAGGTTTCCTTCCTTCATCCAATTATACATATATCCTCTTACATTATTTTCAAACATTTAATTATGTTCTACATTAAGTAAAATTTTGAGACATAGAAAAGAATAATACATAGTTGCTGCTCAACTTAAATATCTATTCACACACATATGCAAAAATAATAATTATATATTAAACAAGAGTATCTCTATCGTCTATATATCTATAATCTATGTATCTAGCTATGTATCTAAGTATCTATCTGTATATATATTATCTGTGTATCTATCTATCCATCTACACAACAATAAATATTAAAGATGCCATAGAAAGGATTTGGGAGAGGTTTGGGGGAAGAAAGGGAAAATGATGTAATTATATTTTAATTAAAATGAAAAAAATTAAATCTTCTTATATTTCCTTTCAACAGGAACCTAAACATTAAAAAATCTCTTGTATCATTTAGTCTTTTTGAACATGTATTTTATTTAAATGTTTTACAGCCTGATCCCATCCTCTTTCCTCCACTTCTCCCTGTCCAACCTTCATGCCATCCTTACCCATTTCCCCCTCTCCTTCTCAGAGAAGGTGGTGCCCCTTCATGGGTATCAACTGACCTTGCCATCTCAAGTTGCAGCAGGACTAAGTGCATACGTGTCCACTGAGGCCTAAAAAGGCAATCCTCCTAGGGGAAAGGAACCCAAAGGCAGGCAACAGAGTAAAAAACAGCCTTTACTCCCATTGTTGAAAGACTGACATGCTGACTAAACTGCACATCTGCTCTACATGTGTAGGAGGTCTAGGTCTAGCCCTTGAATACTCTTTGGTTGGCGGTTCAGTCTCTGTGAGCCCCTGTGGGCTTAGGTTGATTTACTCTGTAGGAATTCTTGTGTTATTCTTGACCCCTCCACTTCCCTCTACCCTTCCTCCCACTCTTCCACAGAACTCCCCAAGCTTGGCCTATCATTTGACTGCATTCTCAGTAATGGGTTACAACCTGACAATACTAATTACTCACAATATACAGACACATAGTCTTTTAAGTTCTGTATATGAGAAGAAATGTATTTGTCTTTCTTAGTCTAGCTTATTTCAGTTAGCATAATGATTTCCAGTTGCATCCACTTTCCTAAAGGCCATGATTTCATTTCGTGATGGCTACATTGAATTCCATTGTGTATATATGTCAGACTTTATTTGTGTATTATCGATTGATATACTTGTATAGTCTCATTTCTCATCATTTTCATACACATATTTTTCCTCTTCTGGAACTTTGCATTTTTTTCTGTATTAACTTGAGTGTTCTTCATTGCTCTTGAATGCCTACTTAGACAGCATGTTTAATACATTTTTAAGGGTCCTTCCTGATTTGTTTTGTAGGAAAAACTTTCCCTTCATTGAATGCCATCAACTTTTTAAACTCTAAGGACACTTACTACATTCTGTCTCAAATTCTTTTTATTGTTGTCTGGCCTCTATTATCTTCTGTGACACTGGATGACTGACTTGGGAGAAGGACCCCTTACCTCCACTCAACTGATTACAAAATAACTAATGCATATTTATGGCTGAACAAATAACTGAATAGAATATGAAAAGCTTCTGTCTTTGCTTATTTTGTGTATCTATAATGGGACTAGTTAATTCATAAGTTTAGTTAGCTCAGAGATCTGAATCCTGGAAATACCACACTCATAATGCTTACATTTCACAAGCATCTTCTTGCTAGGCCATCCATGGCATGAGGTTGAAGAAAAGAGAATATGTGTGAAGCTGAGTTATCAAGATGGGACAAAGGGTTGCAGTAACTCTCACACTCCTCTTATAGGTTATTAATTGATTAATTGGTCAAATACTTCTTTGTAGACCCCCACCACTGAATACTATTGAATTGGAGATTGAGTTTCAGACATAGGAACTTTACAGGGCCCATTTTAGAACATAGCATCTTCAAAGTAATCTCTAGATTAATACTCAGAAAAATAATGGAACTTTCTAGAATACAATACTATTTCTTTAGTGTGTTTAAGTTCTCCTTATACATTTTATATGATGATTCTCTGGGTATTCATAGTGCTGAATATATGTATATACATATGTATATATGTGTGTATGTGGAAGTAGAAATGATATTGTTTGAGGGAAAGGATTACAGGGAAAGGAGGGGCCAAAGATGGTGCTGAACATGAATATAGTCAAAATATATTGTATATATATATATATATATATATATATATATATGAATTTGTTAATGAAATCCATGACTTTGCAAAATTAATGTACATTTATTAAAACAGGGTTGCTTTGATAACTGGTTGGACTCCCATGAGCTTTTAGAGAGTAAGCTAAGACTGTATTCTTATATTCATAATTTGAGACTGATCTATTGTAGGATTCAATGTATGGCTCTGTGTTACTCAGATAGTTTTGAGTTAAAAAATAGCTTAACTTTTTTATTAATCACTATAGCAGGGAGTTGGAGTGAATTTCATAGCTGTTTTGACTTTGATATGCTACAGTCCAGGTAAAACTGACACAAGGAGACCAGATCCTTCCTGCTTTAAAATATCCTCTGAATTTCCTCAGAACACTTTGCTTTTCCAGTTCATTCTTTACCGTGCTTTAAAATCGCTTTACAAGTGACCTGTAGTTTAAGTTTACAAGAATTCAGGCCATTTTGCATGCACATGTTCTGTATTTTTTTTTTTTTTTCTGTTAGATGCACACATGATCTAAATAGTTCTAAAACATGCTCAGGACTATAAGGATTCTTCCACTCCTCATATTTTCCTCCTTCTTTACCACCCCCTTCATTTCTCTTTTTCCACCCTTACTTATTACTTTCTTGGTGAATAAAATGTCTAACAGCAAGCCTTCTAAAGAGCTTGTCCCCAAGGATTTCTGTGGAGTCACAGTGGCAGTGGAACTCAGATGTTTCTACTGACTGACATTAAAAAAGAACACGATTTCTTCAGAACAAATTTATCCCCAAACCCTGGTGTGCCTCCCAAGAGCTCACCACCACTTTGACAGACAGGTGTCAACTTTGAATAGACACATATAACTGAAAAGTCAGTAAGGACAGAAGCTGCTATAGTCCAATTCAGAGGATAAGAAAAGAACAGGAAATCTGGTGTCAGCTTCATAAAACCTTCTAGGAGAAACTGATAGATAAAAAAGGTGGCTTTTGGAAAAGAATCCACAGAATGTTCTTCACTGCTGTCATTTGACCCGTGTGCCAATCCTTTCAACATACTAATAGTGAACATTTTGACTAATATCCTGAGGGATGTACTCCCTGGACTAAACTTAGATAGTAGTATGAATAACTTCAAGTTGATTTTCTGGAAGAAGAATTTTGTGAAAGAGTAGGGAATATAACAAATGCAAAACAAGAAATTTGGGAATGGAGGGACTGATACAGATGAGTAAGAAGACAGAAAGGGGCACTGGTGTATCCAAAGACAAATCCTATTTATTTAAGTGCCGTAAGGACAGAGCACTCCACTTACAAATATAATACTAGAGCAATAGTAATAAAAACCACATGGTATTGGCATAGAAACAGACTAGTCAATGGAACCGAATAGAAGACCCAAAAATAAACCCATACACCTACAGAAACTTGATTTTTGACAAAGAAGCCAAAATCATTCAATGGAAAAAAGACGGCATCTTCAACAAATGGTACTGGTCCAACTGGATGTCTACATGCAGAAAAATGAAAGTACATCCATATTTATCACCCTGCACAAAACTAAAGTCCAAGTAGATAAAAGACCTCAACATAAAACCAGACACACTAAATTGGTTAGAAGAAAAAGTGGGGAAGAACCTAGAACTCATTGGCACAGGAGACAACTTCCTGAAAAGAACACCAACAGCACAGGCTCTAAGATCAATAATCAATAAGTGGGACCTCATGAAACTGAAAAACTTCTGTAAAGCAAAAGAGACTGTTGTCAGAGCAAAACGACATCCTACAGAATGGGAAAGGATCTTCACCAACCCTATATCTGACAGAGGGCAGATATCCAGAATATTAAAGAACTAAAGAAGTTAAAAAGCAACAAATCAAGCAATCCAATTAAAAATGGGGTATAGAGCTAAACAGAGAATTCTCAGTAGAGGAATACAGAATGGCAGAGAAACACTTAAAGAAATGCTCAATGTCCTTAGCCATCAGAGAGATGCAAATCAAAATGACCTTAGATTTCACCTGACACCCACCAGAATGGCTAAGATAAAAAACTCAAGTGACAACACATGCTGGAGAGGTTGTGGAGAATTGGGATACCTCCTCCGTTGCTGATGGGAACGTAAACTTGTAAAACCACTTTGGAAATCAATCTGGCACTTTCTCAGACAATCAGGAACAGTGCTTCCTCAAGATCCAACTCTACCACTCCTAGGCATATATCCAAAAAATGCTCAAGTACACAACAAGGACATTTGCTCAACCATGTTTGTAGCAGCTTTATTCGTAATAGCCAGAACCTGGAAACAAATACACTACTTAAGGAATTTTCCAAGTATGTGTGAGTGATACGGTCACAGAAAGAGGACACTGTCGCTGAAGTGTGGCAAGTGTATCCTCAGAGAGGATGACAGTGTGCTCATATATCCTTGAAACTGGCAATGAATACAGAGGAATGAGTAGGGAAATTTGAGATAAGATAAGTAGAGGAGTTGTGTCTCAAAATACACACATCCAAAAGATAGTTAGAGATTTTAGAAAATGATTATTAATATCCATTAAAACTATGGGTCAACAAAATAGCACTGAGATCTCACAGAGCCTTCCTTGGACTCATACTATCATTTATCATTACTATTATTTTTGTTGTTGTTGACTGTTGAGATAATATCTTGTGTATTGTATGGATGGGTCACGACAATTAAAAAAAAAAACAAAACTATGGTTTATAGAAGAGAAGAGATGGTAGGACATCCAGCAGGCAGAAAGGATTCTGAGACAATGCCAGGAGTTGGAGATTTTTCCAGGAAGACATGAAAGTGCAAAGATGCATAATACCTGAGCAGAGGTAACCAGACAGTGGCAGAATGTAGATTAGTGTATATGGGTTATTTTAAGTTATGAGCTAGTAAGAGAAGAGCCCATCAATATGGCCTAAGTAATTGTAAATATATTTTGAGTCTTATGAGTCATTGTTTCAGGATCTTGGGGCCAGGAGGAAAACCCCCCGCAGCATCTGAGTGTAAGTATTATATATAAAATTCTTTTAAACTTGTCTGCATTTGGTGAAAATTCTGACACTAGCTAGATTCCTAAAAAAAAATCAAGTTAACAGCTTAATGTATTTTTCACAAAGTTCTTTCCATTTCTCATATTATTCCCTCTATGTGTTTTACAATGTGCAAAATCCCATTATTTTATTCCTAGTCACTAGTAATTTATACTTTTTCTGATAATGCATGTTACTTATAAAGTGTCACATTACATAGCATACAGACAGGGTTCTTAACAGTATTTTACAGTTCTAATAGTTAATATTCAAATAGTCAAAAGTAAAAAAAAAAGCTTTCTAATGTTCAGCAGTAGCTATGAGCACCACACTGCCCTCTGAGTAGCTGCATTTGTGACTGTGATCTGATTGCCCTCATGTCAGCTGATAACAGATAATAATACGAGAATCACTTAGAAAAACTTCAAAATTTTCTTATAGCTAAGTGAGATCCTGTGCTTAACATTTTATGGAATTTATTATATAAATGGATACCTGTTGTCTGCTTTGAAAAAATTTGCAAAAGAAATAATAAATTGTCCCTGAAATGGCTCCTAATGAGAGTCCAAACCTGTAAGATGGTGTTACTTTTCCTGTGGTCTGTGGATCTTTTTAGGCAGATGCATAATTATCACTCATATCTGTGTCAGAATAGTTTATTATTGCAGATCTATGAGCACTGATGCATAATTTTCCATTTAATACTTCCTATAAATCTATTAATTAAAATCCTTTCTTGTTTTTAACTGCTTACAACTGAACAAACGGTAGCAAAAGCTTCTCATTAAGGATATTACAGCTTCCTGCTTGAGCTCTAGATGACATGATCCCCACCCCTTTGGCAGGACCTTGATCTATATTCAGAGAAGGGAATAAAAGTGCCCGTGTCTCAGCAACAGAGAATATTGTGTGTGCTGTCATTCTGATGTGTCTGGAACAGAGGCTGCATGGGTAGGGCTGCGTCTGAACAATCAGCCAGGCAGATTTGCTTTCTGTTCTCCAAAGGCACCTCACTCATTACTGTGGGTAATGATTAGAAAATGAGCTTGGAAGGCAGAGAGAGTATGCAGATCTTTCAAGACTCCCCTTCAGGTTCCTCCTCCATTATTAAACTTCCCATTTTCTTTCAAACCCCTGCAAGCCCCATGCTCTGAATGCCTGTAACACTTCTTAGAGTGTTCTCTCATTGTGACTTCTACTCAGGTGCTGTCCTACGCTGCAGTGTTCATTCAGAGTAGGAATACATCTGTCCCCCTTTCAACTCTTCTTGTCTCTGTTCTGGCATCCACCAAAGGCTAGTCCATATGTTCCAGCCTTGTTGAATAAATGAAGTAAAACCATTACCAAGAGCTTCAGATTAATATGTTATCTTAATTAGCTCAAAGGTCAGATGAGCTGATTATTATCCACCCGATAGAATGGATATTGGGCTCTAAAGAGCACACTACTCAAACATAAAGACGATCTGAAAGAATAGGCATTGTCAACATGGTGACTTCTTGGTGTTGTAATGTTACTTTTCTTCTTGAATTTGTTTTCCCTGAAGCACTTGGAAACAATGATTGTCTGTTGTTCAGTATGCTCAGAAACGCCACAAGGTGAACAAGTCAGTGCCCCAAGGAGGGAGATGATATATAACTGTTTGCAGAAAAGACTTAAGTCAATGGAAAAACAAGAAAGTGTGCAATTGTAGTTTTACCAATAGACAGAGCAAAGGATCCAATATTGACACAACAGGACAACCTTACAAGGTGTTGTCTCCTGAATGGAAAATTAGAAAGGGGGATTTTCTGTCTTTAGATGAGCAGTAGCCAATATAAAAGGAACTCGCAGCCTTGCTGACATTTAATCAAATGAATTTTGTCTGAATACTTAAATTCTTTCCCTTCAAATAGACTCAACATGTTCTGCTTGTTTAATTTATTCATAAAAAGAGCTCCATTTCAGGTTCCATTTTATTCCAGGAACTTTGTAAGGAACTAGATGATTTATCATGGGACAAAGAGACAAACTCCTAGCTCTTACAAGTATTATAGTCTGGTATAGTGTGTGTGTGTGTGTGTGTGTGTGTGTGTGCATGTTTGTTTATTGTGCCTAAGTGTAGAAGTGCATAAACTGTAGAATATGGACATTCTTTAGCATCAGCTACCATTACTGCCACATATGCATTATTTCTTATAATATTTTAGTCAGTATTTTTTAACACTAGAAGAGGGAGAAAATTACTTTGGAAAAAATCCCTTTCAGAAATACATAAGTGAAACAACATAAATTAACTATTCACTCATAATAAATGTAACTTTTATTTATAGTTTCTTCACATTGTTCTTCATGACATATATTACTATTAGACCTGTACCATCTATAGAAACTTTAAGAATGATATGGTTCAATGTGTATTAATTATAGATGCTCCTTGGCTTTGAAGAATAAATTGGACAATTTTTCAATTTTACTGTGGTAAAGCAATAGGAATTCATTTGAAAATGTATCTCAGATTTAGAATTTTCATCTCTTCCAGGTTTTTCTATTTCCACCTTCTTTCCTAAGACTCCCTGCACTCTGACCAAAGTTTGGCTATACGTCTCAGCATCTCCTTTGATACCCTGCTGGGTGGAGTCTCTCAGAGTCTTTCTGTGGTAGGCTCCTGTCCTCTTGCCTGTTATCTCCCTCTTCCGATGTCCGTCCCATTTGCCTTTCTGAGTGAGGCTTGAGCATCTTACCCAAGGTCCTCCTTGCTTAGCTTCTTTAGGTGTACAGATTTTAGTATGTTTATCCTACATTATATGTCTAATATCCACTTATAAGTGAGTATATACCATGTGTGTATTTCTGCTTTTGAGATACCTCAACCAGGATAATCTTTTCTAGTTGCCACCATTTGCCTGCAAATTTCATGATTTTCTTGTTTTTAACTGTTGAGAACAACAGAACCAAAATATCTGGGCACAGGAGTCTTTTCTGAGACTGATACTCTAACCAAAGACCGTGCATGGAGATAACCTAGAACCCTTGCACAGATGTAGCCCATGGCAGCTCAGTTTCTAAGTGGGTTCCCTAGTAATGGGAACAGGGACTGTCTCTGACATGAACTCAATGGCTAGCTCTTTGATTACTTCCCCCTCATGTGGAAGCAGCCTTACCAGGCCACAGAGGAAGACAATACAGCCACTCCTGATGAGACCTGGGTCAGAGGGAAGAGGAGGAGGACTTCCCCTCTTCAGTGAGACATGGGAAGAGATGAGGGAGGGTGGGATTGAGGGTGGCGGCTACAGGTGGGATAAAAGTGAATGAACTGTAATAAATATTCCCACCCCCAAAAATAAAAGATAGGTACAGAAAAAAAAGAATTTTCATCTCTTTTTAGCCAAATGATTCCGTAGGCCAGGAGGTTTTGGGGAGACAGGTTAGAAGCATGGAGCTGTCACCTCCAGCCAGTACAGGATCTCATAGCTAAACAACTGCTGTTCCGCAATGTGCTGTCCCTAAGGTCTGTTTGGTTGTTAGGTTAAGCACACTGCCTATTTTCCTGCTTTTGATATTTTCAGCTTGACATGAGTTTAGTGGAATATAATTAGATTATTTGTTAAGGAGGAACTCTATGTGTTTTGTAACTATGAGCTGTTTTGTTTGTATTTTATTATCCATATTGTTTTATTATCAATTCACATCCCCTTTGCTGAGTCAGTCTTTTTAAAACCTTTCTCTCTCTCTCTTTGTGTGTGTGTGTGTGTGTGTATGTGTGTGTGTGTGTAGTACTCATAGTGTACATACCCATAGGAGGAGAGGCATGCTTATGTGTTTGTGTGAGAGTTTGTGGATGTCCAGGACTGCTATCAGGAATTACCTTTGATTGTTCTTTCCACCTTATTCACTGAGGCAATTTCTCTCAGTCAAACACAAAGCTCATGATATGGTTATTGTTGCTAGCTAGCTTGTACTGAGGATCCTCTTACTCTGCTTTTCAGGCTGAAGTTATAGGTGGCCAACTGGCATTTACCTGGGTGTCTGGGGTGGGACAATGGTTTCCATGTACAGCATGGGCTTTAAATTTGGAGCTTTCTCCCTAGGACCCCAGTTAGTCTTTAAGAGACAAAAATGAGTTCTATGCCTCAGAAGACTTGTTTTAACATAATAGGCTCAAGTGATACATGTTTAGCTGAGGTATCAGAGGACTCCAGGCTGCTAGCTAACAATGCCATTGGCTTTCCTGGCAAAATCTCCTCATTTCAGTGTGGTGTGCTTTGATGGGCAATAGCATTCAGCGTCTTGTGGAGGAGGTTCTGCCAGGTCTCTACAGTTCTACTAGGCTTACCAGTTTTCTTCTTCCTCAGTCATACAATCTTTAAACTACTTTTGCATAATTGCAAAAAAGGTGCATCCAGTTTCTACCATCATTCAGCTCTTTTTTGCTACATTATCCACTCATATAGTAATAAAAACATTCCACATGACTGCAGACATAAGCGTGTGACCATTGTGTGTGCAATGAGCTGTAAGCAAATTTTCTCCTGCTGCAGAAAGGCCTTCAGAGACAGTATGGAGCAGGTGTTGGGGGAGCCAGCTTTTAATTTATTACTCATATAATTCCTGTTCATAATCATCAATTACTTTATTAACATTCTGATATATGACAAGCAAAATAATATGTGCTTAAATAAAAACTACAGGCATAGGGGTGTAGCTCAGTTGGAAAAGTTCTGATCTACTATGCTTGAAGCCCTAGGTTATTGCCTGAAACTTCAGCAGCTGTGAGATAGAGTGAGGAGACTCAGAAGTTTATTGTTATCCTTGTATACACAGCAAGTTCAAAGTCATCCTGGGCTACATGAGACCTTATAACAATAAATAATAATTTAACAAATAAATGCACAACAATGTTTTAAATGATGAATTAAGATTCTGCTATATAAACTACACTTTGATAGATTATATATTTTATGTGTAGTTGATATGTATCTCTCAGAGGTGGTATGAAGATGAAAATACTTGAAAAGCTGAAAGCATATTTGGATTTAATGTTAAATGTCTGTGAAGCAGTAGCTTGCCTTTTTATACTTTAGTAAGATCTTGGCTCCTAGAATATGGCACATGCTGGGTCTTTGGTACGCTTTTATGAAATGCGTAAAGCACTGCATTGGAATTTACATCTGTGAACACTGAATGAGCACATGAATGGCAGCAATCAATTCCCTAGAAGTTCAAGTAAAAGAGATAAATTCAGGCCTGGAAAACCTTACTGCTAATATAACACCATCTAAGTATTGTTCATGCAGCAGGCATGATATTTTGCATGTAACATTTCATTTTTGAACTTAATATTTCTGAGAGAAAAACATACAGTAAGGTATCACTCATCTTAAGGATGAACTGGCAACAAGAGAGTAATAAAACTTCTCCAAGAGCTTTAGCTACTGCATGGCAAAGTGGGAACTCAGTCTTGTGATCCTGTGTCCTTTCCAGAGTAAAATCGTGTTACTGTCTACATCCCATAAGTCGCCTCCTCTCGCCAAATTAGTGTGGATTACTTAAGGTATAATTTGTATTTATTTGCCTTCCTAGAAGCTGAAGGGGCATCCTCAGATCACTGCCCTCATGATCCAGGAAGTATCTATGGGACCTGACTCTCTATATCTCCAAAGAAAATCAGCACACATCCAAAATGACATCAGCTGCCTAAATCCCATGGTGGAGTTTAAGCTCAACGTACATGGAATATGTGCATCTGTGGCTTAATGAAAGAAACAGAGCAGCAATACAAAACCAAGCTGGAGAGCATATAGTGACCAAGCCACTAACTTTTACAAATGGTTCCTAAACAATGAACATCTACACTATACAGAGAGACAGGATGCAAAGTCTGCCCTAGTTAGCTTGCCAATAAAAATTGTCTCCTAAGCGTGTTTTAATCCATATGGTAGAGCTCATTTCTGGCACGAGTGCTTTCTAAACAGCAGGCTTCCTTGTAGGGACTGGGACAGATTTCACAGGTGATAACCTGTCTATGAGCCAGAGCAGGTGCGTTATTCTGCAACAAGAAGCTGATGTTTAACCTTTGCCTGGCCTCAAAAGCCCTCTGAGGCAGAAGCCAAGTAATTTCAGATATTTCAAGTTAATGTACCTTCAAGTCTCCAGACTGCTCTCCTGTGCCTTGAATATTATCTATTTTGAGAAAAGTCGAGCCCCTTAATAGTCAGGTAAGGTCTTTAAGGAAGTGGAGCAACAGAACCATGATGGCCCTGCTGTGACACCTGGACTGCTGATCTGCAGCTGCCAGGTGCGGGCTGGCAGTGTGCTGCTATCTTCCCCATGCCAGACTTGTTGCCTTGCGCAGTGGGAACCTCTCCCCGGTCATCTGACAACACAATAATGATGTGTGCCAGATTTGTATAGCTAGTGTTTGCCCTGAAGATCTAGAGTTTTCCAGAGGAAAGACATTCATTTGCTAATGATTGTAGGTCCTTTTTACTTATTTGATTCAAAGCTCTGTTGAAGAGCCAAACTTTGCTCTCTGACCTTTTCTTTCTGACCTTTGCCTCCTGTTTCTCTCAAATCATCCCAAACCGGTGTTCTGAGAGTAGTCTGCCTTCTGTGTTGACCAGTGCAGCATTCCTGGTATTACAGCCACAGAAACTCTAAAAATCATCAAAAGTCCACATGGTTAGAGTCTGATGTTCATTTAAAAAATTTCTCTTGAGGCAGTGAAAGCTCTATCTTTCTGGACATAGCCTGGGTGTCATGTAGTCCACCATGATGGGAAATCTGCTTTTTTTGTTTTTCATTCCTACTAAAAGATCCCCTTTTCCATAATTTTTGCTATTTAAAGCCCTCTGAATTTTCATGTTATATTACATCAGTAGCGTTTCAGCATTTCACATATAAAACTCTCCTTCATTCTACAGGTCCTAGATCTGCTTTCTAAGAAGGAATATATGATATCTGGTAGAAATCGTCTGAGGCAACTGTCTGTAGTACAGGTACATATCTATCTGCATGATGTTAAGGGATTCTTCTCAGGCCCAGCCCTCTTCCTATGTAAATGAGGAAAGTGAAGTCTAGGTGAAGGTAGTATCTTTGTTCAAATTGTTTAGTGAGCTGTTGTTAACATTAAAATGATCCAGCCAGTAGCCAGTAGGTATTTTGTTTTATCAGCCCACTTTTTTTTTTTATTCGAGTTTACACACCAGGTAAGTGCTTGGAGTGGATGTATTGACTTGTATATTACTTCTTCAGATACCTTGAAGAAGCTCTTTGTGCTTTCTTGCCATGCTAAGGATCCAATTCAAAGCCTGTGCAAGCCAAGTAAATACTCTGCACCTGAGCTACATTCTCAGTCTTTTGGGGAAGCTCTTCTTGGTTGTCAGCCTGGTGTTGTGTGATTGATACTCCAGTAGGTATATTAATGTGAATGCACCTGTACACACATATGAGTGTATTTGTCTGTCTGGATAATAAAACATAAAAATTTTGGAGCTTTTTGACATTTGAAAATGATACTCAGTTATTAAGTTTTACTGCATTTTAATAAAAGCACAATCATTTTCTCATGGAAAGTATTGAGGAGTCATGGAAATGATAAAGGCTACTAGGAAAACATTCTGGAAGGTATCCACAATAAATGTTATTAAAAGCCAAATTTGAAAAGGTTAGGGAAATGTCTGGGGCTACAGAACTCATGTAAAAATGAGACATAACAAAGTGCCCCTATCATCTAAGCACTGGGTAGAAGGGCAGAAACATATGGGTCGTTGCCAAACTATTGAGCTCCAGGTTCAATGGAAGATCCATAAGGTGAAAAGCAGTTGACAAAAATATCTGACATTACACACAAAAACACACACACACACACACACACACACACACACACACACGCGCGCGCGAGTGTGTGCCAATCAACATATAGACAGAAGTTTTAAGAGTTTCATATAATTCTGCTTCAGTTGGTGAACTTCAATTAAAATAAGTCAAGGGTAAGGATTACTTTGGAGCTGAGTTTGTGGTCATTAGTCATTGACTAAACACATGTACTTTCAGGTACAGTACTAATTTCACTCATTGTTACAACATGAACAGAGAGTTTCTGATAAAGTTCATTTTTTAATTATCATTATTATATGTTGCCTTGATATTTCTGTTATGTTTATTTAGAACAGAACAGCATTTCACAAGCAGTGAGATCCTGTTTTTGACTTCTGTTGAGTGATACAGATTTTAATTGTATCCACACTGTACTGTATAAAGCTTGGTACTAACTATGGCTTAAGTTGACAATATTATTTATGAAATATTTTACTCATTAAACATCTTCCTGAACTCTATTCTGAAATTTTGCAGATAATTTTGAAGTAAGTTCCAAGAGGTCTATATTTTAGCAGCTGTGCTTTTATTTAAAAAAAAATCATATTTTTGAAATTGTAGTATAAGTAAACTATTTCTCCCCTCTTTTTTCCTTCCCCAAGTTCTCCCATATGACCTTTCTTGTTCTTTCTTTTTAAGGTCATAACCTTTTATTTTCATCAAATTTTGGTGCATGCATATATCTATGTATATACATTTATGTTCCTAAATGCATAAATGCACCCTGTTCAGTATATATAAAGTTATTTGTGTGTATGTCTTCAGGGCTGACCACTTGGCATTAGATAACAGATCGATATGCTCTTCTCTGTACTTCCCATTGCTCATGTAAGTAACTTCCACAAGCTAGTCTTTTCTCATTGCTTTATTTGTTAATGTGTGCACATGCAATGCCTATTCACAGCACAGAGATGTGCCTGCTTCATCCATGCTGCTGAATGTTCTGGTTAATCAAATCAGTATTAAGTTTTCACTGAAGCAGTATTTACTAGGTTGACTTGGTGCTTCAAAAGAAAATATCATGTGCCCATCACTATCTGCCTCGAGAACTGAGGACCAATTCTGGGACACAGGCAACTTCATGCAACATCTATTGCTGTGCTTGGATTCTTCCTAAAAGCCTAAAACTATCTTGTGACTTATTCATAGGAGATTTGAATAATCTACAATGAACTAGTACTGCAGAGAAACTGAATGAAGGGGTCAATGTTAAATATGTTGTAAACAGAAGAAAGACTACACCTAACAAATTCTGGATTATTCTCCATCTGTACTGTCTCCAGTACATTTGTATTTTAAAACTACCTCTGAAATGCTTTAAGTTTGATTTTTGACATTTCATAATGACCGAGTGGAAATCTTGTGGCAATGATGTGCTCTCAGACGTGGTGCGGATTTGTGTTTATTTCAATAGTGAAGAGGGGGAATTGAGGCAACTTAAACTGTTACAGAGATCCACAAGCTTGAGATGGTCAGTGAAGGGATTTTTCATCTGAGGGATATCCTCCTAAGAAGAAGCTGTTTTGATAATTAGCACTGTAATGTACTAAACAGCACCATCAACAAAAGGAAATTACAAACCGTTGCTTAACATAACCAAAGAACACTTATCACTCCTTAAAAGGCACAGCCCCTTGAGGCAGGCATAAACAATTAACAGTAAGGTCACTCTCGGGTTAATAGTGTGTTTGGATCATGAGGTTGAGGGTTCACAGAAAGGATTCAGTGCTCTAGACTAAGATAACCAGTCTTACACAAGAAAGCTGCAGAACTTCTGCCCTTAAACAGTACTTTTCAGCTTCAGATAATGACCTCTCCCTACATTAATGGAGCCCTGAGGAAAAGCTCTTGACATTTCCAGGGTAAACTCATACACACTGACTTTCTTTTCAAGGAGCTCCCCCTTTTTTGATATAATGATCTTCTTCATTATCTGAGGTCTGTTAGAAGCTCAGTGTCACATATTACAACCTAGTTGAAAAGAGAGAACAGCTCAGAGTTCAGGCCAGTGCTGCTGGAATCTTGAAAGTTTTGGATTCTTGAGGATTCAGGCATAAGGTTTAGGTTTCTTTGTGAACTATGAGCTCAAAAGGATTGATTGCTGACTGATAGGGGATGTTAATCATGTGTAATATACTTGCATATACTTTAACCTGTTGATTTTTTTTTTTTTTGGAATGTAATCTCTGTGATAATTGGGGGAAATGTAAGTTTTCTTTTATTTCTTTTCCTTTATTTTATGTTATCCACTAAAGTTTACATAGCTTGTAATGTCACTTAAGTTTACCCAGTTTGGTGAATTAATGAATCTTTGAACCATTCTTTTGCAAACTTATGTTCCATGTTTTACAAAAATAATTTTTTCTTTGTAGTAAAGTCATTGTAGTTTTAGTTGTTTTTTGTTTGTTTGTTTGTTTGTTTTATTCCAGTAAATTCTAGACACTCCATGATTCTCTCTTGCTAGTATTCTATAGCTTTCAACAATATAGTCAGTGATCCTTTTGGAATGTGTGCCTCTTCCACAAAAATTGCCTGAAAGTTTCTCGCTAAAAGCTTCCTTCATATTGTGTAATCTGCTCTCACTGACATTTTTACCATCATTCCCATGGCTATTCATATTCTTCAGTGTGCTCTTTTATCCTAACCATGAAAGCAAGGAGCTAATTGAAATTGTAAATAGTTGATTAAGAGTAGGTGGATCTGGGTGAAAATTACGAATGATTAGTTTACATCACTCAAAGCCAAATTCAGATCAATCTTTGGGATACTTGTGACACATGATACATGCTTTTCTCTGGACTTTATACTACTTGGGTGTGCTATCTGATTCTTGCTCTAATGGCATCTATTTTTACTATGACTATACTTCCTTCCAACCAAGTAGCTCTAGAACAGGAATGACTCAATTTCATTACTTTTTAACTGAAATCTTTCCTAAATTCTTGTTTCCATCCCTGAATTGACATTGCCAATTTACTTCACTCACCCAGTAAATTCTCTTATCTGGAGTCATATCAACAAATTCTAGCCTTTATTATTTTATTTTGAACATAAAAACTTGTAATTGGATACATAAATGTATTCTAAAAGAAATGGTTACCTCCCCCCACATGTTGGCAAGAAAAAAACAGCTGGAACAAATTCTAGTTCATGATGATAATAATAATTTCAAAGTGTATAACCTTTTAATAAAACTATCTGACAACTTAATATATTGTGGGTTTTTTCATTGCAAAATGTCAACAGTTGTGATAGACATTTTTTGATGACAAACTATTTCTAATTCCTTTGGTTTTTATTTGGCAAGATTTTATTTCATTCATGTGCCTTTCCCAAATTAGTGGCGGTTTTGCAGAGCTAACATGATATGTTTCTAGGGAGATTCAGTCATCATGCAGAGAAGAAAAATAACCCCACTCATGAAAGTTTTCTGTAGACATTCTGATAATTAAAGAAATTACAGCTGCCATGTCCACGACATTTCCATGAGAAGAAATTTATCTCTAACAGTATAACTTTATAATACTACTCAAATTTGTGTTAAATTCTATTTAAATGGATTATAACATGGTATATATTTCAAAATTCATTTTTATTGTTTGACAGTTTCATATATTTATACAATAAACTTTATAGAACTTTTATTCCCTTTCTTCTCTCATTACCTTCCTCTCCCACTGAAACCCTTCTTCTCAGGAAGTGCCCACCCAATATTTACCTCTTTGTGTGTGACCCACTGAATTTAATTAGTTTCTTGTTCAAACATGGGTGGGAGGTTATTCCCAAAAAGAAGTTCAACTTATCAGTAGGTATGCCAGAATAAAAACCATTAACAGCCAGGAGCCTGTGAAGGGCAGGGTTAATAAATTCTATTTCAAGATGTTTTGCTTTCATCAGGAAGATTTTCTCTTAGTTTTACTCAACATAATCCCTAATATTCAGTAATCATATAAGTTAAACTTGAAGACAAAAGCCATATAAACATTTAAGTATAAATTAATATAAATGTATCAGTGCATATTGACTTCTGTTGCATCAATTACCTATCTCTCACCTATTTAATTTGTATAGGATAGGGGAGAATGGTACATTGGGCCTTTCCCCATTTCACCCTCATGCATTCAGTTGGATTGTGTTATCAAGAAGTCTATTGGGATGGGATAGAGTGTAGAGTCATCACTTTTAGGGTTGCATTGTATTTCTCTGGGGAACATGATAAAACGTGTCTGCATAAAATAATTGATAACGTGAGTCATGAAAGAGTATATAAAAGTAATTATTCTTGTAGTTTTAACTCTACCAATGATTTTTAAAAAATTTTTCATGGCAAGTAAACACATATGTGACTGTGAAACTGAAAAGTTGAATGTAAAGTTCCAAAGCTTCAGAATGTCTATTCAAAATGGTTAGAAGTCATTGAGGCATATAGATTTGGGGTTCAGTTAATTTCACTGCTTGATATTTTTATTTGTAAGTTTTTTATGGTAAAGTTTTAATGATCTTAAAAAAAATTGAAAAGTCACATTTCTTAGCCATGATCAGAAAAAGTGACATACAATTCACTTATTTGTTTATCCATTTATTTCCCATTAGTCCCTGTGGTCAGCTTGAGAAATTATAGAGCATGAAGGAGAGTGTCACTAAGGTCCTTCCACCCACTCTGCACCTGTTATGAGACGGGACTCAGGATTAAGGAGGCATCATTGAGCTGGGTCTGGCCAGCATGTGATTTTTTTTTTTTTAGTAGACTTACATAGATCTATTTTAACCTTAAACATTTTGTGTTTTCACAGATAGATAGCGTGTATTTGTTAAAACATGTACACTAAATTATTATAAACGTAGAAGGAAGATAAGGCACAGACTTTTTTTTTTTTCAATGCAGTTTATTCAGGAACCTTGAACAATCCTCGGACCCTGGGGAAAGCCAGCCCACAGCTTAAATAGCCTCTGGGTAGCCAACCCAGGCGTGCCACGGGGGCAATGCAGATAGGTCCACATACATGGAAGCAAGCCAGATCTCGGCCTTAGCCAAATGTGGAGTTGTTTGTGACAGAGAGCACTCACCATCTGGAAGGTGGAAGGCGGAAACCAGACTTTTTAATGAAACGTTTTGCAATGTAGATATGTTTCTCCTCATCTGAGAGTCGGAACACCTCACTCTCTTTAAACTTAGGTCTCATGTTGCCCTGGAGGAAAAGGCAGGTTTGTGATGACTTTCTGGCATCCAGTCTCAAACTGTTCTTCTTTGTCATGTTAAAAATCCTTAAAGAGTCTGTATTTACACTTTCTCTCAGCATTATGTTTTTATCACACTTTCATGTATGTCTCCTCCTCCAGATCAGGGCTCTCTTCTCATGTTGTGTCATTTAACTAGAGCTACATCCCCTGCCTTAAGTTGCTTTTCTGATTTGCCTGTCAAAAGAGTTTCTTATCATTGGTGTTCATGAAATGTTTGTTGAATAACGATGATGTCATCACCTGCTGATGATGTCAAACTTCACTTACTACTGATTTAATTTGGAATAATATTAATATTAATGCCTTATCTCTCATCCGTTAGCTTACAAGTGAAACAAACATTCCAATCTGGAAAAGTGGACAGAGGTATTACTTCTTTTTTTTTAATTTATTTTTTAATTTTTTTGTTTATTACAATTTATTCACTTTGTTTCCCAGCTGTAGCCTCCTCCCATATCCACTCCTAATCCCGCCCTTCCTCTCTCTTCTCCTCCCATGCTGTCAGAGACAGCCACTGTTCCACTTTCTAGGGAACCCCTTTGGACACTGAGCTACCATGAGCTACATCTGTGCAGGCGTTCTAGGTTATCTCCATGCATGGTCCTTGGTTGGAGTATCAGTCTCCGAAAAGACCCCTGAGCCCAGAGTGTTTTTTGGTTTTGTTGCTCTCCTTATGGAGCTCATGTCCCCTCCAGATCTTTCTCCCTATTCTTAAGTTTCCATTGTAGCTTTTGTGTCATATAATGATTGCTTTAGAAACTTCATTGAAATATTTTCTGCTTGGTAGAAAAGTAAAAATCAGTTCAAATCCAGAGTGTTTATAGAATGAAATCCTGATCAAAATTCCCGATGGTTAGAAAAGGTATCATGAATTTTGTCTATCACTAATGATTCCACAGGCAGGTGGTAGTCCTCTGTAAAGACACATTTCTTTTCCTTTGGTAGGAAACAGATTACTAAAATGGCTGAAATCATCCTTTGCTCAGTGTTAATGTTGGATTTTTCTACTTCTGTGAAATTTACTTAAAAGAAGACCTGTGGAGAAAGTGAAAGGGTCACGTTACTTAGGGTACTTTTGTCCTCATCTGCAAGGAGGCATGACAATATCCACTTTGGCAAACTTACATTTTTGCTGTGAGCATTAAATACAATATGATTGTTTCCTGGTTGCAGATACACACAAGCTGTATTCCAAAATTCTTCAGGATTGGCTGTAATCTTCTCCAGGTCTTAGCAAGGAAAGGAAATTCCTATATAGAAAGTGACTCAATGTTTTGGGGAGAGAAGAGCTTTCCTCACTGAGGCCTCACAGAATCTCGTACTTTCACATCTGCTTTCCTGGTTCTTCTGTTTTTGCTTGTGCCCTTGTGTAAGTGTGTGTGCTGCTATTTTTTTTTATAGAGGTGATTAAAATTTGTGATTGGTTGACTTTCATTTATTTTAAATATTTAAGTGTGTAGGTTTGATTAGGGTAGAGCCTCTCTGAGAGTTTTACTACTTAATCAAGTATGAGCTAAAATAGCAAACAGTACCTGCAAGTTGGATAAATATTTATCTGGAATCAAGAAGTAACCAATTTCATGGGAATAAGAATAGTAAAACTTTTTATAAAAATTGGAGTCTTTTTATGCCAACTTGGTAGGTTCTACTTCTGTGTTCTGGATGAATCACCAAGGACTCTCCTGTGCTATACATATGGCAAGAGGTGCATGTCTAAGGGCACCACTGCAGAGGTGGACTGCTTTCCTGAGACACTCCGAGAGGAAACCCTCTGGAAATGCACAATGTGAGAAGGCAGATTAGCTCTTCATTCAGCTCAGAACACAGCAATTACGATTCTGACTTCTGAAGGGATAGAAATTGAGGCTTCCTAAGGACACAGTCTGGCAGGCCGTGGCTGTGCTGAGTCTCTGGGCATTGGATGCCTGCCAGAATCACTTGCCCAGCACTAATTGCAGAGCACCTGAACTTTTATTCATCATCTGTTCTGCTGCACAAAACTTGAACACTCTGATGAATGCTTTGTATTCTTCCCAGCATCTCCAGGAGAGAGGAAAATCCTTTCACTTAATTAGGTTATTATTTTCCATTTTGAAGCTTCAATACAGATCAGAAACAGGTGCCAATTTCTGTTCAGCCTCTAGGCCCAAGAAATCAGAATAACTGCTATTGAGGAAGGAAAGAAGATAAGGCCCCATCAGCAAGGTCATTAACTTGCCTCTACCTCTGTAGCTCAGAAACAGATGTTAATTACCCAACAATACAGCCCTAACTGAAAACAGCTTAATCAATGCCTGGGCTTTTGTTGCTTCCTCATTAGTGCTTTCTGCTGGGTACTTAGTACCCAGAAACATACACACACACACACACACACACACACTTTCTATTCTCCTCTTTTCCTCTCCTCTCTTTTTCCTATCCTTCCCTCCTCTCCCCTACCTTCTGTTCCTTTCTCTCCTTTCCTTTCATCCTTCCTCCTTCTCCCCTCCCCTCCTCTCCTCTTTTTGCTCTCATCTCTCATTTCTTTATATTTGTTGTAATAGTGAGTCTATGTTTGCTTTTTATAATTACTGACATTCCTGATATTCTTTTCTCTTAGTCTGGGTGGGATGCCATAATACAGATATCCTAAACAGGGTGCCTTATAAATAGAACACACACACACACACACACACACACACACACACACACACACACACACCATTTACGGAAGTCCAAGAGCAAGACTTGATTAGGGTATTTTTTGAAAGACTTCTTTCTGGTTCATATGTGGCACTTTTAGTTGTATCCTTATGCAGAGTAAAACATTTCTTTTATAAGAGCTATAGAACCATTCTCCAAGAATTCACTTTGTTATCTAACCACCTTTTAAAGACTCCACCTTCTAAAAGTATCATATTGTTGAACAAGACTCAAGAATTTTGGAGGACACAAGTGTTCAGATCCTCTCATCTGCTGTATAGACAGCAGCATTCAGGAGATTTAACTTTTCAGAGGTCAGCAGCAGAGATCCTTGATACCATTCATATTGTATTTGAGAGGTAGGATTCTTTTCTCATGCAAGACATGGCCTTCCACTTTCACCTCTACTCAAAGTTTATAAGATTATTCCTGGAAAACAAGACAAAACAAAATAAGCACATCAGACACTAACTTGAAAATTTTAATTTAAAACTGATTTTATTAAGCAACAGGAAACTTTTGTGGTTTTTTTTATGACATGTTTTAGATTTGAGCCATAAATGCCTTGAAAGGAAGCTAAATATACTTTGTGGAACTAGAGATTACTGTAAAAAATTTTTTGACTGTGGTATTTATGAGGAACTTAATGCACTGATTAGCCTTGAATCATCTTACATCATTTTAAAAACATGTTTATTAATTGATTTTGTGTGTGAAGGGTCATGAGTATTTAATGACATATATGTGGACACAATAACTTTCAGAAGTTGGCTTTCTTCTGACACCACATTGGTTCCAGGAACCAAATTCAAATCATTAAGATTAGCAGTGTTAGGTCATGGAAGAGAGAGAGAGGGAAAAAAAAGGAAGTGTGTGTGTGTGTGTGTGTGTGTGTGTGTGTGTGTGATGAAAGACACAATGGCAGTACAGACTTTGTTTTAGAAACAGACTTTCAGACAAAAACTCTTGAGTATGACCCAGAGGGAAGAAGAGGACTGAAATGTTTCATTTCTGGCCCAACCTCTAGTGTTGCTAGGTAAATAACACTAAACATAACTAAGTAAATATCCTGTATATTAAATATACTGTGTATTAAAGAATATCAAGCCAACAATAATTTTCCTTTTGGTTGTTATAAGGAGACTGTATGTTACAATATCAATGTGGAGGGGAGGGCAAGAATTGTTTTTGTTACTTTGCTTTTAGGAATTACTGAATAACCAAATTGGAGGCATTTTAAAAAATGGCTTGAGCTTGGTAAACAGAGAGCAAATGTCTTTATTCATTGAGCCACCTCAGTGGCCCAAGTCAGGGGTCTTCAGAGAACAACAGATACCTGAAGCAGAAGAGTATTGAAGCTACATGTTGAGTGACAATAATTCAAAGTTGTTTGCTGGCTGTGAGCTTAGACCAGGTAGAAGGAATTGGGTTCAATCCAAAACTGACATATATAATGCTAGGACAATACAATCAAGCCATAAATAGTCATTTTGTGAGATAACTCAAAGGCAGTGAACAGAAGGTTGGAGTAACTTAGGCAGTGGTCCAATTCTTTGAAACAGAAAAGTAGAAACTGATACATTGTCAAGTCCCTTCCCGGCTAGAGAGGCAGTGTCAACAGTGTACTTTCACCTGAAGCAAGAAGAAGTAAATTTTTTTGTGGGGTCATGGACATAATGTGAATGAACCAAGTAGACTGGGTATTGAAAAACTGAAAGCACTGTTCTTTGCCATTAAATTGTATTTTCTTACTTTTCTAGACATTCAGGTGCAAGACATTTTATCATAACTTTACTAGAGGAAAAATGTCTGACAGTGATGGTAAGAATTGAAAGCCATACTCTGGGCCAGGGAGCGCTTGAGAGCAACAGTGGCTACTGCAGTTCTAGTGGTCCATGTGTTACAGGCAATCACCACACTTGCTGGCCAGAGGCTGCTGTGCAGGGTGTGAGTCCAGTAACTTCTAGTTATTTTCAAGAGAAGCCAGACAATTTAATATTCACAGAGAAGCTCATCATTTTTGAGTTCAGATTTCTAATGCAGATTTTATGAATTATTTTTGCCATTGTAGACATTCCCCAATCCATGTGTTAGGTAATTATTCCAGCATCCTTTGTTCCCAGCCTATAGCGGATTTCCCAGAGGCAGAAGAGTGATGTGTGACTTACTTTGCCCTCAACCATAGAAGATAACTTCCTATTGAGTTGATAAACAACTCCTTTTATCTTCTACCTGGGGCTTAACTGATTATTTCTCCTTTGCCCTTGGCCTCAGAAAATTTTCCTCAGTGCCTCATCAGAGGAAGGTAGAAAGTATTTATAGTATGAAGAGGATTTTAATATACCCGCAACAAATCTCTGTCTCCCAAGTAGACAGGCTTGACAATATAATCTGGAATGGGGCTTCTGTTCAGTAATAGGTATTTTAAAAATACTAGAAAACTTTCAATATTGTAATTATGGACAAGAGTAAGAACTAGAAATACCAGAATATTTACAAAATATATTCCTTTGTAGAAAATGAGAGGATAGACAACTAAAAAAGAACATAATACAAAGCAAAAAAATACACAAGAAACCCCACGAGGCTTCAAAAAATGTTAGGAACATTATGGAAAGCCTAGACTGTTTGTAAAGGCCTTTCAGGTGTATCTCCGAAGGGATATACATCGTGATAAAAGAATTAAAGATAATTACATAAAATGGATGTATCAGAAAGCTCTTATGCAGCTTTGACATCTGTTCATGTATCTAAGAAACACGCTCAAATTTCAAGAGCCTCTTTGAAGGTTATTTTAAGAAAAATTCAATAATGGCTAAACACTTTGTAGAGTTTAAGTGTTTTAATGACACACTGTACACATAGGTTGCTGAGTACCCCTGATTTCACTAAGTCACTAAGCTCCATCTTCATCTTCTGGGGTAAAGCATTACATCTGGTGCACGATTTGTGGGATATTTAATAATTTTCCATTCCCTTATCATCTGTCTCTCTAATCAAATGAAGAAGCCTGCTATCATCCATCACATTTGTGGTATTTCTCATAAATGTGATTTTGAATCTCCCTCATTCCAGTTATCTATGGCTACACAAAAACCACCCAAACCTACTGGTTTAACACAAAAACAATAATCTGTTTGTAAATTGAATCTGCAGTCATTTGTGGCCTGAAGAGGTGTTTCATCTCTGCTATTGTGTTCTGCTGTTGGCACTTAGTGGGAGCTAAGGATTTACTTTAAAGTGGATCCTTTTGATGCTGACTGTTAGTGAGCTTTGACAAGCTTGGAAGCAGGGAAAATTGGATTCTTTCTCTGAGGATATTTGTGTTTGCTCACATCCTGATGGCTGTGTTCTAAAAACAGGCACCACCCCACCAAGTGCAAGCTAGATGAAGAAAAAGCTTCACAGCTTCTGTTGGTTACATGTTCATGGAGTCTATACTCCATGAAGGGCCATAGACTCCAGAAGTAAATGTAGTATAAATGTATGTATATTCAAATACACACATATATATATATTAAATTCTGTACACTATTCGGTATATTAAACATACATACCAATTAAATTTTAGTACATATTATAATATAGTATATTATATATGTCTCTGTATGCCCACCTTTTTATTATAATACTTTTATTGCTTATTTGGGAATTTTGCATAATGCATCCGGAACTCTCTTAGTTCCCGGTTCTCCCAGGTCTACGCCCAATCCTTATGGCCTCCTTTCCAACAAAAAGATAAAAAAAAATGTCCTATTCATGTCGTCCATATAATTACTGGAGCATGGTCAAACTCCTATTTGCCAGATCCTTAAAGAAAAGAGGAGTTCTTTTCCACCCCTACCCCTGCTCTCACCAGTAGCCTTCTATCATAGAGAGCTAGCTATACATCAGTATCCTTATCACAAAATTTAAGAGTTCTCTTAATGGTTTCCTATGTACATTGTTACTTCATGCTGGGTGAGGTGGGGTTGCCACAGAAGGCTTCCATGTCTCTTTCTCAACTGTGAGTCTGTAGTCATCAATACTACTTCAGAAAAGCTTCCTTGTCCTTTATAGCCACTAGGATTATGGATCACGGATTTTTACAGAGTATCTGGCAACAGCACAGACTACAGACATCCACCTGGCCTATGGCATCAGCATGTGACAAAGATCTCAGCATGGTCTACGATGGCAGCCTGGACCACGGACATCAACCTGGCTTAGGTGGCATACTGGACATCCTCGTGGATTTCAGTGGTAACACAGGCCATGGGCATCAACATGGCCTGAGGAGGCTGCACAGCTATTCACATCTGCCTGGCCACAACATGCCTACCTCTAAAATGTCACCTGATTCTACTCGCTGTCACCATGTCAACTACTTATACCCTCTCATCTCTCAGCACATTGTTGTTTCTCATGCCTGGATCCCAGCTAGGCTATTGTTGGGTTTTTTCTTCCTGACTGTCAGAATCTAATCAAATCAGTAAAATGTAAATTTGCTTATTATTTATAGCAGTAATATCATCTTTGATGTCTTTTCTAACTACCTTTTGCAAGTAACTATGGTTAAGGATTTTTTCCATGATCACTAAAATACTGACTTTTAACATCTTGTTTCCTGGTTACCATTAATAAAATGTTTAACACAGAGTATGGAACTAACAGTTATTTGTTAATTGAATTAATTGTGTAAAATTAGAAAGTAAATTATAAAAACAAACAAACAAACAAATCTTTAGTAGACTTTGAGTCAATATAGCCTAGTATTTGTATTACTTGAGCCAGTTACCCTGGGATGCTTCCCTTATCCAGTTTCTCCATCTGCCAAAACAAATACCTCTGTCCATCTTATAAGCCACCTGAGAATATGGAGAGAAATGAACACTACATGTAAAAGCAGCTTACACATAAAATGCTATATATAAACTCTTAAGTTATCATTGGGATGCTAATTCTTTCCACGTTCTTTGTCCCAGCAGATAACATTGTCATTTTAAGATGCTGACAAGTCTGAATTCAATGAGAAACAATCCTTATATTGTTTTAATTCTTGTTGTCATAATTTCATGGACTTTGAATTTTTTTTCCCTTATGGAAGTAAAACTTTGCTCCAGTATTAACATCTGCATCTTTGAGATGTGGTTGTTGTGCAGTTATTTCAGGGGACAGGGTGTGTTCCCCTGGTGAAACTTACTTGTCCTGAGTTGCAAGCATTTGTGAGAAGAAAAAGAAGAAGAAAAAAAAGTCTCAGCTTTTCTGGCTCTGAAGAGTGAAGAGAAAGAAGTTATCTCACATTTATCATGTGGTTTTTCAGAAGAATGCTCAGAGACATCTTCTTCTTGAGCAATGGTCCTTGTGGTGATAGTGCATGCAAAGCCATTCTCCCACTCTAAAATGATTCTGCTTCATTTGAAAGTAAGTAGCTACTTTCGTGATGTAAAAAAGAGAGTGAGAAAAATGCTTTCTGAGAAATTAATGATGTGAGAGGCAAGGTTAGAAAAGTAGAAGGAAAAGTACAGGTGTGTGTGTGTGTGTGTGTGTGTGTGTGTTGTACAGTGAGAGAAGCCAGGTAGTCATAAGGTTTTTTTTTTCTTTTTTTTCAGCAAATGGACTAAAGAATGCTGTCTTGGTGCCAAGGCATGTGAAATCCATACAGGAAAAAGAAAGACAGGAAGGAAAAAAGGCTGTCATCTCAGAATGCGTAAGAGCATCATAAAGAGACAAAAAGTAGTTCAGAAAGAACGGATCCGAGTATGACAGGGAGCACTTTTACATGTCTACAGGAGTAGCTTCTGCAACTGAGTGATTGAGTGAGACAGCTCTAGAGAGAGCAAAGTGCAGACACAGTGCAAATACTAGAGGAGTGTGAAGAGAGCAATGTGTAAAAGTAAGCAAAACTTACTTGTAACATGGGTGGGTAAAAGGCAGATGATTCCATAAGAAATTCTAAGCAGTGCTACACATTCCTACTTAGAAATTGAGTAGGAAAAGCATAAATGCAAAGTATTGCAAGATAGAGACACAAAGAACATTCAGCCTGAACAAAGTAAGAATTAAGAGTCTATATTAAGCCTAGGGAAGTCTGCTTGGAGAAAAATACTTCTCACCGAGCACCATGGAGATTTTATATTTTTGGTTGCTAACCTAGCCTTTAGTGGCTGCGCCATCTTTCCCTGACATGGGGCTTTGAAAGGCAATGAACACAGAAAAACAAGAAACAACTGGGTTGGTGTTTCAGAGGTAAAGCAAGCAAGAAGTTTAACAGAAGCCAAAAGAATACAGTTAGCTGGGGAATTTCCATCCCACATTTCTATAACAGGGTTGGTTGCTTTCCAAAGAGACTTTTCATGGGAGGGGTAGAGAAGGGGGATCAGTTTCAGGTAAAATCAAAGTTGGCTCTAGCAGAGACACATGGAGGAACCTTCGCCCTGTCACGAAAGATGCCAGTGAATTTTCAGCAACAAATAAGAAACAAAGACCAAAAACGTAGAACAGCCTGGTTTCTTAACTCTGTTGATCAACAAAAGTTATACCAGGGCAGAAACTCAAGGCTGTTGGACAAGAAGGCAGAGCCTCACCTTTTCAGAAGTCTTATATCTGTCCAGGGCTGTTTGGTAGGGAAGGTTGTATTTACCCACATATACTACTAGTTGGCTAGAGGCACCTCCCTTATGCCCCAGATTCTCCATACCAAAGTACCTTAAAATGATGTAATGAAAAACTACTCCAGGTGAGTACCTGGACAACCTGAGGTGACTACTCAGAGTTCTAAGAAACTCTGTCAAATGGTCTCTACATGGAAGCAATGATGCTTGCAAAGGGAATAAATAGCCTTTTCTTGAGGTAAAAAGAGAGCTTTCAAATGTTGTTCTCCTTATGAATTTCCTACATTTAAAAAGTGAAATCACTTTGTATTTTTGATTCTAATAATAGGTCTTAGCCTTAATTTTGAGTAGTAAATGATATTCAAATCTCTTGCATTCTCTTATACAGCATATGGAATAAACAGGATTTAGCTTTTCCTTCTTAAAGGGAAAATGGTCTATAGTAGTTAGCTTTGTTTTTCTGAATCTCACCCTGTATTAATCTTTGATTCTCTGGAGAACATTGTTAAAGTAAATTGAAGACAAGGCTAAAATTTATTTCATCTACTACAGATTGTATTATTTTCGTTATTAATTATAATGTTTTCTATATTAATTCTATATATAATTAATTAATATACAATATATTATAAAACTAAGCAAGAAGACTTAGTTTCTCATAGTTGGGAATCAAATTGAAGTAATTTTCTATAGTGGCATTCTGTAAAGTTACTCACAGTCACCAAAATGCAATAGATCTGTTTGTGTGTGTGTGTGTGTGTGTGTGTGTGTGTGTGTGTGTGTAGTTTCCCTCAGAAGCAAAATAAGGCTGTCTCTTGAAGCTGAGTTACATGTGAATGCAGCTTATAGGAGACAGGTGCTGATAAAGGAACTCAGGTCATCTGCAAGAGCAGTATCTACTATTAATCACTGGGCCATTTCCCCAGATCCAAGCATGTATAGATAAGAGGAGAAGTCTCACGATGTTTCCCAGACTGAACTGCAAAGATGCAGATACCATGCATAGATATGATCCCATTGCCAATCAGCATGTGCAGCTTCATGGTCTCCTTCTCCTGGAAGATCATTAAATTTTTGCCAAATTCACGGTGTACACCTAATCGGCAAATACACTATATTCTTAAGATTTTTTGCTAAGTGGAGCTTCCTGAATAGCTGGAGCCACGTGTATACAAGTATGTAACATACACACTGAGAGAAGGTCTTCCAAAAACTCCCATGAATATAACTACAGAGCAAATCCTCCTCTACAGTGTGAACTCCTGTGTTCAAAGCTTTGCTTTAAGTTTCCACAGTGGGCTATAGTTCAAACATAGCAAATGCAAGATATAGAAAATAAATAACTCATGGTTTTAAAATATTCATGACTTTTAGGTAACAGGAAGTCTTGAGAAGCCAGATCTTGTCCCAGGTCATATGTGAATCATTGACCTGTCAGTGCATCTAAATTACGAATGATGGTTATATACTAGTCCATCTCTGTCAGCAGGTAGACCATCATGGCATTACTTTGGTTTTGACAGCCTTTACTTTATGACCTAATAATAACTTCAAAGCACAAGACTAACAAAGCTGACAATTCAGATAGATGAGGATCTGCAATGTGTTTCCTCATAACCGAAAGAGTGAAAATTCATTACTTTGTAATTTAAAATGCACTATGAAGTTTCTAAGATTGGTGGTACAAGTTAATTTTCTACCTGTGAAGTGGGAAAGAGGATGAAGAAATACATTGTTGCTGTATTGTCGTATTTCAGTCTGCAGAGATTATGGCTACTGTGAATAGTAAATAATTCAAAATTAAGAAGGAATTCAATTCATGTTTTTACAGTAAAAACACTTTCTGTGATTGTCAGTATTCACTGGGGAGCTTTCTGCTTTTTTTTTTCTTTTTAATGTTCAACTTTTTAATTAAATATAGGAACATTATTTTCTCTCTTTTTCCTTCTTCCAATCTCTTCCATGTACTTCCTTCATACCATCTTGAAATTATGAATAAATAAATCTTCAATTATTGAATAAAAGTACTTTTTAATTTTATTGTCACACACATGTACATACATACACCTAAATATATAAGTACAACCTGCTCAGTCTGCTTAGCCAGTTTAGTGTGATTTGTATGGATATATATGCATATATATATATATATATATATATGCATGTGCGCGCGCACGTGCACACGTGTGTGTGTGTGTGTGTGTGTGTGTGTGTGTGTGTTTGTAATTTCAGGGCTTGCCAATTAGTGTTGGATAGCCAATTAGGGCCTCATCCCTGGAGAAGTCTATTTCTTTATCTTCTCTGCATTTCTTAGTTGCCTATGGTTCTTTGTCTTTAGGTGGTCTCTATGAGGTTCACTCCTTCCGTGTCTATGTTGTACTTCCTGGTGTTGTACCTCTTCAGGTTTTGTTCAGAAAGCTGTATTATTAAGGTGACATGGGTGAAGCTTTCCTACCATTTCTAGGAGGCATGATCTGATAGCACAGTTTCTGGTCTTTCACCGCTGACAGCATTTCCACCACTCTTCTGAAATGTTTCCTGAAGCTTAGTGCAGTGTCTGCATTGTAGATGCGTCTGCTGTGACTAGGCCACTACCGTTGGTTGTTCTCCACATTCTGATCAGTTGTCATTTCCTGTAATGGTCTCCTGTTACAAAAAGGACTTTCTTAAACAAGACATACACTTTTCTGTATGTCTAAGAATAAATATTTAGAATGCAGTTAGAAATTATACTGGTTCAGTTAGGTTGTGGTAGTAAGTTTTCCTCTAAGAGGCATGCCTTCAACAGCTCAGGCATTTGGCTATGTGCAGTGCAGTATATGTATGAAAGATAAGAAAGCTTAATGAAGGTAGCAGAAAGAGCTTTTGATAAGATAATGTTGATTATGTAGGATCTCTGGATTTCTCATTCATTAGTGTTGATATTTCTTAGAGTCCTTATGATACGGTTTTAGTTTCTGTCTCATGAAATAAAACTTTTAATTAGTATAGTCATCGGTAGGAAAGATATTTGATTTATGTTTCATTTTTGAACTGATTAGCTGTTTCAGTATGAAGGTTAAACCATTTTACTAATTGTAGAAGAAGCAGAAGTCAGAAATATTATTTTAATCTTTTAAATATTTTCATAAGAAAATTAGTGTTGATTGAAAAGACAACAAATACAGACTAATATAAAGAAATTAAAGCTAATGATATCCTATCATTCCACAAACATCCCATCAACAGAAGGTTTTAGCTTGTACGCTTACCATCCATGCATTTAATTTTGCTTTTTCAATTTACAGTCTACAAATAGACATTTAGTATTCTACTCAATATTTATTTCTGACTTACCACTATACCATAAGCATTTTATCATTCATTAATATTTTTTTAATATTTTTTATTTAACTTTTATTAATTACACTTTATTCCTTTTGTATCCCCCCATAAGCCCCTCCCTCCTACCCTCCCGGTCCCATCCTCCTCCCCTTTCTGCATGCATGCCTCTCCCCAAGTCCACTGATAGGGGAGGTCCTCCTCTTCTTCTTTCTGATCTTTTTTTTTTTTTTGTTCTTCTCAACGCAGTTTATTCAGGAACCTTGAACAACCTTCTGACCCTGGGGAAAGCCAGCCCACAGCTTAAATAGCCTCTGGGTAGCCAACCCCAGCATGCCACGTGGGCAATGCAGATAGGTCCACATACACGGAAGCAAGCCAGATCCTCATCCTTAGCCAAATATGGAGTTGTTTGTGACAGAGAGCACTCACCATCTGGAAGGAGGAAGGCAGAAACCAGCTCCACCTTTAAGGCATGGCATTACCCAGCTCTCTCCAGTTCCCCCTTTTTGTTTTAGAAGCATCAGGCAAGAGTAGAGGTCTGATCTCTGATATTAGAAATAAATTGGGACTTTGTACCAATGTTCATTTAGGTGTCATCCACCCAAAGAGCATCAGACCCGTTCTGATACCTTTTTCTCAGAGGCGGGACCTGGGACATCAACCCGCATGCAATCAGACATGCTCTTCTCTGGGTCCAAAGCGGCTGACCCTGAGTGCAGTGCTTAGCCTTGCATCCTGAGCGTAACATTTTAGCTTTTTATGGTAGCCAACCATGCTTGGGGAGACTGTCCTGCTTCAATGGCTGTAAAGGCCTGAATGATCATAGCTGCATTACGCTGTTGTGAGACTCTAATCTTGCATATACACCACAGGCAAACCAAGGAGACCAACAGCAGAAGGCCTGCTAACACTCCCATGCCCGCCCATTCCTTCAGATGATTCATGGCTGCAGCAATCCATGATGATAATCCTGTGGCTAGTCCTGCATCCACTCTGGTAGAATTTGCATCCATTCTGGTAGAACAATGGCCACTCTCAGCTGCTCCATCATAGTATCGAATTCTTCAGTCCAATTACCTAAAATATAGCTAGACAATTGTTTAGACAGATTTGCAGCACGGGAAAAATTCTCATATTGTATGCCAGTGACACAAAGTCCAGCATACTTCCATTGACAGCCAAGTTGAGCGATTTGCCATAGGGTATCAATTTGCTCCTGCACAAGGTCAATCCTCTGATTGAACACCATCAAGTCTCCTTTTAGTTGAGCATTAATTCCTTTTTGTACATCTAAAGCATGAGCTACATTGGCTAAAAGATTATTTAGGGTCTGAGCAGTCTGCATAGTATGACTCATGGCTAATGCCGCGGTGGTAGCTCCAACAGCCGCCAATGAGATGGCAGTAACAATGGCGGCTTTAATTCCAAGATCTCTTTTCTGTCTGAAGAGAGTCATAGCGTGAGGGGCATCAACAGGAACAGGCACCCAGCAAGGCATGCGAGTAACCAGGGCATACCTAAATTCACTAGCATTCCGGCATTGGGCAAAAAAGCAAGTATCATTACCACAATTACTTGGCTCTATCTGGCTAACAATGAATAAAAATGGAGCTTATAAACAAACAGGTGTGGACTTATAGGAAATATTATGAGAAGCCTTAACCCCCTCGGAACATCCTGCATCAGTTCTAGAACTAGCAGTGGTGGTGTCTGAGGTCTGAGTAGGTTCAGGAGACCATTGCCCCCAGGGACGAGATGTGCTCCATGTAAATTGACTAACTCCATGTTTTCCTCCACTTTTGAAAGTCATTTAAGGTTCTTAAATTATCTTTTCTTTTTTTAAATTTTTCATCAATTACACTTTACTCATTCTGCATCCCCCCATAAGCCCCTCTCTCCTCCCCTCCCGATCCCACCCTCCCTCTCCTTTCTGCATGCATGCCACTCCCCAAGTCCACTGATAGGGGAGGTTCTCCTCTCCTTTCTGATCTTAGTCCATCAGTTCACATCAAAAGTGGCTGCATTGTCCTCTACTATGGCCTGGTAAGGCTGCTCCCCCCTACTATGGCCTGTGATCAAAGAGCAGGCCAGTCAGATTATGTCAGAGGCAGTCCCTCTTCACATTACTATGTAACCCACTTGGAGACTGAGCTGCCATGGGCTACATCTGTGCAGGGGTTCTAGGTTTTCTCCATGAATAGTCCTTGGTTGGAGTATGAGTCTCTGGGAAGTTCCCTGTGTTCAAAGTAAGAGCTGGAGAGGACAGGGCCTCCACAAAGAGAGCAACAGAACATTCATTAATATTTTATCCACATAATTTTTTGAACAATAGCATTAATTTTAACCTATTTTATTTTACAGTGCTATAAGGTTAAAGTTTTCCTTTTTTTTTTTACTCCTATGAAAACTGTGCAAGCAGTACACACCATCATTCAATAACATCCTTAGTGTATCTGTGGATCTTTGTGTAGAATAGACAGTAAGAGAGATACATTATAGATTCCCAAAACATAATGATAATTTTTAACATATTAATTTGTGTTGCTGACATTATCATGTAAAATATAGCAATGCAGATTCTCAAAAGCTGCTGTCTTCATTTCACTGACATGTCATGTGAACAGAATATGTTACCATTAAATATATGATTTAGTAAATTTACACAGGTGTTACTAAATATAGGTAAAATATCTTAAAGCAAGAAATATTTTTGAAAGCATTTAAAACTTTTTTTGATATTATAATTTATTTACAACATTTTCTCCATCCCTTTTCTTCCTCCAAATCCCCTGATTTGCCCCTCCATGCTCTTCTTCAAGGATCCTTTTTTCACTACCTGTGAATTGCATGCATAGGTGTATATACATATATGCTCTTAAATATGATCTGTTCAGTTCGAATGATGTCACTTGTTTGTATGTTTTCAGGCTGACTGCTTGGCGCTGTACAATCTGCTAGTGTCCTCTTCTCCGAGAAGGATCACCTCTCCATCTCTCAGCTTTACCAGCTGCTTACAGTTCTTTGTGTAGGGGTGAGGCCTTGTGGGGTTTTCACCATCCATTTTGGCATAGTCATTGGTGTCATCCTTGTTTAGCTACGGTTCCTCAGCATATGATTCCTTAGCATACGCCCAAAGGACTCAACGTTCCATAAATACCTGCTCAGCCAAGTCTGTTTCTGCTCTATTCACAATATATAGAAAATGGAAGCATTCTAGATTCTAGCATTCTAGCAGCCTAGAATCAGCAAATGCATAATGACAGTACAGTAGGGATACACTATGGAATATTGTTCAGCTGTAAAGAAAAATGAACTAAAAATGTATTTTAAAATATCAAGCAGCATTAAGGACACAGAAAAAAGTCTAAAATATGAAGGCAATGAACTAAAATATGTTAAAGGACAGGTGTAAGTAATTCAAAATGTAAATGTGAGTTTACAAAGAGTTTTGGAATAATGCAAATTTACACAAGAAGTATAAATACACCTAAGTAGTTAAGAATTATGATATTAGAGAAGAAATGATTTGTCAAAAATATTACTGGATAAAATGAAGAAAATGAGCATTCAGGGACAGTTGTGAATTATTGGTTACAGATCAAGAAGCTCAGAACAGAAGGTAGGATAGAGTTAGATTAAGGAAGAGACATTTAAGGAAGAGACAATACCACATATATGATTAAAATAGTCAAGATCTCTATTCTTCTCTGTACCCATTGCTTTCCCAGAGGTATCAGTTTTATTTTTTCATTCCTATAGTTAGTTAAGAGAATTCTCCAAGGTCAGAGATGCGATGTATTGGTAAAATAATGAACAGACATACGGAGTAAATGAAGGATTTTGTTCCATACACAACTGTTCTCCCGAGAAGAGAGCTATAATTGAAACACGTCTATTTTTACCCTTTGATATGTTGTATAAAAAATGTTGCCGAGTTTACTGGAGAGCTATTGCTCTCTTGGAATAATTCTCAACGTTTGCTGATTGAGAAAAATATGCTCCAAATGTTAATAAGTCAATCCCTTATCACATAAAACTTCATATATATTCTGTGATCATGTCCCAAAATGTGCCTAAATGTGTTTCATTAATAATAGCTGATGTCTTTAGATTTTAAGGTAGGTCAACTACTTTTGATGTGACAGTTGAATTCCATTAAAAGGTAAAAATCGTTAATCTATTCTAAGTTTGAGGAACATTTATTTTTGTTATAAGAAAAGCTTTTTGGAGTGTGGAATGCATGAAAATAAGGCAATTTTATTTAAGAGAAAATGCCTAAGTTTTATGTTAAGTATATTCTGGTAGAATAAAAGTGCATGCGAGTAAGTGAATCATCAGGTTTTTAGTCCAGATTCTTCAAAAACAGTTCTGAGAAAGTTCAGCAGGTGGATAACTCTTGGGGAATAGGTAGAAGTATAGAGTGTGTTCTTTTGGGGTGGCTGGACGGTGTGTTTTGACATTGAGGGAACAGGAGCTCCACAAGGAGAGCAACAGATCCAAAAAATCTGGGCCAAAGGGTCTTTTCTAAGACTGGTACTCCAACCAAAGACCATGCATGGAGATAACCTAGAATCCCTGCACAGATGTAGCCCATGACAGCTCAGTCTCCAAGTGGGTTCCCTAGTAATGGAAAAAGGGACTGTCTCAGACATGAACTCAGTGGCTGGCTCTTTGATCACTTCCCTCTGAGGTGGTGCAGCCTTACCAGGCCACAGAGGAAGACAATGCAGCCAGTCCTGATGTGACCTGATAGACTAGGATCAGATGTAAGGGGAGGAGAACGTCCCCTATCAATGGACTTGGGGAGGGACATGGGAGGAGAAGAAAGAGGGCAGGTGGATTGGGAAGGGATGAGGGAGGGGGCTACAGCTGGAACACAAAGTGAATAAACTGTAGTTAATAACAAATAAATAATTTCAAGAAAACTTTTAAGAGGAGATGCATATCTATCAACCTCTTTCATTCATTAGTCAGGAACTGCCCCATGGGAAAAATATCATTCTTATTTCTTGGCTACACCTACATAAACACTCATGGGTTACATTGCCTTAACATCACAGAAGTCTTATTTGTAGGATACAGGAGGTTAATTCCAGGCAATGCCATGATGTCCTAATAGGTTGCACCTGTATGAAGCTGAGTGTCTTCATTCTCATAGTTGGAAGAAATATTAGACTAGGAGAACTTGAAAATGCTCACAAAGGAAAGGCATGCAGTTCCACCCAAACTGTTCATTTCTACTCATATTCTGTAAAATGTACAGGGGTCTTTGCTTGCGTCCTATTTTCAGCAGTGTGGCATCTTCTGGGGCCATAACCAGGACTCCCCATTTTACCTACTCAGGTATCCCATTCTAGTTTATCTTAGTTAGTGAAAGTTCACCATACTCTCACTCTATAATTTCAACTTACCTAGGTTCCTTATTTGGTGAAATAACTCATATTTTTAACTTTGAAGCTCCAAAATTTTTATGACTTTGTTTTTTCAACACATCATGGTTGCAAGCTTTTGCTCACTGTCATTACTGAACCCAGAAGCACTGAAAGATATTCTTATTAATTGTTTTTTGAACACCCTGGGAAACTGTCAGGGTGAGTTTGCGTTAGGGTAGTGGCTTCTTCTCTGTTTTGACTATTAGTCCTGTGGCATGAGGACCCCACATTAATAGGAGTATCTTAAGTTCAGTGGGGATCCTCTTGTATTTTCTAGCAGATAGAATCCATTTTCTTCTTTCAAAGCCAGGACCTGTAAATTGAGAGTACATATGGTATGGGACGAGGTAGTACAGATTCTGTGTGATGTAAGTGAGAGCATTGGATGCAATGGACAATTATATAACAACAGTTTATATATTTTTGGACCTGTATATAGTAATTATTGGGACACAGTGTAACTTCGGTTAGTTCAACACATTAACTTTGCTTGTTACTCAACAATAGGAAGCATGATCAGCCCTTTTCGGAGAGACTCTACATTCTGGGTCTTTGCAGAGCCCTGTGGCTTACATCGATGGCTTATTTTTTTAAAATCAGGTGACTGGGGAGAAAGACTTGCTAATAAACATGGCTACCCACAGGGCTAAGATTTTTCTTCCATACATATTTTATTCTGTGTCTTATTGAGATGCATGAAAATCTGACAGTATAGTTACCCAGTAAATTGTTTAAAACTCTGAAACTAGGAGACTTTCCATTCATTTTGTCATTTAGAGCCATTCTTGAAAGAAGTATAATGTTGTGACATTCAATTTGTGGCCAGCACAAATGTTAGAGTCTCTGTAACTTTATATGTATATTACACTTAGTCAATGAGTTCTAGAACAATCTTCTTAAAGGCCAAGTGAATGTCAGAATTAGTTAAAGCGGGATTTGAGTTTTCTGTTATTTAATGTTCAGCTTCTGGATCTGCTCAGGCAGTGCCCTGAGTGGTTTGTTTCTGTTTGTTTGACTCTTGTACAATGGTGGGTAATTACAGTACGTAGCATCTTTGCTTCCATGATCAAGTCTTCAGTTTCTATTAGGACCCAGTAGCATTGTGGTGGCTATTTTGACTGCTATTCTGTCGCAGATCCTAAACTGTTCAGTAACTTCTCTTATGGCTCTCCAGAGAGGTCAACAAACCCGTATATCTACTATGGATACTTCTGTCAGGAGATCTGCTAGGTCATATGATCTAAGTTTCAGGGCATCTTGCTCTGAATTTTTTTGTGGGATTGTCTCTTGTTCTGCGTTCTGTTAAAACCTGTTAGAATCATAAATCATTTGAAAGCAGGTAAAGAAAAATTTGTCTTATATTAAATATAGCCATAATGTGCTAGGTTTCTTTATTACAGGCAGTACAAAAGGCAGTAATTTGTCTGTATCTTAAACAATATCTCAACTTTTCAGCATTTGTATATTTCTTGATCAGACAGCTCACAAATGTCTCTAAATCCTTGTGACATTTATTTATTATTATTATTATTATTATTTTACATTTGGGCTATTCTCTCTTACTACCCAATCACATCCATTCAATGTAGGTATTTTTTTCACATGGTAATTAAAAAATACCATGGTTTTGAAATATGTTCATGGCTAAATTATCTGCGAACAGTGTAATTCCATGACAACAAAGGATGGTATCATCAATATAGTTTTGAGAAAAGAAGTGAATGTATATAGCTACCCTTCTAACATAAAAAGCAATACCCTCTATTTTCTTTAGTGACAGACAAAGCAGGTAGATCAAAATGGGATATGGTGGGAATCATCTACCCATCCATCATTTATGCTTTAAGTTTCAGGGGGTCTCCTAGACACTAAAATGGCCTCTAGATTACAATATTCTGTATTCTTAATAGAGTATCAGCTTCAGTTCAGGGTAAATTATTCTATTTAGTTTATTTATTTATTATTTATCCACACTGTGAATAGAGACTTAATAAGAGGATAATCCATCAATTCAATTACCTTATTTAGAGAGAGCACAGTTTACTACTGATTCATTTGGTGGGGATTTTTGAGCATTGCAATGTGAAATTTGTGTTTGTTTTCTTGCCTACATAAATTTTCCCTCATTAAGCAGATGAGCTATGATGGGATTTCATGTCCTTTGGTACCAGTGACCTAAGCAAGTTTTCATATTCGTCCTACCATATCACAGATGTTCTCAGAGAATCATTGCAGGAATGTTCATGCTTGTGGAAGTCCTTCCCAAAGAAATCCAACACAGGATCTAAGGCATTAAACATTCCTAATCTCACCAGCTCTGCTGTGTTCCACTTAAGTTTCTTATTTTAAAGTCTAATTTTCATTTTCTTGAAATGTTATTTAATTATAACTTTTCTTAGTGTGATGGGAATAAAATCCAGGGTGACTTGAACATTATAGCCATTGATATCTGCCTCTAACATTGTAAAAAAGATATTGAAAGAGATTACTAAGTGTAAATAACATCACCTCGATGAGCGTCAACCTAATTCAAGCCCTAGGGTCATAAGTAGAGGAAATTTGGACCTAGTTTGATACAGAAGGAAGACGGAAGACACTGAGAGCCTTGTGAAGAAACAGCGCCCCCTGGTTGGGCACTTGCATAAGTCTTTTCAGGGTGATAAGGAATGGCACACCTACTTATCTCTAACAGACTGCCTTTTGGTGCCTGATAAAATTTAGAGATATGAGAAGTTTCAAGCTTCTTAGTATTTACTAGCAAAAGCCTCTGCTTTAGTTTTTGAGAGTCATGTTCTTCCTTATTAGGGCTCTTATTTTTGTCTCAAAGCCCTGTAAGGGCCACATATCGGCCCATTTGTAGCTTTACCACTTTCACTGAAATCCAGGACCCAGTTTTCATCACATCTTTAAGATGTAGGAGATTCTGGTCTCTATTCCAAGAATCTCTTGAGCAGATAGGCAAACCTGAACTTGTCATTTTTTTTTCAAGTTTTCTGAAGCAATCTTTTAAAGCCCTTAAACCCATTCTGTAACATTTCATCCTGTAAAATGACACAACTCCCAAGATCTAATTTTCTACCTGTTTCTACTTCCCATCCACAGAAGGTGAGAGTCTGACCCACCGTGATGTTCTTCGAGGTCCTGGCACATTTGCCCTTAGCAATTTAGAGCTTGACGGTAGCTTTCAAATCTCATTCTAAAGATCTGTTACAGCAAGCCAAGTAAGGCAGTGATTATTTTGCCGTGATACTGAGAAAGCAGAAGCTGATACAAAGAATCACACAGAGAACAGGAGTGAGGTATACAACAAAGCAGGGGAGGAGGAAAAGGCAAGCTAAGGATGCATTATTAAACTGGCAGTCAGTATGAGGAACTGCTTCTTGATTCCATTGAACTTTATGAAGTGTTTTATGAAAAGTGCTTTAGAATTATCTGCCCGGAGAATCAAGGAAGGCATTCATCCTTTGGCCCTTATCTTACCTTGGTTAGGGATGGCTCCTGGTCATCAACTCTCCCACACCTTCAGCCTGGGCACATTTAGGTAGTGAGTAGCTGTCTGCAAACATCCCACAATGTGGCATTAAAAAATCTTGGAGAAAAGAGAATTGAAAGAATGACCTAAAAGTACCCCTGTGTGAAGCATATCAGAGCTTGTGACAAGATGCATCACTGGGACAGTAGCAGGAGTAAGCAGGCCAGGAACTGTTGCTTGTGCTGACACATGTAGTTTCTGATTTAAAGCCTAATAACTAGACTTAGAAGGATTACACGTTCAAGCATTTAGCTTGAAAAATCATTTTACTTATGAAAAACACATAGAGTTTTCATTTATTCTTAGACCTTGACTGGAAATAGTTTATAAAAATATGTAGATTTGCAAATTCTCACTATTATGCAAATAGTCTCATTGATTTTCAAGTGCATTAAGTGTCTCTTCATAATTCCCTTTTCCTTCTGGTTTTTACAGTTACTTTTGCCTATCACTATACTTATCATTTATACTTAATGTATACTGCACAAGAGAAAGGTATTTCCACTAACAAAATAGTTCTAAAGATTTTTTTTTAACTCATAAGTGTGGGGAGCAAGCAATTCTGAGAGGGTGGTATAGGAACAAAATTAGACATGACCTTGTATCATAGAACATTCAATCAATCAGCATGATCTTTTGCCAGAGTCAGACAATCAACTCACTTTTCTGTTCTCTAATGTCCTCGCTAGAACTTATGGGTAACCACAGCTCCTAGAAAAACATACTCATTTCTAGGGTTACCTAATTAAGATACCTTAGTTCTGGGAGAAAGATCTTGTCCAAACCCTCCTCTATTAGTATTGTCAACACAATAGTTTCCACACTTCTATTGCACTTATTGAGGCCCATGCCTAGGTTCCCACTCATAGAGACCTCTCTTCTCCCCAGAAAGTTCACCTCAAGGTCTGAGATAGTTTCTTTCATGGATGGCTACTGTCCACAACTCATACATACATATACACACACATGTATTTATAGGTGTAATATATATATGCACATATATATGATATATAAAATACATATAAGCATACATATATAATATATAGGTTATATGTATATATACTCCACATATATTTTATATAGATATTATATATTTATATACCCTATAAGTATATATAACCTATATATTTCATATATATTATACGTTTATATATCTCTTATGTATCATATTTATATCAAATTTTAAATCCAGAGAGGAATACAAACAACTCTTCAGGTATAAGAATCATTGGGTTACATTGTTTCTGTAACTCCTTTAACTACACATCTGTATGGGCACTCAAAAACCCTTCTGTCAATTAAAAAAAAAAAACTACCACAATAACTTATACTCTTGAAAGAATTTGTGCTTCTTATTAGCCCCACCACTAAGACACTCTAAGTCCTTGATTTGTGTTTCAAAATGCACAAAGTTAACTCTTCAGTTAGTCCAGCTCCTTGGTAGATTAGGCATAGGAGTGGGCAGAGAATAAAGACAGGCAGCCTTGGACTAGAATCCTGTTCCTATCGTTCCCTCCTCTCTGAATTAGCAACTAGATTTTATTTCAGTGGCTTTTGAGGAATTATAAAACCAACACAACTTATTTAGTGTCACCGACCAGCAGTGACACCTGAATACCACCTGAGAGAGGGCTGGGGAGAGAAAGACAGGGCGACACAGAGAAGGACACCAAGTCTACAAGCTGATCAAAGTGTCAATTCAATGGACTTAAGTAGGCAGAAAAGTACAAGCAGTTTCTCACGTAGGCGCTTTACTTGGTCAAAACATAGGAGAGATCACTCAAGGTTACACAGAGTCTGCTGTCTGGTTACCATGGTAGCAAGGAATTTACTATCTAGTTCTCCTGGTCAGAACCTTCTTGTGAAATTGCCAGGGTCAATTTCTTAGCCTCCAAGCTTAGATAGTAACCTGGGCCGAAAGGCCGAGTTCCACCTCACAGATGTGCATTCCAATTTGCCAATAACTCCAAATGGGCTGCCATAATTTAGCATTCTCAGCCCTTCAAAACTCCCACAATCTCAACTTCCTAATAACTATCCAAGAAGGTGTCTGTTTTGTTCTAGAAGAGTAATTTTGTTCTTGAACATTCTAGGATCACTTACTACAACTATCTGATTTTAATATTTGATTCCATTATTTTTAACCACTGGTATACTTCATTTCCTCTAAGATCTAACAATATCAAGGCTCAGTTGTGCTTCAAAAATGGATTCCAGAAAATATTTTGAGACAATCCATTTCTTTTTGGCTTTCGCAACAAGTCACTATGCATTTCTATTACACTTATTCCAAACAAGCTGCCCCTTCATGAGTGCTTCTTGTGGTCTCTTGAAGAGCAGTGACAGTAGGTAAGCACATCTTTATGGCAATATTTAGCCTTAAGAAAATCCAGAAGCTACCTGACCAAACACACAAGATAGGCCTCTGCTGGTGTGAGAGAGTGGGGAGGCTAGAAGGAAAAACAAGTCTAAGGGCTACTGTATGAAAGGAGTTACTCTCCATGGCCAGTATAAATTAAGCCTAATACCATAGGGATGTCATCCTGATGCCTCAGGCTTACCCATAGTCAAACTGGCCAGTTAGAACCTCCCTTACTGTGCATTGAACGTATGACAGGAGTCTACTGAGCGCATCTGAAAGACTCTAACTAGCAGTGTTTTCAAAGCAAAGGCTCATGACCAAACCTTTGGCAGAGTACAGGGAATCATAAGAAAGAAGGGGAGTTAGTCTGATGGGGAAAGGATAGGAGCTCCACAAGGACCAAATATATCTGGGCACAGGGTCTTTTCTGAGACTGACATTCAACCAAGGACCATGTATGGATATAACCTAGAACCTCCACTCAGATGTAGCCTGTGGTAGCTCAGTAACCAATTGGTTTCCCAAAGTGAGGGGAACAGGGACTATTTCTAACAGGAACTCAATGACTGGCTCTTTGGTCTCCCCACCCCTGAAGGGAGGAGCAGTCCTGTTAGGCCACAGAGGAGGGCTTTGCAGCCAGTCCTGAAGATACCTGATAAAACAGGATCAGATGAATGGGGAGGAGGTCCCCCCTATCAGTGGACTTGGAAAGGGGCACGGTGGAGATGAGGGAGGGAGGGAGGGACTGGGAGGGAATGAGGGATCGGGACACGGCTGGGATACAGAGTTAATAAAATGTAACTGATAAAAAAAATAAAAATAAAATAAAATAAAATGGCAACAGCAAAAAAAAAAAAAAAAAAATAAACAAACTCCCTTACTTGCCTTGCTAGAACAGGAAACAAAAAAAAAAAAAAAAAAGAACAGTCTTCATATGAACTCAGCCATAGTTCACCATCATATGGCAGGAAGTTCTCCTAATGTCTTGTCTGTTGTTTTCTTAGCATTATATTCATTATTTTGTTTGTGTTTTTATTTTTTTTTTTAAGCCTAATCCAACTTCTATAAATTCATCACGACTCTGACCCACCACAATTTGAAAAATGTTTATGGAAGGTTTAGCCTCTTTTCTGGGTATCTTTTTTTTTTTCTATCAAATTTTGATATTTTTATTTTTTTAATTACACTTTATTCACTTTTTATCCCCCCATAAGCCCCTCCCTCCTCCACTCCCTATCCCACCCTCCCTCCACCTTCTTCACACATGCCCCTCTCCAAGTCCACTGATAGGGGAGGTCCTCTTCTCCTTCCTTCTGATCTTAGTCTATCAGATCTCATCAGGAGTGGCTGCATTGTCCTTTTCTGTGGCCTGGTAAGGCTGCTCCCCCCTCAGAGGGAGGTGATCAAAGAGCAGGCCAATCAGATTATGTCAGAGGCAGTCCCTCTTCCCATTACTATGTAACCAACTTGGACACTAAACTGCCATGGGCTACATCTGTGTAGGGGTTCTAGGTTATCTCCATGAATAGTCCTTGGTTGGACTATGAGTCTCTGGCAGCTTTATTTATAATAGCCATAAGCTGGAAACAGCCCAATGCCCCTCAACTGAAGAATGGATGCAGAAATTGTGGTACATCTACACAATGGAATATTATTCAGCAATGAAAAATAAGGAAATCATGAAATTTTCAGGTAAGTGGTGGGACCTGGAAAGGATCATCCTGAGTGCGCTATCCCAGAAGCAGAAAGACACATACTGTATATACTCACTCATATAGACATGTAATATAGGATAAACCTACTAAAATCTGTACATCTAAAGATATTAATCAAGAGAAAGGACTCTGACTAAAATGCTCAATCCCCATCCCGAAAGGCAAAGAGGAAGGACATCAGAAGAAAAAGAAACCAGGAAACAAGGTAGGAACCTGCCACAGAAGGCATCTGAAAGGCTCTGCCCTGCAGACTATCAAAGCAGGCGCTGAGACTTACGGCCAACTGTTGGGCAGTGTGCATGGAATCTTATGTAAGAAGTGGGAAATAGTAAGATCTGGAGAGGACAGGAACTCCACAAGGAGAGCAACAGAACCAGAAATTTTCTGGGCATCTTAACTTTCTTTAGAAATATACCTGGTGTTAAGACTCTATTTGAGGTTCTAGCAAGATTACACAAAGGGTAATGACACACAAGTTATGGACCTGAGTTGTAGGGTTGCTGAGAGCAATGGGAGTGTTCACCACTCAGCTGTCCCTGGGCTGAATACTCAAAAGCAACAGAGATCTACCCAGGACAGTGGCTCCAAGTTTGCTGTCTCAGGCCAACTAAAATTAATGACGTGGACTGCTGCGGAAGTATGCAAAGGGTAAGCAGGTTTCACTAAGAATTATTTCAGAAAAGTGAGAAACTTAGAAAGTGATAATTCAAGGAAGAATTAGAGAATGACTCCTGAAAGAAGAGTTTCCAAGAGAAGAAAAACAAATGTTGAATTTCCTTTCTTAGGATTTTTTTTTTTTAATAGGGCAATAGAAGAAACTGGGCAAAGAGCGCGAAGTGATCTTTTTCAAGGTAGGTAAGTTCCCTTGGCTGTCGTGGGCTGAATCAGTGAAGGGCCTACATGCTCTCTGAATGTAGTCCTTGCCCATCTGGGGAGAAGATCATGTATTGTTCATGTGCTTCCCACCCAGTTAGGGGTGGTAAGGACCCTTCTTTTACTGACTCCAGCAAGTTATTGACTGTGGCTACATGTTAACTTTTCATCAATTGGCTAGTGTTACAGCTTTGCAACCTTGTAGGTGTCTTTGACAACTGTCAATTATATGAAGCTGTCTAACTTTGCTAGCTGTTGACCTTGATGAATGGCTGGCCATTAGTTATTGGCTGATGCCATTACCTCTGACCTTCCAGGTATCCTAGGTGATGTTAATAATATTAATTCCTCCTTGCTTTTACAGCAGTGCATTGTCTTTGGTAACTCAGTGTTAACAGAATGACTTGGTATCTCTTTCCTGAAATGGTGCAGGATTTCTAGAAAAAAATCCTAATTACAACTAACTTTATTATAAGTGGCTGCATTGAAAGCAATGTTTTAAAGGCAAAATATATAATAATAATATTGCCTTGCAAATGTTTTTCTTTAAGGGGAAAAGCCTCATGGAGTTAGCTAGCTGGTCCACCATCACTGAGATTATTTTATAAATTCCACTTTTTTCTCTGATTGAGTATGGTTGTGTGTCACATACTCAGCTGAAAGGATGGTTCTGTCTCATTCTTAGAATCCTGGCTTCACTATTTAAACCTTGTGTTTCGTTTAATCTTAAAAGCTATCCTCCCAGGAGCCTATCTGGGCACCTTGTGATTTTCGCCATGGGCCATATTCTCTTGCCACCTTCTTGTAGCCAACTTCTGCCTCACCTGAAAACCACGGATGTACCATAGCATTTATGTTCCCATCACAATACACATACTATATAAAGATAACAATAACAGCCACCAACAGCACAGTAATCATAGATGTTGTCTGAGATATTTTCCCTTCAAGGCTTAGAGGACTGTACTTCCAAGTGATCAGGGATGAAACAGAAAACACTAAGTGTTCAAGGTCACTAATGATAGCTCATGTCTCACCATTTCTTACAGTCTCTGTAGCACATTGTCAGTGTTCAATAAGCAAATAAATAATTTTTCCATTTTAATTTTTACGGCTTTATTTTCAAGTTTATATGATTTTTATGACTTCTCACCAGAGAAGTTTTTATAGAATATAGCATGAAAATTGAGTCTGAGATTCCAGGGACTTAAATATGTCCTATTCTGAACATGCTGAGAAATTTAGCCTCTTTCAACTCTATTATTACCTTTTTTTCTTCCAAGTGCTGGCTCATTGCCAACTTCCCTTTGCTTAATTTTCTTGCTTTTCACCCTATGGTGAAAGGTTTCTCTGATTAGCTCAAAATTAGAAGCCAAATGATTTTTCTTCTAAAAGTCAGCTGAAAACCTCTTCCCCCTTTCCTTCTTAGAGCTGAAAGCATTGTTCCTGACAGATCCATTTTCCTATTTTATTTCTGGGACTTAACATGAGGTAATTCTCAACACCACTATCTAAATCTCTAAATTATAATATACAGGTGATGAACCACATATTCTTAAAATACACAAATTAAGCATTTCCATATGTATGCCACAAGAACATCATTATAGCCAAGATAATCAATACATTCATCACTTCCAAAAGTTCTTTTTTATTCTCTCTCCAACTATCAGGCAGCCAGTTATTTGTCTTCAATCATACACATTGATGCAAATTTGTTGGAATTACATAAAAACTGTAAATACATCTTCTAAGGTGGGTTTTGTTTGGTTATTATAAGTTACCAGAGTTACTCTGAGAATCACTCATTTTGCTTTTTTAGAAAGAAAAATTATTATTATTATTATTATTATTATTATTTTACAATGGAGAAATTTATACTGCTGTGGACATACAGTAATATTTGTGGTATTTATCTCATGGTAAACATCTAAACTTCTTTCAGTTTTTGGGCCAGCAAAATGGCTCAGTGGATAAAGGTACATGATGCCAAGCCTAGTGAGCTGAGCTTGATCTGTGGGACCTACCTGTTTGAAAGAAGGAACTGATTCCTAAAAGTTGTCCTTTGACCTCCATATACTCACACAACATAAAGAAACCAACCCTTTTTCTAAATAAAAGATAATATTACTGGAAACAAATTTCTAGAATTATTCCAAAGCCTTTGTTCTTTGATTTCTTAGAATTTGGCAAGGGCTGACTATATCTTATGAGGTATATTTTTTAAACAAAACTTCTAAATTTATTCTAAAACTAGTTTCTATAGAGAGTATGTAGAATATGCCTTTGTTCAATAACTTTCCTAATACTCCCTCTGCTGGCATTAAACTTCATTCATGTAACAAACATTTGACAATGATATAAATGTTCATGCCGAATTATTAAGGGCATTAGCATTGTGTCATGTGTTATTTCACGGTTACTCAGAAATTGTGAAGTATCATGTCATATCTTGTTTTTAATGTTTTTTTTCTTTTCTAACTTTGTTTTTACGTGCTTCAGTGTTTTTATGCTTGTGTGTATGTTTTATTCTTTTTTTATTATAATATTTTACTTTAATTTTTATTAATTACCATTTATTGCCTTTGTATCCCACCTGTAGCTCCCTCTGTCTTCCCCTCCCAATCCCACCCTCCCTCCCTCTTCTCTACCCATACCCCTCCCCTAGTCCACTGATAGGGGAGGTCCTCCTCCCTTTCACCCAATCCTAGTATGTTTACGCATAATAAATGTGTGGTACACTTGGAGGCCAGCAGAGAGCCTTGGATTCCCTGGAAACAGAGTAACAGAGGTTGTGTGCTGCCTTCTTGATGCTGCAAATTGAATCCAGTCCCTGGGGAAGAGCAGCCAGCACCCTTGCCTACTGAAGCATCTCTCCAGGCTGTCTTCTCACTGCCTTTGACATGTTTTATTATTATTGACTTTTAAGCATCCTTTTGATATTTGAGTTACACATTATTAATCATTTATATAACCTTCAAACATTTACTTTCACTCTGACTGGAAGTCATGACACTTTATTCTTTTTACACACTTCCCAAAAGATCAGATATAGTTAAATTTAATGAAGTCCAATTTATCAATTTGACTTATGGTGGATCATGATTTTGACTTTGCATTTGAGTTCTTTGATTAATCTATGCTACAATCTTTTACTTATATCCTAAGGTTCAAATATTATTGAGTTTTGTTTGTATGTTTGTTTTTATATCTGATTTAATTGTAAGAATTGAAATATAATTTTTAACTTAGTTCACATTTCAATATTGTCTAGGATAAAATGACACCTCACAAATTTCTGTGTTACTGTGAAATAGTATATGAGGCAACACTAATGTCCTTAATTATTAAGAATCAATATTTATTATTGTTAGATGATTTTAAATTAATAAAGTTTGAGAATTTAGCATAGTAATTATTAGGAAAGATATGGAATAATGATGTTTTCCACATAAGGTTTGGAGAAATATTGTTCATCAACCTTTTAAGTTTCATATTTATTTTATTAAAATTTTCTTAACTTTACTGAAAAAGCTTCTGAGTTTTTTTTTTAATTGTGATTGTGTTGATCTATAGGATCACTTTACAGGAAACTTTTTTTTTAATTTTATTTTTTCTTATCAGTTACATTTTATTAACTCTGTATCCCAGCCGTGTCCGGATCCCTCATTCCCTCCCAGCCTCTCCCTCCCTCCCTCATCTCCACCATGCGAAACTTTTGTTTTTAACAGTAGTGTCTTTTATCAAGTTAAAAATCTTATTCAGCAATTCCTAAAGCTATAATTGTGTAGATTTTAAATGGTTTTTCATGATATCGCTAAATATCTACAGATTTTTTTGTTATTATAAATGGTATTCATTCAACATTTATTCTTTTACTTCCAATAGATTTTGTACAGAATTTTAAAATTTTGTTCCTTGGAGGGATCTGTATGGGTATTCCATGGGTTTCTTTCTCTTCTCCCTCCTCTTCCTCTGTCATTTTCTTGCTTAAGTGTGTGTATGTCAAACTTGATGTTTTTCCTCAGGCTTCATCCAACTTTTAAAATTTCTAAAAACCTCATACATTTATTATGTCCACAGGAGTGCATGATATCCACGTAGGTGTGTGTGTCACAGCATGTGTTTGGAGATCAGAGGATAACTTTTTGGAGGCAGTTCTCTTATTCCACCTTTATGTGGATTCTGGACTAAACTATACAGAATTACCAGGATGTGCCTTCACTGCTAACTTTCTCACCAGCCCCTACTATGTTTTTGAGACAAGGTCTCTCATTTATCAAGAAACTAGACCATGAGGCTAGGCAAGCCAGCCAGCAAGCCTCCATCTCTTTCTTATCAACTGAAGGATTACCATCACACAAGAAGCATCTGTGCCAGACAATTTTGCTTCAGATGTTTTATTAGATTTGATGATTCTGTATAGTATATTTTCATCATATTTACTCCCTCTCCAAACTCCTCCTAGATCCAGATCCATCTCTTCTTTCCTCCCCATCCAAAATTTTTTTTGGAAACCCAAAAAGTATAGTTGCTGCTGTCTAGATGTTCTTGGATGTGTGGCCTTCGATTTGTTTGAATACAGGTAATTGAACTCAGGTCCTTATGCTTTAGAGTAAAGCAACTCACAAACTATACTACCTCCTTAGCCTCTTCGTGTAATTATTTAAATAATTCTGATTTTAGAGGACAAATTAGTATACATATGAGTTCAATTTTATTTTATAGCTCATTCCTTAAAAGTTTTATAAACTTTATCTTGAAACCTAACTGAAAGTTCAAAAAAATTTTCAACTTAAAAGTTAGTTTCTTTAATAGTTGTATTAGTCCACTTTAAGTTACTGTGATATAATACCTGAGAAAAAGTACGGAAATGGAAAACTGCAGAGGGATTTAAGAATCAGTTAGTGTAGAGAGGAGTTTAAGCCAGAATAACTGAATTGAACCAGCCATCCAGAGCTCAGAAAGAGCTAGAAAGAGTGATTTTATTCAGCAGTAAATCTAGGAGGCTGAAAACATTCTAGGTCTAGGTTAGTAGACAGAGGTTGGGAGCTGAAGCCATCAAGGTGCAGGCTTGCAGAAGATTAGATTGCACAGCAGCTAGAAACTTCCAGGCCTAGAGTTAGAGATGGTTTGATAGAAATGCATGGGATCAGTCCTAGCCATGATTTCATAAAGCTTGGGTATGGCTCTCATCAAATTTCCTTCCTCCGGAAAATAAAAACATCTGATGCCCAATGTGGCTGTAAGAAAAACTCATCCTGTTTGGAGAAGAAGAAAGCCCACTGATGTTGCTGAAAGTGGAGGGCATCTGACAGAAACATTTCAGAGGACAGGAGGCACCTAACATAAAGCTGCAAATGAGAAATTAGCCTGGCATCGTCTCCAAAGGAATTTTCCATTTTTTTGAATTCAGCTGTACACCCAGAGAGACACAGGACACTCCAGAGCCATAGGGCTCTTGAGCCCATAGCAAAGAATGATGCAGTAGACGGTGAATCACAGAAAGCCACCCAAAAGACAATTTTAATTATACAGAACAGATAGACTCTTCCTCCATTGAAAAATGGAAAACTCTATTTCAGATCCCTTAACAGCAAAGGTAGGACTTGAGGAGTAAGAAAGATTACTTGAAAAAGTCATCATAATACTCACAGCAATTGTGAACTCTGGAGTAAACCCCTCCTTACTTTCAATTTCAATCTTTATTTATTTTCTCTAAAAAGGGTAAAAATAGCTGCACAACAAGAAACATTAATATGATAGTACAAATGTGTGAGAGAGAAGAGACTGAGGAAGAGAACAGGAAATGCTTAATTGTGAACCTATGGAACCTAATAAAATTGAGGATCAATATAGACAGCTCATTGACAATGTGTAAGAAGCCCATCTTACTGGTGTGGCACCCACCTAGGTCACTGGCATGGACGTAGACATAGAATTTGAGTGCCTAAGTGTCTAATTCATGTGTGGGTACATAAAATTGTAATTATATCTTGATAAACAGAGAAGGGAAATAACTCCCAGAAATAGATGGAATTTTATCTTTATTCACTTTACATTTTTTGAATGCCAAGGAGTCAGGAAAAACATCTGCTTGAAAGGCACTGGATTGTAGAAAAAAAAAAAAAAACCTTGCTGAATTAGATCAACATGTATACTTTAAATTTGTGTTTACCTCAGAATGGAAATCAGAGAATGTGTTACGTTGGAAAAGAGGTTTTGCTATATTTTCACAAGTGATAGAAGGCTATATGTCCCATCTAAATTGATAAAGATCTGATGTGAAGAATAAAAGCTACTACATGAAAGAAAGGACTCAAAGAAGGAAGAGATACAGTAAGACAGCAAAGCAGAAAGCTGATACTCCCTGCTCAACGAACTGGCTGAAGAAGGACAGATCTTTCATCAGATAGATCAGAAAATTTTTGATGTTGAAGGACAGATGATGAAGATTGTTTCTGTTGAAATAGTTAAATTGTGTACAATTTTTAGCTTTAACAGAAAAGGGGGAGATGTAGACAGATTTTTAATCCAGCAACAAGGTTACTTTGGTTGCAATACAGACACACCCTTAGCACATTTTAATCCTTTTTGTTGGAATGCAAATATGCCGTTAATTCAAACCTTTAATTCCAAAAAGTTAAAAAAAAAGTTAATTTTTAGAAGGAAGCCCATGTGGTTGGAAGTGATGTCCAATTGATAGGAAGACAAATCAAAGAAAGATTTGAAAACAGGATATGCCCAACTCTCATGAGAACAGAGAGAAAAGAGAACTGTAGAGAGCTGCGTAATGCCACACCTGAAAGATGGAGCTGGTTTCCACCTTCCACCTTCCCGATGGTGAGTGCTCTCTGTCACAAACAACTCCACATTTGGCTAAGGCTGAGGATCTGGCTTGCTTCCATGTATGTGGACCTATCTGCATTGCCCACGTGGCATGCTGAGGTTGGCTACCCAGAGGCTATTTAAAGTGGGCTGGCTTTACCCAGGGTCAGATGATTGTTCAAGGTTCCTGAATAAACTGCATTGAAAAAAAAGAGAGAGAGAGAGAGAGCAGCACAGACAGAGATAGAGATGAGGGCAAGAGGCAGTTATATTGAGACAGTTTTACAGAGAGAGCTAGTAGAAAATAAGCTAGACACAGGTGAAGACAGATGAGCCAGAGAATGAAAAGGAGCCAGAAGATTACAACAGATTGTTAGAGTTAGTTTGAGGCCAAGCAGAGCACTTTAGTTAGAAGCTGAGAGAAGCCAATTTGAATAAGTCAGCTTGGGGAAGATTTTCAGCCAGCACAGTTGAACGAGCCAGGTGGTGTTCAGAAAGAGGTAGTAAGGGTGAGCTTTTTCAGCAGTAAGTCTCAGAGGCTGAAAAATTCAAGACCTACGGCTGGGATACAGAGTTAATAAAATGTAACTGATAAGAAAAATAAAATAAAATTAAAAAAAATTCAAGACCTACCTTAGAATGTACAGAGACTGAAAGCTTTCAGGACTAGGCCCATGGTGGCAGACAGGAGGAGACAGTGAGCCTAAGAAACAACAATTACACATATTGAATAAAAGTTACATTTTCCAGAAGGACACGCATAGTATATATTTACTTATAAGTGGATATTAGTCATATAACACAGAATAAACATACTAAAATTTATAGGCCTAAAAAAGCTAAACAATAAAGAGGACCCTAGGGAAGATGCTTAATTTTCATTCAGAAGGGAAAACAGGATAGACACTGAAAACAGTAGAAGAGAGGATACAGGATGAGAGCATACCACAAATGTCCTCTAAAAGACTCTACTCAGCAGATGATTGAAGCAGATGCAGATTCTCACAGCCCAGCTTCAGACAGAGCACAGAGAGTCTTATGGAAGAAGATGGATATACAAGGACCCGGAGAGGATGGGAGCCCTACAATGAGACCAACAAAGCCAAAAATGCTGAACTCAGGGGTGACTGCAGATACTGATGCATCAACCACAGACTTCCCATAGAGAGGGCATAGACCCCTGTTCAGATATAACCCATGAACCGATCAATTTCCATGTGGGTTCCCTCGTATTGGGGAAAAGAGACAGTCTCTGACATGAACTCAGTTGCCTGCTCCTTGATCACTTCTCCCTGGTTGGGCAACATAGCCAGCTCACAGAGGAAGAGGATCCAGGCAGTGCTGATGGAACCTGGTAGGCTAGAGTCAGACAGTAGGGGAAGAGGACTCCCTTTATCAGTGGACTGGAGGAGAAGGATAGGGGAGGAAAACTGAGTAAGGGTGGGATTGGAAGGAGATGAGAGAGAGGGCTACAACTGATATACAAAGTGAATAAATTGTAAAATAATAATAATAAAGTAATATTTTAAAAAAACAAAAACCTTATTTTGGCTCATTGTTTTAACCCACCAAAAACTGACTCCACTGCTGTGAGCTTTTGATGAAGTAGATGAAAATGGCAAGAAGTGCATGAACATGGCATCTGAAAAGCAGAGAGAATGAGAACAATGAATCAGGAACAAGATATACCCTTGAGTGACAAATCTCCAATGAAAGACGTCCTTCAACTCATCCTGGTTTTTAAAATATACACTGTCCCCTGTTAGTATACTTAATTATAAATTTATCAGTAGATTAATTCACAGATGGCATTGTAGCCTTCATGATCCAATCACTTCCCAAATGCCCAACTTCTGAATATCAGTACTTTGGGGAAAATCTTTTATCAAATTGGCTTTTTGGTGACATTTAACATCCTAATTACCATATTCTACCATTGGTTCCCCAAAGACATACACTTCATAATGCAGAATACCTTAATGATATGTATATATTGTATGGCAATCAAAAAATAAAAATACATTTAAAATTGCATTTATTCTAAGAGTTCTCAAAGTCTCAATAACTCTAGCATTTATCAAAATTCCATGTCCAAAATTTTTTTTGATACCAATGATAAATGCTTAACTGTGAATACCTGTGAAAAAATAAAATATAAGTTATAATATAAAAGTCAAAACATTTCCATTACAAAAAAAATAAGGAATAAGCCACAATGTTATGTCCTTACCAGTGAGGTCACTGTGATGTCCTCTCCAGAAGGACACTCATTAAATTCTGAAGATCCATATTTAGTATCTGGGCACTTGCTATCTTTCTGTGAACTCTATGACCTTCAAAGTGACTCATCATAGCTTTGCTGGCTGAAGCACATGCAGTTACTCTCTAATTTTGGCTCATCTAGTTATCTAAAGCATTACTTGGCAGAAGAAGTTCTGCATCTGTGGCATCTATAACTTCCATAGGTCTCCTTTGAGAGTTCATCCATGTTGCCTAATGCATTATATCTTTTAGAAAAACTGCTACAACCACTCACTGCCTACGCTTTAGACTTCTCTTTATAAGTCTTGGTAGAAGTCTTTATGGCCCATAACGTTGACATTCTACATCCCCACGGAATCATGTAAATAATTCCAAAATCTTCTACCACTGGGAACAAAAGTTACCCCCTGCCGTCCCCTTGTACACTTAATCATAATAGTCTATGTGTACCAAGGTAGCTGAGTCAGTAAAATGCTTTCCTAGAAAAAAAAATGCTTTCCTAGATGGCCCTGTATGAGTAGGGTGTCATTCTGCTTTCTTCTCAAAGAGAACTGAGTTTAAGCTTGTATGCCCTCAAGCATGTCATAGATGATTTTTGGCCAAATTCTGAGATGCCCTCAAAACATCTTCCCTATTATCCTGGTGTGAAATCCTTGCCTTCTTTTCCAGGGAGTGAATATATTCAGCAATCATACCCTCCTTGGCTTGGAGCTTAACAAACATTTCTCTTAGAAAATTGGTTTGCTTGTTAATCTTTCTATTTACTCCCTTTTCTGGGTAAAAATATGTGTGACTCTGTATTGCTTTGAGAGAGACTTCCTTCATTAGTTCATCTGTTTTCAGCTTAGCTTCTCCCAAGGTCTGGGGAACAGATAAAAGATAGAGATAAAATGTGTTCTGTTTTGTACAATTCCTAACCCACTCTTCTTTTCTGCCTGGGTCCTAACAACAATAATTTTTAGCAACTACACTCCTATCATAATTCTAGTCTTAAAAACTTTCACCAAGAACCATCTATTAATATCTGTTTAAATTACTTTAAGCTATTTCTGTCCCAGTTCTCCAAAATTTTAAAAGTCTCCGAATAAGCCAATTTCAAAGTATTCTGAGGCACAAGAACAGGTTTGGTCCTAGCAATGCCTCACTTTTGGCACATTTTTTTTTCTGTTTGCAGCTTTCCATCTCATTAACAAAATACCTGAGGGGAAAAAATTAAAATAAAGATTATTTTGGTTAAAGGTTTCACAGATTTCAGTGGATGGCTTAGCTTATCCACTTAGCTTCATCCTCATGTGCTTGTAGTAAGGCAGAAGATGAGGGAGCCGAGTGCATGCTCACAATGAATCTAGCATAAATAGAATAGGAGGACTGGGAAAACTTTATCCAAACATGCTGGGTCAAACTGTTTGAAGGATTTTATTCTTCAGGATATTTGGCAGATGATTAGTAAGTGTTTTGTTTAAACTATTTAAGCCAGCTGTCTGTTATTGCACCTAAAGTATAAATAATCCAATGCTATGATTTACATAAATATATTTAACTTTTAATGGAAGTGTGTTCATGAAAAAAAAAACTGTGTACATTATGTGAAGGGAAAGAAGTAGACATCAGTAAATATTTGACATGCTGTGGGGCATGTATCGATCTTGCTCTCCAACTTAGTATGCATAAGTCACCTTACACTGTGCACGCTATGATGTGCAGAAACAGAAGGTCATTCCCTTTCCCTTTCCCTTACCATATTGAGTAAAGCCAACCAAAGATACTAAGTCTTAATCTCAGAAAATTGTGAAAGTGTTAACTTATTTGGGAAAAAAAAATGCAGATGAAACAGAATCTTGATTTGAGATTAGGTTTCAGAAATGCACAGAATAGGAAACAGCCTGAAGACTTAAATGATGCTGCTTTAAGCCACGATGCTCTAACAACCACTAATAACTGGAAAAAGTGAGGAGCAAAACCCTAGGGTTTCTGGGAGACAGTACCATAGTACTGATAAGTCAACTTTGGATACCTTATCTCTAAAAGTGTGGGAAAATATATTTCTGTTATATAAATTCATCAAGTTTGTATAGCAAGTAGCCTCAAACAACTCAGGCAATTGCTTTCTTGCATTCAGAAAAGCACATTGGGATCGATCAATTGAATATTTAGTCTACAGGCTTTGGCATTTTCAGTGTGAAAGAAAGATGAAGTATAATGAACTCACGTAGGTAAACTAGTAGGTACTTGGAATGGCTTATCTATGCATGAGGAAGATGTGTTCTGCAGAGACTTGGCTGTCTTGTGCATACAACCTAGCTGTCTGGTTTTCTAGGTGAGCTTTGTATTTGTGCATGTAGTCTCTTCTTTGATTACATCCCAAAACTATTTCTCCAGAGACTCATTCATTTGACACATTTACTGTCTATTTTCTTATTTCAGACCAATTGCAGAAAAGAATAGTTCATTTAAATCACAAATTTATAGCTATTTCGGACAAAGATCTTTTTTTTTTTAATGTTCTGAAATTTTAAGTAGAGAAATGTTATATCAGTAATCACTTCTATTTTTTTCTTTTGAGTAATAATAAAGCATGCTACCCTTTAGAGTTAACATTCCTGGTATGTATTTTTTTTCTTACTTTCCTCCAAAGTAAAAAGTTAACAGAATCAACTGTTGAAGGTTGTTACAATAATATAACCCCTAACTCCCCAATAAGCAAAATCAACACCAGAGTTCCCACTAGAGTGGTGCTTTGAGTTAAAATGTCAAGTGGATGTGGCAATCACACTTTATTCTAATATTCTTTTCTACTTCAGCATTTATCTCACACTTTGCTCTGTGCATCTCTGCACCCAAAAGCCTATTTCTGTTTTGAGCATTCCCAAATTAAAAATTGGTCTAGTCCTCATTCTCAGTACAATTTTCTTTCATATTCTTATGAAGCTAAATGTGTGTATTGAAGCTCAGTATGCCTTAGGGAAACAGTGAACTTTGCAGTAATTAATTTAAAAAGTTTTAGATTTACACAGGACATTTTTCAAATAATTTGTTTTACATTTTAGAAATGTTTGAAGACTAAATAAACAGGATGGACATTTGCATTACTATAATCCAAACAAGATTACAGTTGATTTGCAGCTTAGTGCTTAGCTTTTTGTTAAGCTATGTCTATATAACACTATATGTACTAATAAAAGTTCTCCAGATAAAGTTCTCTGCTATGAAAACTTTGGAGGCCACTGTTGTTAATATAAGGTCTGTTTCTGATGGGGGAAGAGGTTGTAGTTCTGATAACCAAGTGTAAGAACAGAAGGGTGTATCCAAGCTTTTTAAGAGAATGAGAGGCTGTGAGGGGAAAGCGGCAGGGAGAGAGAAGAGAGAGCGATTTTTACCTTTATGAGAGAGATTTTTCCTTTATGCCCTCACCACAGAACTTAGCCACAGCATATTGAGTAATACATGCTCACATTGAGGGTGGATCATCTCTAAGTCCACTTAGACTGACATGCATTTTTCCTCAAAGCTATACTTGAAAACAGTTAGTAGTTCTTCTGGTATTTATTTATATTTATTTTTTATATTAGTTACAGTTTATTTACTTTTTATCCCAGCCATAGCCCCCTCCATCATTTCTTCCCAATCCCACCCTCCCTCCCTCATCTCCTTCCTGTCTCTTTCTAAGTCCACTACTAAGGGAGGTCCTCCTCCCCTTTATCTGAACCTAGCTTATCAGGTATCTTCAGGACTAGCTGCCATGTCCTCCTGTGTGCCCTAGCAAGACTGTTCCTCCCTCGAGAGGGTGGGGGAGAGGTAAAGGAGCCAGTTGTTGAGTTCATGTCAGAAATAGTTCCTGTTCCCATTACTAGGGTACCCGCTTGGTTACTGAGCTACCATGGGCTACATCTGAGCAGGGTTCTCAGTTATATCCACACATGGTCCTTGGTTAGAGATACAGTTTCATAGAGGGCCCCTGTGCACTGATATATTTGGTCCTTGTGGAGCTCCTGTCTCTCTAGGTCATACTAACTCCCCCTTCTTTCATATGATTCTCTGCACTCTGCCCAAGGTTTGGTTATGAGTCTCAGTATCTGCTTTGATACACTGTATTTATTAATCCCCCTAAATTTGACACCTGAAATGAACCACCACACAATAGAATTAGCACAATTTCTGGAAGAAAATCACTACAAACAATAGGTAATTGACAGCGAAAACTAACTGCTTAACTAATGGAAATCTTTTTGCACTAGGTGGTTATAGTCTTATATGAAAATAGCATAGGGACAAATGTTGGCTTATTTCTCTTCTGTGACAAATAGAATCCAGAGGGAGTTCCTTTCCCATTATTCCCTAACTCAAGTAAGTTATACATTGATGACGAAAAGGAAGTATATAGATAGCCTGGGGAATAAATACATGACAGCCTGAGACTCAGAGGCCAAATAAATTCATCTGTCTTTAGCTGTAGTCCCCTCTCAAAGTCCACACCCGAGAAGCTAATCGGGGGCAAGGTGTTGTAGGTCTGTGGCCTTAATGATCTGAAGAAAGTAAACTCTACAGAGTTACTGTTTACTTGACAAGAACAAAACTTGACATTATGTAGTGTTTGACAGGCACATGAGCATTGTGTTATTGTTATCAAATGCATGATAAAACAAAATGTCTTTGTAACATCTTGCAATCTAGTGAAAACGCTTCATACTTTTAATGTATCATTTAAGTGTGATTTCATGATGATATGAGAACATATCAAGGGAATTGTATGTACATGTGACAACTTTGGATAATAGGAACTGATTAGCTTCACAAACTGAATACAGAAGTAGGTAAATCCCCTTTATTTATACTATAAATGAAAATTGGACTCTGACACAAATAAATTGTGAGTTATTTCTCCTAAAGGATTTTTTTATGCTTTTTAGGGCAATGGATTTTAGAAATGAATAATAACCTCAATCATTTTCATCCAGTAAAGCTGTGTCAGCATATAATGCTAGGTGTCATAGAATTTGTAGCAGAATTGATACTAGTGTACAAGGCTTCTTATTCTTATTTCTTTGGGTTTTGTGACTTTACATGGACACAACAGAATCCTTTTAGATGTACAACTTACTGAATACCAATATCAATACATGTTCACACTGTGATGCTTTGAATGAGAATGACCTCCATGAGGCTCTTGGATTTGAATGCTTGTTCCCTAGTTAGTGGGACTCCTTGAGAAAGAGCTGTGGCCTTTTGGAGGATCAGTGTTACTAGGAGTGATCTCTCTCTCTCTCTCTCTCTCTCTCTCTTTCTTTCTCATCTCCTTTGCCTACAGATCAGGATACAGAGCTCTTGACTATTTCTCCAGAGCCATGCCTCCTGTCATGCAGATCATGGATTAACCCTCTGAAGCTCTAAGCCAGCTATGAATTAAATGCTTTATTTTATAAGACTTGCCTTGGTTGTGATGCCTTTGAATACCAAACAAAGAGTGACTAAGACACACACATTGCATTTATTCATAAATCGAGGTCACAGATTGTTTGAGGCTGCCTCTAAATGCATATGCTGAAAACTGAATCCTCAATGTTAGAAAGTTTGGATGATGATTTTGAATGTATATTAGACTTGAGAATTAGTTATCCATGCAGTGGTTAGTCTCCTTAAGAGGCACAGTATACTCAACACCCCACTCTCACTAATGGACAGATAGAGACAGAAGCTAAATAAAGAAATAATGAAGCTAACATTGGTCATGAATCAAACAGACTCAATAGATGTCTACAGAACTTTTCACCCAAACACAAAGGAATATACTTTTTTTTTTCTCAGCACCACAATTCAAAAATTAACCATACAGTCTGCCACAAAGCAAACCCCACCAATCCATGAAAATTGAATTAACCCATTGTTCTTTGTCAGATCACCATAGATTAAAGCTAGACCTTACCAACAACAGAAACAATATATAGCCTACACACTCATGTAAACTGAACAACACCTTGCTCAATAATTACTAGGTGAGGAAAGAAATAAAGAAACAAATAAAAACCTTCCAAGAATTCAATAAAAACGAGGGCACAACTTACCAAAACGTATGGGACACCATGAAAGTAGTGCTAGCTGGAAAGTTCATAGCATTAAGTGCCTTCATAAAGAAATTGGAGCAACTTATCAGATCACCTGAGAGCTTTAGTCAAAAAGAAGCAAACACACCCAAGAGGAATAGACTGTAGGAAATAATGAAACTGAAGCTGAAATCAATAGATTAGAAGCAAAAAGACCAATACAAAGAAGAATATTGAATGACAGAGAAACAGTTAAAGAAATGCTCAAAGTTTTTAGTCATCAGGGAGATGCAAATCAAAACAACACCAAGAATTTACCTTATACCCATCAGAATGGCTAGGATAAAAATCTCAAGTGACAACACATGCTAGAGAGGATATGGAGAAAGCAGAACCCTCCTCCGTTGCTAGTGGGAATGTATATTTGTACAACCACTTTGGAAATCAATCTGGTGCTTTCTCAGACAATTAGGAATAGAGCTTCCTCAAGATCCAGCTATACCACTCCTAGGCATATATCCAAAATATGCTCAAGTACACAACAAGGACTTTGCTCAACCATGTTTTTAGCAGCTTATCTGTAAAAGCCAGAACCTAGAAACAACTCATATGCCTCCCAGTGGAGAAATGGATACAGAAATTGTGGTACATTTACACAATGGAATACTACTCAACAATTAAAAACAAGGAAATCATGAAATTTGCAGGCAAATGGTGGGATCTAGAAAAGATCATTCTGAGTGAGGTATCCCAGAAGGAGAAAGACACACATGGTATATACTTACTTATAAGTGGGTACTAGACTTATAAGATAGTATAAACATACTAAAATCTGTACACCTAAAGAAGATAAACAAGAAAAAGGACCCTGGGTAAGATGATCAACCCTCACTTAGGAAGACAAATGAGATGGACATTGGATGTAGGAGAAAACAGGATAGGAGCCTACCCCTGAGGGCCTCTGGAAGTCTCCACCTAGCAGTGTATCAAAGCAGATACTGAGACTCATAATCAAACCTTCGGCAGAGTACAGGGAATCTATGAAAGAAGAGGGAGTTAGTGTGACCTAGAGAGAACAGGAGCTCCACAAGGACCAAATATATCTGAGCACAGGAGTATTTTGTGAGACTGTTCCTCCAACCATGGACCATGTATGGATATAACAGAACCCCTGCTCAGATATAGCCCATGTTAGCTCAGTATCCAAGTGGGTTTCCTAGTAAGGGGAACAGGGCCTATTTCTGACATGAACTCAATGGCTGGCTCTTTGACACCCCCCACCCCCCCACACACACACTGAGGGAGGAGCAGCCCTGCTCACCCATAGAGGAGGGTTTTGCAGCCAGGGCTGAAGTTATCTAATAAGCTAGGTTCAGATGGAAGGGAAGGACGAGGTCCTCCCCTATCAGTGGACTTGGAAAGGGGTAGGGAGGAAATGAAGGAGGGAGAGTGGGATTGGGAGGGAATGAGGGAGCAGGATACAGCTGGGATACAAAGTTAATATACTGTAACTAATATTAAAAATAAAAAGATTTCTCCTGCCTTGAACTTTTACTCTGCAACACAGATTTATACTCTCTGCTGTGTAATTCCACTTGTCTTTAGATAGTTTCTATTGTAAAGGGATTGACAGGGCACCAGGTTTGTTGAGTGGCGTAGACCCTCACTAATCTTTACAGTAGATTTAGAGGTGCCCAAAATTTCTCATTACCTACATGCTACCTCCTGACATCTCCTGACCAAGACCTTTAAGACAGTGCCTAGCTTGCCAAAGCCAGGTAGATGTAGCTTGTTACATTGACAGGGCAGAAATACTACGGAGTGATTGTGACGACTGTATTACTTTGGACATTTTCTAAGGATGAATAAATATTTCTAAGGATGAATACATGTTTATTCCATAAGCATATACAGTCATGTATACAGATATATTTTAATATATGGAAATGCTATTAAATGAGATGTATAATTGTTTGAAGGCTGTAGCATATTCAGAGAGATTATGTAACATGCATAAAATGATATCAGTCACATGTGTCTTGGCTGCTCTTTATATTTACAGGATTTCTCACACCTCCAGAATGCGTAGTGAGTGAACTTATCCTCATTAACTGCAACATATGCTAAAAAGCCAGGAGAGCAGGCAATGGTTTTGAGAAACATCGTATAAACCAGCACAAAAGTATGCAATCCTAATTAGTGCATCAGACTTAGTGAATAGCATCTTCATAAAACAGTCTGGTTTTATTGAGGTCTTGAAGTCTTCAGTAAGTACTTGTGGCTGGCACATCCCTGGTGTTACCCCAGACTCTTGGAGAACACTGGTGAGGGCGAGGGGCTTTTGGCTGCCTCTGTGATCACACCTGCTCTAGCTTTGCATGCTACTTGCTCGGCGTACTTATTTTTGTCCTCAAGTTCCTCTGATTATTAGGAATCATCACGCTTGAAAAGCCAGCTCTGCTGCTCCTCCACAGAGTGAGGGCGGGAAATGGCACATTTTGCAAATTTCAGTGCTTTTGAAAGGAATAATGAAAAGGAGGTGGTGCCGTTTTAGAAGGCGAGCTACAGATGGAACAAAAGGTTAACTCCAGTTTCTGCTGAAAATAGAAAGTAAAAAATAGTAATGATGATCTATACAGGAGTAGAAAACACAGAAAAGCAGTTACTCATTTAGAATCAGCAGCTTCTTTTAAAGTAGCCTTTGGTCGTTCAAAGGGTTTTATTTTACAAATTGGCAGTCAGTAGGCACAACTGACAACTTGTTCATTGTGTCTCTTTTGCCAGTTGTCAGCATCCATCTTCCTTTGGATCAGCCGGGGAGCCTCGCTGTTTTGGAGTAGTTTCACTGAGGAAAAAAAAAAAAAGATGTTCGAATTTTTTCTACAATGTTTGCTTAAAAAGAACTCAAGGAGGACTCTGGCTAAAATGCTCAATGCCCATTCAGAAAGGCAAAAAGGATGGACATCAGAAGAAGGGGAAAACAGGGAGCAGGACAGGAGCCTGCCACCACAGAGGATGTCTGAAAGGCTCTACCTTACAGGGTATCAAAGCAGATGTTGTGACTTATGGCCAACCTTTGGGTAGAGTGCAGGGAATCTTATGAAAGACATGGGAAATAGTAAGACCTGGAGAAGACAGGAGCTCCACAAGGATAGCAACATAACCAAAAATCTGGGCATGGGGGTCTTTTCTGAGACTGATACTCCAACCAAGGACCATTCATGGAGATAACCTAGAACCTCTGCATAGATGTAGCCCAGTGTCCAAATGGGTTCCATAGTAATGGGGACAGGGACTGTCTCTGACATGAACTCAGTGGCTGGCTCTTCGATCACCTCCCCCTTAAGGGGGAGCATCCTTACCAGGACACAGAGGAAGACAATGCAGCCACTCCTGATGAGACCTGTAGACTAGGATCAGAAGGAAGACCTTCCCTATCAGTGGACTGGGAGAGGGGCATGGGTAGAGAAGAGAGAGCGAGTGTGGGATTGGGAGAGAAGGAGGGAGAGAGTTACAGGGGGGATACAAAGCAAATAAATTTTAATTAATAAAAATTAAAATAAAAAGTAACTCAAAGCTTTATTTTGCATTCAGTGGCTTTCTCTGTTATCTCTGTGGCTGCTTCCCATTTTCTCTATCATTATAAGTGAGAGTCTTTTTACTTTCAAATATGTTTTTTTTTTTTGTCTACTGGAGACCTCACACAATAATAAAAGGATATGTGTGTGCATGTGTGTATATAAACATATATGTATATGTCTGAAAACTGAAGGAGTGGCATATGAATGGGAATACAAGTGAAATTCAGAAATCCATTGTGAGCATTTCATGTGTGTGCCTTTGAATAGAAACTGAGCAATCTGAGAAGATTGGGTTCACTTATTTCTTATAAAGCCTTGACCCCAGCCAGGGCTCCCTGAAGAACAGCTGCAGATCCTCTTGAGTTAGGGGGAAAAAAACCCTTGTCTGCTTGTCAAAAGGAAGGACAAGGATTGGAACTATATGAAAGGAGTGAGGAATGACATAACTGCTAACATTAAACCTGCTAATTTACACTTGATACAGTTGCTTCTGTTATGACCTGGCTGTTTATTTAAACTATGCTAAGAAGAATTCCTTAAGTCTTCCAGGTATCAGTCTGATGATGGGCGTTTGGACATCCAGTGACTACAATTATGACGGCATGGCAAATATGAAACATTGTTTAAAGCATCTTCTCTTTAATAATAAAATTCACTACGTGAAGATTTTCTGCTCTTGGACTCTGAACAAATCACAGCATGTGTGCATTAGTCATGAATATAAATCAGGTGTTTTTTTATGTGTAACAGGCACTATTGAACAGGACACTCACAATCTTATTTTGAAGTACAGATATTGAAATCCCTGAGGTGGGTAAACTTCTTTGCAAAAATACTCCCTTTTGAATAATATTAGTTTGGTATTCGCTCTTCTTTGAAGGTCTGGTAGAATTCTGCGCTGAAATATCTGGTCCTGGGCTTTTTTTGGATGGGAGACCTTTGATGATCGCTTCTATTTTCTTAGGAGATATAGGACTATTTAATTTATTTACCTGATATTGATTCAACTTTGGTAAGTGGAATCGATCAAGAAAATTGTCCATTTCATTTAGATTTTCAAATCTTGTGGCATATAGGCTTTTGAAGTAAGGCCTAAAGATTCTTTGAATTTTCTCAGTGTCTGTTGTTATGTCCCCCTGTTCATTTCTAATTTTGTTGATTTGGATAGTGTCTCTCTAGCTTTTAGTTAAGTTGGCTAGAGTTTTGTCTATCTTGTTGATTTTCTCAAAGAACCAGCTCTTGGTTTCATTGATTCTTCGAATTGTTTTCTTTGTTTCTAATTTATTGATTTCAGCTCTGAGTTTGATAATTTTCAGCCATCTACTCCTCTTGGCTGTGTCTACTTCTCCCCTACCATCCCCTCCCCCCCAGAGCTCTCAGGTGAGCTGTTAAGTTGCTTGTGTGAGACATACCAAATTTCTTTATGCAGGCAATTAGTGCTATGAACTTTCCTCTTAGCACTGCTTTTGTTATGTTTCATAAATTTTGGTATGTTGTGTCTTCATTTTCATGGAAGTCTTTCATTTCTTTCTTTATTTTTTTCCCCATCTGTTGTTCAGTAGAGAATTGTTTAGTTTCCATGCATGTGTAGGCTTTTTGCCATTTCTGTTGTTATGAGGTCCAGCTTTAGCCCATGGTGGTCTGATAGGATACAAGGGATTATTTTAATCTTCTTGTTTCTGTTGAGGCTTGCTTTGTGACCAGCCATATGGTGTATTTTTGAGAAGGTTCCATGAGGTGCTGAGAAGAAGGTATATTCTTTTTGTTTGGGTGAAAAGTAATTTTGACAGAAAATGCATTTTTTAGTATACTCCCTTAGTTCTATAGATTATAATAACTTCCCCCTTTGCTTTGTAACTATGACAGACTTTTGGCTAATAAAGTATAAGCATCCATCATTGACAGTTTCCAAGTGTTCTCAAAAACCATAGACAACCTAGTTTTCTCTCATCTTTTTCTGTTCGCTGCAGTGGAGGTCTGATGGTAGAAAAGTTTGGAGACAGTATGCTGACTGAAGATGAGGTGCTGGAAGATTAAGATAGGGAAAACATAGCTTGAAGGAGCCTACCTTTGGGTTGGCAAGATGACTTAGTGGGTAAAGATGCTTAGCTCCAGAGGGTGAAGGCCTGATGACAAAAATTTGGTTCCCAGAACTCACCTAAAGGAGGAAGAATGGAACCAACAACTCATAGTCATGTTTTGGTCTATGGTCCCATGTCAGATGTGTCTCTTACAATAAAGAGATATAGAATTAAATTTAAAAACAGAAACATTTTGTTAGCTAGATTATTTAGATATTAGGCGAAACCCTGTTAGCTTTGTCGGCTTTTCCTTAAATTATAGTTTTTATGTGAATTTCATTTCATGTTATTTAAATATAACTAAGGTATTTGCTATTGCTATAGTAGTTATAGTAAAAGAAGTGACTGACATTAGTGCATGTGCTATGTGTGAATAGAGCCTTGTGCTTTGTCTTGGTTGTAGCTTGTTAAGTTTTGTTTTCAAGATCATCAATGAACTGTTCACCATGCTTTATGTAGAGTGGGTCATATTTTGAAGTGGACCTCATGTTTTAAGTACTGTACATACCAAGTATTTCACAGCACGTTTCAAGAATTTTTTATGTAGGTATATTGTTTCATGTCACAGTATTTCATAGAGATAAGAATGAAGTTATTTATAAAATCTTCTTTAAAAGTAGATGAAACCCATAAAAAAACTTGGTGGTTGGATGAGAAATAGAATGGTTAGACTAGATTTCGTCTTTCGTCGGTCTGTCTCATTCACTTCCTTCCATGGATTCTTTTAGTAAATCTCCCATTTCCTTCAAACAGCTGGGATTCTTATCTTCTAATGATATACAGCACATTAAAAAATGCGACTACTCTAAGAATTCTATTCTGTAAAGATAAGCATATGCTTTAAATGATGAAAAGTGCTGACTATGTGATTATCTTCCTGACTGCTTGGATTGAACAGGATCATTAAGCTATTCATTGTTCTCTCTGTGGACTCAATCTGGGGCTGGTTCAGGGACATGAGGGAAGCAGGGAAGTGGGTTATTTGGCAGACAAGGGGCTTTGACCCCTGTCACTGTACATGTTCCTCACCTGAAGATGATCATTGAATTTTTTAGTGACATTCCAGGCCATCATGAGGCATGCTTATCACTGAATCTTAAAAAAAAATAAAATCTTACGGTTTTGTAGTTCCTTCCCTATTTCAAGAAATTTACTTTGTCCTCGTCATTAGCTTTGGAAAGGAATTAATACTTACCTGAAATCATTTTTAAATACCTTATTAGCTACAGGTTAATGAAATACTCCTCTATTTATTAAAAGAATCTAAAGACAGTCTATATTAAGAATGCAGTTCTGGCCATTGCGTATCACAGTGCATGCAATGTCCTTTGCAACACGCCTTGTTCAGCAAGTAATTTAATACATAACAGGAAACATAAAAAATAGGTAAGAGTAATACTCAGTAGGGTTAATTAATTTGTTTAACAAAATTAAAAAAAAACTAACTTTTCATTCAAGGAAGAGTAGTGCTTGGAAGGAAAATATTTAACTGTCGGCAGTCTCAGGAACATTAGTTCTGTCTCACAGTAGCACAAATTTAATTCTCAGCAGTTTGACACTCACAGCAAGTACAAGAACATGGTTTTGATGTGAGTAAGCCAACTGGATTTTCAAAATGAATTCATGAATTTGTGTTCCTAAGTGACTGAAACTTGTGGAATGCTTCTTAGTTCACAAGCTTTGTTCTCTATTTGCTGGAAGCTTGAATGACTGAATAAAATGGTTAAAGGCAACCATCTTGTTTATTTCTCTCAGAAATCCAAGGTTTGTTTTTCCCAAACAAACAAAACTGGAAAAAAAAATCACACAAACAGGTATCCGATGCCTAGGGTAAGATGTAAAATTAATGTGGTATGCTCTAAGTTTGAAACTTCAAATTTTGTCTTTAACATTAGGGGATTTTCAGAAATTCTGTGGATGGGCTTAGTAAATTTAGTCTCAGTTTCCACTTCTCACTTAGAATAGGTAATCGCACTAGCATTTATTGAGAGACTACAGAATTAGGTTGATCAAAGGAATTTGTCTTATCCCTATTAAGGAGTTTAGAAAAACTCACTGAACATGAGTTTGTACCTGTAGGAGTTTGTGCCCCCTCAAAATGACAAAGATAATTAACAGTCTTGGGGTTGAAAAATAGTAACACAGAAAGTAAACTTGGAATCTTGGTCTAATTTTGTCTTAGTGCTTCTTACTTTATAGTGTTTTTTTTTAAAGTTTATTTATTTTATGTATATGAGTGCTCTATATACATGCCAGAGAGGGCATCAGATCCCAGTGTAGATGCTTGTGAGCCACCATGTGGTTGCCAGGAATTGAACACAGGACCTCTGGAATTGCAGCCAGTGCTCTTAAATGCTGAGTTATCTTTCCAGCCCCATTTATCATTTCTTATATTTTGGAATTTTAAAGTGAAATTATAAAGTAAATTCATATTTTCTGATCAGGTGAAATAAAATTAATCACTTATATGACAAGATATTTGGGCTGAATACCTGTCAACATTTAATTTCTCTGTATGAACAGTGTGGTCTCATCACACTTGGGTTTGGACTGTTAGTGCCTTTAGCTTGTAGGAGTTGAACTCTGGGTTGTGGGAAGCATTTGTTTATATGCGTTGCTTGACATCCAAATGAAAGAGAGAGGCAGTTGCTGAGTTGTTCACTTTTAATGTTTCTTATCATTGTTTTGTATTAAATTTAAGTGTTATTATGCCTTTCTTTCATATTTTAGAAAAATAGAAAAAAACATGAGAAATCTAATAAAACAGATTGTGCCTCCTACTTTGGATACTTTTTAGTAACTTTTTCAGCTCATATTGTGTTTTGAACTAAAAACAAAACATTTAATTTAGTTAACTTACTTTAGAAATGTTCTTGCATGTTATGTTCTCAAGCATTTTTCCTCTTTAAACTTAATTTCTTAATATAACTTGCCAAAGCACACACAGGAGGAAATTACTTCCTACAAATACAATAACATTGATAGCTTATATTTAAGGGCATCTACCTGATGATAGCTGAGCCATCTGTGAAGTCAAGTATTTCAACATTATCTTTGGACATACAAGTTATTTTTTCAAAAGTGGTCTCAAAACTATTCAAAAACATCACTTTCTGTCTCTGCAGACAATTATACCTTTCTCTCTCAGATTGACTTCATGCTTTCACAAAGAACAATTAAGTAGCCCACAGCACAGATATTCATGTACTGGTCTTCTGCATGATCATCTTTGGTTGTCTTAGTATCTTAGTTGTTCTTAAGTTTCTCTGATCTATTGAAAAAATTTGTCTTATATTTTGAGAACATAATAATAATTACATCATTTTTCATTTCCTTTCCTAACTCCAAACTCTCCAATATACTCTTCCTAGCTCCCTGTCAATGTCATGGGCTCCTTTTTTCATTAGTTATTTTTACATCAATTGTTGCTACATACATACACACACACATACATACATACATACATACACAACACATATTTCTAAATACGTAAACACACCTTGCTCATTCCATATAATTTTACTTGTATATGTTTCATGCCTGGCCATTCGGTATTAGATAACCAATTGGCATGCTCTTCCTTGGAAAAGACTATTTCTCCTGCTCTCAAGCTTTTTTAGATGCCTGTAGAACTTTGTACAGGGTTGAGGCCTCCGGAGCCTTATTCTGCTCCCTTTGGCATGTCTGTTTTTGCTGCCCTTGTTCAGCTTATGTTGAGACTTTATAGTATAGCTTCTGACATTACAAGGAAGCACAATCTCCTAGCAATGATCCTCTGGCTCTTGCAGTCTTTTTCCGTCTTCCACAGTGTTCACTGAGCCTCAGCTGTAGAACTTCTTTAGTAGATCTATCAGTTGGGACTGGGCTCTATATCTCTCAGTTTTGATGTGCTGTGCTTTACTGTAATGGTCTCTGTCTATTGCAAAGAGAAGTTTTCCTATCTATTTTAGTTCCTCTCTCCCCAAAATTCCCAGTCCCTCCATTTTAATCTATATTTCTCAATCTTCCCTTCTTTCTTTTAATCTTTCTTTCTTTGATTCTTCTTTCTTTCTTTCTTTCTTTCTTTCTTTCTTTCTTTCTTTCTTTCTTTCTCTCTTCTACCTTTCTCTTTCTCTCCTGTTGAAACATTAGGTATAATAAAATGTTACAGTTCTATAAGTTTCTTTCTGCACTGTGTTTAAATTTTGTTACCCATACATTCACACAAGTATCTGCCTAACTGTGTTTTTGTATCACAAGTCTAGTTTTCTAGGGGGAAGTTCTTCAAATTATTTTTAAAAAGATTCTTCTTTTTCTTTTTTCATCATATGAGTTACAAATAAAAGCTGAAAAAGGAATGGACCCTTTGTTTCTATCTTATACCCACAATGTATAAAGAAGTGCAGTTTTATTTGCCCATAAAATGCAGGGAATAGATAAAAAAATAGTACCTGAGGGTCAGAGATTATAGTGAGTAATTTAATTTTAAGAATTATGTTTAATTCAATTTTCTCTCTCAATATATACAGTAAAGTACAGATTAAGGTGTTACAAACAAACCCCAAAAGTCGATGTAAAATAAAATAAAAATAAACAACAAATAACCAAGGTCATGTATCTTGATCACATCAACAACTGAAGTGGAAAACAGAAAGGCATGATGACTCTGCTTGCTTTAAAACATTGCTTCCATTTTATTCTACCCACTGTCATTTATCCTTCCACAAGATGGATGGGCCACAGTAACCACGCATATTCTTTCTCAGTCCTGGAGCTTGTTGTAGTATCTTTTGCTTTCTCCCATTTGCCTTTACTTTGTCAACTTTGTCACCAGGAGTAAAGAAACTCTGTTAAATAAAGAGAAAATGGGAGCTTGTATTTCAGTTAAAAATTTCTTTGAAGACAAATTATACATTATTTTTCAATTTGAAATATGTATAGTTTTCAACTATTATTTCCACTGTGTTATTGGGTAACTAGAGACATTCAAGAATTTTTAAAAATGCTTTTGTTGTTCTATCAAATAGATATTTAACAGAGTATGTAGCACATGATTTTCTTATTTCTCTGGGTGTAGCAAAAAGGTGGGTTATGCTTTATTTCAATCCACATTTGTGAAAAAGGTTTAAAAACTACTTTCAAGGCTTTATTAAGTCTTGCATTGGTGGCTACACTCTACATTGATTTTCTTCCTGGGCATTAGACACCCCCTCCCATGAACCTTATTGTTAATGGTCCTTCTTCCAGAACTTTCTTCTTTTCAAGATTTTTGCCTTTGTTTACATGTCACCTTCCTTGCAAATACTCCCTCCACTCCCCTTTTCAAATTTTACCAGAATGAATGGTTAATATGTGCAGAACATTTTATATAGCTTTAAACATGTTTTAAAGGTAAATGTGTTTGAGATAGCTATAAACACCTTAAAGTATTAAAAGTGTCAAAAATTATCTAAATTTCATGTCTTAGTTATTATTCTCCTTAATTTGACTTTGTGGATTTTATTTGTTTTCATTTAAAAAAAAAAAAACAAACCCTTATATCTGAGGATAAAATTCCAAGCCTTCTGCCTGTGTATTTTGAGAGTTGATTTCACAGATGTAGACATCCGGACCCAGTTGTATGCATTGTATGCTGGGCAAAGTGTCTACCAACTAAACTTCTTTCCATATTCCAGACAGTTTTATTGATTTCTTTTTCAATTCTAACAGTACACCTGTTATTTACAGGTTTTTTTTTTTTAAGAGTTCTTAGGGGTAATAACAAAGCTCCACATTTCATGATGCCATCTAGGCTATGTTCAACACGCTGAAAAAATAGTACACGTGATCGTTTCAATCATGCATATTATTCTCCGTTTAAACACAGCTTATAAGAGCTAATTACTGTGCAGGCATTGCTTTTGTCTTAAATCATCCCATGCAATATTGTGCAGTAGGTGTTATCTGAACACCAATTAACACCCACCCAGCCATTCTGCACCCTTACTAGTGCTTCTAATACTACACAACGAGATTTGAAAATCCCCGTGGAAGGAATTGCAAGCTAGTTTTAGGTGTAAAAGCAGTTCTAAAGGTTGCCTAATCACGGTGTGCTTGAACTTTTTTTTTTTTTCTGGGTGTAATTGTCAAGAACACTTCAAATTGATAATTAGCGGATACCAAAAACGGTATCCTTGAGAGAGTTAATCATCAGGTATCAAAAACTCAGCTTCATTACACAGCTTAAGCACTTGATAATATCATCTATTTAAAATGACCTCACAAAACATTTAAAAAAATTAAGTTTTATTTTGAAGACTATATCCTGCTAAACACTTCAAGTTTTGTGTAGATGAGAAAAATCTACTGTATGACATCAACTCACACTTTGCATTGTTTTCCGTATCTCAGTAAAATAGTGAAGGAGAATGTGCTGTTTCTAAAACGGTTCCCACGGGAGGAACATGCTGCTGCGCGCTACCGCAGAAGATCCTGCGTCACACCATGCCATCACACAGAATCCAGTATTTACATGTCAGTGACAAAAGCTGGCATTCGTGGGTCTTCAGTGGCACCGCATACTAAGGACAACAACAACCACTATGATAACCATCAGCTTCTGCTGAGCACAGTGCTGTGTGCCGTACCTTCTGCTCACTAACTTCAATGTACGATCTCGTTTTCACACCATTCTTTTTATATGTTACTAACATTTATGTGACAGATGAAAAAATATGCCTTCTTAGCCAGGCCGCCTATATTAAGTTCAACTGTTTTATTTTAGAATCCCGAACCTTCTTAATAGAATTGCACTGAGGCAGTTAAAGCAGAGCTGGCATTTTTTTCCCCCTCAGTATTAGTGTTCTGCCCTGTTTGAAGAATTTTTATTTTATTGCATAGGTCACACTTCCAAAAAATTTACTTGCATCTTATATGGTCCACACTTGCTTATAGAACTGAGTGTAATGATTGAGTCACTGTTTCATTCTTTACACAAAATTAAAAGTATACTTTGATTTATGCATATAAAGATTTCTTTCCTTCCTTTTTTATCATTTTCCATTTGCTGGTTCTGGGATGATGCAATAGTGCTTTGTTTAGGAGCTGACGTTCTCTCAAGCGCTGGAGTATTTATCCTGCATGCATGCGGCCATGGGCTTCACATAAATGTTGAGCAAAAAGTGAAAAGGAATTCATCTACAATGCCCTTTAAAGCATCTCCTACATAGCTTATACCTTATAAGCTCGGGTGAAATTCTGTTGGCTGTTTATTATGTTTGGAATGCTTATACATCTTTTGATCTGGACACTGACATTTTAGAACATTTTGAGTAAATTATATAACCCCTAGTACCTGCAGTTTTCTTCTGTGTAAAATGGATATACTTGACGTTTTCCAATGCTGTGGTGCTTATTAAATAAGAAAGTGAAAAGATGTATAGAGATTATCCAGCCGACTGTGTCTTGGAGGGGACACGTGAACAGGAGGAGCATACAATACTGTGAAAGAGGCTGCGGAAACCCCAAAATTCTTCTCTTTAAATCTATAGCTTTAAAATTGACACGTGATTACTGTTTAAGCTTACTTGTAAGAGGGTTGATATATGTGCATGGTTTTCTAGTCTTAGTTCTCTTGCTGTGATAAAATATGGCAAAAAAGCAACAAGAAAGAAAGGTTTCTTTCAGCATATAATTTTACATTTTGTGTCCATCATTTCAGAGAAATCAATAGAAGAACTTCAGGCAGTATGTCACATTATATCTGTTGTATAGAGGAGAGAGAACTGAATGCATTCATCCTCCACCTTGACTCTCATTTTTCTCTTGTATATTCCAGGCCCCCAAATCAGGAAATGGTACCATGTATTTTGTTTGTTTGTTTTCTTTTTCTTAATTTTTTATGGTTTTCTTTCTTCTTAAAATTTTTTAAATATTTTTTTATAAATTAGAGTTTATTCACTTTGTATCCCAGCTGTAGCTCCCTTCCTTGTCCCCTCCCAATCCTACCCTCCTGCCCTCATCTCCACTCATGCCCCTCCCCAAGTCCACTGATAGGGGATTTCCTCCTCCCCTTCCATCTGGCCCTAGCCTATAAGGTCTCATCAGGACTGGCTAGATTGTTTTCCTCTGTGGCCTGGTAAGGCTGCTTCACCTTCAGGGAGAGGTGATCAAAGAGACAGCCACTGAGTTCATGTCAGAGAAGGTCCCTGCTCCCATTACTAGGGAACCCATTTAGAGACTGAGCTGCCATGGGCAATATCTGGGCAGGGGTTCTAGTTTATTTTCACGCATGGTACTTGGTTGGAGTACCAGCCTCAGAAAAGACCCCTGAGCCTGAAGTTTTTCGTTCTGTTGCTCTCCTTGTGGAGCTCCTGTCCCCTCCAGGTCTTTCTATCCCCCCTTTTCTTTTATGGTGCTATGTATTCTTTTTTTAAATATTTTTTTATTTTTAAATAATTTTGTACATTCACTTGTATCCCAGAGTAGCCCTCTCCCTCTTTCCCTCGCAATCCTCCCCTCCCTCCCTCATTTCCTCCCTGCCCCCTTCCAAGTCCACTGAGAGGGGGTATCCTTCTCTCCTTCTGTCTGGCCCTATCTTATCAGGTATCTTCAGGATGGTTGCAATGTCCTTATCTGTGACCTAGCAAGGCTACTCATCCCTCAGGGGGTAGGGGAAGCTCATGAGTTCATGTCAGAAACAGTTCCTGTCCCCCTTATTAGGGAACCCACTTGGATACTGAGCTACCATGGGCTATGTCTGAGCAGGGGTTGTAGGTTATATCTATATATGGTCCTTGGTTGGATAAACAGTCTCATAGAAGAGACCTGTGCTCAGATATATTTGGACCTTGTGGGGCTCCCTGTCCCCTCTAGGATATACTAATTCCTCCTTCCTTCATATGATTCCCTACACTCTGCTGAAGGTTTGGTTATGGGTCTCAGCATCTGCTTTTATACACTGCTAGGTAGAGTCTTTCAGGTGCCTTCTGTGGTAGGCTACTGTCCTGTTACTTGTTTTCTCCTATTTCCAATGTCCATTTCTTTTGTCTTTCTAGATGAGGATTGATCATCTTACCCCTGGACCTCTTTCTTGTTTATGTTCTTTAGGTGTACATATATTAGTATGTTTATCCTATCTTAAAGGTCTATATAAGCGAGTGTATACCATGTATGTTTTTCTGCTTTTGGGATACCTCACTCAGGATGATTATTTCTAGATCCCACCATTTGCCTGCAAATTTCATGATTTCTTTATTTTTCATTGCTGAGTAGTATTCTATTGTGTAGATGTACCACAATTTCTGTATCCATTCTTCAGTTGAGGGGCATCTGTGTTGTTTCCAGCTTTTGGCTATTATAAATAAAGGTGCTACAAACATGGTTGAGCAAATGTCCTTTTTGTGTACTTGAGCATATTTTTGATATATGCCTAGGAGTGGTATGGCTGGATCTTGAGGAAGCACTATTCCTAGTTGTCTAAGAAAGAGCCAGATTGATTTCCAGAGTGGTTGTACAAGTTTACACCCCCACCAGCAGTGGAGGAAGGTTCCCCTTTCTCCACAGACTCTCCAGCATGTGTTGTTGCTTGGGTTTTTGATCTTGGCCATTCTGATGGGTGTAAGGTGAAATCTCAGGGTTGTTTTGATTTCCATTTCCCTGATGGTTAATGAGGTTGAACATTTCTTTAAGTGTTTCTCTGCCATTCGATATTCCTGTATTGAAAATTCTCTGTTTAGCTCTGTTCCCCAATTTTTAATTGGATTACTTGGTTTGTTGCTTTTCAGCTTCTTTAGTTCTTTATATATACTAGATATTAGTCCTCTGTCAGATAAAGGGGTGGTGAAGATTTTTTCCCAATCTGTAGGCATTTGTTTTGTTTTGAAGCTCCCTACACTCTGCCCAAAATTTGACAATGACTCTCAGCATTTATTTGATGCCCTGCTGGGTAGAGTCTTTCAAAGGCCCTCTGTGGTAAGATCCTTTCCTGTTCCATGTTTTTTTCCCCTTCTGTTGTCCATCCTGTTTGCCTTCCTGAGTGAGGATTGATCATCTTGATCATATTATCCAGGGTCCTCCTTGCTTAGCTTCTTCAACTGTACAGATTTTAGTATGTTTATCCTTCATTGTATGTCTAATATCCACTTATCAGTGAGTATATACCATGTGTGTCTTTCTGCTTATGGGATACCTCACTCAGGATTATCTTTTCTAGTTCCCACCATTTACATGTAAATTTCATGATTTCCTTGTTTTTAATTGCTGAGTAGTATTCCACTGTGTGAATGTAGCATAATTTCTATATCCATTCCTCGGTTGAGGAATATCTGAGTTGTTTCCAGAATCCAGTTATTACGAATAAAGCTGCTACGAACATGGATGAGCAAATGTCTTAGTTGTATACTTGAACATATTTTGAATATATGGCTACAAGTGGTATAGCTGGATCTTGAGGAAGTACTATTCCCAATTGTCTGAGAAAGTGCCAGATTGATTTCGAAACTGGTTGTATAAATTTACATTCCCACCAGCAAAGGAGGAGGGTTCCCCTTTCTCCACATCCTCTCCAGCATGTATTTTCACTTGAGTTTTTTTTTTTTTTTTTTTTTTTTTATTTTTTTTTTCAATGCAGTTTATTCAGGAACATTGAACAATCCTCGGACCCCGGGGAAAGCCAGCCCACAGCTTAAATAGCCTCTGGGTAGCCAACCCAGGCGTGCCACGGGGGCAATGCAGATAGGTCCACATACACTTGAGTTTTTTATCTTAGCCATTCTGATGGGTGGAAGGTGAAATCTCAGGCTCGTTTTGATTTGCATTTTCTTGACTAACAACATAGAGCATTTCTTTAAGTGTTTCTCTGCCATTTGATATTCCTCTATAGAGAATTCTCTGTTTAGCTGTATACCCCATTTTTAAATTGTATTACTTGATTTGTTGCTGTTTAACTTCTTGAGTTCTTTATATATTCTGGGTATTAGCCGATGGTCAGGTAAAGGGTTGGTGAAGATCCCTTCCCAATCTGTAGGGTGTCAATTTGTTCTGAGAACAGTGTCCTTTGCTTTACAGAAACTTTTCAGTTTCTTGAGGTCCCATTTATTGATTTCTGATCTTAGAGCCTGTTCTATTGTTGTTCTGTTTAGGAAGTTGTCTCCGTGTCAGTAAGGTCAAGGCTCTTCCCCACTTTTTCTTCTAACAGATTTAATGTGTCTGGTTTTATGTTGAGGTCTTTGATCCACTTGGACTTTAGTTTTGTGAAGGGTGATAAATATGGATATATATGCATTTTTTTACATTTAGACATTCAATTAGACCAGCACCACTTGTTGAAGATGCTGTCTTTTTTTTTTTTTTTCCATTGTATGGTTTTAGCTTCTTTGTCAACAATCTAGTATCCATAGGTGTGTGGGTTTATTTCTGAGTCTTCTAATCGGATTCCATTGAGCCACCATTCTGTTTCTATGCCAGTACCATGCAATTTTTTTTTACTATTGCTCTGTAGTACAGCTTGCAATCAGGGATCGAGATATCTCTAGACAATCTGATGTTGTACAGGATTGTTTTAGCTCTTCTGTTTTTTTTGTTTTTCCATATGAAATTGATAATTGTTCTTTCAACTTCTGTAAAGGCGAATTGTGTTGATATTTTGATGGTCATTGCATTGAATCTTTAGATTGCTTTTGGCAGGATGGTCATTTTTCACTATGTTAATTCTCCCAATCCATGAGCATTGGAGATCTTTCCATCTTCTGATGTCTTCTTCAATTTCTTTCTTCAGAGACTTGAATTTTTTTGAACAGGTCTTTCACTTTGTTGGTTAGAGTCACAGCAAGGGGCTTTATGTCATTAGTAGCTATTGTGAAGGGTGTAGTTTCTCTATTTTCTTTCTCAGCCCTTTTGTCTGTCTTATGCAGGAGGACTAATATATATATATATTTTTTAGTTAATTTTGTATCTAGCCACTTTGCCAAATGTCTTTATCAGCTGAAGGAATTCTCTGGTTGAATTTTTGGGGTCACTCATGTATACTATCATATCATCTGCAAATAGTGATACTTTGGCTTCTTCCTTTCTGATTTGTATTCCCTTTATCTACCTTATTGCTTATTACTCTAGCTAGGACTTCAATTACTATGTTGAAGAGATATAGAAAGAGTGAACAGCCTTGCCTTGTCCCTGATTTTAGTGGGATTTATGTAAGTTTCTCTCCCTTTAGTTTGATGTTGGCTATAGGCTTTCTCTATATTGCCTTTACTATGTTTAGGTATGTGGCTTGTATCCATGTTCTCTTACTCAAAGGCTTTAAACATGAATGGATGTTGGATTTTGTCAAATGCTTTTTCGGCACCTACAGAGATGATCATGTGGTTTTCCTCCTTTAGTTTGTTTATATGGTGGATTACATTGATGGATTTCCATGTATTGAATCACCCTTACATGCCTGGGATGAAGCCTACCTGGTCATGGTGGATGATATCTTTTATGTTTTCTTGGATTTGCTTTGCAAATATTTTATTGAGTATTTTTGCATCGATGTTCATAAGAGAAATAGGTCTGAAGTTTTCTTTTTTTCTTTTTGGTTGTGTCTTTGTATGGTTTAGGTATCAAGGTGACTGTGGCTTCATAGAATGAGTTTGGTAATGCTCCTTCCATTTATATTTTGTGGATAGTTTGAAGAGAATTAGAGTTAGCTCGTCTTTGAAGGTTTGGAAGAATTCTTCTCTGAAACCATCTGTCCCTCAGCTTTTTTTGGAAGGGAGACTTTTGATGACTGCTTCTATTTCCTTGAGGGATATAGGACTATTTATTCTATTTACCTGATCTTGATTTAATTTTTATAAATGGAATCTGTCAAGAAAATTGTCCATTTCCTGTAGATTTTCAAATTTTTGTGACATATAGGCTTTTGTAGTAAGACCTAATGATTGTTTGGATTTCCTCAGTGTTGTCATGTCCCCCTTTTCCTTTCTAATTTTGCTGATTTGGATAGTTTCTTTCTGCCTTTTAGTTAATTTGGCTAAGGGTTTATCTATCTTGTTGATTTTCTCAAAGAAGCACTCTTGGTCTCATTGATTCTTTGAATTGTTTTCTTTGTTTCTAATTCATTGATTTTAGGTCCGAGTTTGATTTTTTCCAATCATCTACTCCTCTTGGATGTGTCTTCTTCTTCTTCTTCTTCTTCTTCTTCTTCTTCTTCTTCTTCTTCTTCTTCTTCTTCTTCTTCTTCTTCTTCTTCTTCTTCTTCTTTTCCTAGGGCTTTTAGGTGAGTTGTTAGGTTGCTTCTATGAGATATTTGAAACTTCTTTCTGGAGGCACTTAGTACTATGAACTTTCCTCTTAACATGGCTTTCACTGTGCCCCATAAGTCTGGGTAAGTTGTACCTTCATTTTCATTGAATTTTTGGAAGTCTCTAATTTCTTTTTTCATTTCCTCCCTGACCAAACTGTCATTGAGTAGAGAGTTGTTTGGTTTCCATGTGTATGTAGACTTTTTGTTATTTCTGTTGTTGTTGAGGTCTAGCGTTAGGCCATGGTGGTCTGATAGGATACAAGGTATTATTTTGATCTTCTTATATCTATTGAGGCTTGCTTTGTGCCCAACTCTATGGTCAATATTTGTGAAGGTTCCAGGAGGAGCTGAAAAGGTATACTCTTTTGAACTTTTGGGTGAAAAGTTCTGTAGATATTTATTAAGTCCATTTGATTTAGGACCTCTGCAAATGTTATTATTTTCCTATTTAGCTTCTGCCTAGATGATCTGTCCCATGGTGAGAGGAGAGTGTTGAAGTCTCCCACTATTAAGGTGTTGGGATGGATGTATGATTTATGTTTTAATAATGTTTCATTTATAAATGCACATGCTCTTGTATTTGAGGCATATATGTTCAGGGTTCTCATGTCTTCCTGGTGGATTTTTCCTTTGATGAGAATGAAGAGCCCTTCCACATCTTTTTTGATTAATTTTGGTTGAAAGTCTATTTTATTAGATATTAGGATAGCTACCCCAGCTTGTTTTCTGGGTCCATTTGCTTGAAAAAACATTTTTTTTCCAGCCCTTTATTCTGAGGTAGTGTTTATCTTTGTTGCAGAAGTGTGTTTCTTGGATGCAGCAGAATGTTGGATCCTATTTCTGCAACCATTCTGTTGTCTGTGTCTTTTTATTGGAGTGTTGAGTCTGTTGATGTTGATAGATAATAATGACTAATGAATGTTAGTTCCTTTTATTGTGGATTTGGTGGTGTTACTATGTTTCAACGCTTGCTTCCTTTTAATTTTTTATTGTGAAGTTATCTATATCCTGTGTTTTCTTGGGTGTAGTTGATTTTGTTGGATTAGAGGTTTCCTTATAGTATCTTCTGTAGGTCTAGGTTGCTGTGTAGATTTTGTTTAAATTTGGTTTTGTCATGGAAAATTTTGCTTTCTCCATATATGTTGACTGAAAGCTTTGCTGTGTATAGTAGTCTGGGTTGGCAACAGTGGTCTCTTAGAGTCTGCATGACATCTGCCCAGGCCCTCCTGGCTTTTTTAGCTTCTCTTGAGAATTCTGGTGTGATTCTGATAGGTTTACCTTTATATGTTACTTGGCCTTTTTCCTTGCTAAATTTAATATTTGTCTTTGTTCTGTAGATTTAGTATTATGACTATTATGTAGCGTGAGGTATAACTTTTCTGGTCTAGTCTTTGGTTTTCTGTAGTTTTCTTGTATGTTTATAGACATCTCTCTTCTTTTTTTTAAATTTTCTTCTATGGTTTTCTTGAAAATATTTTCTGCACCTTGGATCCTGGAATCTTTTCTGTCTATTCCTATTATTCTTACATTAAGTCTTTTCATGGCATCCTTGATTTCTTGGATGTTTTGTGTTTGGAACTTTTCTGATTTTACTTTTTCTTTAAGAGAAGTATGGATTTCTGCAACTGTATCTTCAGCACCCGATATTCTCTCTTTCATCTCTTGTATTCTCTTGGTGATACTTAACTTTGTGATTCCTGATCTTTTCTCTAAGTTCTCCAGCTCCAGGTTTCTCCAGCTCCAGGTTTTCTCTGTTTGCGTTTTCTTTATTGATTCTAATTCTGTTTTCATGTCTTGCACCATTTCCTTCATCTGTTTAAATATGGATTCCTATCTTTACATGATGGCCTCTTTTTTGTTTATTTCCTGCTATCTGCCACTACTTGTGCCTCTGTTTGGCTGTATTTGCCTGTATTTCTTTGAGAGCTTTGTTTGTTTCCTCTTTATTTGACTCTAACCACTGGATAAGAATAGATTTGAGATCATTTTCCTGTGTTTCCAATGAATTAGCATATCCATTGTTCTTTGGGGTTGCTGGTGAAGCCATGATGTTCTCAATTTTGTTGGATGTGTTCTTATGCTGAACTTCAGTCATATGCTTTTCTGTAACCTTAGCTGTCTGTTCTTGGAGTCTGTACTTCAGACTGTCAGTCTGTTGCTGGTGTCTGGAGTATTTTTTAGGAAGATGAGAAAGGTCCACAGGTTTGAGAGTGGATGTTGGTGTTTCAGCTGTAGCTAAGTGAGGAAGGTCATAGTAGCATGTGTGCAAGTTTGGGTGTGTATTGAAGGACAGGGTACTAGACAGTGTAGATGCCTAGAAGGGTGGTGTTTAAATGCAGGATAGGGTGCGGGTGCTGGTCCTGTTTGCAGGCGCAATGCCCATGTGCAGGTGCTCTGAATACCTCAGTAGCTTACAGGCCTGTTGCACTGTCCTACTGGTGTTCAGATATGTCTGGGCTCCAGGAATTGTTTGCTTGGACTACAGCGGTAGACCCAAGATCTGGGCCTTCAATGTTGAGAACACTGTCCCAAGGATCTCTATGTTGCCCACAGTGGGGGTGTGGTTGGGAGGGATCTGATGTCTGGCTGCCAGCTTAGAGGGGCCCTTGTTCTGGGGTTCTGTATGTACTCATTTGAAGGTGCACCCATTTGCTCACAGACCTAATTGGAAAGCACAGGGCTTCCCCCTATTCTCTACTCTCAGATTCATGCCTGCAGGGGCAAATCTGCTTGGGGTAGCCACCTCTGCTCTTTCAGTCATGGAGCACAGAAGTTCCTGCTTGGGGTAGCTGCAGACCTGGGATGCTCATATAGCTGTCCATGGCAGCGGCAGGCCTGGGAGGCCTGCCTCTGCTATCTCAGTCACCTAGGGTGGAGGATGGTGCTTTGGGCAACCACTGCCTCCTTTGCAGAGCAGGGACACTCGTGTTTGGGGCAGCAGCCACTGCCCACTGCCTCTGTCAAGCAGGGATGCCTGTGACTGGGGTAAGGGGAAGTGCAGGGGTGTTGAATATTTGCCACTCTCAGTCCCAGAAGATGTCAACACGTGACCTGGATCTAAACTCTCCCAGTTCACGGGTTGTCCCCTCTTGCTCAGGGAGCCTCAGTGTCAATGTTCTGGCTTCAGCTGCCCCTCTATTCATGAATTTCGGAGTTTCAGATCTTGTGCCCTTCAGACAAGGTACATGCTGGTCACCACCGTCTGTCTGTCTTTCTTCCTTTCTTTCTTCCTTTCTTTCTTTCTTTCTTTCTTTCTTTCTTTCTTTCTTTCTTTCTTTCTTTCTTTCTTTCTTTCCTTCCTTCCTTCCTTCCTTCTTTCTTTCTCTCTCTCTCTTTCTTTCTCTCTCTTTCTTCCTTATAATTGATCCACTTTGTATCCCTACTGTAGCCCCCTCCCTCGTCTCCTCCTAGTCCCACCCACCCTCCCTCTTCTTGCCCTATGTCCTTTCCCTAGTCCACTGATAGGGGAGGTCCTCCTTCCGTTCTATCTGACCCTAGCCTATCAGGTCTCATCAGGGCTGGCTGCATCATCTTCCTCTCTGGCCTGGCAAAGCTGCAACCCCAGGGGGAAGTGATTAAAAAGCCAGGTACTGAGTTCATTTCTGAGACAGCCCCTGTATGCCTTATGAGGGAACCCACTTGGAAACTGAGCAGCCTATAGGCTTCCTCTGAGTAGGGGGTCTAGGTTCTTTCCATGCATGGTCCTTGGTTGGCTTATTGGTTTCTTCAGGGACCCTACTGAGCCCAGGTTTTTGGCTCTGTTGGTCTCCTTGTGGAGCAACTGTCCACTCCAGGTTTTTCTACCTCCCTCTTCTTCCACAAGGTTTCCTGTACTCTGCCCAAAGTTTGGATGATACATGTTGGAGAGGTTGTGGAGAGAGGGGAACCCTCCCCCATTGCTGGTAGGAATGTTACTTTGAATAACCTCTTTGGAAATCAATATGGTGCTTCCTCAGAAAATTAGGAATAGTGCTACCTAAAGATCCAGTTTTATGGTTCCTGGACATATAACCAAAAGATGCCCCACCATTCAGTAAGGACATTTTCTCTACTATATTCATAGCAGCTTTATTTGTAATAATCTGAATTTGGAAACAACTTAGATGTCCCTCAACAGAGGAATGGATACAGAAATTGTGGTACATCTACACAATAGAATACTACTCAGCAGTTATAAACAAGGAAATCATGAAATTTGCAGGCAAATGGTGAACTAGAAAAGATCATCCTGAGTGAGGTATCCAAGAAGCAGAAAGACACATATGGCATATACTCACTTATAAGTGGATATTAACAATATAATATAGGAAAAACATATTAAAATCTGTAGTTGTAAAGAAGCTAAATAACAAGGTGGACTCTAGGGAAGAGGCTGAAACCTCATTCAGAAGGACAAATAGGATAGACATTGGAAGTAGGAGAAGACAAAGAACAGAACTGGAACCTTCTACTGGGGACCTCTGAAAGTCCTCAATACCCATCAGGGTATTGATAGAGGTATCATGCACTGTATCTCTGGGTCTTTCTCCATCAACTGAAGCAATCAAAACAGACTCTGACACAAGTAACGCTATACAAATTGAGCAGGTATACTTGTATATTTATCAATATAGAACAATTAATGAAAAAGATGCCATGAATTTGGAACAACAAGGACAAAGCTTTGTCAAGGGTTTGGAGGGAGGAAAAGCAAAGGAAAGTTTGGTAGTTACATTATAATCTCCAAAATAAAAGAAATAACTAAAAATTACAAAAACAAACAAACCAAAACCATCAAATCCCCACAAATGTGCCTTCAATTCAACCTAAATTCTCTACTGAGAAATTACTATTTCCTCAGATTATTCTAGATTGTCTCCAGCTGACAGTTAATCTAATCATCATACATGCTATATTGAACACATTAGGATAATTTGTACACCTATCTTCATAAACATTTATAATTACTTTATGGTGAGAGCAGTAAAACCTTTCTTCTGGTGATTTTGAAGTTTCTATTGTCGACTGTTACACTCTGACATACTATTAAATACTAGAATTTGTTCTTCTTCGTGTAACTTCTCACCCTTTGACCAATCTCTCTCATTACCCTCTCTCTCAATCCTCCCTATTGTCACTGATAACCACTTCACTACTCTCTTCCTCCACAAACTCACATGCTGAGATTCATTGCTCACTATTTCATTCCTTTGTGACTATTTCATTCCTTTGTGATGTCAAGAGTCTACTGGGTGTTGGGGACATATTACCTACCCGACTTACAAAGAGAAAATGCAGGTATTCTGCAATATTAAACCCTTCTTATTCCCAGTGAGCCCTGGGCAAACATTTTGTTCACATATCACCAAAGCAGGAAAACAGAAAACAGCTTTGTGTAGCATCCCCTATCAGAACCTGTTTCCTTGAAAGGCTGCTGCTGTGTCTAGTTTATCTGTTTGGGGCATTGTAGTCCTGCGAGGCTGCTTTGCTCACTCGCTTTTGCTTTAAGTCTTGTAAAGTGGTTCATCTGAGTCAATTCTAGGTCAGGCCTGTAGCCTTTGTTGTCTAAAGGTGAAAGTAAACATGCCGAGAGCTAGGGAAAGAACATTTTCAATTAGGTTTTGAACTATGCAGTGACTTGAAGGAACTTAGACAATTAAGGCAATTAGGCAGAGGGAGTGAGAGTCCTTAATAAAGCCTGTGGATTTGACTTTGTTGTCCTTCTGAGTTCCAATAGAGCAATAATTTTAAAAAACACATATTTAAAAAAACTTTAGTTGGTAATGAATTTTCCTGACACTAATGTGTACAGTGACTCCGTGTGTATTTTTTTGAAAGAAGTGGAGAGGTAGGGGGAAGAAGGAAAGAAGGGAAGGAAGGGACAGATGTGAGGGAGAGGGAGGAGGAGAGGGGTCAGGAAGGAGAGAGAGCTGCTTCTAGGACTTAGCTATATCAAAACAGATGACACGGGTTCAGTTGATTACAGATATATTTTCCCATCTCCTAAAGGACTGGCTCTTTTTGACTGTAACCAAAAGCATGCCACGGAGTTATTTTAAACACGTGGTAAACATATGCCATTATTTAGATAGCTGACTGGCTGCCATTCTGCCCAAAGCAGAAGCAGCAATGGAATATGGCTAGCCATTCTTGTCCACAAATTATTAGAAGGTTCATTGGGTGTGCAAGCGAGCACATGCACACACACACACACACACACACACACACACACACACACACGCACGTACACACACAGGATGAGGAAAAGCATGTGTTAGAGCAGAGGCATTGCTCTTTCCGCGGAGGTCTGAGAATTGCTGTATTTGTATTCACCTGGGCAGCTTGCTTTTGAAATGTCAGACGACACACCACACAGCCCTGTTTGTTTGTTTGTTTGTTTGTTTTCATGTGCTCTTGTCTCTGGCCACAGGAGGCATGATCCATTCAGAAATGCAATTCTGTGTTTCTGGAACAAATCACTGCATAGGGGGAGAGACATAGCTCCTAGGCTTTAATAGCTCAGCCAAGACAGTCAGTCAGAAAAACAAAAATTCCCACAGAAGCCCTTAAGCATACTTCTCTCTCCCTGATGTAATATTCAGTTCTGACATATGGGGAAGTAGCAATGGTCCATGAATGACTGAGTAGAGTAAGATATGGTTATTTTATTGAAGACTGTCAAAGCCTCAGATATTCAAATATCTGGAGAGTTTAAAATATCAGTAAACAGGAGAGAATCTCTGACTGAACAAATTTCAGCTCTTTCTTAGGGAGAGGGCAGCCTTAGGTGGTAAGTGTCAGTCTTCCTAGCAGACAGCATAACCACCAGCCTCCACATACCTCCAGCACTTATGTGGGCTTTGCAATGCTTTGGTTAACAGTGATAAAAAACAAGCTAGCGTTGTTTTTCTAAGTCACAAAATCCTACCCTTGTCTTCCAAGCTGATTTCACTTGCAAAATATCTACTACCTGTCACAGGTCTCACATCACTGAAAACAAAAATAAATACTGCTTTCTCAAGTTATTTGCTTTTTCTCTTAATTTTCTTATTTTGCTCTTCTAACTTCAAATCACCCTTCTGGTCACCTCGTCAACACCATTATTCACGCAACTGAATGAGACTGGAGAAAAACAGCAAGCATGTTGATTTGGCTTGGTTTTAAGTTTTTTTTTTTTTTTCATGACTCTTATCTCTATGGACTCTGTGCTGCCTCATAACACCCCTCTGATTTGCTCATTCCTCACTTTCCTAGATAGTTGTGAAAAGTATTTTCTTTTATTAATTAACCTGAGAATGCCTTCTCGCCATTTGGACTTTCACTGATGGCCACATTTGCTTATTTAATTCGAATGTAGACACAAACAGAAAAGAGCCTTAGGAATCTCTCACCACTACACCCTTGGCTTATTTCCTTTCACATGCACTCCAGCTCCCCCTGCTTTACTCTTGGCATGACTGTCCTTCTTGATCTTCGGATACTCAATGAACACATGGCATTGCCACTAAGCAACACTTCTTCACTGGATATCTGTTCCTTGCTGGATTATTTCGTCAATAAACAGACTTCCTGAAATGGCTAATAGTTATAGAATGTATTTAGAAATAGGATGGAAAAATACTCATGCCTTAAACTTTTTTGGAGCTCAGGGATATATTTCCAAATAATAAAAAAAGATGAAATCTAAAATATGATTTATACTTTATAATTCCAACTACAAAATATTCTAGAAAGTTTTGCATTTAAATTACTGTGATAGATTAATAGGATGTATGAGGCATATCATACTACAAACATCAGGAACACATTATAATTGTTTCAGTTTTGTAGATTTGAGAGTGATAAAAGAACAGTACTCAGTAACAAGTTAATATTAGCACTTGTTTTGATATTATACAACTGTTACTTACAACCTAAATTTGGTACAAAAATTAAAAATTTTTAAAAATTTAAAAAGACATAAATATAAATATAAATATAAATATAGGACATGTGAATAGACACTAGCTGTTTAAATCACTCTCTTGGGTTTGATCTTGCAGGGACCTATTAAGGAAAGCTCGATGACAGTATTAATGACTTGTCAAATATATTTTGTGAATTTCTGCTAACATCTAATTTCAAAATTAAAAAGATCAAGAAAATACATACAGTTACATATAGTATAACTTATGTATGTTATAATGACTGCAGATCACTAAGTCCATCAACTATTACTTCCGTGCTAGTTTAGTAAAACGAAACAGAAATACAGAACACAACTCAAAGCAGCCAAACAGATACAGAAAACTTTTGATTCAACATCCTTCTCCAAATTTCATTTTCTTGTCCAAATCTTCCTTCTTTGACATGGTCACCTTAAGAGGGTGACCACTGTTCTGGACTCCATCATCTGTTCTCCAACTCTTCAGCAAATTCCATGCACATCTCTAAATGCTAAGGATCTGATGTCAGCCTTGTTGGTACAGAATGTCCAGTTTTCTACTCCTGTTAGCAAAGTTACCAGCAGCTATTGAGAATGAGAGGCTCCAAATCTGCTGCTTCTCTGATTAGTTTAAAAGATTACAATTCAAAGACCCAGAGAAGCTGAGAATGAGAAGGGCTCAAGGGGGGGATCCCTGTGAAGAAGGCATAGAAGAGACACCGCGGGTATCTGGGTGGAGGGTCTGGGCAAGGGAAAAGGAGAGATCAGATTGTGTGTGGGGGTGGGGAGGATGGAGGGAGAGAGTAGTGGAAAAGGCAATGGGATGGGGTGGGGGAGGTGGCAACTCTGGGTCAGGCTAGAGACCCAGTGCAGTGGTAACTCCCAGGAATCTACCAGGGTGACCCTAGAAATGAGGGGCATGGAGCCTGCACTGGCCATCTCCTTTAATCAGGAAAAACTCCTGCTGGGAAACCTTGAGATCTACCAAGTACTGGCACAAAAACCCAGCCACAAAACCTTTGATCTACTATCTGTCCTGCCTATAAGTTATGCAGGGGTAAAGGCAGTGCAGAAAATGTGGGATTGGCCAACCACTGGCTGGTCTAATTTGAGACTAGACCAGTCTCAAACTGGTCTATGGGAGGGCGGGCAACACTGACACTGCCCGGAGAATCAGGACCAAGAGGTTGGCTAACCCATAAATTTAGGATAGAAAATGATTTCTAGTGATATTTTGCTAAAAATCATAGATTGCTGCCTATCCCAATTATCAGAGATACCTCACCCAGCAACTGATGGCAATAGATGTAGAGACCAACAGCCAAACATTAGACAGAGCTCGGGAAATCCTGTAGCAGAAAGAAGGAAAGATGTAGGAGCCAGACGGGTCCAGTGCAAACTCCACTTCCCTCCAGAATCAACCAGCCTGGGCTCAATGGAGCTCACAGAGAATGAACCAACAACCAGGGAGCCTGCATAGGATTGACCAAAGGCCTCTGCATATATGTTACAATTGTTTAGTTTGGTCTTCATGTGAGACTCCTAACAGGGGAGGTCTCCAACTCTTTGGCTTGCTTTAAGGACCCTTGTCATCCTACTGGGTTGCCATAACCAGCCTCAATATGAGCTGAGGTGCCTCGCTTTACCTCAACTTGATATGCCATGGTTGTGATTGTTATCCACTGGCAACCTGCCCTTTTCTAAAGAGAAATGGAGTGGTTGGGGGGTGGGAGCAGAGGGGAGATGGGGGAGGGACTAAAGGGAGAAAAGGGAGGGGAAACTGCCTTTGGGATGGACCGAAAGAAAGTGTAGGTATGTATTAGTGTTATTGATTCTGCCAGCTCTTCCTTTTCAAACAGGATTAGTTTGATATATTCTGCACTGGCAGTTTTAGGGCTCAGGGTTCATGCTACATCTTTTACATTTTAATATTTTTTGAATGTCCAAGTACAATTTCTTTGCTGAAATGTTTTCCATATTTTTTTTTATCTCCATGACTTCTCAGTTCAAGTATGGTTCCAACTATTCTGAAGCCTCCTTGACGTTTACTATTTTATAATTTGTTTGGAACATCAAAACAGCTTTCCTTTCTTTTACTCTTTTTCTCTAAAAAAACTCTTATTTCAGTTAACAACTCACTTTTTATAGTTATTGAACTAATGGTTATAGGAGCCTTAGTTCTTCTTAGAAAATTCATTAATTCCTATCCTTAAAATTTTACCTGGGATCTGTTCATTTCTTTCCACTTAACTGTTACATATGCTAAAATTGGCTAAGTTTTCATTAGCCCTGGTGGGAAGTATTACTGTACCTCCTTAACCAGTCTTTTATTTATTTATTTTTCTTTTACTTAGATTGTATCTAGTGGAAGTTAGCATTCAATGGGGATCCCATTGAAATATGTTACACAATATTGTATAAGAGGACTATAGATGCTTAAGAAGTCAAATCCCTTTATATCCTTGCTAGAAAAACAGAAATCAAATCAATGGACACCTGATAACTGTGAATGGGAAAGAGTTACCAGTGGAGATAGATATATAGATAAAAATGTTCACTAAGGAAGCTTTTGTGGATTATGGCTATGCTCATTAACTTAACTGTGCTAATGATTTCCTAATCATGTATGTATTTGTGAGCACATATTTAAAAGGGTATTAAGTTTTATACCATAAATGTATTTCACCGAGTACAAATTCTACTCCTAAAATAGTTATGGGAGCCATGATGTTCTATTTAGTTATCTTGCATATTAAATGAGGTAGTTCACACAAAGTGCTAAGCAAGAGACTAGTTTATGTTAAGTGTACAATAAATGGTGACTATTATAACATTGTTATCACTGGTAACATAATTTTTTATGTTGCTGCCTGGAGATATGTGACAGTAATTCAGAGGAAAAGACAGGAATAATCCCTTTTCAAAGGTACTTGTGTTTTTACGTTAAATGCTTATGAGTTTTTAGCTGTGAAGAATTCTAATATAGTTTCTCCAAAATGAAAAAACATAAACAACAAACCATGAAGCCCATACAAAGAAACAAGAAATTAGGGCCCATTTTATAAAACACCATTAATGCAAATTTAATTCCTTATTTCAATACTTTTAATCTGTCCCATAAAATAAAGTCCTGTGAAATTACACAGGAAATAAAGCTAAGGACACAGAGCAGAAAGAGCTGAGGTGGTCTGTTTTGAATATCAGAAAGATCTTAGTATGGGGACCAAATATGGACTCCGCATTGCATCTCTGTCATAGCACAAAGAAAGCAAGTTTCCCATAGAAATACAATTTTCTTTTTTTTTGGCCCTGATTTCACCTTTGATTAGCTCATTGTTATGTCCCTTAGTTATTAATATCTTGATTCAAAAAAATTTGAATATATTGTATGACAATTGTTGTCCACTTTAAGGAGCTCTATCTTTGTCTACCGGACTTGCCATGCTGCTCTGTTTATCAGTAATTCGTTTATTTAAGAAGAAAAAAGTGAAAAGAGAAAGCCAGTTGTAGCAAAGGTCTGGGTGTGACTGTGTGACTTCTGACCTTTTTTTTTTTTTCAGCAACTGAATCAGATAAAACCACTTTTAATTAAAATAAATGTGCTAAAAATACCAAGGTTGCTATGGTGCCATGGAGAAAAAAATTCTGGGTGGGGGTTAAGGTAATCACTTTTAATCACTTTTAACACTGATGCAATTATTAATTTTAAATTTTATCTTCATCATCATTTGTGTGTGGGGGGGGAGCTGGGGTGAGGTGGGTGTATACACAATGCCCAAGCATGCATGTGGTTGTAGAAGCCAATTTTCCAAAGCAGATTTTCTCTTTCCACCCTGGTATCCAAGTAACAAACTCAGGTCACCGGGGTTCCTTTACAATCACATAGCCCTCTTGCGCTATCTTATGGGCAAGCATTTTATAAAAAAAAAAAATTGTTAAATGCTATCTTCAGTAGCCGCTTTTATATTCACATACCTGTGTATTTTTCTATAATTTTCAATTTATAGAGTGAAATAATTAACATATTAAAATTTGACTTTAAGGACATTTTGTTCCCAAAAACATTCAGGTTCCTGAGTTGAGGGAAAGATGTATTTTATTTTGCAGGTGTGTAGTGTGGCAAGATATTTTCCTTAACATTGTCATTTCCCATGCTTTATTTATTGTCACTGGCATAGCCACAAAAGAAAATTTTGTGTTTATATAGTATTGCAGATTTTAGGTATGCTTTTTGCCTTTTATCATCTTTCGACCCCTTTGTTTACTTGTGCAGTCAGTATGGTCTCTATCCTCTGATATATAAACCTGTTATTTATCAAACCCTGGCAACTTACACTAAGGAAATATAACTGAAAGACTTATATTCTTACACTTATTTTATTTGTCTTGGTATGCTGAATACCACTTAAAATAAGCTAGTAGCACTCACTTGTCTCAAAAGAAGATGATAGATATAAAAACGAATCTCATGTATTCTAATATTTTGTAAATAATGACAAATATGTATATATATATATATATGTATATATATGATATGCATGCACACCTATGTACTGAGAATAAAATCAAACCTCAATATACCTCACAAATACACTTGTAATGATTAGAGTCACCTACAAACAATTTATTGAACTGGGAAGAATAAAAAGTTATTCTGTGTGCTTAAACTGCTACTGAATGAGCGAGAAGAGCTGAGGAGCAGGAGTTAGACTATTCGGCTTAGGATTGATTGAGAGTCCCCACAGACTCATGTCCATGATGCAGATATTCATAAACACCCTAAGTAGTTGCACTGTCAGAACCCCCCCTACTCACAAACATGCACCTATACACACGCACACACACATGCACAAACATACACCCAATCATGCAAAGGTACGGCACACTTACAGGTGAGGGACAGGGGCTGGCAAAATGCCTTTGCATGACAAGTGGCAGATTTCACAATGTATAAGCAGGAATTTCATTTTAAAGGCACAAGTCATTCTTTAATTTCTTTACTGTTTGAAAATGGAGTGGGCATACTGTTCCTCTGTATTGGGAAAACTCACTTTTTAGTGTAGGATACAGCAAAGAGCAGATCCCTTAAAGGAGGTGGTCACTCTCTCCGGCAATAATGTAAATGTTCATCTCTATGGGCAGAGTTCAATCTCTAATGGTTGTTCTTTAATAGAGAGACATGTTTAGTTTTTTTGAATTTTGATTATTATCATTTATTACAATTTGTTCAATTTTTATCCCTTCTGTATTCCCCTCCCTTGTCTCCTCCTTCTCCCCCTATGCCCCTCTCCTAGTCAACTGATAGGGGAGGACCTCCTCGCCTTCTATTTAACCTGAGCCTATCAGGTCTCATCAGGACTGGCTGCATTGTCTTCCTCTTTGGCCTCACAAGGTTGCACACCCCTTCCCCCAGGGGAAGTGACAGGAGATAATGTCACCGAGTTCCTACCAGAGAAAGCCCTTGCTCCCCTTATTAGAGAACCCACTTGGAGACTGAGTCTATGGGCTACATCTGAGCCAGGGTTTTAGGTCCTCTCCATGCATTGTCCTTGGTAGGGATATCAGTCTCTGCAGGTCCCACAAGGCTCAGATTTTTGGCTCTGTTCAATCATCTTTTCAATCATGTTCGTAGCAGCTCTATTTGTAATAGCCAGAAGCTGAAAACAACCTAGATGACACTCAGTGGAGGAATGGATACAGAAATTGTGGTACATTTACTCAATGGAATCCTACTCAGCTATTACAAAAAGGAAATCATGAAATTTTCAGGCAAATAGTGGGAACTAGAACAGATCATCTTGAGTGAGGTAACCCAGAAGCAGAAAGACACACATGGTATATACTCACTCATAAGTGGATATCAGCCTTATAGTATAGGATAAACATACTAAAATCTATACTCCTAAAGAAGCTAAACAACAAGGAAGACCCTGGGGAAGATGCTTAATCCTCATTCAAAAGGATAAATGTGATAGACATTGGAATCAGGAGAAGACAGGGAAAAGGACAGGACCCTACCACAGAGGGCCTCTGAAAGACTCTACTGATCGAGATATTGAAGCACAGGCTCAGATTCATAGCCAAACTTTGGTCAGAGTAAGGGAATCTTATGAAAGAAGGGAGAGATAGAAAGACCTGGAGGGGACAGGAGCTCCACAAGGAGACATGTTTAGATTTTAAAACGCCATTTAGGCTGATTACTCTTGTAAAGATTTACAATAGTGATTAGAAAAGAAGGCTCAGATTCTCCCTGCACATGGATCCGAGATTCCTCTGATGCAAGCAGTGTGACCAGGAGCAAGCTTTGTAACTTCTGTGATTCTGTAGAAGTAAATGGATGCCCTTCCAATTATCATCACAAGCAGAGAGTTCCATGTGTTATTCACATATTACCTCTGAGTCTATGGGCTACATCTGAGCCAGGGTTTTAGGTCCTGATATTGACGTTATTTAATTAGTGCAGGCTATACAATTGTAGGGTCTTTTAAAATATTTTTAAATGAGAAAAGCAAAAAATTTTATTACATTTACAGAGGGATCTTCACATGGGATTGCTTTAAGAAGAATTTGGGCAAAAGTAGGGTTTTCATATTTAAACAAATTACTTTAAATTAAAATTTCCCTTCATGAATAAATTTTATTTCAATCAAATTCACTCATAACTCTGTCTCTCTAATTCTTCCCCATTTCCTTTCCTCCCACACCCCTTCCAATTTTGTGTCTGTTGGCTACCCCTCATGACATTTGTACCACTTTTACATCATTGGGCCTATCTTGTCAGGCAATCATTACTGTAACTTACAGTGCTCACAGGTGGGTAAGGCATCTAGAACATTTTCTCTTCTGATAGCCTTCCCAGCACAGGGAAGGTGCGTCCAGATCAGTGCCAGCTTGATTTCTCTAAGACCTGTGACTGACATGTGTATTGTCTTCAAAACTAGGCTTTTACTTTAAACTTCTGTTGTGCAGCCAAATGTAATGGCAACATCCTCCATTGTTTCAGAGACCTCCCAGACTCCCTTGTCTTAAAGGAAAGTATCCCTCAACCAGTTCAACTTGTTTCGTAGACTTTTGTTTCTGGGAGAAGGATTATGTGGGATAATTCCAACCAAACTATTTTTGCAAATACATTTTTTAAGCAAAAGGAAAAAATGAAGGTAAGGGGAATTAAATGGAAAGAGGATAGGAAAATATTGTGTGTGGAGGACAGGTCGTCAATGGTGGCTAAATAATATTAAGGATATTTTTTAAAACTGGATGGAAACCTAGTATTTTGTAAGCTTACACATACACACACACACACACACACACACACACACACAGAGTTGAGTTTTATTGAAGATACCTGAAGTTATATAGGGCTGTCAAGGGACTCTGACATAATTTTTAAGAATGCATTTTATTACTACAGAATTAACGTTAGGACTTTAGATTCTAAGAAATTGTCTCAGTAGGAACTTTATGCAAGGTCAATTTCATGAGTAAAATATACCCACCGAGTTGCCAAGCATTCAAGGAAGCTATTACTCTTAGGGGAGAAGTGAGCATGTAAGACAAATTAGAATAATTTAGTTTGATATAATATGGAAATGTTTTTGCATTTCCATGATGAGTTGGGACTTGGATCCTCAAGAGAAGAAAACATCGTTGCACTTGTTATGGAGAAATAGAAATGATGGGGCTAGGACACAGAAAACTGGCAGGGAGGAGCTACAGACCTCAAAGAAGCTGAAGACTGTGCTTTCAGGGATGTCATAGTTTTCTTCCAAGATTAAATCATTTGGTTTGCTGCTCATGTGTGGCATCAGTAGGCTTCTGAAAAATACGTGTCTGCATGATCACCAGGTCACTTGTCAATCAGAATCAAAGAAAGTGCTTGTGCTAGTGTGAGGAACAGTGTGATATAGAGAAAGTACCAGTGGTCTGTGCATCTCTAGTCTCAAGTATATAGAAATGACCCATTAAAGTTGTCCATTGCAGAGGTGGGTGCAAGGCATGCAAGCTGGCTGAGGTGGCTCACAGCATAGCACAGACTCAGTATTTGCCAGCCTGAAAAACCCTTATTAACTGGCTATGTTAAAGGAGGAAATCTGTAGGTATCAGGTTTCTGATATCTACAGCTGTCTTCAGTTTGGCACCAGCCTCCTTGTTTTGTCCTGTTGCTATCTCTACGTCTGCTCCTGTGTTGGAAGATAGCCTCATGGTGGGGACAACAGCTGCAGATTTTTGGCCTCAGGGAGGAAAAGAATCGTGTCTCTTCATTTCCTAGAGTACATACAACACCAGGCCATGACTTTTTATGAAGACAAATGTTCATTCAGAAGCTGATGCTTACTTGTGTTTATTACCCATAGAGCTCTCAGACTATGACTTACAATATGAAATCTTATTTCTTCTCCATCAACCTCCTGATAGAAGCATGTCAATTTGCTCCTTACAAGTGATCTTCAAACCACCATTCTCCTTGAGCCTATTGCACCTCTTTTATATCCTTAGAAATTGTGCCCAATTCTCCTAGCTCAAGAGAAAATGGGAACTTTTTCTTCATGGCACACATTGATTCATATATTTACTCAATATTAAACGTGCAGTAATATGATTGACAGTGAAAACATGCATAGCTATCAGATGGGAGACCTCATTCCAGTTCCAAACATGTCTGACACAAGATAATCACATTAGCTTTCAAAAGCCTCTTTGTTACAGCTGGAAAACCTCACATGAAGGAAAGCTCTATTTAGCACTGGCTATAGTCTACTGGGTTCTATGAAAAGCCACTACAATTTAGTTTTCTAGTGTGATATGTGTAATTACGTGCATTTATGTGTATTGAGTGTGACACATAAATATGAGTGAAAGTGTCAACAAAAGAGAAAAGAATGTTGGATTCTCTGGAGTTGGAGTTATGGGTGCTTATGAGCTACCAAACTTAGTTGTTGAGAACTGAATTCATATCCTCTGCAAGAAAAGTATATGCTTTTAACTGCTGCATGAGTGATATCTCTGGGCTCTCTTACTCATTTTTCTTTTCTTTTCTTTTTTTGTTTTCTCTCTTACTTTCTTTCTTATTTTTTGGAATTTTTAAAATTAGTTCTTAAATAACCTCCTACAATATGTAGGCTTCATATTCACTTCCTATCCCAAGTTCTCCCAGAGCCACTCTCCCAGTTCCTACCTGCCCAATTTTGTGTCATTTCTTTATATAAAACCCATAGAGTCCAGTTTTCGGTACCTTTATACTTTTGGATGTGTAGAATTCTATTGGAGTACGGTTGCCCTACTGGAGGTCACACTCTTAAAGAAAACAGAATTGTCCTATCCCAGCAGTTATGCACTGTCAAGAGCTCCTCTGGTAGGGATGGAGCTTTCTGACCAAATACCTTCTTTATTTTGTCATGTTTGTGTGGCTTGTGCTTATACAGGCCTTGTACACACTGTCACACCAACTTTAAGTTCATATGTGCAACTTCCCTGTTTTGAGTAAAAAAAAAAATTCTTATATTTCTCCTACCTACTGTGGCTCTTATAATCTTTGTGTCTACTCTTCTGCTATGATCCCTGAGCCTTTGGAATGGGAATTCCTATGAATAGGCAGGTGATAGGCCCTAGGGGAGAGCCTACCACTATTGAATAGAATTAACATTAAAATTACTCCTGATGACTTTTCATTATAACCATTGATTAGTGCATCTCTTAATCCTCATCAGAAACACTTCATATTAGATGGTGATTAACATATTGACTCACAATTGATCAAGAATAAGAGATTATGAAATACTTAGCTCTAAATGTGATTCTGTATAACACCTTTCATTTTTGAAGCTTAAGAACAGTTTTGTAGAGAAAATGACAGGGAATGCAAGCTGGGAGCTTGGTAGCTGCTGGGAGCCAGGAAATGAGAGAGAGAGAGAGAGAGAGAGAGAGAGAGAGAGAATGAGAGAGAGAGAGAGAGAGAGAGAGAGACATGGAGCTTGTAAGCAGGCACATGGGTGTGTGGTTGGAGGCAGCCTATTCGTGGTAGTTGAGATACAGCTTCAGAGAAGAAGATAAAGACAATCGACAACCCCAAAGAACCAGGGAAGTCATGCCCAGACGTTGGCAAATATCTGAAAGAAAAAGCTATAGAAAGAAAGGAAAGCAAAAAAGAATCAGTGTTCAGAAATAGAGGCCGGTTGTTCTCTGCTACAAGATAGAAATTGTGTATGGTTCTGCCCCAATATATATAACAGAAATGACTGCTAACAAGTGCAGCCCTTTGATACCTATAAAAATTCCTTTTCTCAACAACTCAGAAATACAACACAAATGGTTTATTGAGAATGCTATCTCCAAAATCTTGGAATGAATACTTATACTTCTGTCAGACCAACATTCCCTAAAAATTTTAGGAGAGTAGATTAAACCTCACTTCTGGTCTACTTTGAGTATCTCTTCTTTCATTGTTAGTATAATTTTATTTTATTTTTTTCAAATCTTCACTCACGACAGTCTGGACTGAATGTCTTCTTTCAGAATCCTTACTATAGAAGGCAGATATTCCTGATTCTTTTCAATTGCAGATGTTCAAAAATCTCTTTATGAAAGCCCAGTGAATGGATTTGAAAAGACTACTCCGACATGCACTGATAAACTCTTATGAATAGAGGTTATGAATGTCTAATTTGAAGATCAATTGTCTGGATTTGTATCCCGAGTTTTCCATTTACAAGCTATGCAACATTAAAGAGACATATTTAATGCTTTTGCATCTTAATTTCCTTATCCATAAAATAGTGACAGTAATAACATCTGCAACATAGAGAAATCGGCTTTAAACAGAAACATGCATATATACATATGTGGAAATATATACATATAACATTGCAGATATTCAATAAATGATTTTATTTGTAGTTCTGAACACACAGTGGCTTCTCAATATATTGAAAATAAGGTATTAGTGTCAGTTTTATTCATACGTATTCTTTTAGCTTTTTATTTTTAGTGACTATTCATTATGGAATATTCTTTTCTCTGATTTTGCAATATAGGCAAAAATTGCTGTTTTATTCATGGGAGGAAGGTGAACAGTTCTAAAGTAGGAAATGAAAGTTAAAACTCTGAGTCCAAGACAAGCTCAGATTTCACTCACCTCAGGCTCCAGTAGCATAATATCTCCAATCACTGCTCCATCCTCATCCCCACGGCTGTACCATGTAACCTTTATTCGTTTCCTACCCAACGGAGCATGCTGCTATAGTGCAAGCACACACTATGCCTGCAATCAGTATGAGAAGCACTGACAATTCACAAGAAGGTTCTGACAAATAAATGATTCTGAAACTCTATTTTTGGAAACAGAGACCCACATGTCGCACAAACACATATACACACCTCAGTGTTGTGGTAGAAGATTTTTTTTTTTAATTAAAGGCTTTGCATGAAAGTTTTCTATTTGAGGCCACTCATGAAATCTGACATATCTAACTTTCTATAATTATGCTGTCAGTCCTACACTGCTGTTTCTAATTATATTATTTGGCAGTTTTTCATCTTCTTGACATTGAGTAGATTACAATAAAATGATAAGGATAAATATAATTTCTGGCAGGTCGTATTTCATGGGCTATGATTTTTCTTCTGCTTTTTGAAGCCGAATCTTAAAAGGAAGTATTATTGAAATGCTACAACAGTTTCGGGAGCAAAGTGTCTTTGTTGGAATCACATCTGATGATGTTGATGAGTTGTCTTTCCTACAGAAATGAGAGGTGGTATGTGTAGTAGCTAAAGGTGCATTCCACTGCTTGTGTCATTTATTCATCTGTTAACTTCTCTCTGACACAGCATTTCTAGCTTATAAAATGGAATTGTGACATTAGTTTATTCATAGCATGATTGTGTGGAGTAAATTAATTAGCGTATCTGAAGAGTACCATCACATAGGAAATACTGGATAAGAGGTAGCTCTAAAATAACTTCCAGTAAAGGATATGCCTAGGGTAGATTCTTTTCTTGTTAGGAAGGAATGAGTGCATTTTACATATGAAAAGAACAAAAATTTGAGGAGAACTTGGATGGGAGGTAGTCATTGAAATATCCTCTTCCCTTAAACTCATATTCTATCTTAATTGGCAATGTAGAGGTGTTTGAAGACAAAAACTTTGAAAGATAATTACAAGCGTGGAACTTCCATGAATTTAATTTGCAACTTTCTAAGCCTTTTCCAAGTGACAGGAAGCAAGCTTTCAGGCCAGGGAGGATAGAGGGATTAGTTAACAGTTTCTAGAGCCCGAAGTCTCTCCTTACCACCTGACCACACTGGGCGCTGGATCTCTGAAGTACTCACAGTCCTCAGAACAGTAGTGGGTAAGACTCAGGTACTAATCAGCCATTCAGTCTATTTCAGCTTGTCCTAGGATAGCACTAGGTGTTCATAGTCATTGTTTGTTTTCAAGCCTGAAAAGGTTATTAGATTCATTGCTTTAAAAAAATTAAACCTTATGCAGTAATACCTCATTTCTTTTCAGTCTGAAGAATCTCTCTTTTTCTCTCTCCTGCATTTGAGAACAGTGTTCATCCTTTTATTAACTTCTTGTGCCTCTTACGGAACAGCTTTCAAGGAGCAGAGAGGCAAGCAAACCTCACCTTTCTGCAAGCTCCTGTGACCTATCACCAAAGAGGATTTGGGACTATGACCATTTCTGTAAGTGGTACCGTCTGGCAAGCACCATGTGTAGTTTGGCTGCTGTCTCAGAAGACAACAGTCCACATGCTTCAGGTCCTTGGCAGCCATGTGAAGTCCTTGTCTCCCCTTATGCTGTTCAGCTTCTCATGTGCCTTGTGGGGAGTTGCAAGGGTGACTTGGAATGACAGAGCTGCACTGGCGCAATCCAGAGCACACCTCTCCTGTAGCTTGTTCCCTCCCACTGGAGTCAATGGTGGATGCCAGGTGTGTCTAGTGGCCTGCCAGCTGTGGGCCTCCAGCTCTCACCCTGGCCTCATCTCAGGACAGAGCTATAGACATGATCGATATCATCCGAGGCCCACACTGTGGGTAATCTGGCGTTATCACCTTGAGATCATGGCACACACTGCTGTCCACATCATCCAGAATCATCCACTGCTGGGCCATGTTGTCTTTGATGACAATCCTGCCGTTGAGGCATAAGCCCCACTTGCAGCACTGTAGAAAGTCAGCCAGATGCTGATCCATCAGGTGGCCTATCAACTGCTTGATCCAGATCCCATCATAGGAGCTGAGCTCTAGGCTAAAGTTCTGCACGCCACAGCAGAAGTAATTCCTCACTCTCTTGGCCCCTTCCAGGTAGGTCTTCACTTTGGCTAGAAAGTTCTCTGTAACTTCCACCATGCCCTCTACCCTGAAGAGTGGCAGGAAGTGCTTGGTGATCCTTCCAATGCCAGCTCTACAGTGGAGGGCAGGGGAAGTCCTAGTATTGTTTGGCGCTTCCATTAAAAAACTCTGTAGAAACTTCCAGATGTTGAGGTCAATATTAAAGATGTGACCATACGCTCAATCTTCTTCCAGTAGATCCTGGCCTTTGAATAAAACTGTTTCACATCTTCAGTCACTTCACTTGTCATGATAGCACCAGCCATACTGTCACTAGCCATAGCTCTGCTCTTCTGTGTTGTTGCTCCAGGGACCCAGGAGACAAGGATGAGTTGACGAGGAGGTTGGCCAGGACTATTGCCCAGGGCAGGATCTCAAGAATCTCCCTTTTTATCGCTTCATCGTACCATCATTGGGCTAATATACTAGCATTCCATTGATTTTTACATTTTCAATCACTACATCCTAAGCATCACTGCTAAATCCATCTCCTGAAAGTCAAGTTGAGTCTATGACCTTTGACTTGGTTCTTGTCAAAGCACTAAGATCTCTGGGTACATTTAATTTCAACCTTGTCACACACTGAACTGCTCTGCTGTACTCAGAATTTTATGATTTGTTGTTCTTTAAATTTGTTGCAAACCTTTCTTTTTCTTCCAAATTTAATGGCATATCTCTCCATTCTTTGAAATTTAGAATATAACCTAATATGTACACGTCAGGATAAATTGTTTCTATATAAAAGGAAAGGGAATATGGGTGATTTAAAACCACTTGTGGTTTTAAAACATGTCCTCCAAAAATAAGTGTTGGAAATGTGTGGTGAAGCATTAAAGGTGACTAGGTCTTGAAGGCTCCTCCCCTTGGGAGCAAGATTCTTAAAAAGGAATCTTCCTGCACTGTTCATTTGCTTTTGCTTTCTATCTTGATTCTTGAAACTATGTTTCAAGTTATTCACTATGTTTCAAGGTTATTCACTAAACCTCCAACAACTTACCAAAGTTCAGTGTTTTGATATGGGACTTCACAGTGTCTGTAATTATAATAATAAAATTCTGTGTTTTTTATATAAATCACTCATTTATTATAATAATACTATGAAAAAAGCCTATTCTTTTAATAATTACTCAATAAACATTCCTTAATCAGTATCTAGTACCTTGAATTTCCCCAAGTTCTGAAGAGTTTAATTTATAATCCCCTTCCTTGTTTAGAAGAAACATGTTTGAAAATTAGCAGACAAATAATGAGTTTCAATATGGCATCGCATACTCAGTTTGTTCTAATTTCACTACCTCTCCTACTGCCCTCTACTGTTTCTCTCTTAATTCTTGCTCATCACCTCACCTCAATAGTCTTGTCTCTATTTTTGTCACACACACCAATCACTGCTTTTGTTGCCCTATTCCCTTAAGATCTTTCCTCCTTTCTCATTATCTGCTATGTAGTCTCATGTCTGGACACACACAATTAAATCTTGATTCCTTATATGAGAAACCATATTTTGTTTTGTTTTTCACTTCTTAAAAATTTATTTATATTTTTATAAATTACAGTTTATTCTCTTTTTATCTCTGCTGTAGACCCTTCCTGCATCCCCTCCCAATCCCACTCTTTCTCCCTCATCTCCTCCCATGCCCCTCTCCAAGTCCAGTGATAGGGGAGGTCCTCCTCCCTTCCATCTAACCCTAGTCTATCAGGTCTCATCAGGACTAGCTGCATTGTCTTCCTCTGTGGCTTGCCAAGGCTGCTCCCCGTTTAGGGGTAGGTGATCAAAGACAGCCACTGAGGGTTTTTTTTTTTAGTCTAAAATAATCCATTGTTTCATAAATTTTTCTACAGATATAATAGTTTTGTTTGTATTTATACCTGGATGTATGTTTCACATGTTCTTTATCTATTCATTTGGTAGCGATAAGGGTTGGTTTTATTTCTCAGCTCTCTTGAGTAGTACTTCAGTAAACAAGAATGACCAAGTATACCTAAGAGTACTTTGATAAATGCCAGGTATTTGATAAGTACCACGGGAGAAAGAGAATAGCTTGTTCATGTAGCACTTTCACGGTTACCTTTTGGAGAAACTTCTATTCTGATTTCATAACGGCTGTCCCAGTTTATCCTTCCAACAGCAATGTAGAGAATTCAAGTTCAAAGTTTCTCACATCCTGATCAGCACTTGCCATTATGATGGAATGAGACAGAACCTGAAAGTAAGTTTAATTTCTCTGGTGGCTAAGGATATTGAACTGATTTGATGTTTTTTTGACATTGGTTTTTTATTTTGTTTTATTTTTTAACTGTTCTGTTTTGGGGGGCACTTTTTGATTGAAAAGTTTGGTTATTTGGAGTTTGAATTTTGTAGTACTCTTCTAGATATTCTACTTTGTGTAGGGCTGGCAAAGATATTTTACTAGTCTGTAGCTTATTTCTTAACTGTACAAAAACACTTTAATTTTATGAAATCCCATTTGATAACTCCTGGTATTATTTCCTAAGCTATTTGAATCAATTTCAGAAAGTCTGTGTCTCTACTCGTATCATGCTATATTTTCTTTATCCTTTCCTCCAACAATTCCAGAGCTTTGGAATTATGCTTTTAAATTAATTTTGACTAAGAAATAGTAATTTTATTTCACTCTTCTACAAATGGATAGATTTTTTTTTTTTTTTTGCATCATTTGTTGAAGACACTGGCCAGTGTATATTTTCAAATCTTTGTCAAAAATCAGGCAGATGAGGTTCTTTGGGTTTGGTTCTGAATATCAGAATTTATTTGTTATGGTGGTTCTACTATATAACCTGAATTAGATCTTAGGAGATCTTTAGCTTTGCTTCTGCTTGCTTATTTCACTTGTTTTTTTTTTTTTTTTTGTTGACACAGGTTTTCAAAATGAAGCCCTGGGTGACTTTGGAACTCGACTGTATAAATCAGGCTTACCTGAAATTCAGAGGTTTACCTCTTTCTGCTCGTTCTTCAAGTGCTAGAATTAAAGGCATGTGTCACCACATCTTGCCAGGACTGTTATTTTGGGTCAGTATTGTATCGTTATCCAGGGTTGAGTTTCAATATAAATTTATGTTTTGTTTTGATTTTTATTTTGTGAAGAATGTTGTAAGTTATTTTGGGATTTCAGTGAATCTGAAGATCACTGTTGCTAATAGCTTTTCCTTATTAAATCTGCTAACCCATGAGCATACTGTCTAGTGGGAGTTGCGCCTTCTAGTGTCTTTTACAACTTACTGTTTTCAAATTCTCATTAGAGCTCTTTTTTGCAATACTTTAAAATATATTTTTTAATTTATTCACTTTGTATTCCAACTGTAGTCCTCTCCTCTGTCCCCTCCCAATCCTGCCCTCCCGCCCTCTAATCCTCCCTTGCTCCTCCCACAGTCCACTGATAGGGGAGGTCTTCCTTCCTTTCTATCCGACCTTAGCCTGTCAGGTCTCATCAGTACTAGCCACATTGTCTTCCTCTGTGTCCTGGTAAGGAAGACCCCCCACCACAAGGGACAGGTGATCAAAGAGCTAGCCACTGAGTTCATGTCAGAGACAGTGTCCCTGTTCCCATTACTAGGGCACCCACTTGGACACTGAGCTGCCATGGGCTACTTCTGTGCAGGGGTTCTACATTATCTTTATGCATGGTCCTTGGTTGGAGTATTAGTTACAGAAAAGAACCCTGAGCCCAGATTTTTTGGTTTTGTTGCTCTCCTTTGGAGTTCCTTTCCCCTCCAGTTCTCTCTATCTCTCCCTTCTTTCATAAGATTCCCTGCACTCTGTTCAAAGTTTGGCTATTTGTCTCATCATCTACTTTGACACCCTGATGGACAGAGTCTTTCAGAGGCCCTCTGTTCCCTGTTTTCTCTCTCTTTCAGTGTCTATCCCATTTACCTTTCTGAATCAGGATTGAACATTTTACCCAAGGTCCTCCTTCTTTCTTAGTTTCTTTAGGTGTACAGATTTTAGTATGATTATCCTATAGGATTATACCTAGGAATGATTTGAAGCTATTGTGAATAGGATTGTTTTCCTGATATTTTACTCAGAGTGGGTCATTATTTGTATATATAGTTGTTGATTAAGTGGTTTTCATATCCAGTTAGTTACATTATTAAACATTTTTCTTTCTCAGTTTTAAGACTTTCATAGTTGCATTGTTTTCATTTCAGATTTTGGTGAAAATATTTTCAGCTTTTACAATTTAATATATTTTTTTCATTCTTTATTAAATTACAGAGTTGGGGTTATTCTTTCTTCTCCTAACTTCTTTGGGACTTTTCTTACAAAAGACAGTTGAGCTTTGTCAATAGCCTTGTTTTTAATATATTGAGATGCTCCTATGATTATTGTCACAAAGGGTATTTATATGTTGTATAGCATTTGATGACTGGCACGTGTGGAAACTACTTTGAATTCTGGGAATAAAAACATCTTGATCATGATAGTTACTGTCATTGCTCTTGGTTGCTCAGCAGAACTGGGTGGTGAGACACTACTTCTGAAGATATAGGACTCATTGATAGCGGGGCTTAAAGAAATAAAGCCAGAACTTTCGTGGAAACTTTTCCTTTTGGCTAACTTTCATACTGCCTAAGGCTTCTATGCTGGGTGCTGGCTGAGAAAAGACATCAATGGTATTGGAAGGCACTGAAACCCTCATGTTACAATACCAAATTCCCATTACAGAGCTCTTTAGGATTATACCCAGGAACTGAACACATGGGTTCAAACATGGCATGAAGGTTATAGGGCTAGCCAGCTAACTGTTCTTGGGTTGGTGATGAGGCCTTCTCTACAGGATGAAATTCACACCTGGTACTGTAATCTGGCTATTTCTCTTCTGTGGTGTATAGACCCTTAGTCATGACTCCATAAGCTACCCTGTCTTCCTCCAGTTGGTTCTTTTGGCTTGTTTGTCTGTGTTGGACATCATTTCTCTGGAATTTTAGGCTGACATCAGGAAGGCAATTGCATTTCAGTGTGGTTGATCTCATGTAGCAAATAAATGATCCTGGCTGCTTCTCCTGAGAGGGCTGTAGACCCCACCTCACTTTCTTTCGTTTCTCTGAATCATTCTTTCTTTTTGGGCACTGTCCCATTATCCTTCTAATCCCTTTGTGTGTTGATGATATTCTTCTGCTCTTTCTCTGATAGGAATAGAGTTTATACTCTTTATTGTTCACTTTTCACATTCATCTAGTCACATAGAAGCAGCTTCTAATTCAGCATATTATCCCACAAACCATATTTACTTGAATGCCATGTAAGTTGGTTTGAGAATAGGTCTCCACAGAACTTTTCAAACTGATAACCCACTGTGTCAAGTAACTCTATTTGGTATTTATTTTATTATATTTATATTCTTCTTTTTTTTTTTTGGTGGTGACTACTAACAACACCTATAATATCCCAGGCAGTACAGTAACTATTTTATGTGATATCTCCCATTCTTCTGTCAGCAACCCTGGAATCAAGATGGTTTATTTTTAAACTAAAGTTTGTAAACTGAGGCTTGGTAAATTAAGTTACTTTCCAAAGAAATGTCTTTCTAAACATAAATTGGGAGTTATAACTCTGAGGTAATATTGCTTCAATCTGATGAATGCAAACAAAAAGTAGACTTTCTGTAACATTGGTTTTGGGCTTATTTCCCAGGAGCTGACACAAAATGTGGAGCTGAGAAGCAACTTTATTAAGGAATTATGAAACTACTCTGGTAGTTTGTAGCCCTTTTTCTCATCTTCACAAGGTTTGTACATTGTCAAACTTAGAAATTAATAAAGATTTAACAGTGTTGTGTATTTATTTCCTCCAAATGGAAACATTTCTTGAAAGAAAGAATATTGCTCATAATATAAAGAAAGCTCTAAAATCTTATAAGTCTGAAGATGCTTGTAAAACTTAAGACTCAAGAATCCTTCCCCAACACTAAATGAGCTGAAAACAGTCGCCTACAAGAGGGGCAGAGAACTTCAAGGATGAAGCTTTTATGAGTCATCCATACTGGGATGGATCTTCTCACTAAGTAATATTGCCCAAAAGTCATCAAATTCCTCTAATTAATCTGTCATCTATGTTCCACTAAACAACCTCAATAAATGCTTTGGCTTACAAGACTGGACTTGGCTAGAATCATTCTTAGGTCTCTTATTAGTGTACTATCTAGAGTAAATTTTTTCATATATCTCCAGGAACAGCTGAAGAAGATGCATTTAGATGTCATGGCATTTAATGCTGCCATATGATAGAATGGAAACATGTCAGGTAACACATAGAAGTCGCTGAAGTAAGACTTATGCTCCTTAGTAGTTGTACCAAGGTTCAAGAAACAAGAGGTAAACTATATCCCAACTCCATTTGTGAAATAACCAAAAAATAAACAGTGATGCTAATAAATATTACTTATGTGAATTAATGAAACAACTAAAAAATAGGCTACATGTACTGTATCTATGTGAAAGTATATGTTACATACTGTGTGATTTCTTTTGTGTTCCAATAAGAGCAATCTTCTTACATTAAAAAGAACATTTAAAATTTTATTTATGACCTAGGCTTTTCCTTAAATCAGTGGTTCACAACCTTCGTAATACTGCAAAACTTTAATACATTCATTCATGTTGCAGTAACCCCAACCATGAAATTATTTTCATTGCCATTTTATAAAAGTAATTTTGATTCTGTTATGACTCTTAATGTAAATATCTGTGTTTTCTGATTCCCATTAAAGCATCTCAGATTCCCAAAAGGTTGCAACTCAAAGGTTGAGAACCACTGATTTAAGTGGAAGTAAGGAAGTATGTGTGTGTGAGAGAGAGAGGGAGAGAGAGAGAGAGAGAGAGAGAGAGAAAGAGATAGACAGAGAGCAGAGAGAGAGATTTGGAAAAAATTCTGATCTCTCATTATGAGAAGATATATTGGTTCTGCTTTCTAAATGCTCTTGTATGTTATGTTAAATGCATTAGAAAAAAATTGCTATCCATTTTAATTTTATGTATTTGTGAGTGTATATATGTATATATAAGCATATTTTTATATAAACATATATTTATATATACATTTGAAGCAATGGAAGGCTAAAGAAGATTTTCTGCTAAGGAAAAGAGGAAATAATTCTTGTATTTGAGATTATGCTACATTTTGTGCTTTTGATTCCACATTCCTTTCTTAAGTTATCAGGTTATGCAATACTTTTTGTCAGTTTTGTTTTGTTTATGAGCTTAAGAGGTAAAATAACAAGGAAGGCAACTAATTGTTCAATGCTCTATAATTAAAATGAAGAGTGGATTATGCATGTGGATATGCACATTTTTTTCTTAGAAGAGAAGCAATTTATTTTGCCTTAGAGTGCTTTATAGCTTTAAATACATAGATTTTGGAAGGGCCAATTGGAGTGCTCATATCCATCAAGAAGCTTTGCTTTGCAGTGTGCCCTCTGGACTAGCTAGCTCAAACAGATGGCCCACAGTCTCTATTAAAGGTCAATTGATTTGTGGCTTTGGCACATAAGTAGGTGAGGAGATTTCAAATTCTGTACTAATAAGTAGCTCACAGCATATATTCTGAAAATTCAAATGTCATTATATAGCTATTCCCAATCATCAGAGAAAATCTTGGTATCTAACTCTAAATCCTAAATGAAGCTCAAGTTCATAGTCTGAAATTTAGCACAGAAACTACTGCACTGTCCCTGCTCCCTTATTTGGTCTATTAAACAAATCTTTACATGATTGTTGAATGGGTCTTGCAGTCAAACAGCAAGTTTACTCAGTTCACTTAATCAGAAGTGGGGTTTTGCTTGGCCACATACCACTGTTCCTCATACACAGTTGTCAGTCTTATGCAAGACTTTCTTTTACCAGTTTGGTTAACAAAATTGCTCTTTCTTTTACATGCCTTTAGCCCTTGCTGTGCATTTCATTAGTTTAACTTTTAACAGTTTAATGATGTTAATTTTTTAATGCAACTTTTTTGCTCTCCATGTGGTGTGTTAAAATTGGGCCTCTCATACTTCCTGTTATGGACAGGGAGGAAATAATTGGGCCTCAGCAAGCATTCTAATCAGGTCATTTTCCTTGTGTAATGGAAGAAAGGAGTATGCCTGAGGCTTTGGCCTTTTCTCATCAGCTCTTATTCTTCTGGGGGCTTCATTAACCACTGAATCCTTAGACATAATTTCCCGAGTAAGTAATTGGAGAGGTACCAGTGATTTATTTCTTGTTTCTGAATGCTTCTTATAACGCTTACTTGCAAGTTAAGTTGGCAACTAAGGTAGACACATCCACCCCACAGTGGACCAATGCTCTACATCTGGTTTACACATCCTTTACTTCTAATGTCTATTATCTGTCTGATGACACTTAGAACAGTGTTTTTTAACCTGCCTAATACTGTGAGCCTTTAATAGAGTTTCCCATATTGCGGTGGCCTTATCCATAAAATAATTTTTGTTACTACTTCATAGCTTCAAAACAGTAAGTTTGCTACTGCTATGAATTATAATGTAAACATTTTTTGAGACAGAGGTTTGCCAAAGGGGTCACTATCTGCAGGCTGTGAACTGCTGATTTAGACTAACAAGTACTTATCATAGAAAATGCATTTTTAATACAGGTCACAGGTCAAGTTCTGTGATATTATTTTCTTCATAACAAAAGCCATCTGTCTTACTATGTTCTTAGTACATTTGTACAGCTGAAATCATGTCACATAAGTAAAGTTGATTTCTGTCCATGGTAGGAACATCTAGAGAAGGAACAGTAGACAGCTCCCCAGTGTTTCTGGATATTTTTTTATTTTAGTCTTTTTATTTTTATTTTTTATTAATTACACTTAATTAATTTGTATCCCCCAATAAGCCCCTCCCTCCTCCACTCCCAGGCCTACCCTCCCTCCCCCTTCTTCACGCATGCCCCTCCCCAAGTCCACTGATAGGGGAGGTCCTCCTCTCCTTCCTTCTGATCTTAGTCTATCAGATCTCATCAGGAGTGGCTGGATTGTCATCTTCTGTGGCCTGGTAAGGCTGCTCCCCCCTCAGGGGGAGATGATCAAAGAGCAGGCCAATCAGATTATGTCAGAGGCAGTCCCTCTTCCCATTACTATGTAACCGACTTGGACACTAAACTGCCATGGCTACATCTGTGCAGGGGTTTTAGGTTATCTCCATGCCTGGTACTTGGTTGGAGTATGAGTCTCTGGGAAGACCCCTGTGTTCAAATTTTCTGGTTCTGTTGCTCTCCTTGTGGAGTTCCTGTCCTCTCCAGATCTTACTATTTCCCACTTCTTACATAAGATTCCATGCACACTGCCCAACAGTTGGCCATAAGTCTCAGCATCTGCTTTGATGGTCTGCAGGGCAGAGCCTTTCAGAGGCCCACTGTGGCAGGTTCCTAGCTTGTTTCCTGTTTTCTTCTTCTTCTGATGTCCTTCCTCTTTGCCTTTTGGGATGGGGATTGAGCATTTTAGTCAGGGTCCTCTCTCTTGATTAGTTTCTTTAGATGTGCAGATTTTAGTAGGTTTGCAGGTAAATGGTGAGATCTGGAAAGGATCATCCTGAGTGAGCTGTCCCAGAAGCAGAAAGACACACACTCACTCATATAGACATGCAATATAGGATAAACCTGCTAAAATCTTTGTTTCTGGATATTTCAGAGATGATTCTCTGTGATGCTTATGATATTTCCACAGATATAGATATTTTTTTTTCTTCCAGAGGAATGTCAAGCTGGAGTAGTGTGGCAGGAAGATAAAGTACATGCACAAGCACTTATTGACCACGTTGTACCCTATTCTATTTCATTTGATTTTATTCTTAATTACGGGTGCATTGGGGATACCCATGTTGAGCCAGAGTGTATCAGAGTCCCTCTGTCTGGAGTTACAAGCAGTTACAAACTGCACTATGTGGGTGCTGGGATCCAAACTCAGGTCTTTAATTGTAGGTACACTTAATTTCTGAAAAAATGTCTCCTGCCTCAATTTTCTCCACTAATGTTTGCAAAAGCCATGTTCTGGTAGACCATTGGTTCTCAACCCGTGGGTTACAACCTGTTTGGCAAAACTCTACCTCAAATAATATTTATATCAAACACAATTCATAACAGTTCCAAAGTTACAATTATGAAGTAGCAATGAAATAATCTTAAAGAAATATATTAAAGGGTTGAAGCATTAGGAAGGTTGAGAACCACTGCTGTAGACTGAAAAAATATTTTCTTCTATACAGGTATTTTGCATGGTTTTCCTAGTACTGTGTTTAATCTTTTTTTTATTTCTTTTCTTTAAACTTTTGCATTTTATTTTTATTATCTTTTGATTTTTTATGTAACTATATTGTGTGACGCTTTTATATTTTCATCATTATTATTTACAATTTATTCAATTTATGTCCCAGTTATAGCCCTCCCTCATCTCCTCCCTGTCCCATCATCACTCCCTTTTCCTTCCCTTTCCTTCCCTAGTCCATTGATAGGGGAAGTCCTCCTCCCCTAGTGTCTGACACTAGTCTATCAGGTCCTGTCAGGAATGCCTAGATCCTCTTCCTCTGTGGGCTGGCTATATCTCCTCACCAGGGAGAAATGATCAAGGAACAGGCAACCAAATTCATGTCAGAGACTGTCTCTTCTCCCCTTATTAGGGGACGCACATGGAGACTGAGCTGTCTATGGGCTACACATGAATAGGGGGACTGTGTCCTTTCTATGTATGGTCTTTGGTTGATTCATCAAGCTCAGAAGTCCTGGGATATGATTTTTTTGGATTTGATGGTTTTGTTCTGTAGCTCCTTCCATTTCTGGGCCCTTTTATATCTACTTATTCCATAAGATCTCTTGCTCTCAGTCCAAAGATTGGCTATGAATCTCCCCATCTGCTTTGATTCCCTCTTGGGTGGAAACTTTTAGAGATCATCTGTGGTAGGTGCCCATCCTGCTTCTTCTTTTCTATAGCTTCCAGTGTCTATTCTATTTTCCTTTCTGAATGAGAATTAAGCAGCTTTCCTAGGGTCCTCCTTGCTGTTTAACTTCTTTAGGTCTGTATATTTTTATTATGTTTATCCTATATCAAATGCCTAATATCCACTTATCAGTGAGTATATACCATGCATGTATTTATGCTTCTGGGATACCTCACTCAGGATGATTTTTTTCTAGTTCCATCCATTTGCCTGCAATTTTCCTCTTTTTTTTTTAGTAGTTGAGTAGTATTCCATTGTGTAAATGTTCCACAATTTCTGTATCTGTTCTTCAGCTGAGGGACATCTAGAATGTTTCCAGATTCTAGCTATTACGAATAAAGCTGCTATGAACAGAGTTGAGCAAATGTCCTTGTTGTATGGTTGAGAATATTTCAGATATATACCCAGGAAGAAGCCAAAGCCATACAATGGAAAAAAGACAGCATCTTCAACAAATTTTGCTGGTTCAACTAGATGTCTACATGTAGAAAAATGCAAATAGATCCATACTTATCGCCCTGCCCAAAACTAAAGTCCAAGTGGATCAAATGCCTCAACATAAAACAAGACACATTAAATCTGTTAAAACAAACAAAAAACCAAAACCTGGGGAAGAGCTTTGAACTCATTGTCACAGGAGACAACTTTCTGGACAAAAAACTAAGAGCTTAGGCTCTAAGGTCAACAATAAATTAATGGAACCTCATGAAAATGAAAAGCTTCGGTATAGGAAAAAACACACTGCCAACAGAATAAAATGACAGCCTGCAGACTAAGAAAAGACCTTCACCTATATCCAAACAGGGCTTATATCAAGAAAATTTAAAGAACTAAAAAAAAAAAAATAATTAAACACCAGCAAACCAAGCAATCCAATTAAAAATGAGGTACAGAGCTAAACAGAGAATTCTCGAATGATGGAGAAAGACTTAAAGAAATGCTCAACATCCTTAGTCATTAGGGAAATGCAAATCAAAACTATTCTGAGATTCCCCCTCACACCCATCAGAATAGTTAAGATAAAAAAAAAAAAAAAAACAAAACTCAAGTGCCCCGGGCCTCCTGTGTGGCAGGCTGGAATTCTACTATTGAACCACCCGTCCTGAGTGAGGTAATCCAGAAACAGAAAGACAGGCATGATATACACTCACTTATAAGTGTATGTTAGCTGTACAATAGAGGATAGCCATCTACAGACCTAAAGAAGCTAAACAACAAGGAGGACCCTAGGGAGGATGCTTAAATTTCATTAGAATGGCAAACAGGATAGTCACCAGATGCAATGGAAGAGAGGAAACCACATGGGAGCCTACAATAGTGGCTTTTCTTAAATGATTCACCCAATAGAGGATGGAAGCAGATACTGAGACTCAAGGCCAATTTTTGGGAAGAGAGTAGGGAGCCTTATTGAGCAAGAAAGGTGTGGGAATAGAGGGACATGGAGGGAACAGGTTTCCCACAAGGAGAGCAACAAAACTAAAAGATCTGAGCCCAGACAGTCCTACAGAGACTGATGCACTAATAGAGGACCTTACATGGAGAGGACCTGGATCCCCTGCTCAGATGTGGCCAGTTGGCAGCTTGGTCTCCATATGGATCTCTGAGTGAGGGCATCAGGGGCTGACTCTATCATGAACTCAGTTGACCACTCTTTGATCACTCTCCCCTGATGATGCAGCCTTGCCAGGCCACAGAGGAAGAGGAACCAAGCAATCCTGATGAGACTAAACATCTATGGGCAGATGGCAATAATTCAGAATTCCCCTTTTCAGTGGACTAGAAGAAGAGGAGGAGAGGAAGAGAGAGGGAGGGTGGGACTGGTTGGAATTGAAGAAGGGAACTTCAATAAGGATATATAATGAATAAATTATAAAGAAAAAAATTAAAAAAAAAACACCTCAACACATGCTGGAGAGGATGTGGAGAAAAGGGAACCCTCTACCATTGCTGGTGGGAGTGCAGACTTATTTTTTTTTAATAGAATTTTTATTATAATTTTCAGAATTGTTTCCATCATCTATAATATCGATAAGACAATTATCACATTACATTACATTTAAGAACATTTTTCAATAAAAATGTAGAGTCTAATGATATAATGAATATAATGGCTCTGAATTTTGCACTGCCTTTTTGTGAACAAGACTGTTTAATCTTGAACCATGTTTGTAGCAGCTTTATTTGTAATAGCTAGAACCTGGAAACAACCCAGATGTCCATCAACAGAGGAAAGGATACAGAAATTGTGGTATTTTTACACAATGGATACTACTCATTAATCAAAAATGAGGAAATCATGAAATTTGCAAGCAAATGGTGGGATCTAGAAAAGATCATTCTGAGTGAGGTATCCCAGAAGGAGAAAGACACACACGGTATATGTTCACTTATATAGACCTATAAGATATGATAAACAAAATGAAATTTATACACCTAAAGAAGATAAACAAGAAAGAGGACCCAGGGGAGATGATCAATCCTCACTTAGAAAGATAAATGGGAGGTGCATTGGATGTAGGGGAATGCAGACTTGTAAACCACTTTGGAAATCTATCTGGTATTTTCTCAGAAAGTTGGAAATATTATTCTTTAATACTTTAATTGAAATAGAATGATATAACTTTGCCTCCTTCATTTCTTCTCTAAATCCCCTCCAGAAACTCCTTTAAATTTCTCCCATTCCTTCCACTCTCAAGTTGATAACCTCTCTTTCTTTGATTATCATTGTTACATGTCTGTGTTTCTTTGTAAATATAATTTGCTAAGTATAGGTTTGTTGTTTGTATGTATATAGTTTAAAGTTTGACCACCACTGAAAGAGGCTAATTAATCTCTTAGAAGTCATTAGATACCTATAGCTCTTTGTCTAAGAGTGTGAACCCCCATGAAAACTTTCCCTTCTTATTACCGTATTAATTGACATTGCCATTGTTCTGTCTTGTTTATGCAACCGTTTCTAGGATAGACCATTTCAGAGAAGACTTCTCAGTATTCTTGATCTTGTTGTTTTGTCCTCCTCCACCATGTTCCTTGAGCCATAGATATAGAAGATATAACCAAAGAGACTAGGCTTCCCACAGTCTGTTAATCTTTACTTTGTGGGAGTTGTAGTTTTCTGTGATGGTCATCATGTTTTTGTAAAAACAGAATTCTTTGATGAGTGGTGATAGCTACATTTATTGTGGGTATAAGGAAAATGTTTAGAATGTTGTAAGGAATTATGTTGGTCTAGCAAAGTAATATTAGGTGCTTTTCTAAGGTATAGTATGTTCTCACCAGCCCAGGGAAGCTGGCTGAGTTTCCATTCCCAAACAAGATTTCCTTTCTAGTGAGTGTTCCCTATGTCCAAATAGATAGCTGCTGGTTGTCACTGACATGAAAATGGTACTTCTTGCATCTTTATGCATATCTTACCATGTTTATAATTGTCATGATTCATAGGTGTTGCAACTGGGTACAACTGTTTAATTGCTCGACTCTCAGCTTCTTGCCTAGTATTTTCTTTCTTTCTTTCTTTCTTTCTTTCTTTCTTTCTTTCTTTCTTTCTTTCTTTCTTTCTTTCTTTCTTTCTTTTCTTTCTTTTCTTTCTTTCTTTTTCTTCTTCTTCTCCTTCTTCTTTTTTTTTTTTGTTGTTGTTGTAGCCTTGACTGTCCTGAACTCTCCTTGTAGACCAAGCTGGCTTATAACTTACAGGAATTGCCTTCTGCTAAGTTACAGATATATGCCACCATGCCAGTGCATAAAATTTTCTTAAACCATGGAAGTTAGACTGCAGAAAAAATGCTTTCACATCAGATATAGCTCAAGTGATACTAATCCTATTTCCATCTGAGTGGTATATAAATGAGCCATAGGAGCCAACTCTTAAGCTCCAAGACATAAATAAGAGCCACACTGATAATTTACATTGTTTTGGGAGGCACTTGGACTACTCTGACCAACCCTTTGAAAGCAGAATTTTAGGACTAATACTGGACTTTTTGTTAGTATATTGTTCATGAGAAACAGTGACATAATTTCCTTTAGGACATATAGGTACATATATGAGCATATTCTCATGTATATATGTATTATTTGTAATTTTAGGTAAATATATAAAACTATTATTCCTTGAAGCTTTATCCAATGACTTTGGCATTACTTGTCTCGAATCCTCCTTCCTACCCATCTAAATTGAACTCACTCCCTGCTCCCCAAATAGGGATCACTTACCATTGTTCTGATTCTTACTTCATATCACAAATATCTTGCTGTTTCTCCCCCAAGTTCAGTCCCTATAGTCTCCCTATAACTTCCTGCTCTCTGTGGTTATTCCCTGCTGTTCACTGTCGTATGAGGATTCAGAGTTAGGAACCACCTATAAAAGGAAAACATGTGGCATTTGTCTTTCTGGGTTAGGCTGCCAATTTCAGTATAATATTTTTATATGTACCTATTTATCTGATTGTTTTCATGATTTTATTTTTCTGCAAAATAATGAAATTAGATGAGTATCTATTACCTTGAGTAAAAAGAAAAATCCACATGGATCAAAGACCTCAATTTGAAACTCAAAACTCTATAACTGCTGGAAGGGTGGATGATATCTTTGATGTGTTCTTTTATTGGGTTTCTGAGTATTTCATTGAGTATTTTTATGTCAATGTTTGTAAGGGATATTGGTCTGATGTTCTCTTTCTTTGTTGGGTCTTTATGCAGTTTAGGTATCAAGGTGACTGTGACCTCACAGAATGAGATTGGTAATGTCCTCTCTGTTTCTATGTTCTGGAAGAGTTTAAAGAGTATTGGCATTAGCTCTTCACTGAAGGTCTGGTATAATTCTGCACTGAAACTGTCTGGCCCTAGGCTTTTTTTTTTTTTAATGGGAGACTTTTGATAACAGCTTCTATTTATTTCCTTGAGGGATATAGGAGTATTTGATTTATTTCCCTAATCTTTTTTACTTTTTTATTATTATCATTTATTACAATTTATTCTTCTCCCTTTATGCCCTTTCCCTAGTCTATTGAGAGGAGAGGTCCTCCTCCTCTTCTATTTGACCCTATTCTATCAGGTCTCATCAGAACTAGTTGGATTGTCTTCCTCTGTATCCTGCCAAGGCTGCTCTCCTCACGGGGAGGTCATCAGAGAGCCTGTCACTGAGTTCATACCAGAGAAAACCTCTGCTCCCCTTACTAGGGACTCCACTTAAATACTGAATCTATGGGCTACATCTAAGCCATGGTTTTAGGTCCTCTGCATGCATTGTCATTCATTGAGACATCAGTTTCTCTAGGGCCCCCAGGTCTCAGGTTTCTTTTTTTGGGGGGGGGGTTCTGTTTGTCTCCTTTTGGAGCTCCTGTTCCCTCTAGGTGTTTCTATCTCTGCCTTCTTTTCCAAAATTACCTGTATTCTGCCCAAAGTTTGGCTATGAGTCTCAGCCTCTGCTTCAATATGTGGATCAGTAGAGTCTTTCAGAAGCCATTGTGGTAGGCTTCTGTCCTGTTCCTTGTCTTCTCTTGCTTCCAATGTCATCAGAGAGATGCAAATCAAAACAACCCTGGGATTTCACCTTACACCCAACAGAATGGCTAAAATAAAAAACTCAAGTGACAACACATGCTGGAGAGGATGTGGAGAAAGGAGATCCCTCCTCCATTGTTGGTGGGTATGTAAACTTGTACAACCACTTTAAAAGTAAATCTGTTGATTTCTCAGACAATTAGGAATAGTGCTACCTCAAGATCCAGCTATACCACTCCTAAACATATACCCAAAATATGCTCAACAATACAACAAGGACATTTGCTCAACCATATTTGTAGCAGCTCTATTCATAATAGCTAGAAGTTGGAAACAATTCAGATGTCCCTCAATGGATGAAAAGATACAGAAATTGTGATACGTTTACACAATGGAATACTACTCAGCAATTAACAAAAAAAAAAAGGAAATCATGAAATTTGCAGGCAAATGGTGAGAACTAGAAAAGATCATCCTGAGTGAGGTATCCTAGAAGCAGAAAGATATACAATGTATATACTCACTCATAGGTGGACATTAGACATATAATATAGGGTAAACATTCTAAAATCTATACTCCCCCAAAAAAACTAAACAAGAAGGAAGACCCTGGGAAGATGTCCAATCCTTATTTACCTAATCTTGATTCAGCTTTGGTAGATGGAATCCATCAAGAAAATTGTCCATTTCATTTAGATTTTCAAATTTTGTTGCATATAGGCTTTTGAAGTACAACCTAATGATTCTTTGGATTTCCTCAGTGACTGTCATTATGTCTCTCTTTTAATTTCTGATTTTGTTGATTTGGATAAGTGTCCTTCTGCCTTTTAGTTGTTTGGCTAAGAATTTGTCTATCTTATTCATTTTCTCAAAGAACAAGCTCTTACTTTCATTGATTGTTTGAATTGTTCTTTTCATATTTAATTTATTGATTTCAGCCCTGAGTTTGATTATTTTAAGCCATCTACTGCTCTTGGGTGTGTCTGCTTCTTTTTTTCCAGTGCTTTCTAGTAGGCCATTAAGTTGCTTGTATGAGATGTCTTGAATTTCTTTATGAAGGAACTTAGTGCAATGAACTTTCCTATTAGCACTGCTTTCATTGTATAAGGGTAGACATCAGAAGTAAGAGAAGACAGGGAACAGGACAGAAGCCTTCCACAGAGGGCCTCTGAAAGACTCTACCCAGCATGGTATCGAAGAAGATGTTGAGACTTATAGCCAATCTTTGGGCAGAGTGCAGTGAATCTTATGGAAGAAAGGGGAGATAGAAAGACCTAGAGAGGACAGGAGTTCCACAAGGAGATCAACAGAGCCAAAAATTCAGGGCCCAGGGTGGCCTGAAGAAAGTTATGTATCAATCAAGAACCATGCATGGAGAGGTCCTAGACCCCCTCCTCAGATGTAGTCTATGTGCAGCTCAGTCTCAATGGAGCTTCCCTAATAAGGGGAACAAGAGCAGTCACTGGCATGAACTTGGTTTCCTGGTCTCTGATCAACTTCCCCTGGAGAGGTGGCCACACTAGCCCACAGAGAAAGAGGGTCTAGACAGACCTGATGAGATCTGATAGGCTAGGGTCAGAAAGTAGTGGATGAAGAGCTCTTTTCTATCAGTGGACTAGGGGAAGGAAATAGTGGGAGAAGAGGGAGGAAGGGTGAGACTGGGAGGAGACAAGGAAAAGAGCTATAGCCAGGATACAAAGTGACTTATTCGTTATTATAAAAAACTATTAATTTATTATTATAAATATTATTATTATCATTATTATTATTAAAACAAAGAAAACAAAAAAAAAAAAAACAAAGAAAAAACTGCTGGAAGGAAACATAGGCAGTACCTTCTGTGATATACGTGTAGAAATGTTCTTTTCTTGGAAAGAATTCAATTTGCTTAAGGACTAAGGCAAACAAGTGAGAAGTTGGACTTTATGAAACTAAAACTCTTAAGTTCATGGAAAAAAAAAAACAGTTAGGCCACAGAAGAAGAAACTCATGGAATTGGAGAGTATCTTTCCCAGATGTATATCTGATAGAGATGATAGAGATGATATCTGATAGAGTAAACATCCACAAAGAACCCAGGAAAAAAAGAGTCAAGAAAACAAATTTAGCGGTCAGTTAAAAAACTGACTACGTATCTAAACTGAGTTCTCCAAAGAAGAAACAAAATATGATCAAGAAATACCTAAAATTTTTCATCATCCTTAGCAATTAAGAAATGTAAATTGAAATAATTTTGAGATTTCAGCTCATACCAGTCAGAATGCCTAAAAGTCAACCAAACAATGAAAACAAATGCTGGTGAGGTTGTGGAAAAAGAGAAAACTTTATTCACTATTGGTGTAATTGCAAACTGGTCTAGTTACTCCAGAATGCAAATCCTAAACAAAACTAGAAATAAATCTACCCATATGATGACCTCACCATTCCTTGCATATACTCAAAGGACTTGACATCCTATTCCACAGATACTTGTTCTTCAGTGTTTATTGATACCCTATTTACAATAGCTAAGACATGGAGACAATCTTTCAACAGATAAAGGGATAACAGAAATATGGCATGTATACAGAAAGTAATGCTATTCTGCAATATTTTTAAAATTTTGAGGTTGTTTCTAACATTTCAAAATTGAAAAGAAATTACACTCAAAACAATGTAGCTTAATAGGAAACATCTGAATTTTCTTTTATAGAAATAATCAATTTTATTTAGTTAGTGGTTTCCCCTTTAACATAGGCAAGAGCTATTCCCTGTTTTTTTTTTTTTTTTTGGTGTAAAGTGAAAAAATCTGGGAAAAACTGTTTTGCATGTGTTTCTTAACTCAGGATCTCAGAATGTTATAAACAAATTGAAGATAGATATTCTGGAAATGGACTTCAAATTGTGTGACTAGATTTTTTTAAAATATTTTACTCCCTCTGTGGTTGTGTGTGTGTTTGCATGTGTATGTCTTTCTCTGTGTGTGTATTCATTAATGAGTATAAATGCAAGTGAGTTCATGGAGGTCAAAGAACAACATCAGGTTGTATTCAACTCATTTGAAACAAGGTCTCTTGCCTTTCAAGGGCAGCTGACCTGTGAGTGCCTGGGCGTTCTTCCACCTCTAGTTCCCATAGGGATTACAGGCAGGCATCCTGCGGCATGTGCTTGCTTCTGGGTATTCAAACTCAGGTCTTCATGCTTTTAGGAAAAGCGCTCTACCTACTGAGCCATTTCCCTTTCCAAGAAGTATTCTTTTTCCTTGCAAAGTTAAATAAGAATACAAATTTTAAAATGTGTGACAATGTTATCTAAATGACATGAAAATTATGAATGTACATTATATTTTAGCTTTGTAAAGTTTCCTTCAACTTAAGAAAACATTATTGAATAAAAGCTATGTAATTTCTGGCAATGCAAATGCCAGAATTATTTATTTTTTATTAATTTTAAAAGTAATGTACTAGACTATTTTTCAGCTGTGTTTCAAGGGGAGAAAATGCTATGTTTTTGTTGTTGTTCTTTAAGGCTGATGGTGAGGTATCATAGAAAACAGATTCCAAATTATCTATTCATAGTTTGCAAGCACAGAGTGGGTTCTGCAGTACTGCAAGTAAATTCACTGTTGAAAAAGAGGTTTTCCACTCTTCTCTTGGCTCTGTTTTCTCACTCTATAAAAAAGCAAATGGTTTTGGATATAGTTTCTCATTGAAAAAAAAAACAGTAAAACAGGGTCTTTCAAGGTTTTATCTAGGGTTGTCATTGAGGCTCATCAAAGGAGCATGACATTTCATGAATCAATATTAACTTGCATGAATCATTTCTTAAACAAAACAAAAAAATTATCTGTATTACCAGAGATTTTCAAAGCCATGAGATAGTTCCTGAAAGTAGAGATCATTTAAACTTGATATTTGCTGTTTTGCTGAATTTATGTGAGAAATCAAACACTAGAAAATTAGCTTCATCTTATTCTAGAAACTGATAAAATGGGGATTATAATATACGGTTTGTTTTCAGGTGGATGACACCTAAATGAACATCTGTACAAAGTCCCAATTTATTTCTAATATCAGAGATCAGACCTCTACTCTTGCCTGATGCGTCTAAAACAAAAAGGGGGAACTGTAGAGAGCTGCGGAATGCTATGCCTTAAAGATGGAGCTGGTTTCAGCCTTCCACCTTCCCGATGGTGAGTGCTCTCTGTCACGAACAACTCCACATTTGGCTAAGGCCGAGGATCTGGCTTGCTTCCATGTATGTGGACCTATCTGCATTGCCCCCGTGGCACGCCTGGGTTGGCTACCCAGAGGCTATTTAAGCTGTGGGCTGGCTTTCCCCGGGGTCCGAGGATTGTTCAATGTTCCTGAATAAACTGCATTGAAAAAATATATATATATACGGTTTGCTCATGTGGCACACCTTTAAAGAGAATCAGTATTTCTTGGCTTTCTATACTAAAGAGTTTGGGTCATGGACAATTAAGCTAGAATAAATAATAATAATTTTATTATAAAAGTGAAAGCCAGAGATCAAAGTCAAAGCAGTCAGCTCATAACATCTAGAACTTGTTTACTCTTTAATCCTTTCACCTACATAAACCACTATGTAGCTCCCTGATGACTAAGGAGGTTGATTATTTCTTTAAGTGTTTCTCAATTCTGAGGTTATACCTTACATCTATCAGGATGGCTAAGATTAAAAAGAAAAAAGAAAAACCTCAAGTGACAATACATGTTGAAAAGGATGTGAGAAAGGAGAACCCTCCTCCATTGCTGGTGGAAATTGGAAATCACTTTGGAAATCAATCTGGCGCTTTCTCAGGCAATTAGAAATAGTGCTACTTCAAGATCGAGTTATACTACTCCTATACATATATCCAAAATATGCTCAAGTATACAACAAGGACATTTGCTCAACCATGTTTATAGCAGCTTTATTTGTAATAGCCAGAATCTGGAAACAGCCCAGATGTCCCTCAATGGAAAAATGGATACAGAAATTGTAGTACATTTACAGAATGAAATACTACTCAGTTATTAAAAACAAGGAAATCATGAAATATTCAGGCAAATTGTAGGAACTAAAAAGATAATCTTGAGTGAGTTATCCCAGAAGAAAAAAGACACACCTGGTATATACTCACTTATAAGTGGACATTAGACATAAAATATAGAATAAACATACTAAAATCTGTACACCTAAAAAAGCAAAGCAAGATGGAGGACCTTGGGTAAGATGCTCAATCCTCATTCAGAAAGGCAAATGGGATGGACATCTGAAGAGGGAGAAAACAGAGAACAAGACAGGAGCCTACCAGAGAGGGCCTCTGAAAGACTCTACTCAGCAAGGTATCAAAGCAGGTGCTGAGAGTGATAGCCAAACTTTGGGCAGAGTGCTGGGATTCTTATGAAAGAAGGGGAGATAGAAAGAACTGGAGAGGATAGGAGCTCCACATGGAGAGCCACAGAACCAAAACAAATCTGGGCCCAGGGATCTTTTCTGAGACTGGTACTCCAACCAAGGACCATGCATGGAGATAATGTAGAACCCCTGCACAGATGTTGCCCATGACAGCTCAGTGTCCAAGTGAGTTCCCTAGTAATGGGAACAGGGACTGTCTCTGACATGAACTCAGTGGCTGCCTCTTTTCCCTCTGAGGGGAGAGCAGCCTTACCAGACCAAAGAGGAAGACAATGCAGCCAGTCCTGATGAGACCTGGTAAGCTAGGATCAGATGGAAGAGGAGGAGGACCTCCTCTATCAGTGGACTTGGGGAGAAGCATGGGAGGAGATGAGGGACAGTGGAATTGGGAGGGAACGAAAAACGGGAATACAGCTGGGATACAAAGTGGATAAGCTGTAATTTATAAACAGCTAAATAAATTAAAAACAAAACAAACAAAGGAACAAAACAAACTATTACGCAAATGCAGGACTATCAGTTCTAACCATCCTGACATTCTATGAAATGCTAGAACCTTAATTCAAAGTTCTATAATTTATTGACATATCCCTGGTGTTTGTTATTAAAGGTTGTTATTTTCTTTTCATGGATTCTGAAAGATGAGCCCTTTCCATATAATTGTTCTGTCATCTTTGTTGCAGGAGAGACTTAAGTTGACAATATTGGTTTTTCAACCATCTCGGTTAGATACAAGGAACTATATCGATACTATTAATAATCCATTAGATTAAATTAGTTTTATTGCCAGAGAGTCTAGGAACAGTCAAGTGATCTTTGAAATATGTTATGTAGGTTGAGACTATCTTTAACACAACATTTTCTGTTTAAATAACATAGTGTTTATATACAGGATTAGAATATCCTTTGGTCTTAAGATGTCTGCTTTTACTTGCTACTACCCCAGAGGCAAGAATATACTTTGTTAATAATTTATAGTAGTAAGGATGTGCATAAAAATTAAAATAAATTTTGTTCCAAGACACTGCATTTTTCTCATTTTGAAAATGTCTCTAACTGAATTCCTGGTCACATCTCCTATTTTCTCCAGTGGCTGGGCGATAAGAAATTTCCATTTTGTAGTTCACTATCTCATCAGGCAGTTTTTGCCATCATCTGGTATGCAATCTTGGGAGGCCGAGAGACTTGAAAGCATTTAGAGAAGCTAAATGGTATCTTAACATCTCTTTACATATCTTCAGGTTCAATTGCTTTTTACCAATATTTATTCCATCTTTTTCAGGGTAAAAATTATTCTCCCAGTCAAAAAGTAGAAAAATCAAATGGAACTTTCAGAATTTTGTATAACCTGTTCAGTTTATAATATATTCTGAGATATAGAACAGATGACCTCTTTGTTTTTAATGAGAATTCTACTGTACCTTAAAATGTTTTATATTTTTCAGGAACATGTTTACTACAAGCCTAGAATTATTTTTGCTTCTAGAAACTCTATCCGCAGGCTCATGTTTCTTTTTTATTTGTGCTTGGTGATATGTTTCTCATCACCCCTTCTTGATGTTAGTATTTGAAAGTCATAGCTGTCAAATAAGGTTTCACGGGGACAGTAAACATTTTCAGATGCTTTCCACAGTAAAATTATTTTGTAACGTCATAGATAGAAATTTAATTTCCATTACTTCTAAACCCTCTAAACTTTTCTATGTCAGAATTTCAAGCCACATACCATTTATCTATGTCACTTCAACTCTTTGATATCTTTCTATCTAGTGGTTAAGTAACTATTTTTCCGTGGTCATTATGATCTCAAAGTGTCTAGAATATTTATGGTTCTCAACAGATGGTTTTTGAGTGACAAAATTTAGAATTAATCAAGAACCAACTTTCTTTTTTCATGAGAATCCTATCAATATTAAAATCTTTTATCTCCAAAGTGAGTCATTTTGGAGCCTCTTGACACTATGATGCTGTGGCTTCAGTGCAACTCTTTTAAAAGGTGAGATTTTAAATCAGATTATTTAAAAAACTTCTTATGTTTTATTCATGGACTTTACAGTTTGTACTGAGAACCATTTGATTTTTTTTATAATTAAAGCATTGTTAGTTAGAATCAAACACACATGTTCAATATCCACACAAAATCTTGTTCTGCAAGTAATTATATCATATAAACTTACATCATTGAAATCAAGTCTGATTGATTAAAGTAAGAGAAGATCAAAACTATATCCAATTTTCCTGTCATTATTAATAGCAAGTGATCTTAAATGTCACTTTTGTATCTGCTTTCCTAAGATTTTATTAATGCTAGTTTGTACTGAGAATGCAATAACTTTTACAGGCGTAATTCACTCTCGCTGATGTTCTGCAAATTTGCATCAGAACAAAAGAGGTAAAGTATATTCAGGTTAAGGAAGTAACTAAAGTTGATATTAGTCTTTAGATCAATAAAAAGACACCTACAAATTCACAATCACGTAACTGAAATTTTATTTTTTATTTCCACAGTATGATTTTTGTTTCTTTATACAAGATGTCTGAATACGTCTGGGAATGGGATTTAAAGGAAAAATTCTAACCAGGCGTACTAGAACTTTACTTCATTATCCTTCTAAATAACCTATTTTGGGCACATATTTTTAATAGCTTATGGAATACTTGCAGTTCAATAAGAAAAAAAATGATAATCTGCTAAAAAAAAAGCCTATGAAGTTGAATAGGTATTTCTCTAGAGAAGTCACACAAAGGCAAACAGATAAATGAAGAGCTAGATGCTTTGACTCATCATCAGGGAAATGTAAATCAAAATCACAGTGAGCTATCACCTCACACCTGTCAGCACAGCTATTATAAAAATACAAATGATGCAGCCTCAATGGAAAACAGTATGGAGGCTCCATAGTGAGAAAAACTTAGCACAACTGCCACATCATAGCAAAAAAATATCTGATTATCTAAAAGAACTGCAATTGTACCCGTAGAAAAGAACTGCAACAAAATTGAGCTGAAGTGTGTGACAAAACAATCCTCAAAACACTTTTCAAAATAGCCAAGAAATGAAACAATCTAAATACCCATTATCAGATGGAAGGATAAAGAAAATATTCTATATGGTTTCAAATTGATAAGAGTTATCCCCCATCCCCCAATAAAGCAGGGAGCTTAAGACATGAACTCTGTGACTTAAAAAGGGAGGACATATGCCAGTAATAAACAGACAACAAACAATACAAGAGCCTTTCCTACAAAACAGTATTGTACAGTCTACTTATACCCAGTATCTAATGCATTGAAGTCCATTGATCAGATAAGAATAGTGAATGGTAGTTGGCAGAGGCCCCAGGCAAGACAGTGTGACATGTTGGTAATTGAATATGGAGTTTCGGCCAAATTAGATGAGTAATCTCTACTATCTGTTATGTAATATTGTACCTAAAGGCAATAATCAGAAAATATACATTGAAAATTTTGTTAAAAGTCATACCTCATGTTAACTCTTCTTCCCACAACAAACTAGAAATATAAAGTCTAATTTAAATGAGGGTAGTGTTGTAACGTTGAAGAGAGGGTAGATGAAAAACTGCCTATGTCAATCAAGCATTACAATTTATTAACCACATTACAGTTTATTAAACCTGTTTTTAGCCCTAATACTAAATTTGAATGAAAGTTGGTAGCAAACTTTTTCTTTTCAAATTTGAAGGAAATTTTCTGATACCCATAGATAAAATTAATGTCTGAAACCAGTTAGAATTACTGGTTCTGCTTTTCTTCTCCATCGGGAGCAAGTAGAGTATTTTAAATTCTTTATTATTTAACCAAAAAAGATTTCTTGATGTATGATGATTTAAAGAATTTTCTTACTATTTGTTAACATACTGATTAGATATTTAAATCAGTCTCTCATCATTCTTTTGGTTTTCTTCCTCTTTCATTTAGTACCTTCATGCTTAGTAAGATGTTGGCTAGTAACATCTTCTGGAAAAGAGTCCCTATGCAGAAAATGAGTTGAAGTTCAGGGTGCTGTATTTTCATTAGGAATTAAATCAAGGTCTGCTGAAGGGAGACAGAATATGAGAAAAACTAAAATATTTTGGGTGGGCAATAAAACTCGACTAATTGGAAATCCCTTGAGCAAATATTTTGCACCAGAGCATTGTGAGTCAGGCTCCAATGTTTGGGGTTTCACACCAGTCACATTGCCAAGTCTCTCATTATGTACGACCTGGAAAAATTATGCACTGTAGGAAAGCTAAAGGGATGGTAAGAAAGATCCTGAGGGAGAAGTCTTTTGCAGGTTCTACTTGCTATAGATGGATACCATGTCTATCTTATAATGCTCTCCCTGTGCATACTATAAACACACATTCACATACACACATGCACACATGCACTCAGGAACATACATGAACACACGCACAGGTGTATAATATGTAAAATTTGTCAGTGAGCTGAGACTTGAGTTATGTAGAATAATGTAACACAGCAAAAGAGAAACTTCAGGTCCAGTATTGGCAACTGGTAACAGAATAGTTTCCTTCATTTTTTAGAGCTACTTAAATGTATTCTTCAGAGAGTCACTTTTCAGTATTTCTGTAGTGAGTGCAGAAAGAAGATAAATTACCTAGACTTTCAGACTCTCTGAACTCTGAGCTGGCAAGCAGTCTTTCTTGCTCTTGACCATGAAAAGGATTCTCTGACTTCAAATAGCATCCTTCAAAGCAGATCAATATAGAACTAGGTTCAAGGATTTAAATTTGTCAATACACCAAATGTATTCAGTCTTTTAAAAATCTGTTGATGTTTTAGTATGCTGATAGTACACATATAAATAAGTATGAATTTACATATTATTATTATTTATTACAATTTATTTATTTTGTATCCTGGCTGTAGGACCTTCCCTTATCTCCTCCTGGTAACATTTTCCCTCCCTCTTCTCCCCCTTGCCCTTCCCCTAGTCCATTGATAGGGGAGGTCCTCCTCGCCTACTGCTGAAATTCATAGCAAACTTTGGGTAGAGTGCAGGGAATCTTATGGAAGAAGGGGGAGACATAAAGATCTGGAGGGGACAGAAACTCCGCAAGGAGAACAACAAAGCCAAAACAAAACAAAACAAAACAAAACAACCCATCTGAGCTCAGGGAGGCCTGAAGAGACTGATGAATCAACCAAGGACCATGCATGGAGAGGACCTAGACACCCTGCTCTGATGTAGCCAATGGGCAGCTCCGTATCTATGTGGGTTCTCTAATAAGGAGAGCAGGGGCAATCTCTGGCATGAACTTGGTTACCTGCTCTTTGATCAGCTTCCCCTGGTGGGGTGGCCTTACTAGGCCACAGAGAAAGAGGATCCAGACAGTCCTGATGAGACCTGATAGACTTTACACATTTTTAACTTTCAAAATATAAGCAATGAGAAGAACTGATAAAAAACATTATGCAAGTTTTTAAAGTTAATTTACAATAAGCTTAATATTTAAATAGTCTGTTGACAAAATATTACATTGGAATAAAAAAATATCAATAGTGAGTAGAATGGTGGTTTAAACGATCTGTCAGAAAGCAGAGTTAGGGGGCTGCTTGTTGAACTGGGTATTAAATTTCATTTTAGAATGCGAATACATTCTAGAGATATGTTGTATAACATTTGTGTAAATTAAAAAATCACTGTATTGTACTGTCAAAACCTGTTGTCTTGCTAAATATTGCTTTTAACTATAATAAAAACAGAACAAAACAAAAATATTTTTGCAAATGATTAACAAAAATAAAACAACAAAACAAAACGACTGCCTACAGATTGGGAAAGAATCTTCACTAACCCTTTATCTGACAGAGGACTAATATCCAGTATATACAAAGAACTAAAGAAGCTGAAAAGCAGCAATCCAAGTAATCCAATTAAAAAATGGGGAACAGAGCTAAACAGAGAATTCTCGACAGAGGAATATCGAATGGCAGAAAAACACTTAAAGAAATGCTCATCCTCATTAGCCATCAGGGAAATGCAAATCAATACGACCCTGAGATATCACCTTACACCCATCAGAATGGCCAAGATGAAAAACTCAAGCGATAACACTTGCTGGAGAGGTTGTGGAGAAAGGGGAACCCTCCTCCACTGCTGGTGGGAATGTAAACTGGTACAACCACTCTGGAAAGATATCTGGCGCTTTCTAAGACAAATAGGAATAGTGCTTCCTCCAGACCCAGCTATACCACTGCTAGGTATATACCCAAAGTTTGTTTAAGTACACAAAAAGGACACTTGCTCAACCATGTTTATAGCAGCTCTATTTGTAATAGCCAGAACCTGGAAACAACCCAGATGTCCATCAACGGTGGAATGGGTACAGAAATTGTGGTATTTTTATACAATGGAATACTACTCAGCAATCAAAAAGGAGGAAATCATGAAATTTGCAGGCAAATGGTGGGATCTAGAAAAGATCATTCGGAGTGAAATATCCCAGAAGGAGAAAGACAAACACGGTATATACTCACTTATATAGACCTATAAGATATGATAAACATAATGAAATCTATACACCTAAAAAAGATAATCAATTGAGCAGACATGGGGTAAGATGATCAATCCTCATTTAGAAAGACAGATGGGATGTGCATTGAAAGTATGACAGGAGTCTACTGAGCACATCTGAAAGACTCTAACTAGCAGTGTTTTCAAAGCAAAGACTCGTGACCAAACCTTTGGCAGAGTACAGGGAATCATAAGAAAGAAGGGGAGTTAGTCTGATGGGGAAAGGATAGGAGCTCCACAAGGACCAAATATATCTGGGCACAGGGTCTTTTCTGAGACTGACATTCAACCAAGGACCATGTATGAATATAACCTAGAACCTCCACTCAGATGTAGCCTGTGGTAGCTCAGTAACCAATTGGTTTCCCAAAGTGAGGGGAACAGGGACTATTTCTAACAGGAACTCAATGACTGGCTCTTTGGTCTCCCCACCCCTGAAGGGAGGAGCAGTCCTGTTAGGCCACAGAGGAGGGCTTTGCAGCCAGTCCTGAAGATACCTGATAAAACAGGATCAGATGAATGGGGAGGAGGTCCCCCCTATCAGTGGACTTGGAAAGGGGCACGGTGGAGATGAGGGAGGGAGGGTGGGACTGGGAGGGAATGAGGGATCGGGACATGGCTGGGATACAGAGTTAATAAAATGTAACTGATAAAAAAAATAAAAAAAAATAAAAACAAAACAAAAAAAAGAATGCGAATAAATTCTAGAGATATGTTGTATAACATTTGTGTAAATTAAAAAATCACTGTATTGTACAGTCAAAACCTGTTGTCTTGCTAAATATTGCTTTTACTATAATAAAAACAGAACAAAACAAAAATATTCTTACAAATGATTAACAAAAATAAAACAGAACAAAGTAAGCAAAAACTAACTTCTTAGGTCTCATAGGCAGTTTGATCACTTTTACGTGACCTTATTTTTATTACATTACATGTAAAAATTTTCTTATTAGTGTAGAGCAAATTATTGATATGACGAGTAATTGCTACTTGGATCAAATTTTAAAAAATAAGATCACAAAATTAAAAGTAAAAGCACAATTAATTAATGTGACTTAGTTTACTTGCTGTAATTCAAAAAATGAATTATCCCAAGGTGTTAAGTTTTTACAGAAGTAGTGATGAGAGTTTACATCATTATTTGCCTTTATTGTTCTCAAGCTCATGTCTATTTCTTGGATTGCAAACTTTGAAGGTGTTTTTGAGTTGGATTCATCTGTGCTTCTTATATTAGAATAGCAGACAGTGGAAGAAAATGCTTTTCATCTTATAATCTGCAGAAAAGATTCCAGAATCACGTAGAGTGTAGAACACGTTTAATTCCTTGCTGTATGTGTTTGATCTGTTGTTTTCTTGAAGTTTCCAGTTCCTGATAACTTCATAGGTACAGTTATGGGTAGATTCTGTTTACATTTAGAGTTAAGAGAACTCTGTTACTAGAAATTAAAATTTCCACTTTGGAGATCAATCTGGCACTTTCTCAATTAGGAATAGTGCTTCCTCAAGATCCAGTTGTACCACTCCTAGGTACATATCCAAAATATGTTCAACTATACAACAAGGACATTTGCTCAACTATGTTTGTAGCAGCTTTATTTGTAAAAGCCAGGATCTGTAAACAACCCAGATGTCCCTCAATGGAGGAATGGATACAGAAATTGTGGTACATTTACCGAATGGAATACTACTCGCAATTAAAAAAAAAAAAAAAAAAAAAAAAGGAAATCATGACTTTTTCAGGCAAATGGTGGGAACTAGAAAAGGTCATCCTGAGTGTAGTATCCCAAATGCAGAAAGACACACCTTGTATATATTCACTTATAAGTGGATATTAGACATACAATATAGGATAAACATACTAAAATCTGTACACCTAAAAAAGCAAAGCAAGAAGGAGGACCCTGGGTAAGATGCTCAATCCTCACTCAGAAAGACAAACAGAGTGGACATCTGAAGAGGGAGAAAACAGAGAACAAGACAGGAGCCTACCAGAGAAGTCCTTTGAAAGACTCTACCTAGCAGTTTATCAAAGCAGATGCTGAGAATCATAGCCAAACTTCGGGCAGAGTGCAGGGAATCTCATGAAAGGAAGGGGAAGTAGAAAGACATGGAGAGGACAGGAGGTCCATGGAGAGCCACAGAACCAAAAAGTCTGGGCCCAGGGATCTTTTCTCAGACTGATACTCCAAACAAGGACCATGCATGGAGATAACCTAGAACACCTGTACAGATGTAGCCCATGTCAGCTCTCAAATGGGTGCTCTAGTAAGGGGAACAGGGACTGTCTCTGACATCAACTCAGTGGCTGGCTCTTTGATCACCTTCCCCTAATGGGGAAGCAGCCTTACCATGCCACAGAGGAAGACAATGCATCCAGTCCTGATGAGACCTGATAGGCTAGGGTCAGAATGGATGGAGAACCTCCCCTATCAGTGTTATTTGGGGAGGGCCATTGGAGTTGTTGAGGGAAGGCAGGTGGGATTAGGAGGGAATAAAGGAGGGAGCTATATTTGGGATAAAGTGAATAAACTGTAATTAATAAAAAATAAATAAATTAAAAAAATAAAATTTCAGTGGACTTAGAGAGGGACAGGGAGGAGATGGGAGAGGGAAGGAGGGATTGGGAGGGGATGAGGAAAGGGCCTACAGCTGAGATACAAAGTAAATAAACTCTAATGTAAAAAATAGAACTTTAATTAAAAATATGTTTTTTAATTTATTTTAATTTTTAAAATTTATTTTAAGTTAACCATATGGGTTTTCTTCCTCTACCTCCATAAGGATTCAAACATATGCTTTCAGAGTTTTTTGTTATTTTATATATATCATATTTATAGAATTAAAAACTGAAAGCCAATTCATGAACAGATGAGAGAGCAACATCTGACAGAAAGGAGCAAAGACAAGAGGGGCACAACTCATGTGACATAACACTAGAAAGCAAAATCTCATTTTTAGGTACAAAACCTGAGCAGGATCTACATGGAAACGGAAGGGGTGTCAGATTGTAAAGGAGGAAGGAGTGAGATTGAAGTCTATGGGAAACATTCCTGGGGACTAGTATTTTCAAAAATTACCTGGGTGCATATGCAAGATAAATATTTTTAAATGGATAATTTATGTGCAGTCTATTATACTTCTGCACATGTAAACGAGGTTGATGAAACTTAAAATAATATTATAAGATTATTGTTAATGAAATAAATAGCAAAAGTTTCTTTGGGATTACATACAAGGATCAAAAAGTGAAATCTGAATCAAAGCCTTCAAAGCATTCGAATATGTGCCTAAAATGTGTGCCCAAATTTTTGAAAGTGACTCTATGGAGAAAACCATGGAACTCAAGAGAAACAGATTTTAAATGCAACGAAAGTAAAAACATTATGATAAAAGGAAGCATACACCAGGCCCCTATATGAAGAGACTTACAGTCATGCAAGGGTTACAGTTTTGGAAATGAGATTTTTTTAGAAGCCAGGCACTTTTTGTGAAGCCATGACTTGATATAGATTTTATTCTGTTGGAGGAATATAGAAGTTCACTGAATTGTGCAGTGTGAATAATGTCAAATGTCTTTGAGAACCTTGCCTCAGCTGTTAGCAAGCAACAAATGGAACTATTGTATACCAAGATTAATGTCATACACTGAAGCATAAAGGAGTGTTCTGGACCCCAGAGTTTCACAAGCGTGTCTTTCTGTGTTTCTGTACTTCTGGGTAGTACTAAATAACCAATTGTACTGACATTGACCCAGAGAAGGAAAAAATAAAAATCACAGAAGCTTCATAATCTTTAGAGAGGACTAGCAATTTCCTTTCTAATTGGGTTTAAAAATACAGAAAACCATTTCTGTATTAAAAACTTCAGATATGACTTGGCTTAATTACAAGTTTGATTTGTGATCTAGGTTAGCTTCTAAAGCACACATTGGCTCAGCAGATATGCTTTTACTCTGCTTCCCTGTGCTTACATTTCTACTATTATGATAGTAAATACATGTTTATATTTCTTAGGAGAAATTATTTTCTAACTATAAAATTTTAAATTTCTATGTTTTCCAAAAGAATAAATTATGGCAAGTTTATCTTCTCTTCTGAAATTTATCAAGATAGGATCATCAAATGATTGGACAAAAATAATCTTTGATTTTGTTAACGTTCTTTGAAACATGCTTTCAAGAATGTCCCAAGACATGCGGTCTTGATGTTGCTGCTTTGTGGTGCCTCTTATATCTGTGTGGAATCTCCAGACAGAAAATTGTCCCACTGCTAAGTGAACGTGCCCTTTGCTTCAGAGAATCCATTTCCTCCAAATAAGGATAACACACCAGAACATCGCAGAGGTAGTTTTGTGGAAGATTATAGCTATCTTAGAAATGGTGTAGGCTGTATACTTATATATTTGATGAACAAAGAGATACAAAGAATAATGAAGAGAAAGGAGAAGGCTTCCTCCAATAACATAGTCACTTTATCAGATATGGCTACATTTACCAACCATCTGAAAAAGACAGAAGTTTGAATGCGGATATCGGTTAGTTTTTGCATATCTTAGCATTTTGAAATATGTATTCACATCAGTCTGGTTGGAGTTTATGTTTTTCTTTTTTTGTTAATGCTGTGATGTGGTCTGGACCTTGGTTTTGGCAGGCTAGACCAACAGTCTTCTACTGATTTATATCACATGTCTAAATTTTGGTTCCTAATAATCATTAATAAATTTTGTGTTGGACATGTAATCTGTTTAGTGCAAACATTCACATTTTGTCTGTGCAAAATTGTCTTTCCATCTTGAAATTATTTTAAAGAATATTTCATTATTTGTCTGAGAAAATTTCACTGGTGCCATGAAAAACATGGGAAATTTCACTTTAACTTTCAAATATTTTATTACATTTTAATAATCATTCTTTATAGCTTGCCTACCAGGTATTTCAGTTCAAATCCTAGTAGCATCATAGGGTAGTCCTTAAAACGGAGTGATGTGAGGTTTTGTTAGCTCAAACGTCAATATGACAGTGAACTTCATGAGTATCATAAGGGCCTTGTTCCATTTCTTAGTTTAAATATGCTAGGAATATTTATGTAGCCAGTTTTAGTAAGTAGTATAAGTTTTCAATATAGCTGATAATTCTCAGAAGAGTTATATCTTACACTGAACAGCTTATTCAAAGCATGTCAAATTTTTGATAATAAAAAATAAACATTTTTGACATATTTGTAATAGTCATATTTTTTAAAGGATCATTAAGCCCCAGGTCTGATTAGTTGACCTTAAGTATATTGTTAAAGAGAAAAAGGTATTCAATTGCTCACAACCAAAGATATTAAATCTAGTTAAACATTTCTGTAGCTATTTCAGAGGCAAATACCATACATTTATAATTTCTCATTAATTTCCTTAATTATCTACTTTTTTTCCATGGAATCATTGGTTAAGTCATTCAAAGTTGGAATGTTAGACAGCAGTCCAAGTATACCATGCAGCCCCGAGTAGGTAAAAATGTTTCAGTAGTACCATACAGAAATGATCTCCAAACATGTGACTAGACATCATTAGTAGTTACACATTCATTTATGAGATTTGTGTTTAGTTCTATGGTCAGAGGGTCAGAGTGTAGGTCTGGTTCCCAGAGTATGGACAGGACAAACAGGATAAATGTAGAGCCAAGTTGTTTGTTCTCTCTCTCTCTCTCTCTCTCTCTCTCTGTGTGTGTGTGTGTGTGTGTGTGTGTGTGTGTGTGTGAGGTTATCAGTATAATTCAATGAATACTGGCAATTTACCTTATGGAAGGGATTATGTGTTCAAAAAATTACATGCAATTCAAGGTAATGAACAAGCTTTGAATAGTCTTGTCTGTGTTCAAGCCTTGCTAATCTTCAAGTCTTGTATACTACATAGTCAGTATGAAACAACATTTTGGAAATGAAAGGCAGGCTGAATCCTACTTTGTTACATGGCTGACAACAGAAGTATATATTTTTCATCCTTTACTTCAGAGTATACTACTCTTAAGATAGAAGAGAACTGCTCCATTGTGTGATAAGATAAATTGAAGATGTTAAGCATCCTCTCTATAGCAGATAGGTTATTATATAAGTGATCTTGAAAACTAAAGAGTTTTGTTTTAACTTTTAATTCATTAAAATCTTTGTGTGACAATACATAAATGGAGTTTGAAATCAATCTTATAATATTTGACAGAGAAATTTATGTTTTAGAGTAATTACAAGGAAATTAAGCTACTTAATTACAAGATTATTAATTATAAAATAAAAATTAGAGGAACTGAGGTAGGTGTGAGCAAATTAACAGGACTCTTTCATTACTTAGTACATTTTTAACATCCAAGTCCAATAGCAATTTTTAAAGTATGTATTGAGTAAGAAAGAGTTGACACAGCCCTATGATAAGAAAGTAAATTTACATGATTTGGGGGGTCATGTTAATGCAAAATGTGTAGGGGAATCTTTATCCAGCAACATGGCTTCCTCAGGCAAAGGATTACATCCAAAATCCTAGGTTAGTGAGTTCTGGCTGTAATACAGATTTGCCCTTAATACACACTTTTAATTCCTCTGGCTGTAATTTAGTTCACACCTTTAATCCCAAACAATGACATCTATTGAGGGACAGACAAAGTGATGAATTACAGAAAGATTTAACAGAATGAGTCAGAGATAGGGTTCATCCAACTCTCAGGAGGACAGGAAACAAAAGGTACTTCAGAGACTCAGCCAAATTTTGGGCAGAGTATAAGTATTCTTATGAAAGAAGGGGGAGATAGAAAGACCTGGAAGGGACAGGAGCTCCAAAAGAAGATCAACAGAGCCAAACAAACAAACAAACAGACAAACAAAACAAAACCAAACCAAACAAACAAACAAAAACAAAAACAAAAAACAAACTGAGCCCTGGGGCCCCTGCGGAGACTGATAACCCAACCAAAGACAATGCACAAGGAGAGCAACAGAATCAAAGGATCTGAGCACTGGGGTCTTTTCTGAGACTGATACTCCAACAAAGGACCATGAATGGATATAACCTAGAACATCTGCTCAGATGTAGCCCATGGCAGTTCAGTATCCTATTGGGTTCCTTGGTGAGGAGAACAGGGACTGTCTCTGACATGAACTCAGTAACTGGCTCTTTGATCACCTCCCCCTGAGGGGGAGCAGCCTTGCTAGGCCATAGAGGAGGACAGTGCAGCCAGCCATGATGAGATCTGAGGGTCAGATGGAAGGGGAGGAGGATCTCCCCTATCAGTGGACTTGGAGAAGGCCGTGGGAGGAGATGAGGGAGGGAGGATGGGATTGGGAGGGAATGAGAAGGGGCTGCAGCTGGGATACAAAGTGAATAAATAGTCATTAACATAAAATAAAAATTAAAAAGAAACCTGACTCAGGCTCAGATGAAGCCCATAGATTCAGTCTCCAAGTAGGTTCCCTGGTGAAGGGAGCAGGGGTTTTCTCTGGTATGAACTCAGAGGTCTGCTCTCTGATCACTCCATGCCTAGGTTAGCAGACTGAGGTTTGAAGCTGAAGCTGTCCAAGTCTGGACTTGCAGAAGATTAGATTGTACGGAAGCTAGAAGCTTCCAGGTCTAGGCCTACGGATAGATGGAAATGCTCCAGGTTCAGCCCAAGCTATGCATTTGTAAAGCTTGAATAGTGCTCTCATTTCATCTTCTCTTCTGAAAAAAAATAATAACAACATTTACAAATTTGGCTATTATGTTTTTTTTTTAACTAATTCCAATAAAAATAAGCTTGTGTTGCATAGCAGGAGTTAAAAGTTGTGTTGGTTGTTCAGTACCAAATGGACATCCCTGAAACTTACACATAGAAGCAATATTATACAGACTGAGCTTGTTTTTGTGTGTGTGTAAAGTATGTATACATATAAATATGCAGAAAAGGGAAGTGAAATGATTTAACACATTATTAAAAAATTAAAAAAAAAACAGTTAAATTGAGTTTGGCGTTCAATATACTGTATTTGGAGACAAACCTGTAATGTATTATCAATGTCCAGTTAAACTTTCAATAATCTATAGTCATTTTCTGTAATACTTTAATCTTTCATTTTAATTATATTGGATAGTTACTGAGTGCTGTGTTCCCGAGAGTGTCTTAATCTTTGCAGCTTCCTTATAGGAGTGCTATTTCATATAAAAAATTCTTTATTTCATCTTAGCATACTATCTTTTGACCCTTGTTAGAAAACTCACATGAGAATTATGTTAAATACACTTTATATTCAGTATATTTTATAAATTTCTGCTTAGAAAATGCAAAGCTTGCTTGGTCTAGCAAAACATAATGCTTTAAGTTTCTGAAAATACGGATGAGTTTAAAAATCAGTATAACTCTGTACTCATTCTGGTAAATAGTTTTGATTATATTTTAAACTGAATACATGTGTTTTTAATCAAGCTGATTAGCTAAATTTTCTGTATGGAAGGGTTTCTGAGTTTAGATTGACTTAGGTGTAATAAGCATGTTGTAAGTCTCCAAAATATCACATTGACATATTTTTTTTTCCAGAAAAATCTAGCAGTTTTTATCCTCTGTATGTCAAGATAAAATTATGTGAAGTTATAAGTACTAGAATTTCTTATTTCAGAGGTTTATATATAGTTAATAATGACCACATTTTTCTATGTGCTCAAAAAGATCCACTATTTTCTTATTGTGGGTTATTGTACAATGGTTCAAATCTTTGATCACCTACGCCTTCACTACATTGTTCTGAAATCCCATTGTTACCACTCCTTTCACAAAGTCAACTTTGACTGTAACTTTTCACACAGCTATTTTTTTATATCAGAATATAACAACCAGAGCAATAATCTTGAATTGATGTCTTCTAATAAGGGCACTTCTTAATTATCTATATATTACCTTTTTTATTTTACTTTATGAACATGGGTGTTTTTCTCCTACATTTTATGTCTGTGCACTACTTTTATGTCTGGTGCCCATGGAGGCCAGAGATGCCATTGAGTTCTCTCAAACTGGAGTTACCACTGGTTGTAAGCTACCATGTGGGTGTTTTGAATCCAATTTAGGTTCATAGGAGGAATAAACACACAGCCAACTCTCCAGCTCCATTTCTCGATAGCATATTTTTCTCTTTTTATTATTATATGTTTTTAATTTATTTACATTACATCCTGATTATAGTTCCCTCTCACCTTTCCTCCTCTCCTCCTGTTTGCCCTCCCCCCCACTTTCACCTCCCTCTCCCCTTTTCCCCACAAAATGGGATCCTCCATTCTCTTACCAATCCACTTGACTCCAGCAACCAAGTCACGTCAGGACTCAATGTATACAATTTATATCACTGAGACAAAATTGCCAACTGAATAAGCTTAAAAGAAAAGTTAAATGTTTGTTTTGATTCATAAATCACTGGTTTCAGTCCATGGGTACTTGTCTGTGTAGCTTTGGGACTGGTGGCAGAATAATATATCATTATAAGTGTCCATGGCTAAAAGGTCACTTTGCTCATAGTGAGCAAGAAGCAAAGAGAAAGACAAGATTTACAGAGATTCAGTATCCTCTTCACTGGTATTGTTGTACTGGTCCAACTTCCTTCTCGGCAGGTCCTACAACATGAAATATCTACTACTTCATGGTAGCATCTTATGTATATTTATTTTCTCAGGACTAAAACATTTCTTCCTTGAGGGATATGGGATGAAGATCAGAATACTCAGGAAACTAACAAAACGTATACAGCTCAGAAATCTTAGAAGTTACAAGGTTCAAAAACCTCAACATTGTAACAGCAATTAACAGTTTCTTAGGGAAAGGAGACTCTTTCTGGTGAGCATAATTGCTAGATACCCTGGAAGTTGCAGTGATACACTTTCATAAGTCATCGCACACACCAGACGTTATGAAATGCATCTGCCTTTGCATCACCTAGTCTCATGTCAGTAAAACTTCAATTATGCTCAATAACATCAACCAGCTCACTGGCTGAGCAAGCCAGACTTGAGGAAAATGATTTCTCTGTGCTGTTATCAGTGCTCCAAATGACATTAACAGATGTTTGTGTTTGTTTGGTCAGATAAAGTCAAACAATACAGTTGGTGCCCAAACAGGGTCTGTTACAATCAAAGGTGAGTTGTGAAAGAGTTCTTGCTAACTCTTGAATTTCATGCTCATATATGCAGTTGAGGATTCTCTGTATGAGGATGAAGAATTCTTCGAGGCCATCTTGATAAAGCTATACTAACTCATGTCATTTATGGTAGTGTTTCTTTTTTCTTGATGTCAGTTGTATGCTACATGCTGTAAGTGAGAAAATATTCAACCATGATAAAGGCATCTGAGAGTCCTTGGAAACATACATCAGTGTCTGTCTTCTAAATGGCATGAGACATTCTGCCTCATAATAACCCTGTAAGTTTGATAAATAACATATTTCAATCCAAGAGACTGTAGGACTGGATTGAAGCGAACGTTTCCTGTTTCTTTGATGACTCAGTTTTGTCATGTGATGTTTTGCTGTAAGCTGGGCATGGGATGTTTTGTTGGAGACTGGTTTGTGAGAGGGCACATGATGTTTGGCTGTGAGCCCTCTTGTGGAAGGGGTGTGACTTTGGCCAGCTGAGAACATTTGTGGTGGACTCTGAGGAGAGGATATATATAGAGGCTCATGCACAGTGAGACATCCCTTTTTGATATGAAATTGCTGTGAGGATGTTTGTGCTTTGACACTTGAATTCACAGACAGAAACGTTCCAGAGAACTTCTTGGGGCAATCCAATCGAGTCGTGTGGCTTTTGCTGACTTGTGCTGATTACTGTTGCTGCTTGGTGCTGGCCTTTAGACTGGACTGCTGGTATCCTGATGAATGGGTTTGGTAGTGCTCTAAAGACCCATCAACCCTAATCATCAGGAAGTCAATGAAAGACTTTTCCCTACTAAGACTTTTCCCTACAGCCCTTTTCCCTACTAATCTCTGGGAAAGAGGTATTTAAGAACCCTAAGTAAGGTAGATTTGATGAAAAATGTAAGCATACACTGGATTATAAACAGGCTGTGGTAGTGTTGCATGGCAATCATGGGCTAAAAAATATGCAAGCAAGGCTGAGCTGTCTGACTATGAAGAAATTGCCCATACATGGGAACAATTACAGTGGAAAAGAAGACACAAAAATGCTTTCCTCTTCAGTGTCTTCATTGAAGGTAGAAGAAAAAGGAGGTTGAAATGGAGAAATTGGCTTACGAATTTCTAAGAGCTGGAGATATACTGAGGAACCAGACAAATTCAAGGAGCCTTTCACACATCCAAGTTTTATAACTTTTCAGAATGACTGGGTAGAGGAAAGTTAGAGTGATGTAGAATTGACAGAAGATTGGTTCTGACCTTTAATACAAAAGAAAAGAACATTTGTGATTTACTATGCAGATGGGGAATGTAAACAAATGAATTAGTGTGAGAAACTGAGAATAAATGAATCCTCTACTTTTGAACTGCTTAGAAAATATTTAAAGAAGCAATGAAACCCACTTGAACATTCGAGCTTATGGGGATGTGGGAGATGCGGGTTGATGAGATATCTGAATGTTCTGGAGACAGAGAAACTGAGTAATTTAGTTTCTTACTCATTCTTGAAACAAAGGCTGCATACTATGAGGCAGTATTAGAGTAATCAGTCTCTGACTGGTTCTTAAGAGGCATTACAGACATTTGGCTGTAGTTCCTGAGATTCCCCATGAACATCAGAAGCTGGAAAACAAAAAGGATGAATAGAAATCACTGAAGAATCTAAGCATAGGGAAGTGATGTTTAATGTTCAGTGTACTGGGATTGATAAAACCGAGTTTATAACAGGGTTTAGAAAAAGCTAATTCAGTAGGGACCTCAGTGCCATGGGGCTTTAGTGGATTACTGATCATCATGGTGGAATTCATTTTTTATAGAGTAGGAGAGTCACTAGCTAATAGAAATGATTTATACTAACAGGTAAATAGGATTTGCAAAAGACTAAAGCAATCAAAAGAGGATGAGTGAAGGGCAACACAGAAAAATGGGTCTACATGGGACACTCAAAGTCAAATGTGACAAGATTTGTGTTGAGCCAGAGTTCCTGGGGGAAAGAATGACAGAAAGTCAAATGCTTTGCCAATGACCCTATGAAAGGCTCTAAAGCGTAACTATTTTATAGATGATATAAATGATAAAATAATGCCTATAAAAATATTAAGTTTGTACCCAGTGTTCATAATGGATGCTGTACACATTCTTCCTTGAAACAAAGGAAGCAGGGGTGGTAGAAACGGTTCCCCCAGTTTCAAGACCTTTCATATCCAGGTGTCACTAAGGAAGAGGCAAGGCCTACATCATCAGAGCAGAGCTTGTGATGGAGGAACAACCTAGAGCAACAGGCATACCCACTGAAATCAAAGCAGTAATCAGATTTTCCCCATATGTCTTGATTTTGCTTCTGCTTGAGTTTCTAACCTGACTTCCCTAAAAACAGACTGTGGGGGCTAAAGAGGTGGATCAGTAATTACCAGCCTTGCTTCTCTTGCAGAGGGTCTGGGTTCAGTCCCCAGCACTCACAAGGTGCTTCACAATTCTGTATCTCCAGTTCCAGAGGATCATGATGTCTTCTGACTTCTATGGGCACCAGGCACTTCTATGGGACACAAGCACACATGCAGAAAAAAAATTTATGCTCAGAAATAAATAATTATTTGGAAAAAATAAATGAAAAACAATGGACTCTGATCAAAATATGTGGGCCAACAGTTTTTTCCTTATGTGTTGGTCTTGGTCATAGTGTTTATGGCTAAATATAATGAAAAGCAAATTAAAACAATGTCATAGATTTTTTTTTAATAGGACACAAAGATATCGGGCTGTACAGAAGCTTCTTCTCGATTGTTTTCTACCTCAGTTGTGTGCTTTATTGTTTGTTTATTTTGGATTAATTACTGTTTTTGCTTTTCATTGGTGGAAGGCACTATGTGCAAAGACTCTTTATTTATAGGAAGAACTGTTATTTATCATCCTACTTGAATGTGGACCCTGTGTGGTAAGCTATCAACACACCAGATAAGATATGCTCACTGATAAAACATTTCATGGTTGTGGATACAGCCAATATATTTTCAATGAATTTATAGCCTTTGCTACAAGAGAAACATATTTGGTCCTGTAAATAAAGCAGGGCAAAAAATGTGGCTGGAGAAGATCGCAGGTCTCAGGTGAGAGGACATTGCCTTTATTTTGTTAAAGAGATATGATGTGCCTGTGAACTTTTCTTCTAAACACCTGTGGTTATGTCCATAGAATACTGCTAATGTCAGCCTCAGTCAATTGACAGTAATTACTACAGAAACTCATAGCTCTCCATATAGCTAAGAATAAATGACTATAGCTGTGACATAGTGGCCCAAATCTCAATCGGAGAGCAAACAAAATAATCAGAAATCTTTCTTCTCAGGCTAAGGGAGTATTACGGAAGAAGAGCAGAAATAATGTAGGAATTGCATAAAGGTGTGGAGAGGTGTGTGGGTCTTCCCTAAATATTAAACATTCCCTCCCAGAGCAAGTAGCGAGGATCATAAGATTCAGGAAGCTAATGAAGCTTACAAAACTCAGAAATCTCAGAGACTTACAAGCTTCACAAGGGCCCTCTACAAAATGTATGACAAAAGTAATAAACAAGAGGAGACTGTCTAAAAGAGGTGAATGAGAGCTGTGCAGAGAGATTCAAGGATACAGCTGTGAGGAGTAATCCCCATGCAGGCTTAGATGACTCAGTGCTGCAGCTACCAGCGAGACACTCATTATAAGTGACTCTTCACCCTGCAAATAACACCAATGATTCTGTTAGTTCACTATGCCAGAGTTGGCAAAAAAATAAATAAATGAAATAAAAAGATTTTCTCCATTTTTGGTTCACTGTGTAGTGGACTTTTGGTATACCTTTTCTTCATATTGGTACACTTTTCTCCAAGAAAATCTAAAGAACATTACAGGTTGGAGGCCTTATCTTCAACATTTGTACCTTTGGGAAGGGAATTACTGTAGTAGCCTGTATCTTCCCAGATATGTCATCGAGATGAGAGCAGGTGATGGATGAGAACATTCCACATAATATCCCCTTCAAAATTCCAATATTCTCAGAATGATAACATCTTCCTTTGCATCACATGGAGTTTTTCAATTTCATTAACTATGACTGTTTATTGAGGGAAGGGTAGGATTTGTCAACCTAGTAAAATATTAATGCCATGCATGGGTGCTCAAGCCTACACATAAATTCTGCAACCAATTTGAGTGCATTCATGCCAATTAATTAGAAACTAATGAGTCTTAAATTATATCTGTGGTCTAGTACACTGAAAATCAAGTGTCACATGTGGTCCACAGACTTTCACAATTTTATATTTAAAACTCATTTACTAATCAACCAAAAATAAGGAATGATAAGCAACTCTTGAGAGGAAGGGACTAGGAAGGTGCTAGAATCATAAAAATACATGTTATATTCATAGCACATGGACACCTCATGTCATGATGAAAAGCTGTCTTAATTTCAAACTCATTAGCTATAAAGGGATAATTACAGGAGTTGTGGCCCACCCATCAGTAATAACAGATGTTGCTTGAAAAATGTCTTTATAGTAATGGGTTATTCAGATTTTTCTGGGATCTGGAGATTCCATGTAATATACTTACTCTACACAATTTTGACTGAAGACATTTTAGGGCCTCCCAGTTATATTTTATTTGATTTTGACACAGATTTCTTCATTTTATTATATTTTATATAGTATTTTTATATTTCATGGATAAGACTGTCTCTTCCTAGTACAGAATTTGTATCATACAATTTACAGTATGCCAAAGCATAATACCTGTTATACATCTGGAAGGAAGAATAAGAGAAGATTGATCTGAAGTTGATTTTACCAGCAAATAAACTTAAGTGTACCAGGTTCACCCACATCTTGAGAATGAACTACTTTTTTTATTTTAATTTTTATATTAATTACTGTTGATTCATTTTGAATCCCAGCTATAACCCCCTCCCTTATTCCATCCCAATCCCATCATCCCTCCCTGCCCCTCTCCAAGTCCACTGAGAGGGAAGATCCTCCTCACCTTCCATCTGCCCCTAGCCTATCAGCTCTCATTAGGACTGGATGCATTGTCTTCCTCTGTGCCCTGACAAGGCTGCTCTCCCCTCAGGCAGAGGTGATCAAAGAGCCAGCCATGGAATTCATGTCAGAGACAGCCCATGTTCCCCTTACTAGGGAACCCACTTGGATACTGAGCTGTCATGTGCTACATCTGAGCAGGGGTTCTAGGTTATATCCACGAATGGCCCTTGGATGCAGTATCAGCCTCAGAAAAGACCCCTGTGCCCAGATTTTTTGTTCAATCCTCACTCAGAAAGACAATTGGGATAGACATTGGAAGGAGGAGAAAACAGGAAACAGGACATAAACTACTTTTTTTTTCTTTTCTTTTCTTTTTTTCTTTTTTTTTTCCTGGTAGAGGGAGCTGTAAGGAAATCTAACGCTCAACGTCATCCTCCCACTATCAGCCTCATCTGACAGGGTAAATAGACTCACTTGCTAGAGATACACAAGTTTCTTCTTTGCCTAAGTATTGCTAGCCTTTACAGAAAGTTTTCTGGAGTCCAGCACAATGTCTCATGTCTGAGTCTGTACCCAGGAACTCATTCTTATGTGGTTTCTAGCCTCCAGACATTAAGACCACACATCACTTTAGAGAGAAGCTCCTCTGGAAGCCTTATGAGAAGTGAAACACTTCTCAGACATAAACATTTCCTCTGTAAGGGATAGCTCTTAATTGGCATCCTGACACCATTGAGAGCTTTGAGCTGTGACATGGTTTAGAGCTGTAATGTTTCTCAGAAATGGTCTGCTGCTACTGAGAGTTCAAGTTGTTCCATTTATATCTCTTGTGGCAATTTGTTTTAAGTTATTTTACCTGAGTTGACAGTAAAGTACCTCCTGTTTGCACTCATTGTTGTCTGCTCCCTCCATTCTTGGAGGAAGATGAGATAAGAACCTGGTTGGAGATAGGACACAGGGCATGATAAACACCCATCTACTGTTTCATTACACTCCAATTCTATGGTTCTATGGCCAACCAGATCCTAGAGACTCACTGTGGGGATTGTCCCTAAGACACTCCTGCTATGAGTTACTGATTAGGCAATAGACTAGGGAGCACGCTGAGATTAGGATAATTCTGAAGATCTGAAGACTGTTTATTTATAAATAATTAAAACAAAGTTTTGAGAACCATAGAAAATCTGAGGGCACAAAGTAGAATTTTCTTTTTTTTTTCTTTTCTTTTTTTTTTTTTTTAACAGCATTACCCTATCAGGTAGAGGTATCCAGAAGCAGTTTAGAATCAGCTACTTTGTGTATATCAATGACTTTCTAAAATGCTTTAATCTTGACATAGCTTAAAAGAAAATCAAGTAGGGGAATTATAGCCTGATCCCACACAATTTCTTCCAAATCAATGACCCAATGTGTGTGGGACTCCTTTGCTTGACCTAGCAGGTGTAAAAGATTTGATAAGGCAGTAGTCCTTTTGAACTTTTAGGGTAGAATGGCCAAGAGTAGAAAAACATCTGGGGTGCAAATGGAAATGTGAAGTTACCTAACTATTTAATCCTGTGGAATACTAAGCATACTTACTCGTTCCATTCTTTCCCAACTGAGTAAATCATTTATAAAAACAATTAAATATGTATTAAAACTTTAAACAGACAATAGCCAATTTTTTAAGGATGCTGCTCAAAGAATAAAAGAGCAATAAGCACATGTAATGTGGAGTTGCTATAGTAATGATCTAATTTATAAAACAATAAGTATTTTTGGCACATGGCTACCAGTAGTTGGGGGTGGAAGAAGGAGTTTTGGAAGTTTAAAGGTCTTTTACTGCTACAAAATGAGTCAGCGAAAAGAGAAAAACAAACAAAACTAAACTAAAAGATCATCACTAACAAAATAATACCAAGGCTTTCTTCTGATGCATTTTACATTTAGAATTATGTATCCCATATTTGCCAGCTGATTCTCTTTTGCCAGTTTAAATTCAAATAAAGTGTTAAGACAGCAGCAAGAATAGTGTTAAGAAAGACAACAAAGCTTTGCAGCCAGTCCTGAAGATACCTGATAAAACAGGGTCAGATGAAAGGGGAGGAAGTCCTCCCCAATCAGTGGACTTGGAAAGGGGGAGGGAGGAGATGAGGGAGAGAGGGTGGGATTGGGAGAGAATGAGGGAGCAGGATACAGCTGGGATACAGAGTTAACACAATGTAACTAATAAGAAAAATAAAAAAGAATTAAAAAACATAAAAAAAGAAAGACAACAAAGCTCTGGCCTGCAGGGGACTCACTAGGCATACCCGTCTCAAACTCTCAAACATCCACCTGCCTTCCAAGTATGAGGTTCAAAGGCATGGTTTTAGTACATTTTGAACAATTTTTTTTTTGCAGCACTTGTATTACTTTAGAGAACACAGTTATTGGGTAACTGATAAACTCAATTTCACCTTTATACTTTATGTCTAGTTTATAATATTTTCTTTTTGAAATAATTATTACATAATTATATTTTCTTCTACAATTTTCCATTCTCTCTCTCTTTCACCCTCTCTCTGTCCTTCTGTCTGTCTGTCTTTCTGTCTCTCTTTCACTCAGTTTCATGGCCTTTTTAAAAAATTGTCACACGTACATGTACACACACACAAATGCATGCGCACATACATACACACCTAAATACATAAATAAATCCACTCAGTCTTCTATGTTAGTTGTACATATATAACCTTGGAGATGCCTGTTTTCTTTTGGATAATTTATGTCATTTTAATGTGTTCTAATATAACTCTAGGTTGAGAGAAGAAAGTTAAGCTTTCTACAGTATGTGAATAAACAAAAGTGGAATCATGAATCTTCCCAATATTTCTTTTATTTATTACTTATTTTAAGAAAAGTATCTCACTCTGCAACTCAAATTGGCCTGGAATTTATTATCTCTTAAAAGGCCATGGTAGACTTGAAATTGTGGTCCAGCCTCACAAGATCTGGGATTACAGTTATGAGCTGCCATTCCCATATCCCACCTCATATTTAAGAACAAAAAAGGAAAGAAGTTTAAGGAGTATCTTGCTAATCACCAAGAAACCTCCACTTCACTTTGGTTCTTACAGAATCTATGCATGCTGCTTTAGCTATAAACAAAGAAACAAGCAAACAAACACAGCAATGACAACAGAAGCCAAGAAGTGTATAACGTAAAGATAGTTAAAGTAGTTAGTCCTGACTAGTGTTTTGCAAATTCCTGTAGCAGGATAAATACATGAGGTAGGGAAGAGATTTAGAGAAGATGTTTATCAAAGTGAAATGATTATGTTTGATATAATTCAGTTCTACAAAGTGTCCATCATTTCAAGAAAAGAACCTAGAGTTCTTTTTAGAAAAGGGGATTGAAATACCGGCTTTAATTATATTTGAAGAAAATAATGATTATCTGTAATTATATTAACAGCACACCATGGAAAACTCAGAATCTGGAAATGACCTATATGTTCCTTAACCAAAGAATGAATGCAGAAATTGTGGTACATTAACAAAGTAGAATACTACTCAGCTATTATTTGCAGGCAAATGGACGGAACTAGAAAAGGTCATCCTTACTGAGGTAACCCAGAAGCAGGAAGACATGCATGGTATATACTCACTTAGGGTGGATATTAGCCACATAATATAGGATAAACATACTAAAATTGACATAACTAAAGAACCTAAACAAAAAGGAGTACCCTAGGGAAGATGCTTAATCCTCATTCAGAAGACAAAAAAACAGGATAGACCCCGGAAGTGGTAGAAGAGAGATAACAGGATGGGAGCCTACCAGAGATGTCCTCTACATGACCCCACCCAGCAGGGGATTGAAGCAGATAAGGGAACTCACAGCCACATTTTGGCCAGAGTGTAGGGAAGTGAGTGTTTTGGAAGAAGAGATATATAGAAAGACTCTGAAGGGACAGGAGCCCCACAAGGAGACCAAAAAGCCAAAAAAAAAAAAAAAAAAAAAGCTGGGGAGAGTGCAGAGACTGAAGCAGCTCCCAAAGACCATGCAAAGAGAGGACTTAGACCCCCTGCTCAGATGTTGCCCATAAACAGCTCAGTCTCTATGTGGGTTCCCTAGTAAGGGGATGAATTCAGTTGTCTGCTCCTTGATCACCTCTCTCTGGGGGGTGACCTAACCAGCCCACAAAGGAAGAGGACCCTGGCAGTCCTGATGGGACTTGATAGGCCAGAGTCAGACAGTAGGGAAGGAGGACTTTTCCTATCAGTGGACTAGGGGAGAGGGATAGGGGAGAAGGAAGGAGGGAGGGTGGGATGGGGAAGAGATAAAGGAGAAAGCTACAACTGGGATACAAAGTGAATAAATTGTAAATAACAACAACAACAACAATAATGAAAATGAAAAGAAAAACTCAAAAAAGTTAGATTTGTATTTCTCAACATTTTTTCTTATTTTGTGTTTCATGGGTTTTAACATTAATGAGTTCATTAATCTTTGGGTATAACATTAAGTGTATACTTTATTATTATTATTTACAATTTATTCACTTTTTATCCCAGTTGTAGCCCCCTTCTTCATCTTATCTCGGACACACCCTGTCTCCCTCTTCTTCCCCTATCCCTATTCTAGTCCACTGATAGGGGAAGTCTCCCTCCCATACTGTCTGACCCTAACCTATCATGTCCCATCAGAACTGCTGGATCCTCTTCCTCTGTGGGCTGGCTAGGTCACCCCACCAGAGAGAAGTGATCAGGGAGCAGGCAACCTGGTTCATGTCAGAGACTGTCTTTTCTCCTCTTACTAGGGAGCCCACATGTATAGTGAACTATGTATATGGGCTAAATCTGAACATGGGGACGTCTATGTCTTCTCTATGTATGGTTTTCGGTTGATGCATCAGTCTCTGCAGTCCCTCCATAGGCCCTGATTTTTTTTCTCTTCTTTGGTTTCTTTGTGCAGCTCCTGTCTCCTCCAGGTCTTTTTATATTTCCCTTCTGTGCTCCCTGTCCAAAGTCTGGCTGTGAGTGTCTGCTTCAATCCCCCCTGGTTAGGGTCTTTAGAGGACATATTTATTTTGAATGTAACACTGGAAAATGTAAAATTGTGAAAATATAACATTATGAAAAACTTATCAAATGAGAAACAGTGCACTCAATGGAAAAATACACTGCTTAAATAAATATGTTAAAATTATCATTGTGGAGCAATGTTAATAAACAAATAATTGCAACTTAAATATTCAAAAGTTAGTCATTTAATGATTAAGAAATTTTGGAAGCTGGAGATGAAGGTAAAGGAGGGTTTGGACAGCTGCTACTAAGGAGAATGTTAAGGACCATAGTGGAAGCTAGAAGCTGTCCATGGTGCTGAAAACGTGTGCTGGTTACACACACATATTTTCTTTCTTTTTCTTTTTTTCTTAAAATTTTCATTAATTACAGTTTATTCATTTAGTATCCCCCTGTAGCTCCTTCCCACTACCCCTCCCAATCCCACTGTCCCTTTCCCTATTCCAAAAGATGCTCAAGTTCACAAGTACATTTGCTTAACCATGTTTTTAGCAGCTTTATTTGTAATAGCCAGAAGCTGGAAACAACCCAGATATCCCTCAACTGAAGAATGGATACAGAAATTGTGGTATATTTACACAATGGCAGACTACTCAGCAATAAAAAACAAGGAACTCATGCAATTTGCAGGGAAATGCTGGGAACTCGAAAAGATTATCCTGAGTGAGATATGCTAGAAGCAGAAAGGCACACAGGATATATACTCACTCATAAGTTGATAAACATATAGGATAAACATACTAAAATCTGTACACCTAAAGAAGCTAATCAAGGAGGACTATGGCTAAGATGCTCAATCCTCATTCAGAAATGCAAAGAACATGGACATCTGAAGTGGGAGAAAACAGGGAACAGGATGGGAGCCTACCACAGAGGGCCTCTGAAAGACCAAAAAATCTGGGCACAGAGGTATTTTCTGAGCAAGTATTTTCTCATCTGTAATCTTTGAATCTTTGAACTTGCTTTGCCAATACATTCATTTCGTGATCCCTTTTTCTTCAGTCCATACTGCACATTTTATGATATATCAACCTACTTCATATATAAGAGGGCTAAGCTTATCCCTCTTTCTGTCACCTTGAATACAATAAGATATTAAAGATGAAAACGTTGATTGACACCTTTCAGCTAATTAGTACTGAATGCTATAAAGTAATGAAAACATTTAGCTGATTTAAGCTCATTATTGATACAAAAAATAAGCAGTAATTAAAGTTCTAAAATTTATTTACATTTCTACTACAGTAAAAGAACGTTATTGGTCAAGTATCAGAGATGAGTACAAATATAATCAACTAGTCAACAAATTACTTTATACCTCTCCTAACAACAAATTTTGAGTAACATTATGGTGTATACGCTGTTGATGGTTTTTAAGAAAACTAACACTTATCAGTGATTGAGTGAGTTAAGGAGGCCATACCCATCGTCCAAGTATGTGCTTAGTTTCTGACCCTATTGTCAGAGAAGATTTTCTATTAATTATATATATGTGTGTATGTATATATATGTATATATATATATATATATATATACACACACATATATATACGGAGAAAATAAGGGCTAAATCCAGATTGAAGTTTTTATTAATGAAAATAACTTCCTTATCATTTATGGAGCTATAACGCCTCAGTAATACACATCTTGGTAATGAACCTAGAATTTTACACTGAGTCATTAGAAAGCTAGGTTTAATGTATTTTGACTGTGGACCACTCTTCCAAAAGAACCTTCATTTATACCATCATTGGCATTGATGGAAGTTTGAATTATAAAACTTGGTCTTTCTCAAAAATTCTGTACTGGACTAGAACGAACCTGCACCTTTTGTATTATTTTCTGGATAATGAATTGATAAAAGATACAACTAAATTACGTGCAAATTTATGGGTAAGATGGCCCCTAACTCATAATTATAGATTTCAGTTTAGTGGTCTTTTGTTGCTCTTTGAAAAATTATTTAAATCTTAAAAGGGTTTTAAACTAGGTTAAAAACTGCCTGTCAAGAGAAAGAGATTTAGTTGATGAACAGAATATAACTTAGCTTTACAACTTTAAGTGATCCTGACATCTTCATTATGAGTACCATGCAGCATTCATACACACCAAAGATACTTGAGAAAAACATCATTAAATTCTTAAGGGCTTAGGCTTTGCCATTTGAAAATTTTTCTTTTTTATTTTTTTTATACAATATTCAATTAAATAATTACAGATACTAGCTATCTGTAAATGAATATTATTAGGTTTTTCATGTTAGAATATCCCACACAAGAAAATAAAACATGCTAAGTAAATTCTTTTTCATAATTATAGAGAGTAATCAAACTTGCCCTTCACTTTGAAGTGGAAGCCCTGTAATATCCAAGACCTTAATAATATACATTGTCTATGACCTGATTCTACTTTATATTTCTATGTCATTGAAAGCCATATTGAGGATTCAGGCGCTGAACCAAATGGGTTGGTAATGGAACCACATCTGGAAGACTAATTATAACTTGGAATCACTCCCTGATTAAGCTTGAAAAGATGTGCTCTTCAAATACTCATTAAACTAATTTGGAAAAATAGCCAAATATATTCATCTTTCAAATCTCAATGGCACTATCTATCTCTGCCATTTTCCCAATATGTGGATATACTATTTTTTTTTTTGAGGGAGAGGGAGTTCTAGGGACATTTCCTTTGCTATTTCTACCATAATAATCCTTACTCAGGGTGAAAACTTCATGTGCTGCTTCTTTCCATTGGCAAGTCTTCTTTGAGAATATAGCAACATGAGGTTGAAAACCTATGATAAAGTTTCGACTATAGAAAACAACAACTAAATGATTTTTAAGTGGTTTTTTATTTTTAGATTATTCCTCATATTACAAAATTATTTTTTAAAGCAGTAAAGTTTGATATTATTTTTAATCCACAATTTATTTAAGTAGATGTTTTATCCCCAGTCATGATGGAATCAAATTTTATTTTATTTTATTTTTAATATTTTTTATTTTTAAATAATTTTATACATTCACTTATATCCCGGCTGTAGCCCTCTCCCTCTTTCCTCCCAATCCTCCCCTCCCTCCCACATCTCCTCCCTGCCCCCTTCTGAGTCCACTGAGAGGGAGTGTCCTCTTTTCCTTCCATCTGGTCCTAGCTTATCAGGTATCTTCAGGATGGTTGCAATGTCCTTATCTGTGACCTAGCAAGACTGCTCCTCCCTTAGGGGGGAGGGGAAGCTCATGAGTTCATGTCAGAAACAATTCCTGTCCCCCTTACTAGGGAACCCACTTGGATACTGAGCTACCATGGGCTATGTCTGAGCAGATGTAGTAGGTTATATCCATGCATGGTTCTTGGTTGGATAAACAGTCTCATAGAAGACCCCTGTGCTCAAATATATTTGGACCTTGTGGGGCTCCCTGTCCTCTCTAGGATATAGTAATTCTTCCTTCCTTCATATGATTCCCTACACTCTACCAAAGGTTTGGTTATGGGTCTCAGCATCTGCCTTTATACACTGCTAGGCAGAGTCTTTCAGGAGCCTTCTGTGGTAGGCTACTGTCCTGTTACTTGTTTTCTCCTATTTCCAATGTCCACCCCCTTGTCTTTCTAGATGAGGATTGATCATCTTACCCCTGGACCTCTTCCTTGTTTATCTTCTTTAGGTGTATAGATTTCAGTATGTTTATCCTATCTTATAGTTCTATATAAGTGAGTGTATACCATGTGTGTCTTTCTACTTTTGGGATACCTCACTCAGGATGATTATTTCTAGATCCCACCATTTGCCTGCAAATTTCATGATTTCCTTATTTTTCATTGCTGAGTAGTATTCTGTTGTGTAGATGTACCACAATTTCTGTATCCATTCTTCAGTTGAGGGGCGTTGTTTCCAGCTTTTGGATATTATAAATAAAGCTGCTACAAACATGGTTGAGCAAAAGTCCTTGTTGTGTACTAGAGCATCTTTTGGATATATGCCTAGGAGTGGTATAGCTGGATCTTGAGGTAGCACTATTCCTAATTGTCTGAGAAAACGCCAGATTAATTTCCATAGTGATTGTAAAAGTTGACATTTCCACCAGAAATGGAGGAGGGTTCCCCTTTCTCCACAGCCTCTCCAGCATGCATTGTCCCTTGAGTTTTTGATCTTAGCCATTCTGATGGGTGTAAGGTGGAACCTCAGGGTTGTTTTGATTTGTATCTCTCTGATGGCTAGGGCAGCCTTACCTTGTCCCTGATTTCAGCGGGATTGATTTAAGTTTATCTCCGTTGAGTTTGATGTTGGCTATAGTCTTGCTGCATATTGCCTTTACTATGTTTAGGTATGTGCCTTGTATCCCTGGTCTCTCCAAGACTTTAAACAAGAATGGGTGTTGGATTTTGTCAAATGCTTTTTCGGGATCTAGGGAGATGACCATGTGGTTTTTCTCCTTCAGTTTGTTTATATGGTGGATCACATTGATGGATTTCCATATATTGAACCACCCTCGCATGCCTGGGATGAAGCCTACTTGCTCATGGTGGATGATATCTTTTATATGTTTTTGAATTTGGTTTGCAAGTATTTTATTGATTACATTTGCATTAATGTTCATAAGAGAGATCTGTCTGAAGTTCTCTTTTTTGTTGGATCTTTGTGTGGTTTAGTTATTAAGGTGACTGTGGCTTCATAGAATGAGTTTGGTAATGTTCCTTCTGTTTCTATTTTGTGGAGTAATTTGGAGAGAACTGGAGTTAGTACTTCTTTGAAGGTCTGGTAGAATTCTGCACTGAAACCATCTGGCCTGGGCTTTTTTTGGAAGGGAGGCTGTTTCAATTTCCTTGGGGGATATAGGGCTGTTCAATCTTTCTACCTGGTCTTGACTTAATTTTGGTAGATGGACTCTATAAAGGAAAATGTCTATTTCTTTTAGATTTTTGAACTTTGTGGCATATAGGCTTTTGTGCAACTTAATGATTGTTTGGATTTCCTAATTGTCTGTAGTTATATCCCCCTTTTCATTTCTGATTTTGCTAATTTGGATAGTTTCTCTCTGCCTTTTAGTTTAGCTAAGGGTTTGTCTATCTTGTTAATTTTCTCAAAGAACCAGCTCTTGTTTTCATTGATTCTTTGAATTGTTTTATTTGTTTCCAATTGGTTGATTTCAGCCCTGAGTTTGATTATTTCCAGCCATCTGCTCCTCTTGGGTGCTCCTGCTTTTTTTTTCCCTAGGGCTTTCAGTTGTCCCATTAAGTTGTTTGTATGAGATGTTACAAATTTCTTCTTAATGGGACTTAGTGCTGAGTTTTTCTCTAAGTACTGCTTTCATTGTGCCCTATAAATTTGGGTACATTGTGCCTTCATTTTCATTGAATTCTAGGAAGTCCTTAATTTCTTTCTTTATTTCATCCTTAACCCAGCTGTCTTTGAGAAATAAGTTGTTATGTTTCCATGTGCATGTAGGTTTTTTGCTATTTCCATTGTTGTTGAGGTCCAGCTTTAGTCCATGGTGGTCAGATAGTATAGGGGGGATTATTTCAATCTTCTTGTATCTGTTGATGCTTGCTTTGTGACCAACTATATGATCTATTTTGGAGAATGTTCCATGAGGTGCTGAAAAGAATGTATAGTCTTTTGAGTTTGGGTGAAAAGTCCTATAAACATCTATTAGGTCCATTTGAATTAGGATGTTTGTAAGTGCCTTTATTTTCCTGTTTGGCTTCTGTCTAGATGATGTATCCCTTGGTGAAAGTGCGGTGTTGAAGTCTCTCACTATTAAGGTATTAGGATCAATGTGTGATTTAAGCTTAAATAATGTTTCATTTACGAATGTAGGTGCTCTTGTATTTGGGGCATAGATGTTTAGCATTGTGATGTCTTCTTGGTGGATTTTTTCTTTGATGAGAATGTATTGCCCCTCTGCATCTTTTTTGATTAGTTTTGGTTGAAAGTGTATTTTATTAGATATTAGGATACCCACTCATGCTTGTTTTTTGGTCCATTTGCTTGAAAAAACAGTTTTCCAGAGTTTTACTCTGAGGCAGTGTTTATCTTTGTTACATACGTGTGTTTCTTGGATGCAGCAGAATGTTGGATCCTGTTTCCACACCCATTCTGTTAGTCTTGTCTTTTTATTGGAGAGTTGAGTCCATTGATGCTGATAGATAATAATAACCATTGAATGTTATTTCCTATTATTGTGGAGTTGGTGGTGTTACTGTGATTCATTGCTTGTTTTCTTTTGATTTTTGTTGGGAAATTATAACCTATGTTTTCTTGGGTGTAGTTGTTCTCCTTGGATTGGAATTTTCCTTCTAATATATTCTGTAGGGATGGTTTGCTGTTCAAATATTGCTTAAATTTAGTTGTGTTGTGGAATATTTTGTTTTCTCCATCTATGTTGATTGAAAGTTTTGCTGGGTATAGTAGTCTAGGTTGGCATCTGTGGTCCCTTAGAGACCGCACGATATCTGCCCAGGCCCTTCTGGCTTTCATAGTTTCTGATGAGAAGTCTGGTGTGATTCTGATAGGTCTACCTTTATATCTTACTTGGCCTTTTTCCCTTGCTGCTTTTAGTATCTTTTCTTTGTTCTGTAGATTAAGTGTTTTGAATATAATGTGGCGTGAGGAGTTTCTTTTCTGGTCTAGTCTATTTGGTGTTCTGTAGGCCTCTTGTATGTTTGTGGACATCTCTTTCTTTAGGTTGGGAAAATTTTCTTCTATATTTTTTTGGAAATATTTTCTGGACCTTGGAGCCTGGAATCCTCCTCTTCATCAATTCCTATTATTCTTAGATTTTGCCGTTTCATGGTGTCCTTGATTTCTTGGATATTTTTTGTTTGGGATTTTCTGATTTTACTTTTTCTTTGAGAGAAGTATCAATTTCTGTGAGTGTATCTTCAGCACCTGAGATTCCATCTCTTGTGTTCTATTAGGGATGCTTACCTTTGTGGCTCCTTTTTTTCTCTAAGTTCTCCAGTTCCAGGGTTTTCTCAGTTTGTGTTTTCTTTATTGATTCTAACTCTGTTTTCATGTCTTGCAACATTTCCTTCATCTGTTTGAATGTGGATTCCTGTGTCTCTAAATGGTCTCTTTTTTTTTTTTTGTTTCCTCTCTTAATGCCACTACTTCTGCCATTTCTCCAGCCCATAAAAACTGCTTTAACTATTCATAAATATTAGAGCACTCTATGAGTCCTAGTTGTCTATACAGATCTGAGTGTTTCGTCATCCATATGTTCTCTAAAATGAGAACAGATTTATTATTTATTACAGTTTATTCAGCTGTAGCTTCCTCCCTTGTCTCCTCTCAGTCTCTTCCTCTGTCCACCTTCTTAACCTATGCTTGCCCCTAGTCCACTGATAAGGGATGTCTTTCTACCCTCCTGTCTGACAAAGTAAGATAATTTTGTTGGAGACCTCTGGTACCCCTTTAGGATATTTGAAAAACATGTAGATTGTTGTTAAGATATAAGAATTCTCAGTTAACAAAGAGAATGATGTTACATGACACTATTCTTCGGGAGATACAAGACCACATCTACATATTCCAAAGAGAATTGACAATAGACCAAAGGATATCACTGAAGTCCAGCTTGGTGAACCAATTAGTTTGAGGTTATTTAACGGAGTATGGATTAGAGGTTACAGGAGAAAGAACAACATCAAGTTAGCTACATCACAGAAAGTCCATCTTACAGAGGGGGTCCTTTAGGAAAATGTGAAGCCTCATAGAACTTGCAAGCAAATCTATATATCATAGATTAACTTATACTTTGCTTGACAAATTCTTGTGTTCTCAGCAGCCTTCATTGCTTATATAACCTTGAGGAGAAAGAAGCCTTATGCATCTAGTCAAATTCAGGAATTTCCTGAGCATTTCATACACTTGCTGCAAGAATCTTAACAAACTTTGTTGTCAGTCTTCCTAGCTCTTAAGGAGCTTTGGGAGAAATCACTACAAAACAACTAGAGAGCTGTGCTTAATATCACAGAATGTCAACAAGCTTAGAATCCAGCTAAGATTACAGCAGGGAAAAATTTATCTTAGGATTTGCTATGCCTGCCTTGTAAAAGAATCTTTGACTAAGTTGATGGTGCCATGAATTTATTTTATCTGTTAATCAGTTTTTTTTTCCTTTCTCTTAATATTCAAATCGTAGTCATGGTTAAACTTGGTGATTTTGACTTTTTCAACATGTTTTAGCTGACATGAACCAGCTAGGGGAAATGACTTACTACCCTCCTCTCCACTTTTTACTCTCTATCCTCATTTCCAACCTTACCTTTACCACTAAACCTACATTACTATGCCAATTCAAAAGATAGATTTTTTTCCTAATGTAGTTGGCTCAGCAATGTCCCATTTTTTTCCTTTCCAAATTTCCTGTGGTGTCTTATAATATAGAAAACATAATCTAAAATTTGGCAGACTTTTTGTTTTTCTACATTTTTTCCCTGTCACATATTTTTGAGTCAAGAAGAGGAGCCAATAAAACTTCTGAGTGTAGTGAAGAGCTAAAGAGTATAAAAATCAGTAAACAAATACATTGCTTAATATTTTCTGTCACAGATATTTTATTTTGTAGATAAGGAGGCAAAGGTTTGAGTAGGACAAATGATACACTTCAAGTTAAGCTCATTAAAATGGTGAATTAAAGTGTAATTCCATTGTGACTGTAATATTAGATCATTTGGCACACCACACTTCTCTTTAGTGCTTACAAAGTGGGAAAGTTTGAGTTGATGCCTGAAATCATTCAGTGTTGAAACATGCTTCAATATTTCCAAGATACCAGCTCTTTAAAACTTCAGATATGAAACTGGCAATCCCAATCAAAGACCCAGAAAATTACTTCATTTGTATTGGCAGATTCATTCCAAAGTTTATATAGAAGGGCAGGCGATCCAGTCTCATCACCAGAACTTCAAAGTGGAAGACCATAATGAATGCTGATTGGTCGACAATAAAATAGATAAACAAAACACAACACAGAATCCATAATGAGATTCTGTAATGAGGTCCAAATATTAATCTCTCTTGCCAAAAGCAAAGGCAATTCTATGCTACAAAGATAGTTTTCTACTCCTAGCAAGTACTTATAGAACAAGACTTCCCCATGTTGTGTGAAAAACATCTGTAGAGACCTTATAAATCTTACAAACCAATCCAAATAGTTTATAAGTCAAAATATATGTAAAATGCACAATTAGAGGAACTGTAGAATATTAAGTACCTGAAAATGTGAGTGACTTTTGGCAAAATTAGAATTTTTCTCAAGGTAACACTATATTAACTGGTCAGAAAACAAATATTGGTATGTAGGCTTTCGCTCATACTAACATATTCCTCAAGAAAATTACTTGACATAAATGAAAATTACATACTTTGAAAGAAAAATCTTCACAAAATATATATCTCTTAAAGCACTGGTGTTGAAATACCACACGTCTTCAAATTTACCTATCACATCTGCAGAAACACGTTTTAAAATTTACCTATCATGTCTACAGAAACGTGTCTTCAAATTTACCTATCAGAAGACAAGTGGGTTTTAGAAAGAAATGTAGCATTAGTTTTTAAATATTTGACAAATAACTCACTAAAGACATACATGAGACACACTCTCACACACACTCTCACTCTCTCTTTCTCACACACACACATATATGAGGTTACTTAAAGGAGTATGGGTTAGAGGAAATTATCTACAAGCAATGTATCATTGCATGGGTAAAAAGAATGACAAGAGTTCTAGCCAAAATAATAAAATCAAAATAAATGGTTTCCATGAACTGGGGGAGAGGATTGTGTACTAGATATAGTAGAGTAGATATGTAAACAACTTTGTATGGTCTAAATTTATGTCCACTTTCAACGAGTTTGAATTGTGTCTATACGCATTGGACAATCATAAAATCAAATAGATTGTTCAACATACTGTAAGGCTTAATGCAATGTTGCTGGCTTCAGTGAGTCACATTAACTGACTGACCATAACAGGCATATTCTATCAGTGCAATATGCTGATGATAGAGTGACATTTATGGGAAGTATGGAGAGTATATGAGGTATCGGAGACCTTTCTTCACGTTTCCCATTTTTTTTGTAATTGTAACAGTAATCTAAAATGTACATATCAATTAAAATATATAGATAGAAATTACCAACAACATGTTGCTATACAGCAAAATAAAATGGAAAATACATCCAGCAGATAAACTCAACTGACTGTTCTGTGAAATACTTGTCTTATCTTAAAGTAGTGAAAGGCAAGTTCTAACAGCAAAGCTGGATCAAAGTCTTCAGGTGAAGTTAAATGATAGGGGCTTGAGAGCAGGCACAGCTGCAGCAAAGTTTTAGAAGATGGCAGTTAGAGATTTCTGACACATTTAGAAATATTACATCTCAAGTTAAGAACCCAGTTATTTATGAGCAGGGTTCAGAGCATAGCCATTCACATGAACCAGAAGTAATCCCTTTTAATATGTCTCCTGTGGAAATGTACTTTAAAAATGGAGACAGAAATGACATTTTATCTCATTTCTATTGCCCTTTTGCAATAGTTCACAGATTAGCTTCCACCATCTTCATCCACATAAAGCTGTTTGTTCACTTTAAAAGCTATCTGTGCCAATGGGTGGTTTGTCATTCCTTCAATCTCTGCTCTGTCTTTATCCCTACATATCTTTTAGGCAAGACAATTTTTTTGTGGAATGTTTTATGGGTGGGTTGTCCTTCCTCCACTGAAAGTCACACCTTGATACAGGAGGTGGGGATTTCAGGCTCCATGTTCTCCACCGTTAAGAATATCAGCTAGGTTCACCCCAAGAGACTTCTGGAGAGAGAAGGGCCTCCCCTGTCCTGGAGATGCTTCCCCGCCGATTTCCATTCTCCCAACTTGAGACCCACCACACGGGAGACAGTCAAGTCCTGACACTCTTAGTGATATGATGATATGCTTGCACACAGAAGCCTAGCACAACTGTCTTCTGAGAGGCTTCCTCCAGTAGCTGACAGAAACAGATGCAGGGACCCATAGGTGAACAATAGGCTGAGCTTGGGGGAATTTTGTGGAAGAGAGGGAGGAAGGATTGAGGGAGCTAGAGAATTCAAGAACACCACAAGAAGACCCAAAGAGCTTGCACAGGCTGGACCTAGACCCCCTTACACATATGTAGCGGACATGCAACAAAATCATGTGGGACCCCTAACAATGGGAGTAAGGGCCATCTCTGACTTCGTTGCCTACCTTTGAATTCTTTCCCAATAGCTATGCTGCCTTGTCTGGCCCCAGTGGAAGAAGATTGCACTTGTCTTGCTGTGACTTGAGGTGCCAGGGTGGGTTGGTACCTTTCAGTCCCCTTTCTTGACAAAAATGAGAGGGTGTAGGGGGAAGGAGAGGAGGGTGGAGGCTGGGATCAGGCTGTAAAGTGACTAAATAAATAAAAATTTTAAAATACCACCTTTAAAAAAAGGCATGCAGCCATGACCATTCAGGCCTTTACAGCCATTGAAGCAGGACAGTCTCCCCAAGCATGGTTGGCTACCATAAAAAGCTAAAATATTACGCTCAGGATGCGAGGCTAAGCACTGCACTCAGGGTCAGCCGCTTTCGACCCAGAGAAGAGCATGTCTGATTGCATGCGGGTTGATGCCCCAGGTCCCGTCTCTGAGAAAAAGGTATTGGACGGATCTGATGCTCTTTGGGTGGATGACACCTAAATGAACATCAGTCCAAAGTCCCAATTTATTTCTAATATCAGAGATCAGACCTCTACTCTTGCCTGATGCGTCTAAAACAAAAAGGGGGAACTGCAGAGAGCTGCGTAATGCCGCGCCTGAAAGATGGAGCTGGTTTCCGCCTTCCACCTTCCTGATGGTGAGTGCTCTCTGTCACAAACAACTCCACATTTGGCTAAGGCTGAGGATCTGGCTTGCTTCCATGTATGTGGACCTATCTGCATTGCCCACATGGCACGCTGGGGTTGGCTACCCAGAGGCTATTTAAGCTGTGGGCTGGCTTTCCTCAGGGTCAGAAGATTGTTCAAGGTTCCTGAATAAACTGCATTGAAAAAAAAATGCTGAGCCTGATGGGCAACTGTTGGGCAGAGTGAATGGAATTTTAGGTAAGAACTGGGAAATAGTAAGAGCTGGAGAGGACAGGGTCTCCACAAGGAGAACAACAGAACAAGAAAATTTGAACACAGGGAACTTCCCAGAGATTCATACTCCAACCAAGGACTATTCATGGAGATAACCTAGAACCCCTGCACAGATGTAGCCCAGGGCAGTTCAGAGTCCAATTGGGTTACATAGTAATGTGAAGAGGGACTGCCTCTGACATAATCTGATTGGCCTGCTCTTTGATCACCTCCCTCGGGGGGGGGGAGCAGCCTTACCAGGCCATAGTAGAGGACAATGCAGCCACTTTTGATGTGAACTGACAGACTAAGATCAGAAAGGAGAGGAGAACCTCCCCTATTAGTGGACTTGGGGAGTGGCATGCAAGCAGAGGGAGGAGGGAGGGTGGGATTGGGAGGGGAGGAGGGAGGGGCTTATGGGGGGATGCAGAATGAATAAAGTGTAATTGATGAAAAATTGAAAAAAAAGTGAAAAAAATATGTGAAAAAAAAGGCATCTTTGCTTTTAGTATCATATCTTCCTGTCCATTTTCACCTTCCCTAAAAACAAAACAGAACAAGTGCCATATTAGTGTCAGCAAGTTTGCATTTTTCCTAATAATGTAAAATATTTCTACTTCAACATTTAAATCCCTATGACTTGACTTTCTCATGTGATATGAGGTAAAGTCTAATTTCATTCTGCTGCACATGTGTTCTATAGTTTGTTCAGCGCTTTTGTGGGAAACTTCCCCTTTCTTCTGAAAGATGATTTTTGTTGTTGTCATTGTTTCTTTTAATTCATTTATACTTTCACATATATAAATATAATTTCAATTATTGTCACTCCTCCTCAGTTATTCTCTCGTCAGTACTCCCATTCCTGCTAAAATACTTTTTTTTTCTTTCCAACAAATCTAGCCCCTCTATTTCACACCCTTTCTTTTGTGTGTGACTCACTGAGTTTAATTAGAATTTCTTGGCTGATCATGCATGGATGTGAGGTTATTTTCTGGAGCAAAGACAACTTATCTGTAGCTACACCATTGAGGAAAGCAACAATTTCCCTTAACCTGCATTAACACTCATTAGTCTCTCAGAGAGTGGTGGGACCTCTTGTGCTCCCTCCACTATCCATAATTACTAGTAACGACTTGCACATAATTTTCCCCCTCTTTGTAGCAATGTGGGCCCAAGTTCTTAGCACCTTTTTATAAGAGCTAATTATTTTAAATAAGAAGGCATATTGGCTCCTTGGATATTTTGAGCATTAACCTCTTGTGTGATGTGTGGTTTGCAGATGCTTTCGTCTATCCCGTGGGCTGCCTGTTGATTCTGCTGGCTGCTTCTTTTGGTGTTTTTGAATGTGTGTAGATTAATTGAGTCTACTTCTATACTTCTGATTTATTGTCCTGTGCTTTGTGTGCAATGTCCATGAGAAAGAGAGCTGGCTCCCTAGCACATATCTCTCTGCTTCTCGATTGCAGATGCAGTGTGGCCAGCGGAGTCACTTTTCTATCACCCTGGTGAGAGCTGATAGCACCTTATTTGCTCCTCATGATAGGCTCTACCCTCAAAATCTGAGTCAAAATAATTTCCTTCATAATTTGTTTTTGTCAAGCATTTCATCACAATATCAAAAATATACTCAATACAGCACCTCAATTTCATTTGAAGAGTCTGCAAGATTTTTTGGTTATCATTTCCTGCAATAAGTTTTCAGTGTCTCTTACCTTTTCTTCATTTTCTAGAATTCACATAATGATACTTTTGCCTTAATGCTGACCTGTAAGTATTTCTTGAGTTCAGAAATGTTTTTTCCTCCTTGTTTTAGTCAGTGTGGACACTCTATTATACTTTCCATTTCACTGATTGATGCTTTTATTTTAAAATTTTTATTAGTTCTTTTTGTATGTGTCTTTAAATCGCTTTTTTCTGAATTTTAAATGTGTTCTGAATTGTTTTTCTCACTTTTGGTATGTTTATAGATGTGTGTGCACATACATGAGTGTGTGCACATGTGTATGTGTATGTGCGCATTCATGTGACTGCAGTTGCCTCCATGGCACTGGACCTATATGGAGGGCAGAGCATAATGTTGGGCGTCAGGCTTTGTTTCTACCTTTTCTTTCCTTTTGAAACTCAATTTCTTCTTCAGTTTTCACAGTTGTAAAAGTGACAAGGTAGTTGACCTTCAAATTTGTAGGTATTCTCCTGTCTCTACTTCCCATCTCACCATAGGAACATTGGGATTAAAGATGCATACTAATGTTCTTGGCTTTACCTGGGATGTGGGAATTTGAACCAACATCTTCATATTGGTGCAACAAGCACTTTAACCTCTGTTTTGGAATGTTCATCTGTATTCCTTTACATATCACTGAACTTCTTAGAGATATTGGGAGTCAATTGGTAAGTGTTTGTGGTTAGAGTGTATAAACACTGACTCTCTGTGACTTTTTCATGTGATGTTAGTGGCATATATAATTGTATTGGTCATCTGAACTGTAAAAGTTCATGAATTTTCTAGATTTTACAAGGTTATTGCAGTTGATGGTGAGATTATAGCAGTGGGAGCAGTTTTTGTGGAAATGTTCAATATATATAATCTTTCCCATAGCCAGGAAATAAGCACATACAGTAACAGGATATTTTTGTATTGAGGATTGATAGTGAATTTCGTTTTCTTTAGAAGAGATGTGTTGAAAGCCTTCTGAATCCTGTGCAGGTAAAATTTAATAACCACACTTCTTGTTTTGTAGGATTGTGACGTGCCTTTCACTAAGTCTCATAGGTTGCTGAAGCTTTAGATAAGGTGTCTTAATTCCTGTATTGCATGGTCTCATTGTGCACATTCCATTTCAAACAGAAAGTGTTTTGATATTGACAAATACTAAATATAGCCTAAAAGCTAAAATAGAATGGCCGGACTCCTCCCTGAGGCTCATGGAGAAGTGAGAGTTATCTTATGTTTTTGCACTAGCAACTTCAGTTTCAAGGACATAGGTAGGAAAAGCTCATCACCAGATTTTGCAGATGAGTATAGTTTTTCTAATGCTGCAGCAAATACTGGTAGAATACTAGACTTAATAAACTCTGTTGTGGGATTTCTCAACTTCTGAATGACCGTCAGAAGTAAGGAATCAGGAAGAGGAATTAGAAAGAGATACAACCAAAGGCTGTAGGCTCAGAAAGAGTTTCTGTGCATTGCATAAGTTTCTGCACTCCCTGAACCTCATAAGTTTCCTTAAATTTCTTGCGTTATTTAACTCCCTCTTCCACAAAGCAGGGATTATTCAGTTTTGAGGAAATAGTTATACAATAACACATTTTGAACAGTGTCATTTAAGAATATGAACAAAACTATATCTTTCAAAAAGGTGTTTCATTTTTATAGTAAAAATGTAGTTCTTTAAATATCAACCAACTGTTGGTCTCTAACTTCATGCCTTTAAGAAACATCGTTATCAGACAGTCTAAAGTACAAGTATGTATAAATCATATACATACATACATCATGTACATACATATCTTATATGTAGATGTCTGTCCATGCAGTTTTAGATACATTCACGAGTACATATTAGGTGAAAATAATAGCTGTTATATAAAATTCCAGAAATACTGTTTGATGACTTATAAGATTATGAACACATGTATGGTTTGCAAAATAGACAAACATAAAAACTAAAGTACACAATTAACTATGAATTGAGTTATCAATGCTCACACAGTGTAACTGATTCAATGAAACATGATTCAATACAGTTTATGTTTTTGAGAGTTTATTACCATTATTACAAGAAAATTAGCATTGCAATTTAATGGTACAACCTAAGGGGCTTATTTGCCTTATGTAGTTCTAAGAGTAATAGAGGATGAAAACTTGTCTATTCTAGTAAATAGAATTCTTGACTCATTAAGAATGTTTGGGTAATTTATAAAATAATATGATGCAAGTTAATTTTCATTCTTTGAGCTATATAAGATGAAATGGTGAAAGATATTTTAGTAAAAGAATAGGCTATACATTAAGATCTGGAACAGTGAAAGATGTCTCAAGGGAATGTTGACTATTTTTATGCCACCTTGACACAAGCTAGAATCATTAGCTAGGAGGATGCATGAGTTAAGAAAATGCCTCCATAAAGTTGGTCTGTAGACAACCCTGTAGAGTTGTCCTAATTAGTCATTGATGTGAGAGGTCTCAGCCCACTGTGGGTGGTTCATTCTGTGTCCTGAGTTCAATAAGGAAGCAGGCTGAGCATGCCATGATGATCCAGCCACTAAACAGCACCCTCCACTGCCTCTGCATCAGCTCCTGCTTCTAGGTTCTTACCCTGTTTGAATATCTATGCTAACGTTCTTCAAAGAAGAACAGTGATGTGGAAGAATAATCCAGATTAACTCATTTCTCTCAAGGTTATTTTGTTATGGTGTTTAATCATAGCAATAGAAACCCTAAGACACACATTAGTACAAGGGCTATGGGTATTGCTGTGCTGGACCTAACTGTTTTGTTTTAGGGAGGATTATGGAAGGACTTTGGAACTTTGAGCTATAAAAGCTATTGAGTGTCGAGAGTTCAATGAGCTGAACTGTCCTTAGGACAAAGTCTATCAATGAAATAAGTATTTAATTGATTGTTTCAGTTTCTCCAATGTTACATCAGGAGGAAGGGAAGGGTGTCTCAATTAGCCATTCTCCATAGTGAGTTATGAGGAATAGGTGATGAAATCCACATAAGAACATACAGAACAGAGTCTGGGACATAGATGTGTTAAGTATTACATTGCAGTTACAGTGCTCAGACTAAGTACTTAAGAGTTTAAAAGGCAGCTCAATGTTAGAGTCAAGGAACTTATATTCATAACAAGCAAATATTGTGTCTTACTTTGTTGTTGTACTGAAGTAAAAGGAAAGAAAAATAAGACACACAATTAAAAAAGAAGGAAGAAAACAAAGGGGTGGGGTGTCAGTCCCTTTACTGTATTATGATAACACAGAGATTAAGGTCAAGCTACCTAAAAACTTTTAAGTCTGAATTTTTCACCTGTTCAGGTTGGGTCATGTCACCTAACAAATGATGAGTAATAATAAAATTTTAGCTCATATCATTGTAGTGTTTTAAAAATTTAGTGTTTTCTTATATATATATATTTATATATTTGTATTATATACAAATATATAATATATATACAATTTGTATATATATTATACAAATATATATATTTGTATACATATTTATATATATATTTGTGTATATCTATATCTATCTATGTATCTATGTATCTATGTATCTATGTATCTATCTATCTATCTATCTATCTATCATCTATCTATCTATTTCCTAGAGACTCATTTGTATAGGCTTATTCCACAGGGAGGCAGTAGAGAGCAGGTAAGTACCTTTAAGCTTGGGAATTTCTGTGAACATTGTTGAGCAAGTGTCCTTGTTGTATGTTGGAGTATCTTTTGGGTGTATGCCCAGGAGTGGTATAGCTGGGTCTTGAGTTATGGCTATTTCCAGTTTTCTGAGAAAGCACCAGATTAATTTCCAAAGTGGTTATACAAGTTTGCACTCCCACCAGCAATGGAGAAGGGTTTTCCTTTCTCCACATCCTCTCCAGCATGTGTTATCACTTGAGTTTTTGATCTTATCCATTCTGACAGGTGTAAGTGGAATCTTAGAGTTGTTTTGATTTGCATTTCCCTGTAGCCAGAAAGTTGAAACAACTTAGATGTTCCCAAACCAAAGAGTGGATAAAGAAACTGTGGCACATTTACACAATGACATACTACTCAGCGACTAAAAGCAACAACATCATGAAATTTGCAGGCAAATGGATGGAACTAGAACAGATCATCCTGAGTGAGGTAGCACAGACTCAGAAAAACACCAACCCAGCTCTAACTCCTTTTATCTACAATGTTGTATTGCTTTCAAGATATGCTAGGACAAAAGTGGCACAAAGTTTGTGGGAACAACCAATAAATACCTGATTTGATTTTAAGGGCGGTTCCACAGATGGAACCCATACCTAGCACTACTTGGGTGGCCACAAACAGGGACCTAGGGTAAGACTAAGTAATACTGGTCTAGAAAAAGGGGTAAAGAAGTGTTAAAATGATTCCTAATGTTATTCTACTGTACTCAGACCAGTGCCTTGCTCAGCCATTATCAGAGAAGCTTCTTTCTGCAGCAAATGGGAACAAAGATGAAAAACCTACAGCCAGAAATCACACAGAAAATGAGCGATTTAACCTTAAATGTCATGTTTCCATCAAATGCCTCCCCTTAGGGCTCAGAGAGCTCTGTAGACGAAGAGGCAGAAAGAATGTAAGAGGCAGAGGGGTTAGAGGGCACCAAGAAAACAAAGCTCTCCAAATCAATGTGAGTAAAGCTCATATAAACTCACGGAGACTGAAGCAACAGGCAAAGAGCATGGACATGTCTGTACCAGGTCTTTTGAATATATATGCTCTTATGGGAGCATTGCCAAATATTTATCCTTTTCAAACCTCAATTTATAACCAATAATTCATAGACATATTGTGAAACATACATACATCTATACAGTCAACACATACGTAGCTGTTGCTGCATGGAAAAACAATAAATTCTAACTGATTTTGCTAGTTTATTCATTTCCATTTTTTAGTGAACAAATCACATGTATATTAACTTTGACATGGATTTGTAGGTTGAATTGCTGATTGCTTCTAAAGTAATTTTCAGTCTTTATCAATATGTCAGCTCATAATTTCATGATGTTCCCCTTTCTAGATATGCTACTCACATTTGTCCTCACAAAATTCATTTTATATAATTTTTATTTTTATATTAATCACAAGTTATTTACTTTGTATCCCAGCTGTAGTCCCCTCTTTCATTCACTCCCAATCTTACCCTCCCTCCCTTATCTCCTCCCTGCCCCTCTCTAAGTCCACTGATAGGGGAGGTACTCCTCACCTTCCTTCTGACCCTAGCTTATTATTTTAAAAGGCAGAGAATTAAGATACTGGGTCTCTGGTTGGCAGAATGCTAAAATGATCCCCAGTGTTCCTTAACTAATCAAAGTAGTCTCTTACTTCAGTACAGATGAGTCAGGACTTCCTTGTAAACATTGAAAAGACAACGGGCTTTAGATCCCTTGGATACATATACTATTTCTTTTCTATTGCTTAGTGACCACTTACACATTTACCAGAAAGAATATACTTCCAAGATCATTGTGGTTGCCGCCCAGATCCCCAGTTCTCAGATTTGGGTTCCGTTTTCTGCTATGTGACTGTTCCATTTTCTGATGGAGGCTCTCACTCTTTGTCATGGCTGGATCCATCGGAAAGCACCAAGGGCACATGACATCACCTTGCTGTGCAATGAACTCTCTCACATCCTATTTTATCCTTAGCTACAGAAAACTTTCTTGTCACTGCACTTTATTTAGATTATGTCCACATATATAACCTTAACCCTCACCTTTTCAAAATCAATTGTGCGTATAAAAATAATGATCACAAAGCTGACCTGTCAGAATATTTAAAAGCACATGGGCTGTAAATTTTGGTGCACTTGGTTTGGAATTCGAGATCAAAGTTTAAATATATAGATTATAGAGAGATTTGACCACAAACCTGAAAGAAATAATAAAAAAAAATAAACTCAAGCGATACCACATGCTGGAGAGGTTGTGGAGAAAGGGGAACCCTCCTCCACTGCTGGTGGGAATGTAAACTGGTACAAACACTCTGGAAAGCTATCTGGCGCTTTCTAAGACAACTAGGAATAGTGCTTCCTCCAGACCCAGCTATACCACTGCTAGGTATATACCCAAAGTTTGTTCAAGTACACAAAAAGGACACTTGCTCAACCATGTTTATAGCAGCTCTATTTGTAATAGCCAGAACCTGGAAACAACCCAGATGTCCATCAACGGAAGAATGGGTACAGAAATTGTGGTATTTTTATACAATGGAATACTACTCAGCAATCAAAAAGGAGGAAATCATGAAATTTGCAGGCAAATGGTGGGATCTAGAAAAGATCATTCTGAGTGAAATATCCCAGAAGGAGAAAGACAAACATGGGATATACTCACTTATATAGACCTATAAGATATGATAAACATAATGAAATCTATACACCTAAAAAAGATAATCAATTGAGTGGACATGGGGTAAGATGATCAATCCTCATTTAGAAAGACAGATGGGATGTGCATTGAACGAATGTCAGGAGTCTACTGAGCACATCTGAAAGACTCTAACTAGCAGTGTTTTCAAAGCAAAGACTCATGACCAAACCTTTGGCAGAGTACAGGGAATCATAAGAAAGAAGGGGAGTTAGTCTGATGGGGAAAGGATAGGAGCTCCACAAGGACCAAATATATCTGGGCACAGGGTCTTTTCTGAGACTGACATTCAACCAAGGACCATGTATGGATATAACCTAGAACCTCCACTCAGATGTAGCCTGTGGTAGCTCAGTAACCAATTGGTTTCCCAAAGTGAGGGGAACAGGGACTATTTCTAACAGGAACTCAATGACTGGCTCTTTGGTCTCCCCACCCCCGAAGGGAGGAGCAGTCCTGTTAGGCCACAGAGGAGGACTTTGCAGCCAGTCCTGGAGATACCTGATAAAACAGGATCAGATGAATGGGGAGGAGGTCCCCCCTATCAGTGGACTTGGAAAGGGGCACGGTGGAGATGAGGGAGGGAGGGAGGGACTGGGAGGGAATGAGGGATCGGGACATGGCTGGGATACAAAGTTAATAAAATGTAACTGATAAAAAAAATAAAAAATAAAAAAAAATAACTAGGTTGTGTGATGGAAAGATCCACATGACATGGGTTGCAAGCCAGCCTCCAGGAACTAAGTACAGTTTTCTGGCTGTAAGTAAGGACAAGTAAAATCCTCTGTCATGCATGCAGAAACACAAGAGGCAGAAGACCTCTTACAACCATTGAGGATTGTCACAACTGTGTACAGCCTGTCTCACACCCAGATTTCAGTCGTGGGAAGTCCTATGCCAGGAACCCAGTAAAGCTGCTCCCAGGCTTATGATCCTCAGAAATGTTGTGTTTTGTTTAAAGTCACTAAATTTTGGTAACTTGTTACTCGGGACCAGAAAACTAGCACCTGAGATTTGTGTGTACACATCAGATTTAGGTAATCTTGGTACTAGAACCACATGTCTGCAGCTTGAGATATAATGGGTAGATCTGATGAAGGTATTTTCTTGATTAGTTTAAACCACCCAGAATTTATTTCTCACAACTTTCCTGTTTCATTAAAAGCCAAAAGAAGGTAACTGGGGGTGATTTTGTGCCTGGGAGTATTACATGTTTCTAGAATTTCCATTCATTCCTTTCCTTCAAGAGAACATTACTCAGTGAAGTAGCTTAGCATCTATAATAACCTGAGAGAGACCCCAGGGCAACAGAATCCACAAAATTCATGGCAATCAAGACATAAAACAGCTTGTTTCTTCCAAAGAGTGGGTAATTCAATCATCTTCCAGAAGGCCACCAGCAGGAGAATGATAGAAATGACACATTTGCTGCTCATGGAAGAAAAAAAAATGTAATTGGAAGGAAATAAGACAAGATGTTCACAGATAAAGGAGGAAATATCTTCTGGCTGAAAACACTGTGCTGCTAGTTTACTCATATGCCAACAATAAATCTCTGTTTTCATCATTACCATCAAAGCTGGGTTAGAATTAAATTTGAAACATTTTTGCATTCAGCAGAATAGTGGTATATACTTATTTATTTATTTATAATGTCTAGAGATGGATCTATAAAGAATAAAGGTTATTCACTTTAGCAGCACAAAGAGCTGTTTATCATTTCACAAACCTAATAACTGATTTCCTAAGAACAGCACTGAGTACTCAAGCGGCAATTATAACTCCACCACATACATTCTGGCATTTAGCAGCAACTTCGATTTTGTGATTAGCAAGCAAGCTGCCTAGCCTGTGCTTATTGGACTATATATTCTTGATGTGGCTTTGGTGCTTTGGTCTGTAAAATCTTTTATGGGCCGTATTAATCACAATTTCTTACCCAAAGTATGTGTTGACATCACTGAAGAATCAATACAAGTAACTAGATGAGGGCAATGCCTAATGCAATGTTTACACTCGATTTGTTAAATCATTGCCGTTCTGAGTTAGGAAGATGAACAGCCAAGTTCATATGTTACTGTGGACATGTGTAGAATTGTTTTGATTCTCAGTAATGCCATTTAAAATTAGAGCCTAATGCTGAAAACCTAAAAGGTAATTTTCCAACTATCAAAGGTAGGGAAATGGTATACAAGCCTGATTGTAGTTTGTGTATTTGCAGGGAACTGTGATAGTGAAGAAAATGAAATTTGTTGAAAAATAACATTTTACTAAAATAACAGAAAATCTTTCATGAAAGTTGGCCCATATTATTTGAACAGCATTTTGGAGTGTGTCAAGCAAGAGCCTATAAAGTGACTATGAGTTGGGATTTTCTTCTCTACCAAATCTTTTAAGACAAGCCAGTCTGTGTGAGATTCAAGCTTAGCTTCTTTGGGTCTGTGGATTGTGGTACCGTTATCCTGTACTATATGGCTAACATCCACTTATAAGTGAGTATACACCACTTACACACTCTGTGTGTGTGTCTTTTAGCTTCTGGGTTAACTCACTCAGGATGATCTTTTCTAGGTCCATGCCTTTGCCTGCAAATTTCATAATTTTCTTGTTTTTATAGCTGAATAGTATTCCATTGTGTAACTGTACCACCTTTATCCATTATTCAACTGAAGGACATTTGGGTTGTTTCCAGTTTCTGACTGTTATGGATAAATGTTGAGCAAACGTTCCTGCAGTAGTGTGGAGTAGCTTTTGGGCACATGCCCAGGAGCGGTATAGCTGGATCTTGAGGTAGAACTATTTCCTGTTTTTTGAGAAAGCTCAGATTGATTTTCAAAATGATTGTACAAGTTTATACTCCCACCAGCAATGGGGGGGGGGTTCCCCTTGCTCCACATCCTCTCCAGCACGTGCTCTCAATTGAGTTTTTGATCTTAGCCATTCTGATTGGTGTAAGATGGAATCTCAGAGTCATTTTGATTTGCATTTCCCTAATGACTAAGGATGTTGAACGTTTCTTTAAGTGCTTCTTTGCCATTACAGATTCTTTCAAGAATTCTCTGTTTAGCACTGTACACCATTTTAAATAGGATTAATTGGTTTGTTGGTGTTTAATTTATTGTGTTCTCTATATATTTTGGATATTAGCAGTTTTTTGGATGTAGAGTTAGTAAAGATCTTTTCACAGTCTTTAGCCTGCTATTTTGTTCTATTGACAGTGTTTTTTTGCTTTTACAGAAGTTTCATGAGGTCCCATTTATCAATTGTTGATCTTTGTTCCTGAGCTGTTGGTGTTCTGTTCAAGAAGTTGTCTCTTGTACCGATGCATTTAAGTCTATTTCCCAATTTCTCTTCTATTAGATTAAGGGTATCCAGTTTTTTGTTGAGATCATTGATCCACTTAGACTTGAGTTTTGTTCATAGCCATAAATATGCCTCTTTTTGCATTCTTCTATTTGCAAATCTCTAGTTATACCTGCACCATTTGTTCAAGATGCTTTCTTTTTTCAACTGTATGGTTTAGGCTCCCTGGCCAATACCAGTGTTCATTGGTATGTGGTTTTTTTTTTTTTTTCCCTGGGTCTTTAATTCAATTCCACTGATCAACCTTCCTGTTTTTATGCCAATACCATGTGACTTTTATTACTATTGCAACAACTTGAAAATCTTACTCAGAAAGAGAAAGAAAACAGACCTTGGATGCAGATGAAGAGAGGGAATTGGGTGGGGAGGGAAACAAGGATGGGACCAGGTGCAGGAAAGCAGAGGTGGGAGACAGTAGGGCTGGGAGAGACATGAGAAGTGGATGGGTGGGGATCTTTGGGAAAAGCTGGAGACCTTCCTCAGGGTAGGCTCCTGGAAGAATATGGGATGACTCTAGCTGGACTCCTAGCAGTTAGGTATTTAGAGACTGAGTACCCACTATAGTCAGGCAGAACTTCCAAAAGAGGGAGGGTGACACCAACCCACCCACAAAACTTTTGACCCCAAAGTTACCCTACCTACAAGATGGGCAAGGATAACGATGAAGCAGACTTTAGGGGAATGGCCAACCAACAACTGGTCCAACTTAAGTCCCACCCCATGGGAGAGAGCCAACCCCTGTCACTATTAATGATACTGTACTATGCTTACAGACATGACCCTAACTGTCTTCTGAAACGCTCCATCCATTAGTAGATCAAAGGAGATTTTGAGAACCACAATCAAACATTAGAAAGGTATCTGGCAATATTGTGGAGGAGTTTATGGAAGAATAGAGGGATCTGAAGGGAACAGAACTCTACAAAAAGACCAACAGAGTCAACTAACCTAGGTCCATGGGGCTTATAAAGAATGAATCCCCAACCTAAGTGCAAGCTTGGACTGGATCTAGGACCCCTACACTTAAGGAGCCAGCTCAGTTTTTATGTGGGTCTTTTAGCAACAGGGGCACAGGCTGTCACTGACATGAACACAGTTGACTACTGTTGGATCATTTTCCCTTAGCAGGGCAGCTGTGTCTGGCCTCAGTGTGCACTTAGTACTGATGTGACATAAAATGTAGGGGCAGGATGGCATGTGGTGAGGGGACTCCCTTCCCTGAGACAAAGGGAGGGGAAAGTGGATGAAGAAGGTGGGAGAAACTCCACCCAGCAGCAGATCAAAACAGGGCTGGAGGAGAGGTGGGAGTGGCCTGCTATCAGAATCTAAAGTGCATAAATAAATTAAAAGAAAAGAGACAAGCCAGTCTGCAAGTTGATACTGTACATTAATTTTCATTTAATACATATTAGAAAAAAATATTCAGAAGAAACCACATCCCCCAAAAACCCAATATTTGTCATTTTTTTTTTTTTAGGAGTAAAGATTTGCTGACCTCTATTTCAGTGATAAATAAGATACATTGTTGAAAAATGTAGTGTTAGAAAATTTATTATCTAATAATTACTCTTTTTCCAAAGACTACAGAATTTTTATGACAAAAGTGTTTCATTATGTGATTCATTTGTTCATAGTTCTTGAGTTCTTAAAGTCTGAAATACTTCTTGAGCTGTTCTTTTTTTCTTTTCTTAGCTTAAAGGTGGCTAGTCTTCCTCTTCATCATGTCTCTCAGTATGTGTCTGAGTCTAAGTTTTCTCCTATAAGGAAGCCAATCATTTACATTAGACCAGGTTCTAATGAACTTATTTTAATTTCGTTGCCTTGTAAACACTCTTTTCTCAAATAATATTGCCCTTATCATTCCTAAGTTTTAAAACTTCTGTACTTGAAATTTGGAAGCACAAAATTCAGCCCATAACAAAATTCTCTATTATCTGTCACATGACTAATTGAAAAATAACAAAAATCTGTATGTAGATTTTATAACTTGCCCACAGTGAAATTGTGAATAATTACAAAATATAATGGGAGCTCATTGTTTCTTGCCCTAAGTCAATTATATTTTTCTTTTCACACATGTGCATTTAAGATCCCTTTTGTATCTTATGATGTCATGCATGTTTATATAGATAATAGTCTCCTTTACAAAGAGAAATAAAATATACAAGTATCTACAATATAAGATGAGAAATCATCAACTGAATTACAGAATATTCATGATTTTAAAGCAAGAGTTCATATCTTTTTAAATTGAGTAATTGAGTTTGCATCTAATTTTTTTTTTCTACTTTATAGCCTTATTCATTCTTTTAGCCATTGACTGTATTGATGCTGGTTCAAAGAAAAAAAATTATATTTTTTCAATTCCTTGCATATTTTACTGGTGACCATTTTTACACTTTCTTATAGAGCTAATCACCTTCATATTTACATTTGAAACTATATATTCTTATATTAAACATATTTGACATCAAATATTTAGTTCTCAAATCTGTCTTTAACTGTGAAGACAAATACATCATTAATTCTGAAAGAAAAAGAAACAATATAAAATATCTAATAATTTTCAACATAGATTATATTTTGACCTACAAGCTTAAAAAATTATGTCACCAAGAACATGGTTATGACTTTCCTTAAAACAATTTCCATTGTCACTTTTTCATGTCTCAAATGACTACTTTTTGCACTATTATATGTATAAGATATACACAAGTATTATCTCTATTCCTTATTCTATGTTAGGAATTCAAACTTATACTCTCACATGTGACAGATGCTTTCTTTGTGGTAAGTATTCAATAGATCCTACCTTCCCTGTGTTTCTGTAGGACAAATATTTTCTTTTTTCTTAAAAATGTTTTTATTCAATTTCTAATTTGAATGTTACAAGTGTATAACATAACTTCAAAGGATGCAAAATATAAATATAATGTATCAATACTGAAAAAGGTACAGACTCACATCTATGTGTAAAGCAAATAATCATGTGCTTTTATGAGTAAATTAATATAAAATAAAAGAATGTGGGGACTAAATTTTTGAATGTGTCAGTCAGTATCATCATTTGATTGATATTGAATAGGAGAATAGATTCTGTTGTAGCATTAGGCTTTCGGTTATTGGAAGATTGTTGTATCCAAATTGTTTATACCTACAGTGTATGTGTGACCTACCACAGTACTGAAAAAATTCAAACTTTCCTTTCTTCCCATGTTGAAACTAAGATTTCAAATGCTACTTCTCAGGTTCCTTCTGCAAAACCAATTGCTGATAATAGATTGTATTGCTCTACTTTAAAACCAGGGGTTGATAATAGTTCATATAGCTCTAATTTGACAATTTTAAGGGAAACATGTTGGAGGGTAGTCTAATATTGGTCTTGAAGATCTGGTTATACCTATTCTTGTTTTGTGAACCTGCCTAAGACATACCTGATTCGTTGATTTAACAGCCTATGTATCGGCAGGGCAGAATGGGGTAGTTGTGGCTAAGGTTCCTTGGCTTTTGAGGACAGGAAATCATGGGAAGCAGATGGACAGGAGTAGAGGAGGAAGGAGGACCCCATGATGGGTTAGGATGGAGAAGAAATCATGTGGAACTGGAGGAAGGACTCCAATAAATGGCCCAGATGAAGAACACAAGCAAGTTCCATGGGATTATGTATGGAAGGTAAATCATCGTAGAAGGATTAAGGCAGATGGCATTGGATGGGGGCAGGGAGATAGATGGTGAGGCTATTGAGACAAAGTAAGGAAAATACCTGCCTGGCCCAAGGTAAATAAGGTAATTACAAATTTAACCGATGTTCGTGTCTTATTGTGATAGCGAGTTAAAGAATAGCACCATGGTAATCTTACAGCTAATAATAAACATTATGTAGAGCAACAGCTCATTTTTTATTTACTACAACAGAAACACAAAGTAAAGGTAATAATAATGGAATATACATGATATAAAGAATCATGATGTATTTGACACTCGATAAAAAGTATCAAAAATTAATAGAAGCTTATTCAATAAGGTAAATTAATGTAGCTGATGAGAATTGGATAATAGTTTTCTTCGCTGTAGTACATGGCAGAAGGAAGTTATTAGTCCTTCAATGTAGTGACTTAGAGCACTTTTTCAGGTATTCACTTTGTGTGTTCATTTGAATTTGGGATTTTTATTGCTGCTATAGTCGCCTTTCTAACCAGGTGATACTAGTCAGTGAAATCTATTTCTCTTTGTTACTATTAATACATGCTTGAGCTTCACTAATTCTATGTATTTTCATCAAGGTCCTTAACATTAATGAAAGGGAATTCAAGCCATCAATGGAAATAATTTCTATAAGTGTAGAGTGTTCATATAGACACCCGAAACCTGTCTAAATAGATTTGCTTTGATCCAAAGTGTGATGTCTACAAAATTATGGCTTCTGGCTTCATGTCTTATTTTTCTCCTCTAAGATAAGGACTTGTCTCCTGCTGAGCTAAGCTATATGGTGGGAAGGTTTTTATAGCTCTTCAATTTTGGCAAAAAGAGAACAGCGTTAAAGTTAAATCTAAACTCTGAAGTCTCTTCCTCTGCACAGATGTCAAGGATTTAATTATATCTCCTTCGATAAAACAGGGACCGCCTCCTGTAGCCACTACCTTACAGAGTTTTGTTGATTCAGTACAGAACGCTATAGTTAAAACAACTGTGATATACCAGTGCATTGTATTTTTAAATTAATTATTTTAGGAAAAGCACATTTGGAATGATTAGTACATGTAAGTTGACCAGTCTTCTCTCTTTATTTGAGTTTAATCAAATAAGTATTTGATTAAATATTTGAGTGACCAGCCTTTGTTTGGTGAGACTTATAGAGTCACTGAATTCTAAACAATTTCATGTGTAGTCTAAATTCTTTACCTTGAATTTTACAGGCTTTAGGTCTCAACTCGTCCAAGAAATGTCAAAAGTCTTTATTTTTTATAGACCCATATACTTCTTTTCCATCTGAGCAAATGTCTTTTCCCTACAAATGTAAACATTTTCTTCATGGCTCTTCCCCTTTTCTATCTGAGAAAAAATTAAAATGTTTGTTTAATTTTAGCAAACTGATTTGTTTAATGCTATTAGTTTCAGGTGCAACAAGATTGCTTACATTTGTTCAGTACTCAGGTTTGCATATGATAATTTATGTTAATAAGTGCCCTTTTGCAATTAGGAATTTAGAAACACAAAATAGTTCTGTGCAGAGTGACATTTTTCTTTTTAACACTAATTCTAGTTACTCAACAGGACTATAGAGTTGTAGAAACATATTTTTCCTGGATGTTTCATGGTGAAACTAAACAGACTAGAAGCAGGAGAATATGAGATTTCTGCTGTGGCATTGTGCCTGTCAGACTACCTTCAATATTAGAAACCTCATTTAGAGTGTCTATGTATTAGTCAGCTTTCTATCATCGTGGCAAATCACCTGAGCGAAAACCTGAAGGAGGAAAGCTTAACTGGTGTCACGGCTCCAGAGGTTTCAGTTCATTCTCAGCTAGCTCATTGTCATGGGTCTGTCACAAGTCAGCAGGGAAACAAATCAGCTTAGCACGTGGCTGTCAAGGAGTAGAGTGAGAAAAAAAAATGCCTTTAAACACAAGATGATTCCTAAGGTCATGTTTCTAAAGACCTGATTATTTTTATGTATATTTTACCTCTGTTTACAATGATTCGAATTATGAACTGAAAAAATGGATAAATTCACTGACAGGGCCAGACCCTGCAACAGAGATGTATACTCCTGAAACCATAGGTACAATCAAAAGTGAATTGGTTCCATTATCCTGATGCTTTCGCTCAGACACTTTGCAGTTAATGCCTACCTGTTCCCCAACACCAGAGAATGGTTGCTTGTTTATTTTCCATATATATATATATATATTGGTTTGTTTTTGTTCAGCCTGTTGCAAAGACTTACTTTTTCCTTTTCTTATTTTGCTACTTGGTGTCCATCCTTAGTTTTTAACTCTGATTTGTTACCCGATGATGCTTTAAGTTACTATGTATCATTACCTATGTCCCCAGTACTAGGAACACTTATGTATTCCACAGTTCACAATGTGTTCAAAACAAATAAATGACAAAGAGAGATCACCACACACTGCGGACTTGGCAAAGTCTTCAGATGTCTTAAAAATTGCACCTCCTCCAACCAGTAGCTTCTAGGTATGAAATCTAGATTGGTTTGGAAAATTAGCATAGGTAATAACTTTACATTGGTACTACTTTAACTAATTCTTTCTTAACTTCGGTAATTGCTTTTATACTGGATTTTTTTCAGCACACGTTTTGGATTATTGTCTATGTTAAACATGTAACCATGTTCTATTAGCTACCACCAAAGTTCCCTGTAGAGCAAGAGCTTTTGAGTATCCTTTTTGCTTGGTGATTCATTGCAGGAATTAATGTTTTCTTTATTCTCTGACTCCTCCTGGTCCAATCACCTCATGCATCAAAATGAGGGTGGATGTACAGTTAGCATTTCTATTGGCTCAGGCTCATCAAATGAACCATGCTGAACTCAATGAAGTTGAACTTCCTCTCATCTAAACACGATCTAATGAATGTTTTGAGGAAGTTTTTGAGTAGTACACTTGTTATCATTTTGGGGCCTATCCATCTGAATTTTCTTTTTTTTTAATAATTCAAAAACAAATTTATTTCAAAAATCTTGATATACACATGATTTTACCAATTGTTTTTTAAACTCTTTTTTAATTTTTTTATTTTATTATTAGTTATATTTTATTAACTCTGTATCCCAGCTGTATCCTGCTCTCTCATTCCCTCCCAATCCCACCCTCCCTCTCTAATCTCCTCACTGCCCCTTTCCAAGTCCACTGATTGGGAAGAACCTCCTCCCCTTTCATCTGACCCTGTTTTATCAGGTATCTTCAGGACTGGCTGCAAAGTCCTCCTCTGTGGCTTAGCAAGACTGCTCCTCCTTTGGGGGTTGGGAAGGTCAAAGAGCCTGCCATTGAGTTCCTGTTAGAAATAGTCCCTGTTCCCCTTACTATGATAAACCAGCTGGTTACTGAGCTACCACAGGCTACATCTGAGCAGAGGTTCTAGGTTATATCCATACATGGTCCTTGGTTGAATGTCAGTCTCAGAAAAGACCCTGTGCCCAGATATATTTGGTCCTTGTGGAGCTCCTATCCTTTCTGTATCAGACTAACTCCCAATCTTTCTTATGATTTTCTGTACTCTGCCAAAATCAAGCGACAACACATGCTGGAGAGGTTGTGGAGAAAGGGGAACCCTCCTCCACTGCTGGTGGGAATGTAAACTGGTACAACCACTCTGGAAAGCTATCTGGAGCTTTCTAAGACAATTAGGAATAGTGCTTCCTCAAGACCCAGCTATACCACTGCTAGGTATATACCCAAAGTTTGCTCAAGTACACAAAAGGGATACTTGCTCAACCATGTTTATAGCAGCTTTATTTGTAATAGCCAGAACCTGGAAACAACCCAGATGTCCATCAACGGAAGAATGGGTACAGAAATTGTGGTATTTCTACACAATGGAATATTACTCAGCAATCAAAAAGGAGGAAATCATGAAATTTGCAGGCAAATGGTGGGATCTAGAAAAGATCATTCTGAGTGAAATATCCCAGAAGGAGAAAGACAAACACGGTATATACTCACTTATATAGACCTATAAGATATGATAAACATAAGGAAATCTATACACCTAAAAAAGATAATCAAGAGAGCAGACATGGGGTAAGATGATCAATCCTCATTTAGAAAGACAGATGGGATGTGCATTGAACGTATGACAGGAGTCTACTGAGCGCATCTGAAAGACTCTAACTAGCAGTGTTTTCAAAGGTCCCTCTCTTATTTCCTGTTTTCTTCATCTTCTGACGTCCATCCTCTTTGCCTTTAGGGATGGGGATTGAGCATTTTAGTCAGGGTCCTCTCTCTTGATTAGTTTCTTTAAATGTACAGATTTTAGTAGGTTTATCCTATGTTATATGGTTATATGAGTGAGTATATACTGTGTGTGTCTTTCTGCTTCTGGGATAGCTCACTCAGGATGATCCTTTTCCAGTCCCACCATTTACCTGCAAATTTCATGATTTCCTTATTTTTCATTGCTGAGTAATACTCCATTGTGTAGATGTATCACAATTTCTGCATCCATTCTTCAGTTGAGGGGCATCTGACTTAGGTCACCCAGTCTTTCCCTGGAAAAAGTCTCTTAGAACTTTTTAGAGTCGTCATCACTGACCTGGGCTCCAGCTGCAAGAACAGACAGTTGCTGTGCACCCAGCTCTCTGGCACAGACAGAGCTGTGTGCCCCAGGGCACCAGAGACTGGGAGTCACTGAAGGGAGAAATCCTCACAGGGAACGAAGCAAAGGTGACAGACTTAAGCCACCCAGTATATCCCTGGAAAAGTTCCCGCAGACCGGCCCAACCCAAGGACCTGCTGTGCACCAGATAGCCTGCTGTTACCAGGAGAGCAGAATCCACCTGCCACAGATTACCGCTTGGGTACTGGGGCACAGAGCCCAACCTCAGACCTACAAAACCTCGGAATCCCTGAAATTTCTTACAGTGTATTCAAATAAAATATTTTCTTTACTCTAACATAGTGGATACTTTCTCTCAGTTCCAGATTATCTGTCTATATTCAGGAAGCAGAACCAATGCCCCCAGATTCATCCTTATCCCTATGTCTCACATGCTATCATCATGATTATCAGGCACCTAGTTTTAGAACAGATATAACATGCAAATATTTATGTATCACTTTCATCTTTTCCATGTCACTTACACACACACACATTTATGATCATATATAATATATAACCTATATATGTTACATATATATGTATATATATACACACATATATACATATATATGTATATGTGCATACTACTGGAATTCCTCATTTTTCTTTCTCTGTAAGTCACCAATACAAATTACCAATAGTCAAATTATGTTTATTGTTTCTCTACCCAGTAACAATGCTTGTGTTATTGCCCCTAGTATGATTTTTCTTGAGTTTTATTTCCCTTCCATTAGGAAGTGTTCACATGAAATACAACTGAAGGCTTTGATTTTGTCTTGCTCAAGTCACTGACTAACTGAATACCTGTGTTCTAGCTGTCTTTTCTGCCAAGAGAATAGTGAACTAGTCCTAAATCCATATTATCTCCTGTTTGCACAGATCTTCTACTATGGGTTTGGTGTCTCTAAGAAGTTGATCCAGGTATAATGTTATAATCTAGAAATAATCTGAGGCAAATATCTCTAAATAAAATTGGGAGTTGGAGCTACAAAGAGAACAAAGATACAAAGAGAACAAAGTATAATTAATAAAAATAAAATAAAATAAATATTTTAAAAAATCCTGGGAGTTGTGCTAGAGAAGGTGGAGGGTGATGACAGCAGAATTCATGTCTGGCCTCCATGAAAGAGAATACTTAGTACAGGAGATTCTCAGACTACAGAAACTTTTAAAGGAAACTTTGATCAGTCCTATGAAACATCTTTGCCCCTAAATCCTCTGAAGCAATCATTCCATGATCCACAGGAATGAGTTTCATTTTGTATCTTATGAGCAATTGATAATTTCTTAGGAATAGCTTCAGAATAAATGTTTCTGTCTGAGGAGAGTCATAGCGTGAGGGGCATCAACGGGCACAGGCACTCAGCGAGGCATGTGAGTAACCAGGGCATACCTAAATTTACTAGCATTCCAGCATTGGGCAAAAAAGCAAGTATCATTACCACAATTACTTGGCTCTATCTGGCTAATAATGAATAAAAATGGGGGATATAAACAAACAGGTGTGGGCTTATAGGAAACATTATGGGAAGCCTTAACCCCCTCGTTGGAACATCCTGCATTAGTTCTAGAACTAGCAGTGTTGGTGTCTGAGGTCTGAGTAGGGATCTTGGAATTACAGCCGCCATTGTTACTGCCATCTCATTGGCGGCTGTTGGAGCTACCACCGTGGCATTAGCCATGAGTCATACTGTGTAGACTGCTCAGACCCTAAATAATCTTTTAGCCAATGTAGCTCATGCCTTAGATGTACAAAAAAGAAATTAATGCTCAACTAAAAGGAGGCTTGATGGTGTTCAATCAGAGGATTGACCTCGTGCAGGAGCAAATTGATACCCTATGGCAAATCGCTCAACTTGGCTGTCAATGAAAGTATGCTGGACTTTGAGTGACTAGCATACAACATGAGAATTTTTCCTGTGCTGCAAATCTATCTAAACAATTGTCTAGCTATATTTTAGGTAATTGGACTGGAGAATTCAATACTACGATGGAGCAGCTGAGAGTGGCCATTGTCATGGTAAATTCTACCAGAGTGGACGCAGGACTAGCCACAGGATTATCATCATGGATTGCTGCAGCCATGAATTATCTGAAGGAATGGGCAGGCATGGGAGCGTTAGCAGGCCTTCTGGTGTTGGTCTCCTTGGTTTGCCTGTGGTATATATGCAAGATTAGAGTCTCACAACAGCGTAATGCAGCCATGACCATTCAGGCCTTTACAGCCATTGAAGCAGGACAGTCTCCCCAAGCATGGTTGGCTACCATAAAAAGCTAAAATGTTATGCTCAGGATGCGAGGCTAAACACTGCACTCAGGGTCAGCCGCTTTTGACCCAGAGAAGAGCATGTCTGATTGCATGCGGGTTGATGCCCCAGGTCCCGCCTCTGAGAAAAAGGTATTGGACGGATCTGATGCTCTTTGGGTGGATGACACCTAAATGAACATTGGTACAAAGTCCCAATTTATTTCTAATATCAGAGATCAGACCTCTACTCTTGCCTGATGCGTCTAAAACAAAAAGGGGGAACTGTAGAGAGCTGCGTAATGCCTCGCCTTAAAGATGGAGCTGGTTTCCCGCCTTCCACCTTCCCGATGGTGAGTGCTCTCTGTCAGGAACAACTCCATATTTTGGCTAAGGCCAAGGATCTGGCTTGCTTCCATGTATGTGGACCTATCTGCATTGCCCACATAGCACGCTGGGGTTGGCTACCCAGAGGCTATTTAAGCTGTGGGCTGGCTTTCCCCAGGGTCGATGATTGTTCAAGGTTCCTGAATAAACTGCATTGAAAAAAAAAAAAAAGAATAAATGTTTCTGTAGAGGTTTCCCATCAGATGGATGTCTCACTACGGTAAATCTGAGGGAACTGTTTGCCAATTATGACACACATTTGTGAAAAAAAAAATACTGAAAATTATTTTCATTATTATAAAGATGTTCAATATACAAGATAAATATATTACTTAGTGTGAACATTGAAAATCATGTAATTTGTCAAGACATCTGCTGTGTCTGTGATCCTTGAAGATCATGCCTTTTTACTAAATATGGGAAAGGGATTTTTTACAGTGGCATTGTGATCTGTGCACTGGAACCTTTTCCTTGGGTTTTACAATTTTAGAATGCTATTAAGACAGAGATCTGGATTAGAAATTTTATGCTGACATTCAGAGGTTAGACATTATCCAGAACAACATTCCCAAAGAATCTGAAGGATTTTCTGATCTCCACACTAATACATTATAGATATTTTACATGCTCTCCTATAAATTACACTAGAAAGCAGTGAAAACTGAAATTATTGAAGGATATTTTAATATGTTTTGATGTAAGGTGAAACTTAATAAGATCCAATTAATTTAGCATTTACAGTTTGTGGTTTGATTTCATACAATTATTTTCTGCTTTAATAAGTCCCATCAATAGGACTCTAAGTTTTTGCTGAACTTTGAGACTGTACTGATTTTAATAATTGCAATGAACTCTTCTCTAACTCTCCTTATATCCAAAATATCCTTTAACTCAAATTATTTTTTAACAATAGTTTGATTTGCTTCTTATATTATTTTGTTTTACCCCACTCAACATTAAAGATAATTTGTTGTACTGAATTCAGCTCAACTAAGCTTTGAAATGTCTATTGCAGATCATTCACATGGAAAGAACTGTGGATCACTGCTCACACTTATTGTTTTCTTACTCAAAATAGAAGGCACCTATTGATTTGGAATTATGAGAGTTAAAATTACGAATTTAAAAATTTCTAGGCATCTTATTGTTCAAAGTTTTATATCAGTGACATAAGAAAAAGCCAAACAGGATTCACACACCTTCCCCCTGCTCCCTGAGATGAATGAAATCTTGAGTACAGTAGAATATGAAGCCAGGAGCTAGAAATTTAAGGCTATGCCTTTCTCCAAAAAACGGACAGTGTTTGATTTTTTCCCACAGAACTTTCAGGAACCAGCAAATGAATCCTATATACTTGGTCTGAAACTAACTGCAGGTGTTAATGTGTGGTATTATATTTCTTTTCAGACAAGGGGAGGTCCCGAAGGGGTATAAGCTCACCCTGGCACCTCAAGTCAGAGTAGGACTCTCTCACTGAAGGCTGACAAGGCAGTGGCAGGCAACAGAGTCAGAGAGAGCCCTTATTCCAGTTGTTATGGGACTCACATGTTGATCATGCTGCACATCAGCTATATATGTGTAGGGGGTTCAAGGTTAAGGTCCAGTTGAAGCATGCTTTTGGTTGGTGGTTCAGTCTCTGTGAGCCTCCATGGACCTAGGTTAGTTAACTTGGTTGGTATTCTTTTTTCATTCCTTCTTTTTAAAAATTGTTTTCTTTATTATTATTATTTATTACAATTTATTCACTTTGCTTCATGGGTGTAGCCCCCTCTCTCATCTCCTCCTGGTCCTACTCCTGTCCTCTTCCCCTCCTGTGTCACTCCCCTAGTCCACTGATAGGGGAGGTCCTCCACTACTCTCTGACCTTAGCTTATCAGGTCTTATCAGGACTGCATGGATCCTCTTTCTCTGCATCCTAGTTAGCCACTTCACCATGGGGAGGTGATCAAGAGGCAGCCATTTAGGTCATGTTAGACATCCTCTGCTCCCCTTACTAGGACACCCACATAGAGACTTAGCTGCTTATGGGCTATGTCTCAGCAGGGGGTCTAGGTCCTCTCCATGAATCATCCTTGACTGATTCATCAGTCTCTACAGGACCCTCTGAGCCCAGAATTTTTGGCTCTGTTGGACTTGTGTAGCTCCTGTCCTCTCCAGGTCTTTCTCTCTCCCCCTTCTTCCGTAATATTCCCTGCGTTCTGCTGAAAGTTTGCTTGAGTCTCAGCATCTGCTTTGATATTCCGATGAGGAAACTCTTTCAGAGCCCCCTTTCAAAAGGCTCTTGTCCTGTATCCTGGCTTCCCCTACTTCTACTGTCTATCCTGTTTACCCTTCTGAATGAGGATTAAGCCTCTTCCTGATGGTCCTCCCTGTTGTTTAGCATCTTTAGGACTATAGATTTTAGTAAATTTATTATGTATATATATATTATATTATATGGCTAATATCCACCTATAAGTGAGTATATACCATGTGTGTCTTTCTGCCTCTGCATTACCTCTCAGGATGATCTTTTCTAGTTCCCACCATTTGCCTGCAAATTTCATGATTTCCTTGTTTTTAATTACTGAGTAGTATTCCATTGTGTAAATGTACAGCACTTTCACTATTCATTCTTCAGTTGAGGGACATCTAGTTTATTTCCAGATTTTGCTATTATTAATAAAGCTTCTACGAACATAGCTGAGCAAATGTCCTTATTGTATGGTCAACAGCATAAGCTCTAAGATCAACAATCAGTAAATGTGAACTCATGAAACTGAAAAGCTCTGTAAAGCAAAGGACACTCACTGTCAACAAAACAAAATGACAGCCTACAGACTGGGAAAAGATCTTCACTAACTCTACATCTGACAGAGAGCTAATATCCATAATACATAAAGAACTCAAGAAATTAAACACCAACAATTCTAGTAATCTGATTAAAACATTGGGTACAGAGCTAAACAGAATTCTCAACAGAGGAATATTGAATGGCAGAGAATCACTTAAAGAAATGCTCAACGTCCTTGTCCTTAGTCATTAGGGAAATGGAAATCAAAGCAACCCTGAGATTCCACCTAACACTCATCAGCATGGCTAAGATCCAAAATTCAAGAGACAGCACATGTTGGGGAAGTTGTGAAGAAAGGGGAACCCTCCTCCATTGCTGGTGGGAATGTAAACTTGTGCAACCACTTTTGAAATCAATCTGGCTCTTTCTCAGAAAATTAGGAATAGTGCTACCTCAAGATCCAGTTATACCATTCTTGGGCATATATCAGAAAGAGGCTCAGTAGGTGTTTCTGTGGTGTTCTTGACCCTGTTGGCTTTCTCAGTCCTTCCTTCCCACTGTTATGTAAAACTCCTGAGTTTGCTTATTGTTTAGCGATCGGTCCTTGAGTCTGTTTTTATTAACTGTTGGATGAAGCTTCTCATCCAACTGCTCCTGTCTCATCCATGCTAGGCTCTTGTCGACAGTCATAGCAGAGTATCATTAATAGTGTCAGGGGTTGGCTGTCTCCCATGGGGTGGGTCTCAAGCTGGGTTAGACATTGGTTTACCATTCCCTCAATCTCTCCTCCATCTTTCTCCTTACACTTCTTGTAGGAAAGACACATTTTGGGTTGAAGGTTTTCTGGGTGGCCTGGTGTCACCTATTTCCACTGGAGGTCTTACCTGGCTATAGCAGGCAGAGGTTCCATGTTCCATATTTCCTGCTGTTAGGGATCTCAGCTAGGGTCATCCTCTTAGACTTCTGGTATCCTCTGCTGTCCCAGAGATGTTCCTTTACTAATTTAGGTTCTCTCCTTATCCTCCCCTGCCCACCCACTCTTCTTATACCTGATCCCTGTCAGTTACCCTCCCAACCCCCTGTTCCACACAACTTCCTCCAGCCATTTACTTTAGATGTCTATTTTATTTCCTCTTTTGCAAACCATCCTCCCTTTGGCCTTCCTTGGCTTCTTCAGGTCTGTGGGTTGTAGCATGGTTATCGTGTACTTTTTGGTTAATGCCCACTTATAAATGAATCCATACCATGCATGTCTTTCTGGGTCTGGGTTACCTCATTCAGAATGGGCTTTTCAAGTTTCATCCTTTTGCCTGCAAATTGTATGATGTCTTTTTTTTTTAATAGCTGAGTAGTATTTTAATGTGTAAATGTGCCACATTTTCTTTATCCATTCTTCAGTTGCAGGGCATCTAGGTTATTTCCAGTTTCTGGTTATTATCTATAAAGCTGCTATCAACATAGTTGAATTATCCTCTTTTATGTCATGTATCTCCATAGCAACTCATTGTAAAGTTCTAAATAAGCCCTGTAGTTCTTTACAAATACCAGATTTTTTGTTGTTGTTAAATTATCTTGAATCCTGCTTACAAGATGAGGGAGGTCAGACTCTTTCCTTTGTTTCTGTTATTAGTCCTCTTCTGTTCCTAGCCAGTTTTATTTATTTCTTATTGCCTTCATCCTTTTGCTGTCAAGTCCTAGACATTTATCAGAAGCTTCAGCCAATAACAACTTATCCACCTCTTCATTTTGAGCTTAATCTAGGCTCAAAAGATGATATACATACATAAAGATGATTTCTGATGGAGTTGTTAAACCATTAAGAAAACTTAATGTATCTAAGCTATGTCTTTTGTGGTTATTGGGATTGTAATACTGATGGTGAGTACTGAAATTCATGTCTTGTGCATGCTAAGCAGGCAACCTAGCACTAATATGCATAGCCCACACAGAAAAAAATATTGTTTGTATTATTTTATTGAAAACTATGAAGATGTGAACTCAAAAAATATTAATCACCAAGTAAACAAACCACACAATTACAAAATTGTCTGTGGAAGAGAATGAAAAGTTTGTAAAAGAAGAAATATAAATCTCTACTCAGAAAAAATGTTCAATATCTTTAGCTATCAGGAGAATGCAGATTTAAACTGTTTTCAGATTCCATCTCATTCCAACCTGGATGTCCACCATCTGGAATACACATTATAACAAATGCTGGTCTTGCTATTTAGAAAAGAGAACACTTATATGCTACTGTGCGGGTGCAGCCACATCGGAACTCTGGACGCTTCTAAAAACTGAGGAAAATAGCCCGACCCTATGATCATTTGTTGTATGATCTGATATGCTACTCCCCGGAAGGTTATCAAGAAATGCTTATTAGAGAGATTCATTCATATCTTAGTGAGGCTCAATTCACAACTCAGAAAAAGAAATCAACTTAGTTTTCCCATCCACAGTAGGATAATGAAAATATGGCAAAGACACAACGGAATATTGTTCAGCTGTAGAGAAAACAAAAAAGAAATTTGCAGACTTGTGTTGCTTCTAACTTTGATAAAAGAAACTGCTTGTTTTAGTAGGTAATACTTTACACAGAGATGCATAGAATGCTTTCAAAATGCTGAGAATAAGTGAGTATGATTATTCAACCACACTCGGGAAAATTATATCAACCCTCACCTGGCAGGGCTGAGGGAACCTCATGAAGAAATAAAGGAAGAGTTTAACAGTCAGAGGATGAGAAGTCCTGAGAAACGATGTCCCCTGCACATGGCATGACTAACGTTTTACCTGCATGACATCTGTGAAACATCAAGCCAATTAAAATTCCCTGCTTGGTATTGTGAATGGGGTAAAGCCCATGAGACCTCAGCTCCAGAAATAACCCTGGGCACTTACACAAGTCCGAGAGAAGGATAAATAGTCTTTCTTAGGGGAGACTACACGGATTGGTTAGCCTATATCAAACAGTCAGACTTGAAAAAAAATCACATACAAGTGACATTACACAGTCTGCTCTTTAGAAAGCTGTATATAACAATTAATGTACAAGAAGGCACAAACTTGAAGAAGAGCAAAGAGGGGTATATGGGAGAGCTTGGAGGGACTAAAGCGAAGAGGGAAACGATGTAATTATAATATAAAAATTTTAAGGAGTAATTAAAGAAACTTTCTTCTTGGATTGGAGAGAGTTTCTACATTCCTAAAGATCTATTGGAAGTTGATGGCTGATGGAAAGTGGGGAGTGACTTTTCTTGGAGGACATGGGCCCTGCTAGGTTTTCCATATCTCAGTGAATGAGTCCACACCCATGTGTGCCTGGGATACATGAGATGGACTCAGTGGGTTTAAAATAAATACTCTCTGCTTCCTTTTTGTTGGTAAGTGTGATTGCTTTGCTTCCTCACTCTAGTTGTCTGCCATTTCAAGGATTATAAATCTCCCCCAAATCATACAAAAAAAGCAAATACTTTTCTTGATAAAATAGATGAATAAAAATAGATAACAGAGGACATAAATTGGGAGAAAGAAGTGATCAAAGATTCTGGGAGAAATATGAGGGGAAACTTTAGGTAGTCCTAATTAAGAAACATTATATACACGTATAAAGTATTTTAAAGAATAAAAATGTATTAAATGATTGCTTTTTTTAAATTATATTTCTAAATGAAAATATCACAACTATTCTAACATGGCCTTTGCCATTGTTTGAATGTCATTTAAGTGGATCCATAAATGGTTTGTCTGTTACAATTTGATTCTTTTTGTAGGGTCTTCAAGGAATGGACACATCATCCATCTGGTCTTTACAGAGCTGTGTGTCGGGGGTTTCTCCTTAGAATTAGGTAAGATGCAGAAGGTAGAAACTTCATGACTGATATTGACTTTATAACATAAGGTAGAGACATCAGAGGTACATATGTATACTCCCTATTCCTATGCTATATTGTCTACCATTTTGGGACACAACCAACATGAATGTCATCAACATATGCCACCATCTGACCTGGAACCTCTACAAATCAGCCAAGTGAGCCATTTTATTAAACTTTTCAGGCTCTAGAATATGATGTAGGAACAGAACGAATACCTATAAATTTTATCTATTATACATAGTAAATATTCTGTAATATTTATTTTTGTTATTCTTCTAGAGGAAAATCAATAGAACGAAAAAATGAACAAAGAAAGAAAGAAAGAAAAAGGAGGAAGAAAGAAAAGAGATAATACTTGATTAGAAGATTTGTAGATTTAATAACACCAGTTCTTCCAGAGATGTTGATATCTAACCTTACACTTGAGAACTTAGTGTAGACTTGAGAAAGGTGCATGATCAGCCCATAAGGGTCAGGGCAACTTACAGTCATTGCTTTGTTCCTGTTCCCTTCTCCATATGCTTCATTGATATGTTCTGATTTCTAACTGCTAGTTTCTGGATCTCACCTGTCTAAGGTTTGTGTATGGACATGTCCTTCCCTTCTACCTGAGAACAAAATAACAAGAAATTATTTTTCTCTCACAACAGAATTCAAATAAAAATTGAGCATAGCTACTGTACAAATTCATCTGGTGCAAATCTGGATTCTGTTCCTAACTAGCAGGGTTACTCAACCATGGTCCAAAGGGGTGAGTTTTGGAGAATGTGACATTTATGATTTATTGATATTTTTTATGCCTCTACATGTGCTTTCTTTGATAAACTTATAAAGTTTGCATTGAATCTTTTTTTGTTTTTTTTCTGTTTTTTTATTTTTTTAATTTAACTTTTATTAATTACACCTTATTCATTTTGTATCCCCCCATAAGCCCCTCCCTCCTCCCCTCCCGGTCCCACCCTCCCCCCGCCTTTCTGCATGCATGCCCCTCCCCAAGTCCACTGATAGGGGAGGTCCTCCTCTCCTTCTTTCTGATCTTAGTCTATCAGTTCTCATCAGAAGTGGCTGCATTGTCATACTTATTACCCTGCACAAAACTGAAGTCCAAGTGGATCAAAGACCTCAACATAAAACCAGACACATTAAATCGGCTAGAAAAAAAGTGGGGAATACTCTAGAACTCATTGGTACAGGAGAAAACTTCCTGAACAGAACACCAACAGCACAGGCTGTAAGAGCAACAATCAATAAATGGGACCTCATGAAATTGAAAAGCTTCTGTAAAGCAAAAGACACCATCATCAAAACAAAATGACTGCCTACAGATTGGGAAAGAATCTTCACCAACCCTTTATCTGACAGAGGACTCATATCCAGTATATATAAAGAACTAAAGAAGCTGAAAAGCAGCAAACCAAGTAATCCACTTAAAAAATGGGGAACAGAGCTAATCAGAGAATTCTCTGTAGAGGAATATTGAATGGCAGAGAAGCACTTAAAGAAATGCATTGAATCTTTTATATGTAAAAGAATGTGGTGGATTTATCTCTCAGATAATGTGATCTTCAGATGCTTTTAGATACAATCCCGATGTTTGTATCCTGCTTTTTTGCTCTTCTGTACTGACAGTACTTTTTGAAAGCTACTTGTAACCTTGAATGTTTCTTTTCTTTTCTTTTGGTTTGTGCAAAATTTTAGAATAAAAACTGCCAGATATCTATGGTTACAAAAGTTTATTTTCAATATATGTCTCCATTGTCCAATTGAGAGGATGTGTTCACCATAGAACTGAAAAAAAAAAAAATCTGCCAGAAGAAAACCACATGGAAACTGCAGCTTGTATAAAGAGAACAAAGCCACCCACATAACCTTGCTCTTATCTATAATGAGGATTGCCCTCTCTTCAAGAGGCAACATGACAGCAAAGAAATAGGAACAAAGATGCAAGGGGGAATATACACAACAAAATGTTCGGCTCCACACACCCTCTGCTGATATGCAATGTGCATCCTGTTCAACTATGATAAAAGCAATGCCATCTATATTATTTCTTCAGAGTGCTGCCAAATCCCACAGCAAGTAGTGGAAAAGATTATAGGTTTACTCTAGCCTCTGAGAATGATTTTGAGGATTGTGCTAGTATTAGGACAGCTTCTGCCTTTACATAGGTGTCTGAATGTCACCATAGATCTTTTGTGTTCAGTTTATTGGTACTTAAAGCAAAACCCTTTCCAAAACACTAGCAAAAATTAGACAAATATACATTGGTGAGGTCAAAATTGAATCTTGAAATAGAACATGTTTGTCAATGAGTGATTTTTCTGAGTGACATCACAGTTTTATTATTCTCCTTAAATAGTGATATCAGAGTAGCATTTTTATTTTACTCAGTGTTGTAGGGTGGTTTTCCAGAGGTTTATAAACTGTGCAAATGAAGAGAACATGATCAATTTGAGAACAGTCATTTAATGAGCTAACACTAGATTGATGGAGACACCAGGAGAAGACATATGTGATATATAACTTGTTTTTGATATGTTGACCTGCTGAATTAGCAAGTTACTCAGTCTTGACATTTTGTTTTGGGTTTGAATAATTTAAAAAATGGAATGCTTGTTAGATGCTGTTGCTGGAAGTGGAGTCTTATAATTGAATTGAGTAACAGAAAATTAAATAAACTTCTTTTAATGAATTTTAATTTATCTCCTCAAATTTTTGAAGGGTAGCAATTTTCATAATTATTTCAGTTGAAATTAAAAGTTCCTCTTTTATGACATGCTTAGTGTCACAGTATCTGACATAATTACTTCTGATTTTTGATATATTCTTCTTTTTCATCAGTTCTCATACATGAGTAGTAAAAAATTGACTTACCTTCTTATAAATGTGTTTTTTTTTTATGAATGTGATGATGACCAGTCATCATCATCATCAACAACAACAACAACAACAAAGGAAGCAGATAATTTATTGGTGGATAGAATCATGAAAAGTAAATAAGATTTGCCTGGAAGGGCTGAGTAAACAGTTCAGTACAAGTTTTAGTGCCTAATAGATTTTTACTATCATTTAATATTCAAAATGTATTGTAGCAAAGAGTTTTTCAGATGAGCAAAATCATGATTATTGTGGAATGTGTGTGTGTGTATGTGTGTGTGTGTGTGTGTGTGTGTGTTTGTTTGTGTTTGTATTGAATGGAAAACTGAGCTCTTTTAGCCTTAATTTTGGATTCCCCAACTGAAAACATGTGGAAACTTTCAGAAACATCTAGAAAAGAAGAATTGCCATGGATAGGTTAGCAACTTAGATTACAATGATGCTTAGGTAGAATTTAAGCGCATTTTTTCTTCAGTTTCTTCCTGGTTCCAACCTTCACTGGGTCCCAGCACACAGAACCTCTGGTTCCTGTCTTCTTCAAATTTGAAAACTTAATCTTTTTTTTTCCTAATAGAACTTTATTTCCTCAGAAGACTATTTTTCTGATTGATATTTGGAGCCATGAGCTACACTGAGAGAGCAAAAATTTTATTTTCAAATGCATTCAAGTCAGTCTCTAAGTAGGTTCAGATTGTCACAGGAAGCACGTTTGAAAGCAGGAGCCTCATCAACACCCCCAGCCTACTTCCTTATTTTCTTCAAAACAATATTTATCGGTTAACCAGCCATGAGAAAAGAACCCTGACTAGACATAGGAGTTGCTGATTGAACTCCTGGAAACTGAGAGGTCTTCTGCATAGAAAATGATCAAATATAGTTTTTAATATCTAAGGACAATGCAAAAATTAGCTGGTTT